>NC_052148.1:15083877-15799075 GCF_902713615.1 Scyliorhinus canicula | reverse complement strand
GGACAGAGGATGGGGGACGTATCCCAGTGGGCAGGGTGTGAAGGGACAGAGGATGGGGGAGGTGTCTCAGTGGGCAGGGTGTGTGAAGGGACAGAGGATGGGGGAGGTGTCCCAGTTGGCAGGGTGTGAAGGGACAGAGGATGGGGGAGGTGTCCCAGTGGGCAGGGTGTGAAGGGACAGAGGATGGGGGAGGTGTCCCAGTGGGCAGGGTGTGAAGGGACAGAGGATGGGGGAGGTGTCCCAGTGGGCAGGGTGTGAAGGGACAGAGGATGGGGAGGTGTCCCAGTGGGCAGTGTGTGAAGGGACAGAGGATGGGGGAGGTGTTCCAGTGGGCAGGGTGTGAAGGGACAGAGGATGGGGGAGGTGTCTCAGTGGGCAGGGTGTGTGAAGGGACAGAGGATGGGGAGGTGTCCCAGTTGGCAGGGTGTGAAGGGACAGAGGATGGGGGAGGTGTCCCAGTGGGCAGGGTGTGAAGGGACAGAGGATGGGGAGGTGTCCCAGTGGGCAGGGTGTGAAGGGACAGAGGATGGGGGAGGTGTCCCAGTGGGCAGGGTGTGAAGGGACAGAGGATGGGGAGGTGTCCCAGTGGGCAGTGTGTGAAGGGACAGAGGATGGGGGAGGTGTTCCAGTGGGCAGGGTGTGTGAAGGGACAGAGGATGGGGGAGGTGTCTCAGTGGGCAGGGTGTGTGAAGGGACAGAGGATGGGGGAGGTGTTCCAGTGGGCAGGGTGTGTGAAGGGACAGAGGATGGGGGAGGTGTTCCAGTGGGCAGGGTGTGAAGGGACAGAGGATGGGGGAGGTGTCCCAGTGGGCAGTGTGTGAAGGGACAGAGGATGGGGGAGGTGTTCCAGTGGGCAGGGTGTGAAGGGACAGAGGATGGGGGAGGTGTTCCAGTGGGCAGGGTGTGTGAAGGGACAGAGGATGGGGGAGGGGGGTGTTTGTCATGCAGGGTTGTCTCACTTGTTGCAGCTCCGCCAACCTCGCATTGCGCGATCTCCCGGGTGGCAGATTCCCCAACAAGGTCCAGTGCCCTCTGCTCAAACGTGGTGAGGGGGTGCAGAATGGGTGAACCCCTTCCAGTCTTGTTCCGCTCACGAGTGTTGTGAGCGGTCTTGTCCTGTTGGGGGAGGGGACATAGGTAGATCATTACAATACGGCAGGTATCAGCAGGCCGTTCAGATACTGGCACAGGTTGGGGGTCAAGTTGTAATAAGACCATTGCATCTCTCCACGGGGGCCAGAGCGCTGGGTCTGTGACTACTTTGTGAACCACCCTCCACTCACTCTGCCCCAACCCCCCTCCACCCCTCGTGCCGGGGGGGGGGGGGGGGGGGGGGAGGTGGGTGATTAAGTAAAGGGGGGGGGAGGGGTGGTTGTGACCCGGGGGCACCCTCTTGGCACTTACCCTGGCAGCCCTGGTGAGGTCGTGCAGCTTTTTACGGCACTGCTCCCAGGAGCGAGGGGTCAGCCCCACAGCACTGACGGCAGCAGCCACCTCTCGCCAGGCCTGGCGCACCATGCTTGCAGGGTGGCAATGCCCTCTTCTCGGGCAGATGAGGCCCCTCCTCTGCTCCACCTCATCGAGGAGCGTTTCGATGTCGGCCTCAGCAAACCTCGGCGCTGCCCTCCGTGACTCCGACATGTTTCCCGTCCCGTTCCTGTGCTCGCCCGCGCCTTTTTACGACGTCGGGCGGCGTCACGTGGCCGTGTTTGTGGCGTCGCCGCGTTTCGACGTCATCTGGAACGTAATTGCCACGGCCCCGTTCCTAGCCCATTTCCCGGGCGTGAATACCTCGGGAACGGGGCCGTGTCGGGCCGTCGGCAAATTCGGCCGTTTTCATGGCCGACTTCGCGATTTTCCGCAGCGGAAAATCGTGCCCAGGGGCTGTTATTCTCTATAATATCCACACGGACTTTTATTCTCTATAATATACTCAGGGGCTGCTATTCTCTATAATATACACAGGGGCTGCTATTCTCTATAATATACACAGGGACTGCTATTCTCCATAATATATACAGGGGCTGCTATTCTCTATAATATACACAGGGGCTGCTATTCTCTATAATATACACAGGGGCTGCTATTCTCTATAATATACACAGGGGCTGTTATTCTCGATAATATACACAGGGGCTGCTATTCTCTATAATATACACAGGGGCTGTTATTCTCGATAATATACACAGGGACTGTTATTCTCTATAATATACACAGGGACTGTTGTTCTCTATAATACACACAGGGGCTGCTATTCTCTATAATATATACAGGGGCTGCTATTCTCTATAATATACACAGGGGCTGCTATTCTCTATAATATATACAGGGGCTGCTATTCTCTATAATATATACAGGGGCTGCTATTCTCTATAATATACACAGGGGCTGCTATTCTCTATAATATACACAGGGACTGCTATTCTCTATAATATATACAGGGGCTGCTATTCTCTATAATATACACAGGGGCTGCTATTCTCTATATTATACACAGGGGCTGTTATTCTCTATAATATACACAGGGGCTGTTATTCTCTATAATATACACAGGGGCTGTTATTCTCTATAATATACACAGGGGCTGTTATTCTCTATAATATACACAGCGGCTGTTATTCTCTATAATATACACAGGGGCTGCTATTCTCTATAATATACACAGGGGCTGTTATTCTCTATAATATACACAGGGGCTGCTATTCTCTATAATATACACACGGGCTGCTATTCTCTATAATATATACAGGGGCTGCTATTCTCTATAATATACACAGGGGCTGTTATTCTCTATAATATACACAGGAACTGTTATTCTCTATAATATACACAGGGGCTGCTATTCTCTATAATATACACCACAGCTGCTATTCTCTATAATATACACAGGGGCTGTTATTCTCTATAATATACACAGGGGCTGTTATTCTCTATAATATACACAGGGGCTGCTATTCTCTGTAATATACACAGGGGCTGTTATTCTCTATAATATACACAGGGGCTGTTATTCTCTATAATATACACAGGGGCTGTTATTCTCTATAATATACACAGGGGCTGTTATTCTCTATAATATACACAGGGGCTGCTATTCTCTATAATATATACAGGGGCTGCTATTCTCTATAATATACACAGGGGCTGTTATTCTCTATAATATACACAGGAACTGTTATTCTCTATAATATACACAGGGGCTGCTATTCTCTATAATATACACCACAGCTGCTATTCTCTATAATATACACAGGGGCTGTTATTCTCTATAATATACACAGGGGCTGTTATTCTCTATAATATACACAGGGGCTGCTATTCTCTGTAATATACACAGGGGCTGTTATTCTCTATAATATACACAGGGGCTGCTATTCTCTATAATATACACAGGGGCTGTTATTCTCTATAATGTACACAGTGGCTGCTATTCTCTATAATATACACAGGGACTGCTATTCTCTATAATATACACAGGGGCTGTTATTCTCTATAATGTACACAGGGGCTGCTATTCTCTATAATATACACAGGGGCTGTTATTCTCTATAATGTACACAGTGGCTGCTATTCTCTATAATATACACAGGGACTGCTATTCTCTATAATATACACAGGGGTTATTCTCTATAATGTACACAGGGGCTGCTATTCTCTATAATATACACAGGGGCTGCTATTCTCTATAATATACACAGGGGCTGCTATTCTCTATAATATACACAGGGGCTGTTATTCTCTATAATATACACAGGGGCTGTTATTCTCTATAATGTACACAGTGGCTGCTATTCTCTATAATATACACAGGGACTGCTATTCTCTATAATATACACAGGGGCTGTTATTCTCTATAATGTACACAGGGGCTGCTATTCTCTATAATATACACAGGGGCTGTTATTCTCTATAATGTACACAGTGGCTGCTATTCTCTATAATATACACAGGGACTGCTATTCTCTATAATATACACAGGGGTTGTTATTCTCTATAATGTACACAGGGGCTGCTATTCTCTATAATATACACAGGGGCTGCTATTCTCTATAATATACACAGGGGCTGCTATTCTCTATAATATACACAGGGGCTGTTATTCTCTATAATATACACAGTGGCTGCTATTCTCTATAATATACACAGGGACTGTTATTCTCTATAATATACACAGGGGCTGTTATTCTCTATAATATACACAGGGACTGTTATTCTCTATAATATACACAGGGACTGTTAATCTGTATAATATACACAGGGACTGCTATTCTCTATAATATACACAGGGGCTGCTATTCTCTATAATATACACAGGGGCTGTTAGTCTATACTAATCACAGGGGCTGTTATTCTCTCTCATGTACACAGGGCCTGCTATTCTCTGTAATATACACAGGGGCTGTTATTCTCTATAATACACACAGGGGCTGTTATTCTCTATGATATACACAGGGTCTGTTATTCTCTATAATATACACAGGGGCTGTTATTCTCTATAATATACACAGGGGTTGTTATTCTCTGTGATATACACAGGGGCTGCTATTCTCTGTAATATACACAGGGACTGTTATTCTCTATAATATACACAGGTGCTGCTCTCTCTCCATAATATACACAGTGGCTGCTATTCTCTATAATATACACAGGGACTGCTACTCTCTATAATATACACAGGAACTGTTATTTTCTATAATATACACAGGGCCTGTTATTCTCTATAATATACACAGGGGCTGCTATTCTCTATAATATACACAGGGGCTGCTATTCTCTATAATATACACAGGAACTGTTATTCTCTATAATATACACAGGGGCTGCAATATCACTATAATATACACAGGGGCTGCTATTCTCTGTAATGTACACAGGGACTGTTATTCTCTATAATATACACAGGGACTGTTTTTCTCTATAATATACACAGGTGCTGCTATTTTCTATCATGTACACAGGGGCTGCTATTCTCTGTAATATCCACAGAGCCTGCTGTTCTCTATAATGTACACAGGGGCTGCTGTTCCCTATAATATACAAGGGGGCTGCTATTCTCTATAATATATTAAGAAGTCTTACAACTGAACCAGGTTAAAGTGCAACATGTTTGTTTCAAACACTATCTCTGGCAGCACTGCTCCTTCCTCAGGTGAGGGCAGCACGGTAGCATTGTGGATAGCACAATTATTTCACAGCTCCAGGGTCCCAGCTTCGATTCCGGCTTGGGTCACTGTCTGTGCCGAGTCTGCACATCCTCCCCCTGTGTGCGTGGGTTTCCTCCGTGTGCTCTGGTTTCCTCCCACAGTCCAAAGATGTGCAGTTTAGGTGGATTGGCCATGATAAATTGCCCTTTGTGTCCAAAATTGCCCTTAGTGTTGGGTGGGGTTACTGAGTTATGCGGATAGGATGGAGGTGTTGACCTTGGATAGGGTGCGCTTTCCAAGAGCCAGTGCAGACTCGATTGGCCCAATGGCCTCCTTTTGCACTCTAAATTCTATGATTCTATGAATGAAGAGGTTTGTTCCAGAAACATATATGTAGGCAAATTCAAAGATGCCAGACAATGCTTAGGATGCGAGCATTTGCAGGTAATTGAATCTTTACAGATGCAGAGATAGGGGGTAACCCCAGGTTAAAGAGGTGTGAATTGTCTCAAGCCAGGACAGCTGGTAGGATTTCGCAAGCCCAGGCCAGATGGTGGGGGGGGGGAATGTAATGCGACATGAATCCCAGGTCCCGGTTGAGGCCGTACTCATGTGTGCGGAACTTGGCTATAAGTTGCTGCTCAGCGATTCTGCGTTGTCGCGCATCCTGAAGGCCGCCTTGGAGAACGTTTACTCAGAGATCAGAGGCTGAATGCCCTTGATTGCTGATATGTTTTCCGACTGCCTGGTGATTGTCGCGTGATGTCCGTTCATTTGTTGTCGCAGCGTCCGCATGGTCTCACCAATGTACCACGCTTCGGGACATCCTTTCCTGCAGCGTATAAGGTAGACAACGTTGGCCGAGTCGCACAAGTATGTACCGCGTACCTGGTGGGTGGTGTTATCACGTGTAATGGTGGTATCCATGTCGATGATCTGGCACGTCTTGCAGAGATTGCCATGGCAGGGTTGTGTGGTTTCATGGTCGCTGTTCTGAAGGCTGGGTAGTTTGCTGCAAACAATGGTTTGTTTGAGGTTGCGCGGTTGTTTGAAGGCAAGTAGTGGGGGTGCGGGGATGACCTTGGCAAGATTTTCATGTTCATCGATGACGTGTTGAAGGCTGCAATTTTAATTTGTCTATATATGTTTCTGGAACAAACCTCTTCATTCACCTGAGGAAGGAGTAGTGCTCCGAAAGCTAGTGTTTGAAACAAACATATTGGGCGCGATTCTTCGCTCTCAGGCCGGTTCGGAGAATAGCGGGTCACGCCGATTTTCACGGCAACGCCGGTCCGACGCCCTCCCGCTATTCTCTGAACCCCGCACAAACTACACGTCGGCATTCCCGGCAAAGGCCTCGACAGACCCCCCGACACGACCAGAAGCCCGACTTTTTGGCCCCCCGCTATTCTCCGGCCCGGATGGGCCGAAGTCCCGACGTCATCACGCAATGTTTTCACGCCGGCCAACACACCTGCTTTTCAAGTTCGTCAACCAGTCGTGCTGGCTGACGAGAGCTTTGAGGAGGTGAGCGCACCGCACAGCGCACAGCTCAGCGCACTGCTGGAGTCTGGCCACAACGGGGAAGGCATCCCCGAGAACGGGAGGGAGGTCCAGAGCGGGGGGGGGGAGTGTGGGAGATGGAGGGGGGTAGTGGGGGAGACAGAGGGGGGGAGTGGGGGAGACTGAGGGGGGGGTGTGGGAGACTGAGGGGGGAGTGTGGGAGACTGAGGGGGGGAGTGTGGGAGACTGAGGGGGGAGTGGGAGACGGAGGGGGGAGGGGGAGACTGAGTGGGGAGTGGGGGAGACTGAGGGGGGAGTGGGAGACTGAGGGGGGAGTGTGGGAGACGGAGGGGTGAGTGGGGGAGACTGAGGGGGGAGTGGGGGAGACTGAGGGGGGAGTGGGGGAGACTGAGGGGGGAGTGGGAGACTGAGGGGGAAGTGTGGGAGACTGAGGGGGGGAGTGTGGGAGACGGAGGGGTGAGTGGGGCTGAGGGGGGAGTGGGGGAGACTGAGGGGGGAGTGGGGGAGACTGAGGGGGGAGTGGGGGAGACGGAGGGGGGAGTGGGGGAGACGGAGGGGGGAGTGGGGAGACTGAGGGGGGGAGTGGGGAGACTGAGGGGGGGAGAGTGGGAGACTGAGGGGGGAAGTGTGGGAGACGGAGGGGGGAGTGTGGGAGACGGAGGGGGGGAGTGTGGGAGACTGAGGGGGGGAGTGTGGGAGACGGAGGGGGGAATGGGGGAGACTGAGGGGGAGTGGGAGACTGAGGGGGGGAGTGGGAGACTGAGGGGGGAAGTGGGAGACTGAGGGGGGAAGTGGGAGACTGAGGGGGAAGTGGGAGACGGAGGGGCAGAGTGTGGGAGACGGAGGGGGGAAGTTGGAGACTGAGGGGGGAAGTGGGAGACGGAGGGGGGAGTGGGGGAGACGGAGGGGGGAAGTGGGAGACTGAGGGGGGAAGTGGGAGACGGAGGGGGGAAGTGTGGGAGACGGAGCGGGGGGAGTGGGAGTGGGGGAGGGTAGGGAGAGAGTGAGCGAGTGACTCGTCCAACCCCGGTTACAGAATGTCTGCCACCATGCCATGGCGTGCCGGTCACCAGGACACGGCCGCTGGTTGTCCTCTGGCTTACGGCCACAGGACACTGACGCACCGGTGAAGAGGACGTAGTTAACTGCCCGTTGGATGCAGAAAGTGACCAGGGGTTAGGCTGCCCGCGTGTCAGCAGCGCGACCAGGCCACCGGGACACACAGGTATCCCGTGGCAGGCGGCTGCCGAGTTGTCGACTAACCTCCGTCTAACATGTCCCGTTTCTCTGCCCCCCACCACCCTTCTGTAGGTTAGCACAATGTCTGCGAACAGAACGGCTATGTTCTGCGCAGTGGTTGGGGCCGCTGCACTGCATTGGAGATGGAGCAGCATCCACAGCCACAACCCGCAGTGGCTGCAGGGCCAGCTGCAGCAGCAGAGGGAAGGGCCGAGGAGTTGCCAGTCGTCGAGCAGCATGGGGGGGGGGGGGGGGGGGGGGGGGAGGAGGAGGAGGAGGAGGAAGAGGAGGAAGAGGAAGAGGAGAGAGTGAGGGTGCAGCCACGGCGCCAGAGGCGACGACCAAGGCCGAGGGTGTACCGTGTCCGGATCTCTTTCCTAACAATGACGGACATCACCTGCAGGAGGAGACTCCGGCTGAGTAGGCAGACGGTGATACATATCTGCGAACTCCTGTCGCACCTCGTCCCACGTGGAACGGGGGGAGGACACGCGATCCCGGTTGCCATCAAGGTGATGGTCGCTCTTAACTTCTATGCGACCGGCTCCTTCCAGTCTCCGAGCAGGGACCTCTCCGGGATCTCCCAGTCATCGGTGCACAGGTGTATCTGGGATGTGACCGACGCCCTCTATGCCATCGCGGACCGCTACATCACCTTTCCCGAGGACCAAGCAAGTCAAGACTCACGAGCTCGTGGATTTGCCAGCGTGGCCGGGATACCGATGGTGCAGGGGGCAATCGATTGTGTTCACGTCCCCATGCGCCCGCCTGCAGGGGACAGGGAGATCTTCACAAACAGGAGGGGGACATACTCCATGAATATCCAGGTGGTATGCGACCCCCACATGAGGTTCATGAACATCTGTGCAAGGTTCCCAGGGAGTGTACATGACTCCTACATACTGGCGCAGTCGTACATCCCTGCGATGTTTGAGGGACGTCCCCCCCGGCTGAGGGGCTCGTTGCTTGGCGACAGGGGTTATCCGCTGAGGTCTTGGCTGATGACGCCTATACGGAGGCCTCAGACCAATGCGGAAACCCGATACAACGAGGCCCATGCAGCAACCAGGGGTGTGGTGGTGCGCTGCCTTGGCCTCCTGAAGATGAGATTCAGGTGCCTGGCCCGCTCCGGAGGGGCCCTGCAGTACCAGGCCGAAAGGGTCGCTCGCATTGTAGTGGTCTGCTGTGCGCTGCACAACATCGCGATGCAGAGGGGAGATGACCTGCTGCAGGAGGCGGAGGGAGAAGCTAGTGGCAGTGGTGCCAGCACAGAGGAGGACGAGGAGGAGGAGGAGGAGGAGGAGGCTGGTGGCGTGGCGGGCGCAGCACGCAGACATGACCCAGGTGCTGGTGATGTCCAGGAGGTGGCACGACAGACCCGGCGAGGACGGCGGGCACGTGACGCCTTGGTGGCAGCACGGTTCACGCGTCGCACGCGACGTCCCCGCTGAACACCAATCCACCACCTGCATCGCCAGTCGCGCAGAGGGTCAACACACAACTGCCACCACCACAACGCCCCCCCCCCCCCCCCCCAACACCCCCTCTCTGTGTACACTGCTCCACTTCAACATCGACATCACCCTTGCCACTGGCTCCAGACAGTATGGCACAACATTGATGGCTGTGTCAGCGGGTGTGATCAGTGCCATGTGGAATGATGACAGCCCGCTCTGCGATGAGCTGTGAACTCAGAATCGTTAGAGAGAGTCTGACCCATGGCAATAGCTGAACGATCCACCTTGGTGGCCGCTGAGTTCGTCACGGACACTCCATCACGTGCCGGCGTGGGCTAGCTGTGGGAGGGGGTGGGGAAGGGACTACACACCCGGCACCGAAGTTTCACCGCTCGTCAACCCCAGCGACACTCGGTCACCATCACGATCCCTGTGGCTGTGGAACAATCACACGGTATTACAAGTAAGGTGGAACAGTGCGTTTAATATTAACAATTATTTACAGATGCCCTAGCCCCTCCAACTAAACTGTGCCCTTCACCCATGCCAACTTACTCAGTGTCTCTCTTTGTTGCCTTACGGGCCCTACCACTACGTCTAAGTGATTCCCCAGATGATACAGCAGGAGTGGAGGAGGACTGCTGCGAATCGCCCCCCTCGACTCGTTTCTCCTTGGCTAAGCGTTTCCTGGGGCGACCAGGCCTTGATGGGCCAGGCTGCTCTGCGGGCATCTCGGGTGACGTTGTGCCACCCTGCTCTGCCCGCTTCCCACCCGATGCACCAGGGATGGGATGGGGGGGAGGCCGAGCATTCAGTGACGTCCCGTGATCGAGTTAATGGGACGGGGCCCGAAACCTCCTCCACCCTCGGGGAGTCCGGTGGTCCCCGGGCCTCACTTTGGGACAGAGGTGCGAGCGGGGAGGTGCCCCGTCGCACCACCGACACCTGGCGCTGCCAGTCCTGGAGGCCTGCAACGGTATCCACCAGGATCCGAAGGTTTGCAGAGACGGAGTCCAGGGAGTTAGACATTCCCGCCAGAGACTGTGCGATCTCAACCTGTGAGTGCACGACGCCATCCAGCACGTGTGTCAGGCGGTTGATGCTCTCCGCGACTGACTGCTGGGACTGTGCCATCGACTGCTGTGACTGTGCCATCGACTGCTGTGACTGTGCCATGGCGTGCTGCGACTGGGCCATGACCTGCTGAGACTCGGCCAAGGCCCGCAGCGCGCCGGCAATGTCGTGTTGGCTCTGGCGCATTGCTGCCTGTGAGAGGGCAACCCTGTCCAGGGCCGAGGATGACACGTGCACATTAAGCCCAACGCCTTGCATAACCTGACCCATTGCCTCTACCGCGGATGCCACCCGTGCGGTGTCGGACTGGGTTGCTGCCATGAGCGGCACCACTCCCTGCTCCTGGATGCGGTTCGACTCCTCTAACTGCGTCTTCAGATGCTGGAAGACAGCCCTCATCCCGTCATTGTGTCCCTGGGTTTCTGATGCATCGGCTGTGCGGGTGGGTTGAGAAACTCCAGGAACTCGGAAAACGTCTGGGAGCCAGCTGGATGCTGGGCCTGGCCTGGCCTCCACCAGTCCGGGCCCTCGGCTGCTCCGACCTCCATCTGCTGTACCTGCTCAGCTGTGATGTGCGACCCAGACTGTGACCCAGGAGCCTCATCACTAAATAGGCCCGCCGGGGTGAGTGTCTCTGGGATGGTGGATGGTGTGGGAGATAGCAGTGCCGCAAGCTCGAGGTCGTCTTGGGTTGACGCCTCCTCTATGTTATCGGCCCGCTGAGAGGCCGCAGGGCGTTCGCGGACCATTTCTCTCTCTCCCTCTCTCGCCGCCCTCTGGGCGTCCTGCTCCACAGATTCGGTTGGGGAGGGTGGGACTCCCCGCTGATCGGGCACCCTCTGTTGTGCGGCCCTGGGTGAAGTGGGGGCAGATGCCTGTGTCCGCCTGAGGCAGACGACCCTGGTTGTTCGGCATCACGTCCGAGGGAAGAGAATGAAACGGGTTATTTAGAGACGCTCGGCCAGGCGCTGGACGGTCCCAGTGGGCAGGGTGTGAAGGGACAGAGGATGGGGGAGGTGTCCAAGTGGGCAGGGTGTGATGGGACAGAGGATGGGGGAGGTGTCCAAGTGGGCAGGGTGTGAAGGGACAGAGGATGGGGGAGGTGTCCAAGTGGGCAGGGTGTGATGGGACTGAGGATGGGGGAGGTGTCCAAGTGGGCAGGGTGTGAAGGGACAGAGGATGGGGGAGGTGTCCAAGTGGGCAGGGTGTGAAGGGACAGAGGATGGGGGAGGTGTCCCAGTGGGCAGGGTGTGTGAAGGGACAGAGGATGGGGAGGTGTCCCAGTGGGCAGGGTGTGAAGGGACAGAGGATGGGGGGGGGTGTCCAAGTGGGCAGGGTGTGTGAAGGGACAGAGGATGGGGGAGGGGGGTGTTTGTCATGCAGGGTTGTCTCACTTGTTGCAGCTCCGCCAACCTCGCATTGCGCGACCTGCCGGGTGGCAGATCCCCCACAAGGTCCAGTGCCCTCTGCTCAAACGTGGTGAGGGGGTGCAGGATGGGCGAACCCCCTCCAGTCTTGTTCCGCTCACGAGTGTTGTGAGCGGTCTTGTCCTGTTGGGGGAGGGGGCATAGGTAGATCATTACAATACGGCAGGTATCAGCAGGCCGTTCAGATACTGGCACAGTTTGGGGGTCAAGTTGTAATAAGACCATTGCATCTCTCCGGGGGGCCAGAGCGCTGGGTCTGTGACTACTTTGTGAACCACCCTCAACTCACTCTGCCCCAATCCCCCTCCACTCCCCGTGCCGGGGGGGAGGTGGGTGATTAAGTAAAGGGGGGAGGGATGGTTGTGACCCGGGGACACCCTCTTGGCACTTACCCTGGCAGCCCTGGTGAGGTTGTGCATCTTCTTCCGACATTGGTCTGCAGAGCGAGGGGTCTGCCCCACAGCACTGACGGCAGCAGCCACCTCACGCCAGGCCTGGCGCACCGCGCTGGCAGGGTGGCAATGCCCTCTTCGCGGGCAGATGATGCCCCTCCTCTGCTCGATTGATTCGAGCAGCGTCTCCACGTCAGCCTCAACGAATCGCGGCGCTGCTCTCCTGAGCTCCGACATCCTGGCCTAGTTTCTGTGCTCGCCTGCGGCCTTTTACAGCGTCGGGCGGCGTCACGTGGGCGTGTTCGTAGCGTCACCGCGTTCCGGTGTCATCGCGCACGTGATTGACGCTGCCCCGTTCCTAGCCCATTTCCCGGACGTGAATACGGGACCCAATTCATTTTTTACAATTAAGGGGCAATTTAGCGTGGCCAATCCACCTACTTTGCACATCTTTGGGTTGTGGGGGCGAAACCCACGCAAACACGGGGAGAATGTGCAAACTCCACATGGACAGTGACCCAGAGCGGGGATGGAACCTGGGAACTCGGCGCCGTGAGGCAGAAGTGCAAACCACTGCGCCACCGTGCTGCCTGGGGAGGGGTGGGGGTTGCTTTTATGACAATATACAGAAGTTCAGTTATTTTCTACACTATAGAAAGGGATTGTTAGTCTCGATCATGTATGGAGATGCTGCTATTTCCTGTGAGATAAAAGGGGTTGATATTCTCCAGAATATGCCGAGGTTCCTTGTAAAAAACCAAAGAGGTAACTTTTCTCTATAAAATACTCAGGGGTTTCTATTCTCAACTAGGAATGGGTCAGCCTTGCTTGCAATGATCACATCCTGAGACTGAATTAAGAAAATGAATGTTGTATTTCACAGGAGTAAGGACTGATGCACAACCACATGTACCTGCAGGTCTCCTACTTGTAACATCTCAAAAAGAAACGGTCTATTCAAAATGTAAAATTCTTGTGCTTGTTTATAATTCCCTCTGTGGCTTCGGTCCTCCCTATTTCCTTCAAATCCTCCAGTCCAGTGGGGTTGCACGGTGGCACAGTGGTTAGCACTGCTGTCTCGCAGCTCCAGGGACCCAAGTTCAATGCCGGCCTCAAGTGACTGTGTGCGGAGTCTGCACTATCTCCCCGTGTCTGCATGGGATTGCTCCGGGTGCTCCGGTTTCCTCCGGTTTCCTCCCACAGTCCAAAGATGTGCAGGTTAGGTGGGTTGGCCATGCTAAGTTGCCCCTTAGTGTCCAAAAGGTTAGATTAGGTGGGGTTACTGGGTGAAGGGACTAGGGTAGGGGTCTGACCCTACGTAGGATATCCTTTCAGAGGGTTGGTGCAGACCTGATGGACCGAATGGCCTCTTCTGCGCTGTAGGGATTCTGAACCCACCGACCCATCAAAATCCATGAGCTTCTCCAAAAATATCCCCTTGCAAGTCTGCAATTTTAACTGGCCCGCCATTGGTGGCCAGGATATCAGCTGGCAAGGGCCTAAGATCTAGTATTATCTCCCTCAACCACTCCATCTCTCACCTTCTCTTTCTGCATTTAAGATGCTATTTAAGACCCACCTCGTCAAACAAACATTTGGTCTGGTTCCCTGCAACACGCCCTTACGTGGCCCAGTGTCAAATTCTGTTTGACTAAGGTTCCTGTGAAGCACCTTGTGATGTTTTGCTACATTGAGAATGCTGTATAAAAACGACATGTTCTTGTGTGGGTCTCTTTCCCTCCACTTTACTCTTTCCTGGGATGTGGGTAGTGGTCATTGGCAAGGCCACCATCTCTTACCCATCCCTAATTGCCCTTGAACTAAGTAGCTTGCTCGGCCGTTTCACAGAATCCCACAGTGCAGAAGGAGGCCATTCGGCCCATCGGGACTGCACAGACGCTTTGAAAGAACACCCAAACCAGGCTCACATTCTGGGTTGGTTTCTCCAATTTTGAGGCTATGTCGCCACATCGGCATGGGAACGGTGGCGTTTGACCACCGAATATTCAGCGTAAAACGGCCACCGATCCTCCGTTTGGCTGGGGGCTAGCAGGCACCCAACGTAGAGCACCCGACTCCATCTGCCAATACGGCCAGGAGAATTGCCAGTTCCACGGCCGCCCATGCGCACGGCGGTGACGTGCAGCATGGCACTGGCTGCTCGCGGACCCAGCCAAGCCACCCTTTGGCCAGCCCGCGAGCCCCGGACCACCCCCCAACAGTGTCCCCAGCCCCTGACAATGTCTCCCCTGCCCACAGCTCGGCCCTCACCCAATGGGGGCGGCGATGGACTGAGTCCGCAGCCACCACGCCCAGTTCCTGCCGGGTGATAGTTCAAAATAAGATAAATATAAACAATAAATAAATGATCTTTATTGTCACAAGTGGGATTACATTAACACTGCAATGAAGTTACTGTGACAAGCCCCTAGTCGGCACATTGCGGTGCCAATTCGGGTACACAGAGGGACAATTCAGAATTCTCAGCTGGTACGGGAATTGAACCCATGCTGGCTGGCTTTGTTCTAGCATCGCAAATCAGCTGTCTAGCCCACTGAGCTAAACCAGCCCCCAGGTGACCAATGCCGTCGGGCACTCAGCCAGTCGGGGGCGGAGCACCGGGGGGATGGGCCTCAGGCAACGTCCTGATGGGACGGGGCGGAGCATTGCAGAAGCACCCCACCCCCGATTTGGTCGGAAATGGGAATTCTCTGGCCAAACGCGATTTTGGCGTCGGCACCCGGAGAATCCCGCCCAGTATCCTTTCAATCCTAGAACCCCACTTAACCCAGATCCCTAGCCACCAAGGAGAGATTTAGTATGTCCAATCCACCTAATCTGGACTGTGGGAGGACACGGAACACCCGGAGGAAATCCACGCAGACACGGGAGAAAGTGTAAACTCCACACAGACAAGGCTGGAATTGAACCCGGGTCCCTGGTGCTGTGAGACAGCAGTACTAACCAAAGTGCCACCATGCTACCCCAGAGGGCATTTAAGAGTCAGCCACATAGCTGTGGATCTGGAGTCCGATTTAGGTCAGACCAGGTAAGGACAGCAGATTTCCTTCCCCAAAAGGAACCAAATGGGGTTTTACAACAATCGATGATAATTTTATGGGTAATACTTTGTGCTGTCCCAGATCATTTACTGGAATGTTCTTTCGATCTTTTAACAACAGGTTTAATTGAGTAAAATAAAGGCAATGTTTAAACAAAATAATAAAGTCCAGATTAAGTTTACACGCTTCCCATTCTCTGATGCTCAGCAAAAACTTGTTAACTGCAAGAGGACCTCTGCGCTCCCTGCAATGAAACTTAGAAACATTGTGAACTGTGAGGAGGAGATTATAGAACTTCAAAAGGACATTTACAAGTCAGTGAAACAGACAAACAAATGGCAGATGAAGTATTTTACAGAGAAATACGAAGTGATTCATTTTGGAAGGTTGAATTTGAATGCTGAATACAGGGTTAAAGGATTCTTGGCAGTGTGGAGGAACAGAGGGATCTTGGGGTCCACGTACATAGATCCCTCAAAGTTGGCACCCAAGTTGATAGGGTTGTTAAGAAGGCGGATGGTGTGTTGGCTTTCATTAACAGGGGGATTGAGTTTAAGACGAGCGAGGTTTTGCTGCAGCTTTATAAAACCCTGGTTCAACCACACTTGGAATATTGCGTCTAGTTCTGGTTGCCTCATTATAGGAAGGATGTGGATGCTTTGGAGAGGGTGCAGAGGAGCTGTCTTAGCCCACTGTGCTAAACCAGCCCCATCAGTGCAATTGTGTGAGGCAGGGACCCACGGCAGCTTATTGCCAATCTGAGGTGGGAGAGGGCATGGGTTTGGGAGAGGGTGCAGATAAAACGTGAGATAAGGAGCGAGAGAAAGAAAAACAAAAATGTGAGACCGGGAATAAGTGGAGAAGCGTGAAACAGAAAGAGCATCTGTGTCGGGGAGAGAATGACGGAAGGAGTTTGAGTTACAGAGAGAGGGAGAGAGATTGAGGGCTGGATTCTCCCATTCTGGGGATATGTCCCCACGCCGGCGTGGGAAAGGTGGGGAAAACTGGCACCAAACGGCCACCGATTCACCGTTTTGCTGGGGCCAAGCAGGATGGCAGCGTAGATCACCCGGCTCGGGCTGCTGATATGCCCCAGATAATTGCCGGGTCCGTGGCCGTGTATGCACATAGCGGCGGCCTGCAGCGGCCGCGCCGTGCTTCATGGCAGAGGCCGTTCGCGGACCCGGCCCGCAAAATAGACCCCCCCCCTTCGGCCGGCTCGCACACCCCGGACCGCCCCACCACAGCGCCCTCCCCCCCGCAGATTGTCCCTCCCCCGACTGTGGCAGCGCTGACTGAGTCCGCAGCTGCCAAGCTGAGTTCCTGACTGTTGAGACCACACGTGTCCAGCGCCGTCGGGAACTTGGCCGGTCGGGGTGGAGCATCGGTGGGCGGGCCTCAGGCAATGTCCAAAGGCCGTCGATACGGCGCGCGGCCTACTGCTAGAGTACGCAGCTTTGTAGGGGGCAGAGCATCGTGAAGTGGTGCTGCTCCCGATTCGGTCAGGAAATGTGATTCTCTGGCCATTGGCCGAACGTGATTTCAGCGTTGGCGACCGGAGAATCCAGCCCTGGGGGTGAGAAAGAGAGCAAGAGTGGCTGTCAGGAGCGTGCAGATGAAATGTGAGATACAGTGCGAGGAGGAGTGAGATTTTAAGTAAGAGTAAGACTAAGTGATTCAGAGAATGAGAGGAACAAGAACAGATAGGGAGGCTGTGAGAGAAACTGGGGTCTGGATTCTCCATGTCAGGGACTATGTCCCCCACGCCGTCGTGAAAATTGCAGTCTTTTACGCCAGAAAAACTGGCGTCAAAAGGCCACAGATTCACAGCCTTGCAGGAGGCTAGCAGGCAGCTGCCATGGCTGCCAATATGCCCCTCCGCACATCCGGGTCAGAAGCCGCGGATGCGCACGGTGGCGGCCTCGAGCCTTCACGCTGTGCTCCATGGCGGACTCAGACCATGGACCTGGACCGCGGAAATAGTGCCCTGGATTGGCAGAGCGCCCGACCCCGACTGCCGTCTCTATAAAAGCCCAGTCCCAAATGAGGCCCCCCTGCCCTCCGATCAGCCCACCCCCTGACTGTGGTGGCCGTGGACTGAGTCTGCAGCCACCACGCGGGTTTCACAGATGGTGGGACCATGAATGCTTCACACCCTCGGGAATTCGGCCGGTCGGGGGCAGAGAATAGCGGGGCTGGCCTCAGGCAATGGGCCTTGGGTGGTGGATAATCGGCGCGACGTACTCCCCGGGTACGCCGCTTTTCAGGGGGCGGAGAATCGCTGAACCGGCGCCGGTCCCGATTTCATGCGGGAAACTGGATTCTCTGTCCCGTCGCCGAACTCGATTTCGGCATCGGGGTGCAGAGAATCCAGCCCCAGAAATGTGACGGAGAGAATGAGCTCGACAGGAAAAATGTGAGATAACGAGCGAGAGAAAGCAGTAAAAAAATGTGAAACTGGGAATAAGTGCAGGATCATGAAAGAGAGAGAGAGAGAGTGAAAGAGCTGGGAGAAAGAGTAACAACAGGAATCAGAGAGTTGTGAGTGAGAAAGTGAGTGAGAAAGTGAATGAGAGCTCGAGAGCGAGTGAGGCAAGTAGAGAGTAAACAGCATGGAAGAGAGTGTGAGGGAGAGATATGGATGAGAGTGAGTGAAAAGCAAAAAAAATTGATGAAGAAATGAGAGGATATGATGAAGCAGCAAGTGGGCTGTACATGTTGGGCCTTCAGGAGAAGCCTGAGGGCTGACCCGATAAAGGCTTTCAAGAGAATGAAAGATAAAGAAGATGTCCAATTGTGGGAGACCAGGACTAGGGACCATAAACACGAATCAATCCAATCGGGAATTTTCATGAGAAATTTCTTCGCCCATCAGCGAGTGGTTAGAAGGTGAAGCACATTATCGCAAGGAGTGGTCAAGACATTTGAGGGTGATAAGGAAATGAGAGAGAAAAGTTGCGGTTGGATTGAAGTAGGGTTGGCGGAGACGCGGGAGGGGTTTCGCCAAATGACTTGCTTCGGTCTTGCAAAATTCCACGTAAAGGCAATGAAGAGAGGATGAGGGAGGGGAATGATCGCAGCATACGGCTGTCAACTCAGACCAAAATGTTCCGTCATCCCAGAAAAATTTCACAATAACGAGCTGCACTTGAGGTTTGAGCTAATGAGAGAATCAAAACACAATTTAATTCCTGTCAGCTCTGAATTGTCTTTAAATTACCTTTCTCTGCATGCTGATTAAGAGGAATCTGCTCTTCATGCTGTTCTGCCTATAAATAGCCTGCGGCCTAGCAGATGATGACTGCTCTTCAAAGACAAGGAAACTCACTTAGCACCTTGGGTGCTGACAAGCAAATTCTCTCCCCTTGCTCTCCTTTTTATTCTTTGCTTATGAGCGGTGACATGACTGAGAAAGGATTTTTTTTCCCCTTGCTCGTTGTTTACTGTAAATTAATAATGGTGCTGTGCTCTCTGCTCAAGCTTGGCAATTATTTGACTAATCAATTACCAGGAGCCACTATTAAAATCTCTACACCCTGCTCCCACTCTACTTAGTGCAATCAATGTGATTAATAAAACTAGGCCCGGCAATAAAACAGGCATTATTCCTGTTAACTCGTGATTGTTCCAACGCAAATCCAAGGGAGGCAAATTAATGTTAGTTGGAGCACACTTAGAGATTGATAAACACTCCCAGGACAGGCACAGCACGGAGTTAGATACAGAGTAAAGCTCCCTCTACACTGTCCCCATCAAACGCTTCCAGGACAGGTATAGCACGCGATTAGATACAGAGTAAAGCTCCCTCTACACTGTCCCCATCAAACACTCCCAAGACAGGTACAGCACGGGGTTAGATACAGAGTAAAGCTCCCTCTTCACTGCCCCATCAAACACTCCCAGGACAGGAACAGCACGGAGTTAGATACAGGGTAAAGCTCCCTCTACACCAGAGGTTCTCAACCGGGGACCACATGGGGGTCCATGTAACATTACTGGGGGTCCACACAAAAAAAATACCGAATTGGGGGTCCACGGTGATATTTTAGTGGTCCATAGAGCAATTCTACTTCAGAACAACTGTTATTACTGAGAATTAAATTTTTACAGTAATCTACGCCATATTAAAATACTAAAAGTAGAAATATTCATGTAGCTATGAATTTTTTATGGCAATCAAGTAGAAGAAAAAAACTTTACATTTGACAGTGTCGTAAATTTAAAGTTACCTAGAACAAACGGAGGTGAAAATCACCCATCGTTTCTCCTTGACAAGTTTAATGAATGATTTATAACAGTAATCACTAGAAACTGTGTATATTTGATATGAATTGGTTATTTTTAGAGTAATTTAATTCAATTTAGTCAGTAAAAAGTTTTTTTCATTACTTTTCATATTAGAATAAGTTTGGCAACGTACGAAAATACCGCTAATCCGTTTCCAACCCTCGCGGTAAGGTAGATGGACTTTAGTCATCGGACAAAATATAAGGATTAGTTTACCACGCATATAAGAAGCTTTTTTTTCTGTGGAATGGCTATGGGGGTCCACAAAAAAAAATTAAGAGGAAAAGGGGTCCATGGGTTAAAAAAGGTTGAGAACTCCTGCTCTACACTGTCTCCATCAAACACTCCCAGGACAGGTACAGCACGGAGTTAGATACAGAGTAAAGCTCCCTCTACACTGTCCCCATCAAACACTCCCAGGACAGGTACAGCACGCGGTTAGATACAGAGTAAAGCTCCCTCTACACTGTCTCCATCAAACACTCCTAGGACAGGTACAGCACACGGTTAGATACAGAGTAAAGCTCCCTCTACACTGTCTCCATCAAACACTCCCAGGACAGGTACAGCAGGGTACAGGGTAATGTTCCCTCTGCACTGTCCCCATCAAACACTCCCAGGACAGGTACAGCACGGGGTTAGGTACAGAGTAAAGCTCCCTCTACACTGTCTCCATCAAACACTCCTAGGACAGGTACAGCACGTGGTTAGATACAGAGTAAAACTCCCTCTACACTGTCTCCATCAAACACTCCCAGGACAGGTACAGCACGCGGTTAGATACAGAGTAAAGCAGCCTCTACACTGTCCCCATCAAACACTCCCAGGACAGGTATAGCAGGGTACAGGGTAATGTTCCCTCTACACTGTCCCCATCAAACACTCCAGGACAGGTACAGCACGCGGTTAGGTACAGGGTAAAGCTTCCTCTACACTGCCCCAACAAACACTCACTGGGCAGGTACAGCATGGAGTTAGGTTCAGGGTAATGTTTCCTCTACACTGTCCCCATCAAACACTCCCAGGACAGGTATAGCCCAGGGTCTCGGCACTCTACACCAGCATCCTCCATGACGACGGCATTGCTGCAACAGCCTCAGTACTCAACACCGACAACTGCCAATCTCCAGACGCAATTCTGCAAGTCATCCGCTTCATTCTAGATCACAACGTCTTCACCTTCGACAACAAGTTCTTCATCCAGACGCATGGAACAGCCATGGGGACCAAATTCACACCTCAATATGCCAACATCTTCATGCACAAGTTTGAACAAGACCTCCTCACCACACAGGACCTTCAACCGACATTATACACCAGATACATCGATGACATTATTTTCCTTTGGACCCACGGCGAAGAATCACTGAACCGACTACATGATGACATCAATAAGTTCCATCCCACCATCAGACTTACCATGGACTACTCTCCAAATTCAGTTGCATTCTTGGACACACTCATCTCCATCAAGACGGTCACCTCAGCGCTTCGCTTTACCGCAAGCCCACGGATAACCTCACGATGCTCCACTTCTCCAGCTTCCACCCTAAACACGTTAAAGAAGCCATCCCCGATAGACAAGCCATCCGTATACACGGGATCTGCTCAGACAAGGAGGAACGTAACAGACATCTACAGACGCTGAAAGATGCCCTCGTACGAACGAGATATGGCACTCGACTCATCGTTCAACAGTTCCAACGCGCCACAGCAAAAAACCGCACCGACCTCCTCAGAAGACAAACACGGGACACAACCGACAGAGTACCCTTCGTTGTCCAGTACTTTCACGGAGCGGAGAAACTACGACATCTTCTTCGCAGCCTTCAACACATCATCGATGAAGGTGAACATCTTGCCAAGGTTATCCCCACACCCCAACTACTTGCCTTCAAACAACCGCGCAACCTCAAAGAAACCATTGTTTGCAGCAAACTACCCAGCCTTCAGAACAGTGACAACGACACCACACAACCCTGCCAGGGCAATCTCTGCAAGACGTACCAGATCATCGACATGGATACCACTATTACACGTGAGAACAGGAATGTTCCCTTCCAGTCGGGGAACACTTCGGAGTCAGCCTCTGATCTCCGGGTAAGCGTTCTCCAAGGCGGCCTTCAGGATGCGTGACAACGCAGAATCGCCAAGCAGAAACCTATAGCCAAGTTCCGCACACATGAGTGCGGCCTCAACCGTGACCTGGGATTCATGTCGCATTACATTCATCCCCCACCATCTGGCCTGGGCTTGCAAAATCCTACCAACTGTACTGGCTCGAGACAATTCACACCTCTTTAACCTGGGGGTTACCCCTATCTCTGCATCTGTAAAGATTTAATTACCTGCAAATCCTCACATTCTAAGGATTGTCTGGCATCTTTGACTTTGTCTATATATATGTTTCTGGAACATACCTCTTCATTCACCTGAGGAAGGAGCAGTGCTCCAAAAGCTACTGTTTGAAACAAAACTGTTGGACTTTAACCTGGTGTTGTAAAACCTTTTTTTGGACACTAAGGGCAATTTAGCATGGCCAATCCACCTAACCTGCACATCTTTAGACTGTGGGAGGAAACCGGAGCACCCGGAGGAAACCCACGCAGACACGGGGAAAACAGTGACCCAGACAGCGATCCAGACGGGAATCGAAATAGGTACCCTGGAGCAGTGAAGTACCGAGCTAACCACTGTGCTACCTTGCCGCTGTCGAATCTGGGCACAGCAAATATGTGAAGTCCTCCTCACTAATATCTGAGACAATTGAAGAGACTGTCCCACTGTCAAGCAACAGCCTGACATACAAACATCCAAAATAGAACACTCACTGTACCCGCATACTAATGTGACTCATGCAAGTGAACACTTCAATCTCTCTGCACCTCAGCATCCCCTATTTAAATATCGCTCTGCTTTTTTTATTCTTCCTCCAACAATGAACAATCTCACATTTTCCTGGATTATGCTCCAACTGCCAGATTTTTGTCTACTCACACAATCAATCTCTATCCGTCTGCAAACTCTGTATGTCTTCTTCACAACATCCCCTCCGACCTATCTTTGTATCGTCTGCAAATTTGGCTGCCGTGTCTTCACTCCCCTTATCTACATCATTGATGAAGGCAAATGGAATTTTGTCCTTCATTGCTAGAGGGATGGAGTTTAAGACTAGGGAGGTTATGCTGCAATTGTATAAGGTGTTAGTGAGGCCACACCTGGAGTATTGTGTTCAGTTTTGGTCTCCTTACCTGAGAAAGGACGTACTGGCACTGGAGGGTGTGCAGAGGAGATTCACTAGGTTAATCCCAGAGCTGAAGGGGTTGGATTATGAGGAGAGGTTGAGTAGACTGGGACTGTACTCATTGGAATTTAGAAGGATGAAGGGAGATCTTATAGAAACATTTAAAATTATGAAGGGAATAGATAGGATAGATGCGGGCAGGTTGTTTCCACTGGCGGGTGAAAGCAGAACTAGGGGACATAGCCTCAAAATAAGGGGAAGTAGATTTAGGACAGAGTTTAGGAGGAACGCCTTCACCCAAAGGGTTGTGAATCTATGGAATTCCTTGCCCAGTGAAGCAGTTGAGGCTCCTTCATTAAATGTTTTTAAGGTAAAGATAGATAGGGTGGTATTCTCCGCTCCCGATAAAAATCGGGATAGCCGTCGTGAAATCGGCCGAGCTTCACGACGGCCTTGGGGCCCGCACCCCGCACCTAATTCACCCCCACCCAGGGGGCTAGGAGCGGGCCCACGTCATTCCCAGCCGCGACCATGTCGCGCCGGAAATGACGCGGAAACGGCGCTTTCCTGATTTCATCCGTGCATGCGCGGGTTGCCGGTTCCAACCCGCGCATGCGCGGATGACATCAGCGCGCATACGGCATGAACCCGCGCATGCGCGGTGCCGTCTTTCTCCTCCACTGCCCGGCAAGACGTGGCGGCTTGATCTTGCCGGGCGGCGGAGGGGAAAGAGTGCGTCCGTTTTGGCCGCTGGCCCGACGATTGGTGGGCACCGATCGTGGGCCTGTCCCCTCCCGAGCACAGTCGCAGTGCTCCTGTCCAAATCGGGCCCCTAGGTACCCCAAACGGGCATCTGCCGCCCGTTTCACGACGGCAGTGACCAGGTGTGGTTGCTGCCATGTTGAAACAGGCGTGAAGGGCCGGACGCTCGGCCCATTGGGCTCGGAGAATCACCGTTCGCCGTGTAAAAATGGCGAGCGGCGATTTTTCCGAGGGGGGGGGAGAATCGCAGGGGGCGTAAAAAATGTAAGTAGGCCCTCCCATGATTCTCCCATGTCATGTGGGGAGCGGAGAATTCCGCCCATAGTTTTTTGAAGAATAAAGGAATAAAGGGTTATGGTGTTCGGGCCGGAAAGTGGAGCTGAGTCCACAAAAGATCAGCCATGATCTCATTGAATGGCGGAGCAGGCTCGAGGGGCCAGATGGCCTACTCCTGCTCCTAGTTTTTATTTTCTTATGAGGTAATTTGTAAAATGTTGAGGCACCAGCACAGACCCCTGCTAATCACAAAAATACCCATTTAAGCGTACTCTCTGTTTTCTGCCAGCCAGACTCCATCCACGCACAGATACACTGAATAATACATATATGCACATGCAAACACATGTGTAAACATGAGCAAACATATGCAAATGCTCATGCTCACATGCATATACATTGCAGAATACACACATTTGCATGCATATATACACATGCACACAGGCACACTCAAATATTTAATTTCATGTGCATACACACATACACATAAAAAATCATATACACAAGCACACACATGCACACATACACATGCACACACAAGCACAGACACACAGACAGACACAGAGACATATATACATACACAAACACACACAAGCATGCACACACAGACACACGTACATACACACAGGGATGCACACAAACACAGACAAGCACGCACACACAGACACACGTACAGACACACAGGGATGCACACAAACACACAGGTGCACACACTGACACACACATATACATGCATACATGTGGGCACTTGCACACATGCACACACAAACACACAAGCACATACACAGAAACACACAGACACACATGCACATACATACGACCACTCACACGTGCAGACACATACACATACAGACAAACACAAAGATGGACACACATGCTCACACTTGTATACACATGTACACACACACACACACAGAGAAACATATAGGATGCGATTCAGCGGCCTTGTTACACCCGACTTGATGTCAGGACGAGGCCATTGAATCTTGTGAGAGGCCTTTGTAGCCATGCTGGCCACGCAAAATGGACACTGAGCCAAACTAAAATGGAAGGCTGCTGGGAAACAGACAGTTCAGCCAGAACAGCAGTCTGCAAAGAGCAGTTTGCATTCTGCAGCAGCAGAAACCAGTTTGGGCTCAGGTGAAAAGACCTTAGCTAGGTGCAAATGGCAAAACGCTTTGCATGCTAATGAGGCCATCAGACTTGAACACCCACACAATAGATACATTTGGTTCTGAATGGACACATTCCAATCAAGACCCAGACATCGAGGCACCAGAAACCTCCAAACAAAAGGACATAAGAAACGCCCCCTCCATCACGGAGACCCCCTCGCATTGGGGAATTAATCCAGTATCGATAAGAAATTGATCCAATAGGTAGAGCCCGCCCGAGAAGAGGGAAGGACAACGGAACCCCTATAAAAGATAGGGACCTCGTGTTGTCCGGTCTGTTAAACCCGTGCTCCGGTTCCGACTGACACCTGGCATCCTGACTCCAGCCGTTGAGCACCAGCCGCCGAAACCGTAAGTTCAACGCTCGCTACGCGATCCAAGCCCACTAGACTCCCAAGTACCAGAACGCTTGCTGAAGGCTGCAGACAAAACCAGGACGAAGGCCTCGTTCTCTGACCTTGCCTGTTCCTGTTAGATAAGTATTCTGTTTGCTTAAGTTTAGTTATAGCTTAGTCTCTTAGTGTGCATGAGTATTTATTATAACTGTATAATAAATATTGATCGTTTGAACTTTACTAATCGGTGTATCGTCTTTATTACTTTGAATTTGACCTTGGAATACTTGTGACGTTGCCTATACGGCAACTGGCGACTCCAGAGCTAAATAATTACATAGAACAGAGCCTAGCAGTGTTAAGCACACGTCGAACTCGGAGGCGTGTTAATACACTCCAATAAACGCGTTTTACGCCCATAGTAAAAGTTGCGAGGCGCAGAGGAGGTCATCAGGACGCTCCGGGCAGATTTAGAGGAAAGGAACCGAATGAGTAAGGTCGATGTCAGGGACGTCGAGAAAGAAAACCTGGAATTAAAAGGGAAGTTGGCAGAGAAGGATAGAGAGGTGGATGATGCCAAGAGGGCTCACCAGTCTTGTCTAGCTCATCTGAACAGTTCCCAGACCCAGTATGAGAAAGCCTATCAGGACGTGCAACGTGCCGTTCTGATAAGACAGGAATCGGAAAAGCAGGTGGAGGCATTGCAGAGGCAATGCTCCGATCTCAAAGCAGCTTTGAGAGCACTCCACGCTGCAACGACCGAACAAAGACAAAGCACAGTTGACCACGCGAAATGCAGGAAACAGATTGCGGAACTGCAATCTCTGCTTTCGGTGCAGAATGGCTTCCAAAGCACCTTTGGAGCTCAGTTAGATGGGGAAAACGCCCCAGATTGGCAGGAATTAAGCGAGACAGCGCAGCGTTATGTTCAGGGAACATGTGCGCCCGCAGCTCAGCAGAAACGACAGGCACCCCAACCCCCCACAGCTCAGACCATAACCGCACCCATGAATCCCGTAACCACACAGAGGAAAGCCGAATCAGAAGGCGCCCCAGACATAACTTACACCACCCCTTTAACAGTAACCCAGCTAAGGGACGCTTGTGAAAAGATCACTCCGTTCCTCCCCACCGCAGACCCCCACCAGTTCTTTGCTAAAGTAAAACAGCAGGCTACCATGTACGGCCTGGATGAGAGAGAGCAGGTTAAGCTCACCGTGCTGAGCTTAGACCAGAGTGTAGTGGCAGCCCTCCCCGACCCACAGAACGTGGCAGGAGGCAGCCTAGAGGAGATGCACACTGCCATTTTAGATGCCATCGGGTACAATAGAGGTGACCCCGTAGAAGGATTGAATAAGTGCAGGCAGAAGAGATCCGAACACCCCACAGCATTCGCAGGAAGGCTGTGGATTCATTTCAGCGCAGTTTTCGGACAGCTAGATAGAGCGCATTTAACCCGCGAAAACATGGTTAAGTGGACGCGCACAATTATCTCACACGCAACAGAAGCAGGACAGAGCGCTTGCAATAGTTACGACCCCTCAGAAGAGGCCCATAACGAAAAATGGGTCCTGAAAAGATTGTCCCGCGCTTGGGAGCAATCGCTTCAGGCAAAAGGAAAGGTTAGATCCCCAGAAGAGGCTCAGGCTGCTGCAGATATCCAAGCAGTCAGAGAGCACCAGAAGCCCGCATGGGTAAATGAAGGCAAGAGCAGCCCTCAACAGAAAGGTCAGGAATGCTATAACTGTGGACAGTTAGGGCATTGGGCAAAAGAGTGTAATGCACCCCAGCGATCTCAGAGAGGCCAGCAGACAGGC
Organism: Scyliorhinus canicula; assembly: GCF_902713615.1. NCBI lineage: Eukaryota > Metazoa > Chordata > Chondrichthyes > Carcharhiniformes > Scyliorhinidae > Scyliorhinus > Scyliorhinus canicula. Next base: position 15,771,860 of record NC_052148.1, on the reverse strand, counting down.
ACTCTGAACCGCAACAAGGCAAAACCAATCCACAATGTAGCAGTACAGTCAGGACCCACCAATGTGGACGAGACGAACTGACGGTGTTCGGGCTCCCCCACTTGGGTCTGTGACACACTATGGGACTCATCAGGGAGGCCCGTAGTCACGGCAAAAGTCAAAGGGAAGCCCATAGAGTTACTGTGGGACACAGGAGGATCCCGCACCACCATTAACTCCACAACCACGGCACACGCAGACACGTGGCCGACCACCTCCACCATCACACTTAGCGGGTTCACCGGACACTCGCAGCAGGGACATATCACAGCACCCGTAGCGATCCAGCTAGGGAACATTAGCACAAGGCACCCCGTAGTTTTAGTAAATCTTCCCCGGACAGCAGAGCACATCCTGGGGATAGATTTTATGAACGCTCACAGCTTGTCGTTCGACCCAGTGAACCAGTGTGTCTGGCGAATGGCGAGATCAGACAGAGCCCCAGCCACCCTCACAGTAGGAGACTACGCTAATCGCATTAGCGCAGTGGGAGAGTACTCATTCGACCTGACTACACTCCACACCGACAGACAAATTAAGGCCCTACTGAACAAACACAGGACAGCATTTGCAAGTCACCGTCATGACTGTGGCAGAATGACTGGACAAGTTCATGTTACCGGACAGGACCCCCGACCGCAAAAGCAGTATAGATTTCCCCTCGAGGCAGAGGTGGAAATAGAAAAAGTTATAGGCAGCTTGTTGGAACAAGGTGTACTGAGAACGGTAGCCTCCACCAACAATGCCCCTATTTGGCCAGTGAGGAAGCCCGATGGATCATGGCGTCTGACCATCGATTATCGGGAACTCAATAAAGTAACCCCCGCAGTAGCCCCAACGGTAGCTACTAGTCCCGAGACCATGCTCAAGCAGGGTCTCAACGCCAAGTACTTCACGGTATTGGACATCAGTAATGGATTCTGGTCAATACCATTGGCAAAAGCGTGCCAATACAAATTCGCATTCACTTTTAAAACGCAGCAGTACACGTGGACATGCCTCCCACAAGGATTCCACAATTCACCCTCCATTTTCCACCGACAGCTGGCAAGTGGATTAGAAAAATTTTCCCGACCCGATTGTCTGGTACAGTATGTAGACGACCTACTACTGCAGACAGACACAAAGGCAGAGCACATTTCGCTTCTGGCCGAACTCCTGGAACTCTTAACTGAAATTGGCTGTAAAGTTAACCCGAAAAAGGCCCAAATATTGGAAAGTAAAGTGATGTATTTGGGATCAGTCATCACGCACGGCAAACGCGAAATCGAATTCAAAAGAATTGATTCGATTGTCAAATTGCCCCTTCCCCAGAATGTTTCAGCCCTCCGGTCGTTTTTAGGACTGGTTGGCTATTGTCGGAACCACATCGACGGATTCGCGACAAAAGCCGCCCCACTTTCAGACCTCCTTAAGAAAGGAGCCCCCTGGGAATGGCTTCCGCAGCATACAGGCGCTGTGGAAGAGTTGAAACGAGCCCTTAGTGCAGCACCCGCGCTGCTAGTCCCCGACCAACTTTCACCGTACGCAATAGAGGTAGCGAGCACCGATCTGACCCTCTCGGCCGTGTTGCTTCAGGAACGGCACGAGCAGCTAAGACCAGTGGCTTATGCCTCCCGACTGTTAGACCCGGTAGAACAAGGATTTTCGGCCTGTGAGAGGCACCTCCTTGCTGTCTTCTGGGCAGTGCAGTATTTCTCATACATCACCGGACTAAACCCCATCACCATTCTAACCGAACACACACCCACACAGCTACTACTAGACGGTCGACTGAAGGACGGTTCAGTTAGCCAGATTAGGGCAGCTAGGTGGACCCTACTTTTACAAGGACGGGACATTACTGTAAAACGGACACGCACACACACATACTTAGCAGACAACCTCCAATACCCCGGACAGCCCCATGACTGTGAAATTGTAGCTCCCCTGCATAACACAGGACCCTTTTTAGCAAAAACACCCCCCAGGAAGATAGGGAACCCGAAACAAAGCCCCCAGCCCACAGACACGTGTGGACCCTTGAGGATTTATGTAGACGGTTCCTCCACAGTTTTAAATGGTGAGCGTATCACAGGATGCGGCATCTATGTAGAGGACGCGCAGGGGCGCGCTCTCGAAGAGATAGCTCTTAAGTTACCAGGTCACTTAGGCGCGCAGGCAGCAGAGCTAGCAGCCATAGCGTACATAGTGGACCACCCCGATTCTTTCCCCAGCCCAGCAGACATATATTCAGACAGCTTATATGTCTGCAATAGCCTGACAGATTTTCTGCCCCTGTGGAGGACACGAGGTTTTGTCTCCGCAGACGGAAAACCCCTTCCATCAGCCCCCTTACTCCAGCATATCCTAGAGAAAGCGAAGGACAGGACCTTCGGCATTATAAAAGTTCGAAGCCACCATAGGTCATCACCCCCTGGGAATGTAAAAGCCGACGCGTTGGCTAAGGCAGGTTCCAGGAGAGGACACTTATGGACCCCCCCAGCTAGCGCACCAGCTAGCGCCCCTGTGAGCGCAGTACAAGTCTCACAGACTGATATTAAAGACCTCGTGGCAGCACAGAAACAGGACGGAGACCTCAGGGAGGTTTTCAAGGGAAACTTTGTGCCTGCTTACGAGCACTTTAAACACGCACTGACCACACATGAGGGTGTGATCATTAAGGACCAACTTTATGTGGTCCCACAGCAGGACAGGAATCAGATGATTGCCTTGTTCCATGACGGACACGGGCATCAGGGAATTGATGCAACAACAAGGCACCTCAGGCAACTCTGTTGGTGGCCTAATCTCAGGACTGATGTAACGCACTACATTGAGAATTGCCTGATTTGTGCTCAGAATAACCCGGAGCGGTATTCTAAGAAAGCACAACTTCGGCATACTCGCCCAGTTAACGGCCCTTGGACAAACCTCCAGATCGACTTTATAGGTCCATTGCCCCCTTGCAGGAATGGCTATAAATACGTTCTGGTGGTGATAGATACCTTTACCAAGTGGGTAGAGGCATTTCCCTCACGAACAAATACAGCAAAGACAGCTGCAAAGATCCTGACCCACCACATCTTCACGAGATGGGGTTTACCCCGAAGTATCGATTCGGACCAGGGATCTCACTTTACAGGACGGGTCATGAGGAACGTCCTGACAATATTCGGAATCAAACAGAACTTCCACATTGCGTATCATCCACAGTCCAGCGGGATTGTGGAGCGCATGAATCGGACCCTAAAAACTACCCTTAGGAAAATGGTTCAAGAGAACAATTCCACATGGGATTCAGTGCTCCCCTTTGCACTTATGTTCATAAGGAACACTGTCTCCACATCGACAGGATACACACCACACACACTCATGACCGGACGCCCTATGAAAGGTACAGAATTCCTTTTAGGACTGGACATGACAAGCCCCGAAGTGACGGCCCTCACACATGAAAAGGCAGTTAAAGATCTAGTTGAGACTGTGAGGTCTGCACAGCTCGCAGCCGCAGTCCAGCTAGGGAAACGCCGACAGCAACGTACTGCCTGTTTCAACAAGACCGTACACCCCACAGAATTCCAGGTTGGGCAACAGGTAATGTTATCTGTTTATAACCCCAGCAGTTTTTTGGCTCCAAAATATTCCGGTCCCTACTCAATTTCGGACAAAATTAGCCCCTCCGTTTACCGGATAAAGTATCCTAATGGGAAGACCGCGTGGTTCCATATAAACCAGTTAAAGGCATATGGAACACAGGCCAACCATGCTCACCATGTCCTGCTGGATGCAGCAGAACACTTCACCCCGCCCACCAGAGACACTTTTCCACCATCCCCCTCACAGACCAGTTCATCCACGGACTCGCCCACGACTCCGCCCACAGACCACTACAGACCACGCCCCGACACGCCCACAAGCTGCCACAGCAGAGACAGCAGGACTGACACTGACTCTGAAGACAGCGACACCACACAGCCATACAGCCCACACTGCACCAACTACGACCCCGACTCCAGTGACCCCATGGAAGTCACCTACCTCAAAAACCCAGAACCACCACCCGACCCCGACTACCCCGACAACACACTCGACACTACACAATGGCACAGGGACAATTCCTACAGACTTGTCCGCAATGATGAGAGTGACCCCCGGTCACACAACTCCAAAATAGCATGCCTGATCCACACAAGGGTGTGGGATCCGGGAGAGCAGGACGACACGGTGTCTGACTCCCGACACGGCAACCCCTTTGTGACCCTGTTCACAGAGGCAGAATCAAAGTGAGGTGTCCAGATGATGTAAGATAGGAATCGTTTGAGGGAAACGATGTCCTTTCTGATGGAACCTGCACGTATGTTTGTCTTCGTTTTATGTTTGTTTGTCTCAGGATTGTACATTGTTCAGCTGGAGGATGGACATCTTCTTTTCAGTTGAAAAGATTGTGACCACCTCACATACACGTTAGCTTGTCTGCCGAAATTTTTGAGAACTTCGGTTTGATTGGAGATCTTTTCCAAAGTTGTAAGGCCACACGCCAAATAGCTTGTCCGCAGATATCTCTGAGAACTTCAGTGATGTCCTCAGTTGGAGCATCTTGGCTCCCTTGATTTTTTAGGTGCCCCTCTATTCGGCGAAATAGAGGCTGCAAGTCATGGTAAACACATTCGTACCCGTTTCTTTCTAGGTTACTCAGGCAGTGGACAAACGGCACTGAGGACCCGCCCTGTCTGAGAACCAACCCTTGGTCAGCCAAGCTCGGGTATGGCACAGCACGCCCTACCCGGGGATCCCATCCAACTCGTACCCGTAGCGGCCCATACGCAACTCATTCGGATGTTTATTTCCAAGTTTGTTTTCATTTTACGTTAGGTAGCCCTTCGGCCACCATCCCACATGCTATTTACATCCGGGAACATTCGGATGGTAAATCAGCAAAGCCTGCGAGACGGCTCGCAGAAGGAAGGATTGTTAGGTGTATGCTGGTCTTTAAATTCGCTTTTTGAAAAAAAAAAATGAGGGGAGTCACAGGGTGTGACTTAGCCAGTCATTTTAAAGGGTCAATTGGGATTTGAAAGACAGATGCACTAACAAGTAAAGGTCTTAAACTGTGTATTGACAGATACTGTGCTTGATCCCAAAGGTTTCAAAGGACGAGACAGAGGTCGAAGCCAGGATTGTCAATACCGGAGGAAGAAGGAAGAGAAAGAAGAAGAACAGCAAAATGATGAAAGCCCACTTATTACTGTTCAATGTCATATGTATATGTGTGGAAACAAGACACGTTTCCCCCACAACCCCCACCGTAAATGTTAGTACAACAAACCCCCAGTGCTCAGCTCTGATCAGCGAGGTTCAGACCTGGTGTACTAAATTCATGACGTGGTACTCCATGTCCTACATAATCGAATCACTGTTGGTGATCGCGATCCTCATCATCCTAGTGCAGACCAACAGGTTGAGGAAATGGAAGAGGAGAGCCTCTCGTTCCAGCACCTCACCCATCTATAGAGTGCAATCCCCCATCTTCGGATTCCACCAAACCCCTCAACCCCTCACTGATTACAACACTCTGTAAATAAAATTCAGCCATGTATTATATTGTTCCATACTCGACTGCCGAGTTGGGAAGTGTGATGTTGTGGTGTGAATGGTTAAGATTTTAGAGTGATTAAATGTTTAAGTTAAGGTTAAGGTTAATAGTGATAGGTAGAGGTTCCCAATTGTAGTAATGCATGTCCCTTTTGACATAGGGCCAAGTAGAGATGTTAGTTAAAATTTTTTTTCTCTTCTTCCCATAGTTTAGAACAGAGTAGAACAGGAACTGGCAAGAGGTCAGAACACAAGGAGGCAAAGTACATAGGTGATCCTTCACAATAGTATGATTGTGAGGATCACAAGGAGGGAATGTAGCCATGCTGGCCACGCAAAATGGACACTGAGCCAAACTAAAATGGAAGGCTGCTGGGAAACAGACAGTTCAGCCAGAACAGCAGTCTGCAAAGAGCAGTTTGCATTCTGCAGCAGCAGAAACCAGTTTGGGCTCAGGTGAAAAGACCTTAGCTAGGTGCAAATGGCAAAACGCTTTGCATGCTAATGAGGCCATCAGACTTGAACACCCACACAATAGATACATTTGGTTCTGAATGGACACATTCCAATCAAGACCCAGACATCGAGGCACCAGAAACCTCCAAACAAAAGGACATAAGAAACGCCCCCTCCATCACGGAGACCCCCTCGCATTGGGGAATTAATCCAGTATCGATAAGAAATTGATCCAATAGGTAGAGCCCGCCCGAGAAGAGGGAAGGACAACGGAACCCCTATAAAAGATAGGGACCTCGTGTTGTCCGGTCTGTTAAACCCGTGCTCCGGTTCCGACTGACACCTGGCATCCTGACTCCAGCCGTTGAGCACCAGCCGCCGAAACCGTAAGTTCAACGCTCGCTACGCGATCCAAGCCCACTAGACTCCCAAGTACCAGAACGCTTGCTGAAGGCTGCAGACAAAACCAGGACGAAGGCCTCGTTCTCTGACCTTGCCTGTTCCTGTTAGATAAGTATTCTGTTTGCTTAAGTTTAGTTATAGCTTAGTCTCTTAGTGTGCATGAGTATTTATTATAACTGTATAATAAATATTGATCGTTTGAACTTTACTAATCGGTGTATCGTCTTTATTACTTTGAATTTGACCTTGGAATACTTGTGACGTTGCCTATACGGCAACTGGCGACTCCAGAGCTAAATAATTACATAGAACAGAGCCTAGCAGTGTTAAGCACACGTCGAACTCGGAGGCGTGTTAATACACTCCAATAAACGCGTTTTACGCCCATAGTAAAACGTGCAACATTTTCATCGGGAATTGCGACACTCAAAATGTCTCCCATGCTTCACCAGAATCTTGCATCGTGACCTGGAACTCGCTCTCGCTGGGTGAGATCTCGACTGCACATCGAAATGAGTCAATAGGCTCAGTGTAGACTCAGCTGGCGAGTATATTCGCAGATATCTTCAACACCTCACTTCCCGCTCTGAGGTCCCTACCTCATTCAAGCGGCCACCACAATACCAGTACCAAAGAAGAACAAGGTAGCCTGCCTCAACGACTACCGACCGGTGACCCTGACATCAGTTATCATGAAATGCTTCGAGCGGCTAGTCAGGAGACAGATCACTGCCAGCCTCCCAGACGGTCTCGATCCACTGCAGTTTGCCTATCACTGCAACCAGTCCACAACAGATGCTATCTCCCTGGCTCTACAATTAACACTCGAACACCTCGACAATAAGGACCCTCTGTGAGACTGCTGTTCGACTACAGCTTCACCTTCAATACCATTATCCCAATAAGACTAATAATCAAACTCTGCCACCTTGGACTTGCCCCCTCCGTGCAGCTGGATCCTCGACTTCCTCACCAACAGACCGCATTCTGCCAGGATAGGCAACAGCACCTCCTCCACAATAGTCCTCAACACCGGAGCCCCGCAAGGATGTGTGCTCAGTCCTCTACTATACTCCTTATACACACGTGACTGTGTGGCAAGATTTAATTCCAATTAGATCTATAAGTTTTCGGATGATACGACTGTGGTGGGCCGTATCTCATACAACGACGAATCAGACTACAGGAGGGAGATAGATCACTTGGTTGCTTGGTGCACCGAAAACAACCTCTCTCGAAATGTCAGCAAAATCAAGGAACTGATCATCAACTTCAGGACACGCAGCACGACACACACTCCTGTCTGCATCAATGGCTCCGAAGTGGAGATGGTCGATAGCTTTAAGTTCCTGGGGGTCACCATCACCAACAGTCTGTCCTGGTCCACTCACGTTGATGCAACAGTCAGGAAAGCCCAAAAACGTCTGTACTTCCTACGGAAGCTAAAGAAATTTGACATGTCTGCATCAACGCTCACAAACTTCAACAGATGTGCGATAGAGAGCATCCTATCCGGCTGCATCACAGCCTGGTATGGCAACTGCTCAGTCCAAGATCGCAAGAAACTGCAGAGCGCGGTGAACTCGGCCCAACCCATCACACAAGCTTGCCACCCCCACATTGATTCTGTCCACACCTCCTGCTGCCTCAGGAAGGCAGACATTATTGTCAGAGACCCCTCCCATCCAGGATTTGCCCTCTTCCAGCCCCTTCCATCAGGCAGAAGGTACAGAATCTGAAGACCTGTACATCGAGACATCGGAATGGCTTCTTCCCCATAGCTATTCGACTCCTCAAAGACTCAACGACTCTCCCTCGGACTGATCTGTTCCCTGTAAGAACACTATTCATGACGCCCTATGCTGCTCTTGCTCATGTATTTGCTTTGTTTGGCCCCTTGTTCCGCACTGTAACCAATCACTGTTTGCGAGGTACTATTTGTCAATGTACTCTGTCGATTATTATTTTTGTCTACTCTGTACATATTGTGTACGTTCCCTTGTCCGCAGAAAAATACTTTTCACTGTACTTCGGTACATGTGACAATAAATCAATGAATCAATGAAACCTATACACAAGAAACAGGGCAAATCCAACCCAGCTAATTACCATCCTTTCAATCTAGTCTCCATCATCAGCAAAGCGATGGAAGGAATCATCAACAGTGCTATCAAGCGGCACTTACTCAGCAATAATCTGCTCACGGATGCTCGGTTTGCCTTCTGCCAGGATCACTCAGCTCCTGACCTGTTTACAGCCTTGGTTCAAACATGGACAAAAGAGCTGAATGCCACAGGTGAGGTGAGAGTGACCGCCCTTGGCATTAAGGCAGCATTTGACCGGGTATGGCATCAAGATGTCCTAGCTAAACTGGAGTCAATGGAAGAAATCAGTGGGAACACCCTCTGTTGGTTGGAGTCATACCTGGAAGATGGTTGTGATGTTTCGAGGTCAATAATCTCAGCACCAGGCCATCACTGCAGGGGTTCCTCAGGTTAGTGAACTCGGCCCAAGCATCTTCAGCTGCTTCATCAATGACTTCCCTTCCATCATAAAGTCAGAAATGGGGATGTTTGCGGATGACTGCACAATGTTCAGCCCCATTCGCGACTCCTCAGATAATGAAGCAGTCCGTGTCCAAATGCAGAAAGACCTGGACAATATCCAGGCTTGGGCTGACAAATGAGAAGTCACATTCACACCACACAAGTACCAGGCAGTGACCATCTCCCACAAGAGAGGATCCAAGCATCGCCCCTTGACATTCAATGGCATTACGATCGCTGAATCCCCCACAATCAACATCCTGGGGGTTACCATTGATCAGAAACATAACTGGACTAGCCATATTAATACTGTGGCTACCAGGGCAGGTCAAAGGCTAGGAATCCTGTGGCGAGTAACTCATCTCTTGACCCCTAAAGCCTGTCCACCATCTACAAGGCACAAGTCAGGAGTGCGATGGAATACTCTCCACTTGCCTGGATGAGCCCAGCTCCAACAACACTTGAGAAGCTGGACAGCATCCAGGACAAAGGAACCCGTTTGATTGCATCCCCTTCCACAAACATTCAATCTCTCCACCACCAACAAACAGCAGCAGCCCTGTATACCATCTACAAGATGTTCTGCAGGAACTCACCAATGTTCCTTAAGCAGCACCTTCCAAACCCATGAACACTACCATCTAGAAGGATAAGCGCTGCAGATACCTGGGAACCCGACCACCTGGAGGTTCCCCTCCAAGTCACTCACTGCCCTGACTTGGAAATATATCGCCGTTCCTTCACTATCACTGGGGAAATATCCTGGAAATCCCTCCCTAACAGCATTGCGGGTGCACCTACACCTCAAGGACTGCAGCGGTTCAAGAAGGCAGCTCACCACCACCTTCTTAAGGGCAATTAGAGATGGGCAATAAATGCCGGCCTAACCAGCGACGCCCACATCCCGTAAATTAATTTTTAAAAACTAGCGACTGAATACTCCCCCCCCCCCCCCCCACCCCCCGCCCAATCCCCAGCTTGAACCTATCTGTGTCTCCCATGTCTTCGCCGGTGCAACGTGAGCATTTAACACCCAGGTAGGTGACGGCTGATTGAGAGTTCACCTCCGCAATCCCAGTCCGAGGTGAGGTCGGCATGTTTACGTTTTTATAAAGCTGTTGTAAATGGCGCCAGCAGGGAAGTTCCAGGGTGAGATCTTGCTGCTGAGATGTTAATGTATTAAGAAGATGTTGCCGGGTTCCCGCGGCATGCTCTGCCCTGCTCCCACCGACGAGGGGGATTCGAAAATCAGAAATCACAAACTCGCCGGAGAGAATTGCTTTTTCCAACTTTCAACGGATTTTGCAGCATTGTCACTGTTCTCACTGATGGCTAACACAGGCCCCAAATCATCCCCATTGTGTGCAGTTTTGATTTGCCTGCCTGAGGAACGATGCTCTTGCTGCGGAGGGAGAGTAGCGAAGGTTTACCCGATTGATTCTCGGGATGGCGGGACTGACACCTGAGGGCAGAATGAGTCGGTTAGGATTGTATTCACTGGAGGTCAGAAGAATGAGGGAGGATCTCATAGAAACTTCTAAAATTCTAACATGTCCAGACAGGATAGATGCAGGAAGGATGTTCCCGATGCTGGGGGTGGCCAGAACCAGGGGTCACAGTCTGAGGATACGGGGTAAACCATTTAGGACTGAGGTGGGGAACGGTTGAGGACTCTGGGTCTTACTCATTGGAGTTTAGAAGGATGAGGGGGGGATCTTATTGAAACTTACAGGATACTGTGAGGCCTGGATAGAGTGGACGTGGAGAGGATGTTTCCATTTGTCGAAAAACCAGAACCAGAGGACACAATCTCAGACTAAAAGGACCATCCTTTAAAACAGAGATGAGGAGGAACAGAGACGAGGAGGGGCTTTTCACAGGAACCTCATACTTGTGACAATAGAAGATTATTATTATTAATTTTGTCAGCCAGAGGGTGGTGAATCTGTGGAACTCTTTGCCGCAGAAGGCTGTGGAGGCCAAATCACTGAGTGTCTTTAAGACAGAGATAGCTTCTTGATTAATAAGGGGATCAGGGGTTGTGGGGAGAAGGCAGGAGAATGGGGATGAGAAACATATCAGCCATGATTGAATGGCAGAGCAGGCTTGATGGGCCGAGTGGCCTAATTTTGCTCCTATGTCTTATGGTCTTTTATGAGGAGAGGTTTCTTCACCCAGAGAGTGGTGAGTCAGTGGAACTCATTACCACAGGAAGCAGTTGTGGCCAGGATATTGAATGTTTTCAAGAAGGAGTTAAGTATAATTCTTGGGGCTAAAGGAATCAAAGGATAGGGGGGAAAAGCAGGAACAGGTTACTGAGTTTGGATGATCAGCCATGATCATAATGAATGGTGGAGCAGGCTCAAAGGGCATTTGAGCCATGAAGAGAGGCTGGATAAGCTCAGGTTGTTTTCTTTGGAGTACAGAGGCTGAGATCTGATTGAGATGTAAACGATTATGAGGGTCATGGACAGGGTGGATAGGAAGCAGCTGTTCCCATCAGTTGAAGGGTCAATAACGAGGGCACATAATTTTAAGGTGAAATGCAGGAGGTTTTAGAGGGAGTTTGAGGAAAGCCTTTTTCACCCGGAGGATGGTGGGAATCTGGAATGCACACTGCCTGGAAAGGTGGTTGAGTCAGGAAACCTCACAATCTTTAAAAAGTACCGAGACGAGCACTTGAAATGTCCGAACATTCAAGGCTGTGGGCCAGTTGCTGGGAAGTGGGATGAGTGTATATTTAGATTCGGTTTTTTTTGGTGCAGGCTTGATGGGCCGAAGGGCCTCTGCTGCACTGCATGATTCCGCGTCTAACTTATCAAACTCCTGCATAATCTCAAAGATTTGCATCAGGCCACCCTCTGGCTTCTTTTTTCATGAGAAAGATCTCCAGTTTGTAGAACCACGCCCGTGAAGAGCCACCCTTCAGTTCTTGCACAATTTAGGCATATTTCATTGTTCCTTCTCCAATATATCAGTGTCTCTTTTAGAATATGGAGATCAGAACTGTTCACAGCACTCCAAGAGCACTCTAACCAAGGTTCAATGCAGGTTTAACAATCCTCGCCATCGAGAAATGAAGACCAGTGATCTATTGTCTTTATTATGGCCCTGTTAACCTGGTCACATTGATTTGTGTGTGTCTGTTCCTCAACCCCATTTATGCTGCTCCACTTATTTCCCAAAGACTATGGGTGGGATTCTCCGCGATCGGCGCAATGGCCCGGCGCTGGCGTCAAACACGGCGCGAACCACTTCGGCGTCGGGCCGACCGGAAGTAGTGGAATTCTCTGCAGACCGATGGGACAGCGCGAGTTAGCGCATGCGCAGAACCGCCGGCTTGGTTCCGTGCATGCGCAGACCGACCGGAGTATTCTGGCGTATGCACAGGGGGTTGTCTTCTCCGCGCCAACCATGGCGGAGCCCTCCAGGGGCCGGCGCAGAAGGAAGAAGCGCCCCCACGGCACAGGCCCGTCCGCAGATCGGTGGGTCCCGATCGCGGGCCAGGCCACCGTGGGGGCCCCCAAGGGGTCGGATCCCACCACGCCCCCCCCCGAGGACCGCACCAGCCAACTTATCTGCCAGGTCCCGCCGTGTGGGACCATGTCCAGTCCACGCCGGTGGGACTGGCCAAAAATGGGCGGCCGCTCGGCCCATCGGGGCCCGGAGAATTGCCGGCCCCCGACCGGCGTGGTGTGAATCCCGCGCCCCCCCCCCCCCCCCCCCCACCAAAACCCGGCACCGGAGAACACGACAACTGGGGTCGGGGCGGCGGGGCGGGATTCACACCGCCCCCCCGGCAGGGCGGTCGGAGAATCCCGCCCCAGGTTCCCTCCTTATTATTTTCCCCAAATGTACCACCTAACACTCAGTGAATAATATTATATTTGAAGTTCATTTACAAATTACACAGCGTTTTGCAAGTTGATCAATATATTCCTGTAATTTGTTGCAACACCCTTATATTACACCTTCTAATTTGGCGTCACCGACAAATTTTGAAACTGCACACTGGTGGGCACCAGGAGGGGAATGAGAGCATTGCTGTGCGATGCCTATCATGGTTGAATAACTGTCTGATCTTTGTAATTATTTTCACCCACTGGAAAGTCTAGGTCCAGTGATGAGGAAACACCTTCAGGAGGAAAGAGGACAATAACAGATGGCTGGAGGCTTGCGATCCATCTTCAGTATTCAAAAGTCCTAGGGACAGAGGGAATGATTTAGGATAAATCTCTGGGTGAGTCATTAATTCCAAGTACAGATGGTCGGATCAGTAAAACAAATTTCAACTTGTACCTAACAGAATGGAACAAACCAGTGTCATACTGGGGATAAAGAGCACATTCCATACTGGCAGCAGACAGAAGCAGAACCAAAGGGAAACCTTCAGAAAAAAAAACAAAATGCACATTTTAACTGTCAAATGGAAGAAAAATGGTGAGAAACATGATCAAGGCTAAAGATCAGATTGACAATATATTTAAGAAACATTCCTCCCTCTGAAATATTCTGCTCAGTTTGTGAGAAGTCAGAAACATTTACAGCCCCGTGCTCGATCGGTCCTGGGAGTGTTTGATGGGACAGTGTGGAGGGAGCTTTACTCTGTATCTAACCCCGTGCTGTACCTGCCCTGGGAGTGTTTGATGGGGACAGTGTAGAGGGCGCTTTACTCTGTATCTAACCCCGTGCTGTACCTGCCCTGGGAGTGTTTGATGGGGACAGTGTGGAGGGAGCTTTACTCTGTATCTAACCCCGTGCTGTACCTGCCCTGGGAGTGTTTGATGGGGACAGTGTAGAGGGAGCTTTACTCTGTATCTAACCCCGTGCTGTACCTGCCCTGGGAGTGTTTGATGGGGACAGTGCAGAGGGACCTTTATTCTGTATCTAATCGCGTGCTATACCTGTCCTGGGAGTGTTTGATGGGGGCAGTTTTGTGGGAGCTTTACTCTGTATCTAACCCCATGCTGTACCTGTCCTGGGAGTGTTTGATGGGGACGGTGTAGAGGGAGCTTTACATTGTATCCAACCCCGTGTTGTACCTGTCCTAGGAGTGTTTGATGGGGACAGTGTAGAGGGAGCTTTACTCTGTATCTAATCCATGCTGTACCTGTCCTGGCAGTTTTTGATAGGGGCAGTGTTGTGGGAGCTTTACTCTCTATCTAACCCCATGATGTACCTGTCCTGGGAGTGTTTGATGGGGACAATGCAGAGGGATCTTTACTCTGTATCTAACCCATGCTGTACCTGTCCTGACAGTGTTTGATGGGGGCAGTGTAGAGGGAGCTTTATTCTGTATCTAACCCATGCTGTACCACAACAAGGTCCCACAAACAGCAAACAAATGAGTGGTCAAATATTGAGGAGAAACATCCTCAAATGTGTTGTTTTAAAACACACAAGAAAACTGCATCTAGCCTCGTGGAATATGTCAGTCACTGCAACCTTGCCTTTCAGTGATGGAGCTCCGCACAGGGATCTCCCAGCTTCAATGTAAACCAATTATCAGTTCATAATCCAATATGGCGTAGCCATAGGGGTCCATTAATCTTGGCAGCGTGCAGGCAAACATTGCCCATTGTTTGTTCCACCCTTCCTGTCACTAGCCCGTCAATCCAGGAGTGCATCAGGATTTTGGCTAGGTCACCTCCCCGGCCTGGTAAATTGGGGTAGGTGACGGCAGTGATTGGGGGCGGGGGGTCAAATACCTATCCTGCCATTGAGTGACATAGACATAGAACATACAGTGCAGAAGGAGGCCATTCGGCCCATCAAGTCTACACCGACCTCACGTAAGCCCACACTTCCACCCTATCCCCGTAACCCAATAACCCCTCCTGACCTTTTTGGACACTAAGGGCAATTTAGCATGGCCAATCCACCTAACCTGCACACCTTTGGACTGTGGGAGGAAACCGGAGCCCCCGGAGGAAACCCAGGCACGATTTCCGCAGACTCCCCGCAGACAGTGACCCAGCGGGGAATCGAACCTGGGACTCTGGCACTGTGAAGCCACAGTGCTATCCACTTGTGCTACCGTACTGCCCTATAAACCCGATCGCTCGCGCTTTAAGGGCAACACAGGCACGTCCCGCACCAGGCCAAGCCACCTCGCCTGCGGAGAAACGTGAAGGAGATTGGTGGGGACGAATGTGGGAGGGGAACGCAACGGGAGAAGATGACATTCCATCTCTTACTACCCACAGACGTCTCTCACACACACATACAGGCATGCACACACGCACACACGCACACACACATCTGCAAAGATAGAACACAAATAAAAGGGATCAGGCAGATCGTAAATGAATAAAATTAATTAAAAATGTGTAGAAAGTGAGGGAGTTCGCCACCAGAACAAAATAGCAATAATTTTGACTCAAGACCGGCAGATGTCTTTGCGAATTGATATCGCAGTATTTGTCACGAGTCTTTCAGATGACCTATGGGGAGAGGACTCTCCCAGCTTGGGACACCATCCATCATTTGAATCAGTGTGTGCTTTAATTACTGTGTCAGGGAGGCAGAGGGATGCCTGCAAGGGGACATCAGCACAGCTTTCCCTCACCATAATCATCTTGCTTCTAAGTTTATCTCTCCATTAAGAGCTCATCTGTCACGCATGTCTTTGCTTGTCACTTGTCTCTGTCACTTACAAAGGAAAGGCCTTTAACACCTTGTGTTCCAAGAGCAATTTCACTGCTTTGATCGCCGTCCGCAGCGTTTACAGATAATCACAGGGGGAATTTTTTAAAAACAAATTGAATTGCGTTTTTCAAAGTCCTACTGTTCAAAGTACTAGTCCAGGTCACCCTGTAACTGTGATCTGCCATTGGTTAATACAGCAGTTATTGTTTCCTGATTTACAATCTACAGACCTTCACTAATAACCCAGACATTGGGACTTTAAATCCCACCATTTGAGAATCAGTTTAAAACTAAAATCTATGAATAAAGGCAAATTTAGTGCCGATGCAAATTATCATGATGCAAATTGTCACAAATATCCAATTCACTCATCAAATAAAAGTTAATCTGCAATCCTGGCCCATTCCAACCTGATTGTCACTCCTGTCTCTCACTCGGTTGACGACAGGGCGAATGCAGGGCAGAGGGATTGGTTTCGGGCTGATACAGTGCTACGGGTAGAGAGTAAAGCACGAGGATTAGTTTGGGATTGATACAGGACTATAGGTAGAGAGTAAGGCAGTGTGATCAGTTTGGGATTAATACAGGGCGACAGGGAGAGAGTGGGACAGTGGGATTAGTTTTGGATTGATACAGGGCTATGGGGAGTGAGTGGGGCAATGGGATTAGTTTGGGATTGATACAGGGCTATGGGGAGAGAGTGGGGCAGTGGGATTATTTTGGGATTGATACAGGGCTATGGGGAGAGAGTGGGGCAGTGGGATTAGTTTGGAATTAATAGAGGTCTATGGGGAGAGAGTGGGGCAGTGGGATTAGTTTGGGATTTATACAGGGCTAAGGGAAGAGAGAGGGACAGTGGGATTAGTTAGGCATTGATACTGGGCTATGGGGAGAGAGTGGGGCAATGGGATTAGTTTGGGATTGATGCAGGGCTATGGGGAGAGAGTGGGGCAGTGGGATTTGTTTGGGGTTGATACTGGGCTATGGGGAGAGAGTGGGGCAATGGGATTAGTTTGGGATTGATGCAGGGCTATAGGGAGAGACAGGGGCATTAGAATTTGTTTGGGATTGATACTGGGCCATGGGGAGAAAATGGGACAGTGAGATTAGTTTAGGATTGATACAGGGCTATGGGGAGTGAGTGGGGCAATGGGATTAGTTTGGGATTGATACAGGGCTATGGGGAGAGAGTGGGGCAGTGGGATTATTTTGGGATTGATACAGGGCTATGGGGAGAGAGTGGGGCAGTGGGATTAGTTTGGAATTAATAGAGGTCTATGGGGAGAGAGTGGGGCAGTGGGATTAGTTTGGGATTTATACAGGGCTAAGGGAAGAGAGAGGGACAGTGGGATTAGTTAGGCATTGATACTGGGCTATGGGGAGAGAGTGGGGCAATGGGATTAGTTTGGGATTGATGCAGGGCTATGGGGAGAGAGTGGGGCAGTGGGATTTGTTTGGGGTTGATACTGGGCTATGGGGAGAGAGTGGGGCAATGGGATTAGTTTGGGATTGATGCAGGGCTATAGGGAGAGACAGGGGCATTAGAATTTGTTTGGGATTGATACTGGGCCATGGGGAGAAAATGGGACAGTGAGATTAGTTTAGGATTGATACAGGGCTGTGGGGAGAGACAGGGACAGTAGGATTAGATTGGGATTGACACAGGGACATAGGGAGAGACTAAAACAGTGGGATTAGTTTGGGATTGATACAGAACTATGGGGATAGAGTGGGGCAATGGGATTAGTTTGGGATTGATAGAGGATTATGGGGAGAGAGTGGGGCAGTGGGATTAGTTTGGGATTTATAGAGGGCTATGGGAAGAGAGAGGGACAGTGGGATTAGTTAGGCATTGATACTGGGCTATGGGGAGAGAGTGGGGCAATGGGATTCGTTTGGGATTGATGCAGGGCTATGGGGAGAGAGTGGGGCAGTGGGATTTGTTTGGGGTTGATACAGGGCTATGGGGAGAGAATGGGGCAGTGGGATTAGTTTGGGATTGATACAGAACTGTGGGGAGAGACAGGGGCATTAGAATTTGTTTGGGATTGATACTGGGCCATGGGGAGAAAATGGGACAGTGAGATTAGTTTAGGATTGATACAGGGCTGTGGGGAGAGACAGGGACAGTAGGATTAGATTGGGATTGACACAGGGACATAGGGAGAGACTAAAACAGTGGGATTAGTTTGGGATTGATACAGAACTATGGGGATAGAGTGGGGCAATGGGATTAGTTTGGGATTGATAGAGGATTATGGGGAGAGAGTGGGGCAGTGGGATTAGTTTGGGATTTATAGAGGGCTATGGGAAGAGAGAGGGACAGTGGGATTAGTTAGGCATTGATACTGGGCTATGGGGAGAAAATGGGACAGTGCGATTAGTTTGGGATTGATACAGGGCTGTGGGAGAGACAGGGGCAGTAGGATTAGATTGGGATTGATACAGGGATATAGAGAAAGTCGAAAGCAGTGGGATTAGTTTGGGATTGATGCAGAACTGTGGGGAGAGAGTGGGGCAGTGGGATTAGTTAGGGATTGATACTGGGCTATGGGGAGAAAATGGGACAGTGGGATTAGTTTGGGATTGATACAGGGCTGTGGGGAAAGACAGGGGATGTAGGATTAGATTGGGATTGATGCAGGGATATAGAGAGAGTCTAAAGCAGTGGGATTAGTTTGGGATTGATAGAGGACTATGGGTAGAGAGTGGGGCAATGGGATTAGTTTGGGATTGATACAAGGCTATGGGGAGAGAGTGGGGCAGTGAGATTAGTTTGGGATTGATACTGGGCTATGTGGAGAGAACGGGGCAGTGGGATTAGTTTGGGATTGATACAGGGCTGTGGGGAGAGACAGGGGCAGTAGGATTAGATTGGGATTGATACAGGGATATAGAGAGAGTCTAAAGCAGTGGGATTAGTTTGGGATTGATACAGGACTATGGGGAGAGAGTGGGATAATGGGATTAGTTCGGAATTGATACAGGGATATGGGGAGAAAGTAAGGCAGTGGAATTAGTTTGGGATTGATACCAGACTATGGGGAGAGTGTAAAGCAGTGGGAATAGTTTGGGATTGATACAGACCGTGGGCAAGAGACAGGGTCAGTGGGATTTGTTTGGAATTGATACAGGACTATGAGGAGAGTGTAAAACAGTGGGAATAGTTTGGGATTGATAGAGGACTATGGGATCAGTTTGGGATTGATAGAGGACTATGGGATCAGTTTGGGATTGATACAGGACTATGGGATCAGTTTGGGATTGATACAGGACTATGGGATCAGTTTGGGATTGATACAGGACTATGGCATAGTTGGGGATTGATACAGGACTATGTGATTAGTTTGGGATTGATACAGGAATATGGGACTAGTTGGGATTGATACAAGACTATGGGATTAGTTTGGGATTGATACAGGACTATGGGATTAGTTTGGGATTGATACAGGACTATGGGATTAGTTTGGGATTAATACAGGACCATGGCATTAGTTTGGGATTGATACAGGAATATGGGACTAGTTGGGATTGATACAAGACTATGGGATTAGTTTGGGATTGATACATGACTATGGGATTAGTTTGGGATTGATACAGGACTATGGGATTAGTTTAGGATTGATACAGGACTATGGGATTAGTTTGGGATTGATACAGGACTATGGGATTAGTTTAGGATTGATACAGGACTAGGGTATCAGTTTGGGATTGATACAGGACTATGGGATTAGTTTGGGATTGATACAGGAATATGGGATTAGTTTGGGATTGATACAGGACTATGGGATTAGTTTGGGATTGATACAAGACTATGGGATTAGTTTGGGATTGATACAGGACTATGGGATTAGTTTAGGATTGATACAGGACTATGGGATTAGTTTGGGATTGATACAGGACTATGGGATTAGTTTAGGATTGATACAGGACTATGGGATTAGTTTGGGATTGATACAGGACTATGGGATTAGTTTGGGATTGATACAGGACTATGGGATTAGTTTGGGATTGATAGAGGACTATGGGATTAGTTTGGGATTGATACAGCACTATGGGATTAGTTTGGGATTGATACAGGACTATGGGATCAGTTTGGGACACCCCAGCCCTGCGGTGAGTTTTCCAGCAGTGGAGGTGACTTGCTATTGGCTGCTCATGGGATTTCCTGGTCCGCTGAAGTAAATGGCCATTTTGTTGCTCGCTGACGCTGCTAGGGAACCGTCACCTTCAGTGGGACCGGAAGATTCCGCTGCCGGGGGGGGGGGGGGGGGGGATATCTGGCCAATAGTATAATTATCTTTTGTAGGATCTTACTTTGCACAAATTGGCTGTGACGTCTTTTATACCACAACAGAATTTTTGTGAAGTAAGCTGTAGAGATGGAGGCTCTTCTCGTATTCTTTCCCTTGGGTTTTCGTTGTTGTAGCAGAGGAACGTGGGGTATCTCAGCCATTTCACTGACAAGAGAATTGGTCTACATGCGGCATCCCGGGATCACAGCCACCATCCCCTGAACAGGCAGAAAGCACGTCTGCTTAAAATCCCCTTCAAAACATTGTATCACGGTTCAGTGTCGCAATTCAAAGGTTCATATTTGAAGAATATGGTGAAGAGGTTGGGAACATTGCGAGGTGGGATTCGGTAACATTCTGAGAAGGAATTGATGAACACAGTAAGGGATTGAGGAACACGG
This sequence comes from Scyliorhinus canicula, assembly GCF_902713615.1. Classification (NCBI taxonomy): domain Eukaryota; kingdom Metazoa; phylum Chordata; class Chondrichthyes; order Carcharhiniformes; family Scyliorhinidae; genus Scyliorhinus; species Scyliorhinus canicula. The sequence continues at coordinate 15,751,499 of NC_052148.1, read as the reverse complement.
GGAGAAGTGACTGAGGGATATAGGGAGAAGAGTTAGAGAGATATGTTGGGAAGTGATAGAGGAATAATCCATAGACTCCCGACAATGTAGAAGGAGGCCATTTGGTCCATCGAATCTGCTGCAACCCTCCGAAAGAGCACTCCACCCATGCCCACTTAGGGGCTGGTTTAGCAAGGGGCTGGTTTAGCACACTGGACTAAATCGCTGCCTTTTAAAGCAGACCAAGGCAGGCTAGCAGCACGGTTCAATTCCCGTACCAGCCTCCCAGAACAGGCGCCGGAATGTGGCGACTAGGGGCTTTTCACAGTAACTTCATTGAAGCCTACTCGTGACAATAATCGATTTTCATTCATTTCATTTCCCCTGCCCCATCCCTGCAACCTCGCACATTGATCATGGCCAATTCACCCAATCTGCACATGTTTGGACAGTGGGAGGAAATCGGAGCACCCGAAGGAGACCCACGCAGACACAGGGAGAATGTGCAAACTCCACAGATAGTAACCTAAAGCCAGAATCGAACCAGGGTCTCTGGCGCTGTGAGGCAGTCGTGCTAACCACTGTGCCACTCACTGTATGAGTATTGGGGTATTTTTGAAATAAATCAATTGGAGGATGTTGGTAAGAGTGAATTGGGCATTCTGGTGAGAAAGAATTGTGAAATATGTTGCGAGGAATTTAGGAATATGTTGTAAAGGAATTATATTGTGTGTTGGATAGGGATTGTGGGGAACAGTGAGAGGTTACTGGAGGAATCTGACAAAGAGTGATGGGTCATGATGAGAACCTGGTTGATGCTTGAGAAAGGAACGGTATCGTTGAAGCGAACAGTCTCCCCTTGCTGGAAAATAGTCTTTGGAGTTTATCCTTGCTGGACAGCTAGTACCTCGAGAGTGTGCGACCTGTTTGCAGGGATTGTCTGGGGAGGTGGAGGCAAAAATTAAAAGAATAATATTGACGCACGTTTACAGGTCCCCCTCAGATTCAGTAAATGTCAAAACTCCACAGCTTGGTGGATTGGACCAGACTGGGCAACTGAATGCCAGATTCAATCCAGAATTCATTCCAACATCGGAGCGATGTGGCCAACCTGTCAGGGCTCCACAAAGTGATGGTTGAAGGCAGCAACCACCAGAGGCATCAGCACTTAAGCCAGGACTGCAGATGGATGCCAGCAATACGAAAGCTGTCACAGTAGCACTCTCGGCATTCTGTCTGCGGCCTAAAGGTTCGGCCAGAATATCAGGCCCATCGTTTGCAGACAGCGTCACACAGACGGCTGGTCCCTTGCACGTCAGTGCAGAAGGTCGAACGCAGGTCTATCCATCACTTACGCAACCAGGGTTACTGGAGTGTGAGGCCAGCTGCAGCAAGTCTGTGACTTTCCATTTTGGTCCCTTGTGCAATTCTCTGAAGCCTCCTCCGCTGCCACCAATGCTTTTCGAGGTGTCCATGCTTGTAAAATGTTGCCGCTTTGATCTCGAGGGGATTTACGATTTCAGACAGAATCACAGAGAGTTAAAAAAGGAGGCCATTCAGGCAATTGTGGCCGTACTGGTCCTTCAATAGGGGTGCCCAATTTAATCCCACAAGATAGCTTTTTCCTGATCACCCTGGAAATTGGCCGTCAGCGAGGTATGCCCCTGATTGTCTCTGAGAGTTTCTGATTCCATCACACATTCAGGTAGTGTGTTTCAGACCATAATAACCATCTGTGTGAAAGAATATCTCCTCATTTCCCCTCTCGTCCTTCGGTCAACTATGTTAATTCTGGTTAAAATTTGGTTATCGGCCGCTGCTTGTCATTGACTCCCAATTTGTTCTGTCAAAACCCCTCACTATCAGGAATATCTCGATTTGGCCTCCCCTCAGGTCGAGCAGAGGCCTGAAGGCCGTGAAATCCCAAAATGCTATATGGCGCAGTATGCGACACGGTAGCACAGTAGTTAGCACTGTTGCTTCACAGCGCCAGGGTCCCAGGTTTGATTCCCATCTTGAGTCACTGTGTGGGCGGAGTCTGCACGTTCTCCCCGTGTCTGCGGGGCTTTCCTCTGGGTGCTCCGGTTTCCTCCCACAAGTCCCGAGACATGCTTGTTCGGTGAATTGGACATTCTGAATTCTCCCTCTGTGTACTCGAACAGGCGCCAGAATGTGGCGACTAGGGGATTTTCACAGTTACTTCATTGCAGTGTTAATGTAAGCCTACTTGTGACACTACAAAAGATTATTATTAAAAAGATCTGGAGTGTTCTCCCCATTCTCAAAGCCAATATTCATCACTCTATGCAGATCAGCAAACTGGTTGATCACAGTGCGGGAGCTTGCTGTCTGTAAATTGGCTAGTTGTATTTCCTACATTACACAAAGTAATTACACTTCAAAAAAAGTCATTAAAGGCTCTAAAGCACTTTGGGATGCTGTGAGGTTGTGAAAGGCGCCATATAAATGCACAACCCTTCTGTTCAGCTTTTCAGCTTTACCATTGAGAAAGCTGATTGACAAGCTAGATGCCATCCTGCAAGACATCAAACTCCCAGAGAATTGTTACCTTTATGTTCAAATCTTATTGCTGCCCTTTGTAATCCAAGATTGAGCAGAACAAGAGGAACTGTGTGAAGGTGTAAATAGACACATGTCGGCGATGCGCCTCCTCAAACAAACACTGGGCTGGATTCTCCGCCCCCCTCCCCTCCCCCCCCAGCCTCACCCCTCCTTCTCCCCCCCCCCCCCCCCCCCAAGCCGTGTGGTTCACGGCCGCGATCCGTTTGCTGGAAGCGGGATTTTATCTTCCCGCTGCTTGTCAATGGGATTTCCTATTGAATCCACCCCACGCTCCGGGAAAACCATGGGCAGAGGTCCGCTCCTGGCGGGATCAGTGAATCCCGACGACCGGAAGTTTCAGCCACTGCTGATTGGTGAGTTGCAAATATCGATTGTTAGAAAAGTGCTCCCGGGTTAATCGTCAAACTGGTGGAGACACTGACCCTGAGGAAAGTACCAGAACTGCTGTGAAGAGCTCACACTGTATCATTGCAAAGAGTATGAGTAGAATATAGATATTTATTTATTTGTATATTTATATGGATTCTTTGACATAATACATCGCCCCCAAAAGTAAAAACTTCGAAAACCAGGCAGCAAAGGATGAATCACCGAATTCAAGTCTTTATTTAATTATTTAATTTTATTTGCAGAACTACTCATTACGTTACCAACGGGGACAGCCCACCCTCTTTCAACCTATATATATATATATATACCGGTATATATGAGCACAGATGAGTCCCCAGTTAATACCCTCTACCCAAATGCAATTAACACTGAATTGTTATATAATTAACACCAAGGTGGCTCACAAGGGTAAAGGAAAGTCAGATATTGAGCAGCAGGAGATTGAATTTGTACAACAACAACTTGTATTTATTTAGCACCTTCCACGCAATCTGTGCATTTCCAATTCTTGCCTCCTGATTTTAGTCTTTCCAGCCACTGGTGCCTTTAGCTGCCAACGCCCTAAGCTCTGGTATTCTCTCTCCAAAACTCTCCTCTTCCCAACCCTATTTCCCAGTCAAGTTGCTCCTCAGAACCCTTACCAAGCCTTTGGTAATCTACCCCAATTCCTCCCCATATCTGAAGGTCTTGTGGCTCAGTAGGTAGCGACCCTGAGTCAGAAGCGCCATGTTCACATCCCGCTAGATGGGTCACGGAAGAGGCGTTCAACAGATTGGTAATCAGCGGCTAATCTTCCCAATACTTCCCCTCTGCCCCCCAAAGGGAAGGATGGTGAGGGTGAAGATATGAAACGACTTCTCCTTGTGCCACTCGGTCTCAAATTCTGTCTGATGGTCACTCTTGTAAAGTGCCTCGGTATGTTTTACAACACTGAAGACGCTAGCAAAATAAAAGTAAGCCGGTGCTGGTTGGCAGGGGCATGGTGAGGGGAGGGGAATTTTGGACACGAGAAGTTTCTTGATGGCACCCTCGGAGAAGTGCGAGGCGCTGTAACTTTAAAAAGGAAATGGCCAAAATCGTCACCATCGGCGATGAAAGGAGATGTCAGCAGGGAGCTGTGGAGGTCTGGCTCAGGCTCTGTCAGAGACAAATCCTTAGATGCTACAGCTGAGCAGCAGATGCTGGGAAGGGTTTAATTGACTTGTTAATTCAGCACACAGACTCCTTGATGAGATCTGGCACGGCCCCTTTTGTCACTTGCCCTTTCTTTTTCATTACACGGAATAGGGACACCTGGTGCGAGACAAGAGAACAATATTGTCCATGTTCGGGCCCAGGCTTTTATGTGGAGCAGGTCGAGAGAGAACAGGGAGTTTGCTGCACTGGGAGGAGGGCGGGGGGTAGTAGAAATTCAGAAATATATACAGCACACAAGGCTCCAAGCTACCCAAGCAGGCTTTTATCCCAGCAGAGTATGTCGCTAGGAATGGACGTGGGTGGGTGGTGGGGGGGGGGGGGGGGGGGGGGGGGGGGCCAAGCTTCATGAATATTGACACTTTGCCACGTGACCTTTTCCTGTGTTCCACTAATCCCATTACTACGTGCCAGGAATTCTGAGGACCACCTTCGCTTTTCACACTTCAGATTCATTTTTGGAGTGGATATATAACTCAGCTCTCAGTGATAACCCCGCAGCCATGTAATGTGGAGCAATTAAACACAAGTCCCGAATGAACCGGACCCCTTCCTGCTCGCTCCACCTGTATAGAATTCCAATGAACTATTTCCAAACTCTTTTGAATCCCAATGATTGAAACTCCACTTCATTCATTCTCCCTGTCTCAAATTGCAATGAACCAAACCCCTTCCTATGACTGAATCTCTTCCCGTTCAATTTCCCTATACAGAATTCCAATGAACAAAGTTCTTTCCCAGTCACTCCCCCGTTAGAATCCCGATAGAGCAATCCGGTTCTGGGAGACACGGTCAGCAGCAGCGGGATCCTCTGTTCCCACCGTGGGCCATTGGGATTTCCCATTGTGGCCACCCCACGCTAGTGGGAACCCCAGGGGCGGGGATGTGCTTCCATTGGAATGGAGAATCCCTCCGGCGGAGCATTCACCCCATTGGCTAAGCCACTTGCTCCCACCTGGAATGACCCAGTTGCATAGAAGCTTTGCCACAGGGCCCATGTCAGAGCCATCCTCATCTGTGAGGCTGCAGAACCTGTTCGGGGTTGTTGCTCTATAATAATGTTGGTGAACCTCAAGCCTTCCCTTATATCGATCAAATGACCACACAACCAGTTAGTTAGTTCAAAAGATGGTTTATTTACATACACAAGAGTTATCTCAACATGCAAACACAATATCTACGACGAGTTAAACTACACCTATCAGCAACAATAACTGATACTTAACTTCAGGGCGACCGGCACTGTGCAAATGGATAAGGCCTTTATCTGGATTTCACTCGGCTGGTTCGAAGAAAGTGGCTCTGTCTCTGCTGGGCTCATCTGTCAGGTAGCGATCGTTGGTCTTGAACTTAGCTGGCTGTTCCTGCTGCAATTGGGTTGGCACAGGTCGGGTCCAGAAGAGACAGAACACATGGCTGTGTCCTCTTTTATCCCTCTAGGATTATGCACTCTTTGGGGCGGTCCTTAACCTTGGACCCAATAGTTCGACAGGGCACTTATCACTGTCTTCGATTTTGGCCAATAAAGGGGCAGGTGCCTTGGTAGCTGGGCGAGTCCTTAGCGGTCATTGACCTTGGCACTTGGGCTTTCTGAGCAAGGGGAGTGGCACCAATCAGTCTGTGGCTGTACCGGTTGCTTTATTGGAGTTCTATTATCCTGGGAAAATAGGCCATTAAAATGCAAACGAACGGGAGTTTCCATCAGGCCTGGTTACCTGTGTTTCAGATACACATAGACTCTGGGCGAGATTCTCCCAAAACGGGAGAAATCGTAAAGCTGCCGTAAAACCCGGGCGGGTTTTACGGCAGCGCGCCCCTTCCCGACCGGGGACCGATTCTGGTCCCCGGTCGGGGCTAGCAGCCCGACGCCGTAGGCTCCGGCAAGACGGGCTTAACGAAAATCGTTAAGCCCGCTTGCCGGAGTTAGCGCCGGCTGACGCGTCATATGACGTCAGCCGCGCATGCGCAGTTTGGAAGACTCCAACCCGCGCATGCGCGGGTGACGTCATCGCGTTTTTGCGCGAAACCCGCGCATGCGCGGGCCGGGTTGCCCCTCAGCCGCCCCACGAATGGATACTGCGGGGCGGCGGAAGGACAAGTAGTGCGCGGGCATCGGGCCCGCTGCCCGCAATCGGTGGGCACCGATCGCGGGCCCATGGCACCCTTGGCACAGCCGTGGTACTGCCGTGCCAATCGGTGCCATGGTTATTAATAGCGAGTTTGTGACGCCGGTTTTACAAACGGCAAGACCAGGTGTGTTTGCCGTTCGTAAAAACGGCGGAAAGGGCTGGGACTTCGGCCCATCTAACAGCTGAGAATCGCTGCCGGCCGTAAAAAAACGGCGGCAGCGATTCGGGTCGGGACTTCGGCGGGGGGGGGGGGGGGGAGAATAGCGGGAGGGCGGCAAAAATGTCGGGAAGGCCCTCCCGCTATTCTCCCACCTGTCGTGGGGGGCGGAGAATTTCGCCCTCTGTATCTGCCTGAGTCCTGGGTTGGCCATAATTCCCATGGTCCTTTGCAGGTGGCCATCTTAGATGGCTGCAGGGTCATCTCCCTGTTGAATCTGCGGAGCGTCAACTCCTGTGTGATATATCTTTTTAATTATTCTTTCGTGGGATGTGGACTCAATAACAAAGCCAAAATTCCTTGCCCATCCTGAATTATCCGTGAACTGAACATTTTGGAGAGTAGTTTGCTGCGGGTCTGGAGTAACATGTTGGCCAGACCAAATCAGGATGGCAGATTTCCTTCCCTAAAGGGCACTAGCTTTATATCAGATTGTATTCATTGAATTTAAATTCCATCAGCTGCCATGGTGGGATTTGAACCCGCGTTCCCGGAGCATTAGCCTGAGCCTCGAGATTATGAGTTCAGTGACATTACCACTCTGCCACCAACACTCTTTATGGAAGTACGAGGATTGCTCTCTGAAAAGCTATCTTGGGCAGAGCAACCTCTGCTCCATTAGTCTCTTGCAGATTCAGGCTAGAATATTATTCCTTTCCCCAACTTCCATCTTTACAGTGGAGCCTCCCTCCGTGGCTCCTGCTCCGATACTAACTGCAGTCCGCGCAGTGGCCACCGCTCCCAGTGGCACATCTGGGACTGGGGAACAGTCAGTCATTTGATTGGTCGACAGCTTTTGTAAGTGGGACTTCCTGCCTCATGGGGCCAGATTCCCAAGGCTTTAAGCAGCCACTGCCTGACCACTGTGATACCCAGACATGGCTTCCCAGCCCGGCAGTGCTGGGCTCACCCTTGACCTTTCAACCAATGAGCGATGAACCAGTGCCGTGATGTGGGCAGCTGACGAAAATTCATTGGCCCTCTCTGGATGGATGCAACTGTACCACTTTAACAATGACACAGGGAGCCCACACCAAGTAAAAATAAGAAGAAAGTTTTATTAACAAACGAGATATGTACACTTTCTGGTAGATTCCTACCGGGCTACTTACTGCCCGGTGTCTTACTGGCCAACCTTATATACACTGGATAATTGACATACCCACCCCTAATGGGAGAGCTCGTACTCCGCAAGGAGCACAGGTTAGACAAGCATTCCCACCCCGCAGGTCCCGTGTGGGATATTACACAATTTTGTGAATACTCGATGCAGGTCAAAGGGTAACAGTTCAACCTCGAAGCCGTGTTCACAGTAAACCTATAGTCGCCGCTGAGGAGGAGCTGAGGAGGACTGTCTTCTATGGCTTCATTACTGGGATCACTGGCACCGGCGCTGGGCACCTGGGTCCACCTGGATTTTAGCCACGTCCCCTTTTATGGTGCCCAAATCAGGCTGGAAACCTCCGGGAATTTGCTCAGCACCGTGTACAGACCGCCAGACCCCTTTGCAGGATATGTTGCCGATCCAACCGCAGCTGGTGTAGCCAATCATGGCCGACAGGCTGGGGCCTTCTCCTTGCACGGCAATGAGGGGAAGAAGCACCGACTGGTGACCATAAACCACCGGAGGGAGGGTGAACCCCACTATATTCAATGATTGCCCGGTATAAGTGGCCAAGGGAGCTGCCCTGTCCGCCAAAGACTAAGCATGTGTTATATTACTTGGTTTAAGTAATGCATGTCGTTACTAACTGTAGACGAATTGAAATGAAAATCACTTATTGTCACAAGTAGGCTTCAAATAAAGTTACTGTGAAAAGCCCCTAGTCACCACATTCTGGCGCCTGTTCAGGGAGGCTGGTACGGGAATTGAACCGTGCTGCTGGCCTGCCTCGGTCTGCTTACAAAGCCAGTGATTTAGCCCTGCGCTAAACCAGCCCTATGTTGAAAAACACTTGAGTCTTTGAAGTAAACTGTAGCGGACGTCCCGAAGCGTGGTACATTGGCGAGACAATGCAGACGCTGCGACAACGAATGAACGGACATCGCGTGACAATCGGCAGGCAGGAATGTTCCTTTCCAGTCGGGAAACACTTCAGCAGTCAAGGGCATTCAGCCTCTGATCTCCGGGTAAGCGTTCTCCAAGGCGGCCTTCAGGACGCGTGACAACACAGAATTGCCGAGCAGAAACTTATAGCCAAGTTCCGCACACATGAGTGCGGCCTCAACCGGGACCTGGGATTCATGTCGCATTACATTCACCCGCCACCATCTGGCCTGGGCTTGTGAAATCCTACCAACTGTCCTGGCTTGAGACAATTCACACCTCTTTAACCTGGGGTTACCCCCTATCTCTGGATCTGTAAAGACTTAATTACCTGCAAATGCTGGCATTCTAAGCATTGTCCAGCATCTCTGACTTTGTCTGTATAAATGTTTCTGGAACATACCTCTCCATTCACCTGAGGAAGGAGCAGTGCTCCGAAAGATGGTGTTTGAAACAAACCTGTTGGACTTTAACCTGGTGTTGTAAGACTCCTTACTGTGCTCACCCCAGTCCAACGCCGGCATCTCCACATCGGAGGATCAATTTAGCATGGTGAATCCGCCTAACCTGTGGGAAGAAATCTGCGGCCCATACCCAGTGGCTCACTTTAGGGGCTATTGTGGACATGCCCTTGGGTGGGCCACGTGCTGCCCAACCAGCGGGTGACGGTCGGTTGGGAGCTCGCCAATGTGGAAGGTGGGGTGCGGGGATGCGGGCTGGGGTGCAGGGTTGGTAGGGTGGAGAGTGGGGGCTGAGGTGAGGGGTGGTAGGGTGGGTGCACCCATACGGCCAATGGACCACGGTGGGTGGTCAGTGGGGTATGCAGCAAGATGGCTGCACGGCAATGGCGGTAGGTGCCTGGACACCACACAAGTCCCATTGGGGCGTCACCCAGGCCCTTTGTCCCGTCACCACTGCCCACCCCTCCTTAGCAGACCCCCCCCACCGAGCCAGACGACCAGTGTCAGGACCAACAGCCCATGGTCGGGCCTCTACATGTCCTACCTCCTCTCTATCTCCCTCATCAGCCCTGCGCCTGTTTCCCAATTTTTAAAAGCACAAGTGAATCTCACCGTCGGGAATTCCCCTCAGTGCAGGCGGAGCGTTTTGGAAGCCCTGGAGAATACCGGGTCAGGCCCGTTAATGATATATAAATGCCGTTTACTGTACGTGCAGAGTGGAAGGCATTGATACTGCTGTTGAAGAACCGGAGAATTGAAATTCGGCGAAAGTCCGCGCCTGGCATGATTTCGGCATCGAAACCGATTATCCGCCCAATTGCCTTTACCGATTTCGGAGTCAACCGATGGAAAATCCTGCCCATAGTGTTTTGGCATCAACTACTCCCTGTGGTATTAAATTCCACAGGCTCACCACTCTCTGGGTGAAGAAACCTCTCCTCTGCTCTGTCCTAATAGTCTGCCCTGTATCCTCAGACTGTGATCTCTGGTTCTGGACACCCCCCACCACTGGGAACATCCTTCCTGCACCTACCCTGTCCAGTCCTGTTTAAATTTTATAGATTTCTATGAGATCCACCCCCCCCCCCCCCCCCATTCTTCTGAACTCCAACAATTACAATCCTAATCAACTCAGTCTATCCTCAGCACGGTGGCACAGTGGTTAGCATTGCTGCCTACGGCGCTGAGGACCCGGGTTCGAATCCCGGCCCTGGGTCACTGTCCATGTGGAGTTTGCACATTCTCCCCGTGTCTGCGTGGGTTTCACCCCCACAACCCAAAAGATGTGCAGGATAGGTGGATTGGCCATTCTAAATTGCCCCTTAATTGGGAAAAATAATTGGGTACTCTAAATTTATTAAAAAAAAACTCAGTCTATCCTCATACATCAGTCCTGCCATCCCAGGTTCAGTCTGGTAAACTTCCGCTTCGCTCCCTCTAAAGGTAGAACATCCTTCCTCAGATAAGGAGACCAAAACTGCGCACAATATTCCAGATGTGGCCTCACCAAGGCCCTGTATAAGTGAAGCAAGACATCCCTGCTTCTGTACTCGAATCCTCTCATTATGAAAGCCAACATACATTTTGCCTTTTACCCAGCTTTGTGTCATTTGCAAATTTGGAGATATGACATTTAATTCCCTCATCTAAATCATTAATGTATGTTATGAATAGCTGGGGTACCAGCACTGATCCCTGCAGTACCCCACTGGTCACTGCCTGCCAATTGGAAAAAGACCCATTTACTCTTACTCTGTTTCCTGCCTGTCAACCAGTTTTCTACCCATCTCAGTTAACTAACCCAATCCCATGCGCTATAATTTTAAATACAAATCTCTTATTTAGGACTTTGTCGAAAGCCTTCGGAAAGTCTAAATAAACCACATCCAAAGGCTCCCACTCATCAATTCTACTCGTTACATCCTTGAAGAATTCCAGTAGATTTTTCAAGCATGATTTCCCCTTCCTTAAATCCATGCTGACTCTGTCCGATTCTGCCACTGTTTTCCAAGTGATCTTCCGTTAAATCTTCGATAATCGTCTCCAGAATTGTCATCATCGCTGATGTCAGGCTGACTGGTCTATAATTCCCTGTTTCGCTCTACCTCCATTTTGAAATAGTGGAGTTACATTAGCTACCTTCCAATCTGTAAGAACTGTTCCAGAGTCTGAAGCATACTGGAAGGTGATCACCAAAGCATCCAAGGGTCACTTCACTAAGTACTCTGAGATGTAGATTATCAGGCCCTGGGAATTTATCGGCCTTCAGTCCCACCTGTTTCTCCAACACCAATTGCCTGCTAATACTGATCGAAGAATTGTGTCCCGTCAATGAGGAGAATCCTCCAAGTATATCTCTTCTGAGAAAGTATCTCAGGCTATTGCTATGGGGGTACAAGATTCACATCCCACCATAGCTGCTGATGGAGCTTAAATTCAATCAATAATTCGGGAATATTAAAAAGTCTCAGCGACGGTCAGAGAGTCATAGAGTCGAACAGTGCAGAAAAGGCACTTTGACACTACACTGACAATAACTACACCTAATCTCGGGCTAATCTCACTTTAGATTTAGATATCAATTTATTATCACGTGTACCGAAGTATAGTGACAAGTATTGTTCTGCGTACAGTCCTGGCAGATCGTTCCATACATGAAAAAACATAGAACAAAGAACGAAGAACAAAGAAAAGTACAGCACAGGAACAGGCCCTTTCGGCCCTCCAAGCCTGTGCCGATCATGATACCCTAATTAAAAATAAACCCTTCTGTCCTTACTCGGTCCATATCCCTCTATTTCCTCCCTATTCATGAACCCATCCAGATGCCTCTTAAATGTTGCTCATGTGCCTGCTTCCACCACATCCTCTGGCAGCGCGTTCCAGGCTCCAGGCTCGTTCCAGGCTCCTACCAGCTCTGCATGAAAATCTTACCCCACACACCTCCATTAAATATGATAAATACACAACTTGAATACACAACACAGACCTACAGACTCAGTGCTATTCAGTTGAGACAATGTGTGGAGAAATTAGTTCAGTCCATCATTCAGGAGTCCTGTAAGAGCAGAGAAGATGCTGTTCTTGACTCTAGCTTTTTTTTATTTCATGGGCGTCGCAGGCTGTGCCAGCATTTATTGCCCATCCCTAATTGCCCTTGAGGAGCAGTTAAGAGTCAACCACGTTGCTGTGGATTTGGAGTCACATGTCGGCCAGACCACATAAGGACGGCAGATTTCCTTCCGAAAGGACAGGTGGCATTCTCCCCTGTCTGGTGTGACGGAGGGTCCCGGAGTAGGGGAGTGGCGCCAACCACTCAGGGGTCACACCTCCCCAAAGGTGGGGAATTCTCCCCACCTTTGGGGGCCAGCTCCGCGCCGGAGCGGTTGGCACCAGAAGACTGGCGCATAAAACCGGCGCCCCCGGCAGCGGGGCTGGCCGAAAGGCTTTCGCCGGTCCGCGCATGCGCCAGCAGTGACATCAGCGGCAGCAACACTGCCGGCGCATGCGCGATGTGGGGTTCTCTTCCGCTTCCGCCATGGCAGCCACGGAAGGAGAAATAGTGCACCCAGGGTACTGGCCCGGAGTCTGAGCGGGGGGCCCCGATCGCGGGCCAGGCCACCGTGGGGACACCCCCCGGGGTTCGATCGCCCCCCCGCCCGCCCCCAGGACCCCGGGGCCTGCTCGCGCCGCTGATCCCGCCGTTCCAGAGGTGGTTCAAACCTCGGCGGCGGGAGAGGCCTCCCAGCGGTGGGTCTTTGGCCCATCTGGGCCGGAGAATCACCGCAGGGGCCTCTCCGATCGGAGTGGCAAGTTTCCGCCGCCGCCACTTCCCGGGTGGCGGAGAATCTCTGCCACGGCGGGGGCGGGATTTTAGGCGCCCCCAGGCGATTCTCCGACCCTGCTGGGGGTCGGAGAATTTCGCCCGACATTAGTGAACCAGATGGGTTTTTATGACAATCGGCAATGGTTTCATAGACTTCCAGGTTTTTATTGAAATCAAATTTCACCATCTGCAATGGCAGGATTTGAACCTGGGACCCCAGAGTGCTCTGGGTCTCTGCACTATTAGTCGACTGGCAATACCACCACGCCACCACCTCCTAATGGAGGAGTGTATTCTCAGACTTGTGTATCTTCTGCCCGGTGGAAGAGGTTGGAAGAGAGAATACTCTGGATGGGAGGGGTCTTTGATTGTGCTACCCACTTTCCCAAAGCAGTGGGAGGTGTAGACAGAGTCACTGGATGGCAGGCGGGTCCGAGTGATGGATGGGCCTGTGTTTACGACTCTCTGTAGTTTCTTACTGTCTCGGGCTGAGCAGTTACCACACCACACCACACCACACTTGCTGATCCAAGTGCTTCTTAAAGGCTGTGAGATTTCCAGCCTCCACTGCCTTCCCAGGAACCCGAATGGATTGTTGTAAAAACCCACCTGGTTAACTAATGCCCCTTCCGGGAAGTAAATCTGTCATCCCTGTCCGGCCTACATGTGGGGCGGAATTCTCCGTAATCCCGCCCCCGCCGTGGCTGGAGTTCTACACCACCCGCGAATCGGCGGGAGCGGGAATCATGCCCCGCCGATCGGCGTGCCCCCCCCGGCGATTCTCCGGCCCGCGATGGGCCGAAGAATTCCGCACCTTTGGGGGGCTCCGACGCCGGAGTGGTTGCTGCCACTCCGCTACGCTGGGAGCCCCCGCCCCGCCGGGTAGGGGAGAATTTCGCCCGTGGTTCCAGACGCACAGTAATGTGGTGAACTCTTAACCACTCTCAAAGGCAACTGGGGATGGGCATCAAATTCTGGACATGCCAGACCTGCCCACATTCCCTGAACAAATCTAGAAATTAAAGCAGACCAAGGCAGGCCAGCAGCACGGTTCAATTCCCGTACCAGCCTCCCTGAATGTACCAGGCGCCGGAATGTGGCGACTCAGGGCTTTTCACAGTAACTTCATTTGAAGCCTACTTGTGACAATAAGCGATTTTCAAATGAACTACTCTGTGTAACTCCCAGGTTTCCATTGTTTTCTGGATGTGCTGTCTGCATTTATAGATGCATCTAGAAATGCTGTCTGCATTTATACAAATTTTTTTACTAATCACAGTTTCCCTGTACAACCCCTGAATGTTTGACGGGGATGGGCGGGAGTAGGGGAGGGGATTGCCTGGGGAGTTAAAGGAGGGGCTGGAAGGTTGCATTTGACAGGAAACGGTGGGGGCAATTCAGCACCTCGAGCCTGTCCTGCCATTAATGAGATCATGACTGACGTGCTCACAACCAGCTCTCCCTTTCCCAGCCTGGTAGAGGAAATGGAAACTCGCAACGGGGCCCCCCCATAAATAAACCTGTATCCAGAGAAAACAGCAGAGAAAACCTTCAAAGACAGCGCAGTGCCAGAGCTCCGTGCCCACATCCTGCCTGGAAATAACATAAGCCAAGCTCTTCCTTTGGAATATTTGTTTCAGTAGTTTAAGGAGTTTGTTGTGTTGATGAGTGGGGGTGGGAGAAGGAGAGGCACGATTCACATTATTTTCCTCTCGGTGCGTTGTTTCTGTCCCAGTTTTGTGCCCCCGCCTCTCGTCGGGTTCTGAGGTTGTTTGGGTTGCCGTCCCGACTGTTGGTTCCCTCAATCTCAACCCCCCCCCCCCACACCCCACCCTCACCAAACCCCAGCTGCTTGTGCCATCAAACCCCTGCTCCAAGAAACCGGCCTGTAGTGCCCAGCAGAAACATCACATGGATGTCGCTGGGGTTAATCAGTACGGGTGTCAGTGAGGGGCGGGGGTTTGTGGAAATAGAGGGTTTGGTGCCCTCAAAGGAATAACACAGGAGTCACGTCTGTCATGATATGCAAACATGCAACCAATGAACACTCAGAATAAGACACAACCAATGGGCAGGCAGGACACTCTGAGGTGGCATCACCACAAGGGGGCATGACATAAACACCATAAAAGGGATGAGGCACTCACACCCTGCCTCTTTCCACAGACAGACATCTAGAGAGTTAGACAGGGTTGATCAGCAGCATCACACCCCAGCACGTGGCTTAGAGAAAGCTGGTACAGTTCGACTGAGTTACTACAGTTAGATTAGCAGAGAGTCGAACTCATTTGAGAACTGTGTTAATAGTTCAATAAACACATTGAACTCATTTCAGAGTCTGGAGCATCCTTTAGTTAAGACTGAAAATGTGAGAACGAGGGGACTCTATCCTTGTTCTGGGAGGGAGGGGGCGAGAGTAGTGGTGCAGGAGATGGACCGCACCCTGTTGAGGGCCCTGTCAACAACTGTAGGTGGGAAATCATGGTCGAGGAAGAATGAACACATTTTTGAAGCGCCATTTTGGAAAGTGGCATCATCGAAACAAATGCGACGGAGGCGAAGGAGCTGAGAGAAAGGGATGGAGTCCTTACAGGGTGTAGGGTGCGAAGAGATGTAGTCCAGATAGCTGTGGGAGTCAGTGGGCTTATAGTGGATATTATTGGATAGTCTATTGTCAGAAATGGAGACAGACAGATCAAGGAAGGGAAGGGAAGTGTCTGAGATGGACCAGGTGAAAGTGATTGAGGGGTGGAAACTGGAAGCGAAGTTGATGATATTTTCCAGGTCCGGACGAAGCCTGACCCAGCACCAAAATAGTCATCAATGTATCGGTAAAGGGGTTGTGGGAGGGGACCAGGGTAGGCCTGGAACAAGGAATCTTCCACATACCCCATAAAAAGGCAAGTGTAGCTAGGACCCATGCGGGTACCCATTGCTACTCCTTTGATTTGGAGTTAAAGGAGAAGTTGTTGAGAGATAGAACGAGTTCAGCCAGGTGAAGGAGAGTGATGGTGGACGGGAATTGTCCGGGTCTCTTTTCGAGAAAGAAGCGAAGAGCTCTCAGGCCATCCTGGTGTGGGATGGAGGTGTAGAGAGATTGGACATCCATGGTGAATAGGATGCAGTTCGGGCCTGCGAACTTGAAGCTGCCAATATGACGCAGGACATCAGAGGAATCCTGGATGTAGGTGAGGAGGGAATAGACCAGAGGAGTGAGGATGGAGTCAAGATAAGAGGAAATAAGTTCGATGGGGCAGGAGCATGCTGACACAGTGGGCCTACCAGGACAGTCCTTTTTGTGGATTTTGGGAAGTACCTAAAAGCGGGCTGTCTGGGGTTGGGGGACTATGAGGTTGGAAGCCGTAGGGGGAAGGCATCCAGAGGAAATGGGATCGCTAACGGTGTTGGAGATAATGGCTTGATGTTCAGCGGTCTGGTCATGGTCCAGGGGGAGGTAGGAGGAAGTATCTGAGAGTTAGCGCTCAGCCTCTGCGAGGTAGAGGTCAGTACGCCAGACGACAACAGAACTCCCTTTATCGGCAGGTTTGATGACAAAGTCGGGCTTAGACCTGACTGAGTGAAGAGCAGAAAGTTCGGAAGGAGAGAAGGATCTTGAGAAGATGGATGCAATGAGTAAGTGTTCTCTTTTGGGAGAATCTAGAACTCGCCGTCACTGTTTAAAAATAAGGGGCACCTACTTAAGATTGAGATGAGGGGGATTTTTTCCTCGGTTGCCTCTGGACAAAGAATCCATGTTGCTGACCACAGTTACGTCATTCGGTCATTATTTTAATAAATTGCCCTTTGGAATAGGGTCTGATCCAGACATTTTCCAGAAATCAATGGGTGGGATTTTCCGGGGCGGTGTGTTATCTGGCAGCGGAGGCAGCTTGCCATTGGGTGTGGGCGGGATTTACAGTCCTGCCGTTTTGTATGGTTTGCCCGCTCTGCCACCAAGGAACCCGCTGTATACAAAATGAGTTCACCAAACCTATGGTAATGTTTCTCGGTCAAATCGTACAAGCCCAGTGGAATTATAATCCACAAAAACAAAAGTAATCGGAGAATGTCCACAACCCAGGAGCATAACTGAGCATAAAGATTCCTTGGGATGGTCAGCCAAATAGATAAGTGACTACCAAACTGAGCAGTGGTCAACAAGCTCTGAAGATGACAGTAGAGACAGGGTCAACAGTGGTGCTGCAGTGTGGACTGGGAAAATGCTTTCAAAAGAAGGAAACAACGGATTCTCCAGTGCCGCCGGCCAGCAGAGGGAATTCCGATGGCCTCTGAATCGGACTTCGGGCCAATAACGGGTTTCAAGCTGGTCGTGAAACCCATTGTGAATCTCCCAGTCTGCCCGCCGGCTCCGACAAGCTACCTGGCAGGAACATGCAAAATGGACATTCATCCTAATTTGAATGTCATTTGCCCACTAGCTTGAATTGGTGCAAGTCCTAAGAAACAGGGACCTGATGACTTGCAGTCCGAGGGGTGTCAAGGGGGTGAGTTCCCTCTCTGCAAATGCCTCCAGGGTACCGAGGGGTTTCCTTCATGGGAGGTGGGAGTCAGGGTGGTTTGTGCTGGGCTGGAGGGGCTCAGGTCAGGTGTCTTTCTTGGGAGGGGGGTCGTTTGGTTGCTCTTCCCCTCTGCAACCTGTAAACCCTTTAAACAGTCTGCCAATATCTCAAAAATTTAGTTCCCCAAAAATAGAGTGGAAGTGTTCTCATCTGCAGCCCGAAGCCCTTTAAGTAGTTTCCTAGCATGTCACATTCAAAGATCTGTGAGATGAAGATAAAAATATTCCGTTTCATGTAGTGGAAAATTTGAAATGTTTTTTTCACATTCAATTTCATTGCCCTTTAACTTATTTAAGCCTGTTTGTATGCCTAGAACCCTAAAAGCTTTGAACTATATTGTTTACATTCAATTTCACAGACCATTGCCTTTTATAAATTTGATTGACAGGTCCAGGAAATTTCAATGGGAGAGTTAAGATTGTTTATTTATATAGGTCTGCAGGGATCCATTAACATCAGAGGAGCAGCTGCTTCTCTAACAGCTGTTTTTTTAAGAGGCTGTATCTTTGTTCCCAGAACCCGGAAGCTCTTTAGGGCTTCAGATGGGAACATTTTCACTTTATTATCGGAGAACTGTATTTTTGAGATGCTGACACCCCTTGGAGTGCAAGATGCTGGGTTGGCACTGCCAAGGGCGGGGCCTGAGTGGGGAGAATTGGGGGGGGGGTGGCTGAAGGGGGTACTGGGGGAGTGAGGGGGGAATTGGGGGAACTGAAGGGGGGAGGCAGGGTGAGGGACGCACTAGGGGTATTGAAGGGGGTGACTGAGTTGTGGGGGGCCCTTATCAGTGATTAGGGCTGGGGTCTTGACAGAGGTCAGGGGGCACTGCAGCAACTTTCTGAGATTAGACACCCCTTAAAAATGGTCCCCCGGTCTCTGAGGAGTAGGACCTGTCAGAGAGAGTAGGTCCCATCCCTCTCAGGTCCAGAGAGAATGGCGTTGTGCTGTTGAATGGCACTGGAAACCCAATCCTGGGAAAGTAAAAACAATTCTAAGTGCCATTAAACGGCATGTCGGGTTCAATCCTAGCACCAGCTTACAATTTAAGATGGAGATGAGAAACATTTTCTTCTCTCAGGGGATTGTGTGTCTTTGGAACTCTCTTCCCTGGAGTGTGGTGGAGGCAGGGTCACTGAATATCTTTGAGGCAGAGGTATATAGATTCTGATTAACGAGAGTCAAAGGTTATCAGGGCAGATTAATTAAATGAGGGCATTGTTAGGCCAGTAATTATTGCCCACCCTTAACTTCCCTTGAGAAGGTGGTGGTGGGCTGCCTTCTTGAACCGCTGCAGTCCTTGTGGTGTAGGTACACCCTCTGTGCTGTCAGAGAGGGAGTTCCAGGATGTTTTCCAGTGACAGTGAAGGAATGGCAATGTAGTTCCAAGTCAGGATGGTCAGTGAATCAGAATAATAGATAGTGGTAGTGGATCACAGACTGGAATCGAACTGAAAGGTTTGGGTGAGTTATAGATAGAATTATGCCCAGCAATGAATTACAAAATTATACAGTTCAGAGGGAGACTGTGACTAGCATCTTGGAGAACAATCATCCGCTTGTCAGGGACGTAGGGTCAGTAAAATTCTCAGCTCCAGCGACCCTGACTTCTAAAGATGTCTGATCTAACATCAGATTCTCGGCCTGGAATGGGGGAGTGGAGGGGGGCTATATTCAGAGTTGGGGCAGTTGACGCCAGAGGTTGTTAGGGATTGGAGGCAAGAAAGATGTGTGTTGGACGACTCGGGCGCAGATGAAAACGGACCGTCAGGAGGGCAGATTTGTGAGTTGATTGACCATGATGGGTGGGATTCTCCATTGCCCCACTCTGATATCGTAATCGGCGATCAAACGGAGAATCCCTTCTGATGCCCAAATCGGGGGCGGCGCCGTTCTGACACCGACTTTCTATTCTCCGCCTCCTCCAAAATGGCGCCATCGCGTCGCACACCACACGCCGTTGGAACGGCATTGGCGCATCTTCGGAAGGCCCTCCCGCGATGCCCTGCCCCCGATGGGTCGAGTTCCCGACTGCCCTGGAAATGTGCGGTCTGAGCGTCGGGAACCCGCATGGCGGCCGTGGACTGTGTCCAGCGCCACCACAGTTGGCCAGGAGCCGTGCTATTAGCAGGAGGGGGGCATCCGCGAGAGCTGGGTGGACTGGTGGGAGATGGCCAGGGGGGTGGCGAGAGGCTGGCCATGAGGGCAGTATTTGGCAGGTCGGATCCACGTACGGCCGGCGCCATGTTGTTCGGCGCGACCACAGGTCGTCGCTGTGCTCACGCACGGCCACGGACCCGGCCATTCTCCGGCAGTTTTTGGCGTGTGAGCCAGGAGTTTTACCCGGCACGGCTGCTAGCCCCTTACCTGTCCCAGGATCGGTGGGGGTTCGTCACAGATTTTGGCGCCGCAAAACGTCGCAGTTCCCTCACTGCCGTCGGCACTTAGCCGCTAAATCGGAGAATCCAGCCCCCTGTGCCTTGGCAGAGACATCGTTGACTTTTCAGGTGAGTGGCCACGCTGGAAATGCTGTAGAACAGGTAACTAATCCTGAATCAGGTGGCCCATCATGGGCTTTTCAAAGGGAAAAAATAGCATTGCTGTTGCATGTTCATAGTGCGCTGTACAAAGGCACTGAAAGCATGGGGTGGATTCACAAGTCACAGCCATGAAGATGGCATTGCCGTGCCACCACTACCTGGTACAGATATTTTGCAGATGTGTAGTTAGCTGCCAAGTCTCAGTGCTTGGATGGTGAACACTGCCATGGTCTATATCACTGCTCTCTTGCCACACATCCATCAGGGTGTGTCCACACTGTTGTCCCTTGACCAAGTCCCTCACACCTGCACACTGTCACGGAACAACAGTGTGACTGAGAAGGAGGAAGCTAGTCGGGTTGTCAGTGATTGTGAGTGATGCACTATCAATTACTACAAAGACGAGAGTAGTGGAATAATCGAGGCTTTATTGAGCAGAAATGTGTGGCCTCCTGTAGCTGCTACCAGAATGGGAGCAGCTCCGGTGTGCGCACATATTTATACTCCGCCTAGTGGGCGGAGCCAGCAGGCAGGGATTTACCCATGTACCCCTAGTACAGGA
Organism: Scyliorhinus canicula; assembly: GCF_902713615.1. Lineage (NCBI taxonomy): Eukaryota > Metazoa > Chordata > Chondrichthyes > Carcharhiniformes > Scyliorhinidae > Scyliorhinus > Scyliorhinus canicula. The sequence goes on along the minus strand of NC_052148.1, from coordinate 15,730,994 downwards.
GCCTTACCATACTACATCTAATGTACAGTTAGTGGTGACTACCGCAGTGAGCACAGGATGCCAGCTTGGAGTTACAGCCACAACGTACAAGGTTCCAAGCATTTGCACAGAGCCTCGTTCTCCACGAAACCTTGACAGTAATCCTTGACACAACAGTGAATGTGGATAGTACATGTAGACAGAAAAGTAAATGAGGGTGATGATACCACTATTCCACTGCCTCCTCCCAATAATTTCTATATATTATATATATAATATCCATATATATAGTGCAGGGTGGGATTCATCCTGTCTGTAACATCGTGCTTGCGGAGCAGATAAGTGAACAGCCAAATGTTTTAAATTTTGATCCTATTAATCCTTTCCCACACATTGCCACTTCAACAGGTCCCCATTATTATCCAGCCAGAGCCCATAGATAGAACAGTGAGAAAATGTTCTTCTGACCTTGCGGTATTTCTGGAAGATGTCGGTCTCCTGTGGGGCCACTTTGGGCCTTTGATGAGAAGCGTCATCGCACGGTTAGGAAACACGCACTGAGTTGAGCTGGGCAAACACAAACACCAGGCAGGAAATCTCACCAACTTCAAATGAAATGGGGACAAACAATAGCCATCAATGTTTCATCGTGCAGTCATTGTTAGTGGGGTCGTTAGGCAGCGGCAGTATACGGCAGGATGTGATCGGAGTAATTCTCTTTTTATTTCTCTCTTTCGCAAACAATTGAATCTGATTTTAAAAGATTGCGCAGAATTGTGTGAAAATGACTTTGAGGAAAAAAGATGGCGCCGGTTTTTCAATATAAAGACTCGCCCCTCTGTACCCGCCCTCCCGTTTCCCGCAGCCCCACCCGATGTGGACTGTAAGATGCAAGAAAGGTCCAGGTCCAGCTTCGGCCTATGTTACCTCAGCCAGAATGGCAGAAAGGGAGCACCCCCATCACATCCCAGTGCTTTCAGTATAAGATAGTGGCAATTGCATTTATATTGCACCCTTAATGTGGTTAAATGTCTCAAGGAGCTTACAGGAGCAGTTTCAAACAAAATTTGACACAGAACCACATATTGGGGCGGGTAATCAAGAAATGCTAGCTTGGTTAAAGATAGGTTTACGTGAGTTTTAAAGGAGGAGAGGGAGTGGCAGAAAGCCAGAGAGGTCTGGGGATGAAGAGTTAGGGCTCAGGCAGCTGAAGGCACAGGGGTCGAGGTGTGTGTGTGTTTGTGCGTGTGTGTGTGTGAGTCAGTGTGTGTGTGAGTCAGTGTGTATGGTTGACTGTGTGTGTGATTAAGTGTGTGTGGGAGTTTATGTGCGCATGAATTTGTGCATGTGTAAGGGGCTGTTTGATGCACTATCAATTACGCAAAGACGAGAGTAGAATGTAATCGAGGCTTTATTACACTGAGATGTGTGGCCTCCTACAGCAGCTGACAAAATGGCTGCCGTACGGGGAGCACACATATTTATACTCTGCCTACTGGGTGGAGCCAGCAGGCAGGGATCTACCCCTGTACCTCTAGTACAGGGGCCTTATCGTAAAGCACCTATAACAACATCCTCTATATACCATATATACATCAGTAGTGACTGCCACATTCATCCCCTGTTAAAAATGGGGGTGGTGGAGAACTATATACAGGAAATTGTATTTTAAAAATACAGTTAAAATTATAAGTTCAGGCGGTCCGGTACCTTAACCTGTCATAGAGAGCGCCGTAGTGCTGGTGGCGACTCCGGCGGCGGCTTGGTCTTCGGAGACTCCGGAAGCGTGTCGAAATCCTCCTCATCCCCGGTTGTGGGCAAGGGGAGGGCGGAGTGTCCCGGAGCGGGGGCTGCAGTGGGGTGCGCCGGAGGGTGGTGCCGGGTCCGGGGGGGGGGGGGGGGGGGGGACCAGCTGGTGCCAGGTCCCTGAGGGAGACTGTGTATTGGCGGCCATCGGGGTACGCTACATAAGCATACTGCGGGTTGGCGTGACGTAGCTGTACCCTTTCAAATAATGGGTCCGTCTTGTGGAGTCGAACATGTCTACGGAGGAGAACGGGTCCTGGAGCTGCCAGCCACGTTGGGAGCGATACCCCGGAGGTGGACTTCCTGGGGAAGGCAAAGTGACGTTCATGGGGGGTTTCATTAGTCGTGGTGCACAAGAGCGACCAAATGGAATGGAGGGCATCCGGGAGGACCTCCTGCAAGCGGGAGGCCGGGAAATATCTGGACCGTAGAGCCAGTTGGACGGCCCTCCAGACCGTCCCGTTCTCCCTCTCTACCTGCCCGTTTCCCCTGGAGTTGGAGCTGGTCGTCCTGCTCGAGGCAATGCCCCTGTTGAACAGGTACTGGCGCAGCTCATCGCTCATGAATGCGGATCCCCGGTCGCTGTGGAGGTAGGCGGGGAAATCGAACAGAGCAAAGATGGTGTTGAGGGCTTTGATGATGCCTTCCTGAAGCAGCTGCTGGACTTCAGACCTGATGAAGGTCCTATCCTGGGCGCTGTACCATCTGTTCCTGGTGGCGACGGGTTTGCAATCTGGGTTTAGGTTTGCAAAACGGGAAGGTAGGTCGACCTTGAAGGTCGCGAGGCCGCACACAATAAGGGATGGTAGGGGCCCGCCGAATTTCAGGGTTAGGCTCTGACGGTTGCACTGGAAGTCCAGGCCGAGTAGCAGGGCAGTGCAGAGGTTGGGGAGGACGTAGAGGCAGAAGCCGCTGAACTCCATGCCCTGGACATGAGAGTGGCCATGCAGAACCCCCGGATCACCACAGAGTGGGATCCGGAGGCCAAGGAGATTCTCAGATTGACAGGGTGTACCGCGAGGGAGCAGCGTCTTACCGTATCGGGGTGAATGAAGCTGTCAGTGTTCCTGGAGTCCAGCAGGCAGGAGATCCCGTGTCCGTTGACCTTCACTTTAGTTGAAGTAGTCGCGAGGTTGTGTGGTTGAGACTGGTCAATCGTGACCAAGGAGAGACGTGGCTGGTCGTTGGCGGTTGCAGGTGATGAGCGGCCTGATGAGTGGCCAGACGGGCAGGGGTCCCGAGTTGAGCAAGATGGCAGCGCTCACGAGGTGCACGTGTCGTGGGGGAGGCAAGATGGTGGCGCCCTGGGGCTGCACGTGTCGTGAGGAAAGCAAGATGGCGGCGCCCTTTGGTTTTGGGAAGAACAAGATGGCGGCACCCACGGGCCGCACGTGTTGCAAGTTGAGCAACATGGCGGTGTCCACTGGCTGCACGTGGTCCGAGGAGGGGAAGGTGGCGGCGCCTATGGTCGCAAGTGGGAGGGTGCCAGGACAATAGCGGCGATTGAGCGGTCCTGGCACAGTGCAGTGAAATGTCCCTTCTTACCAGAGGCCTTGCAGAGGGTGCCCCGCGCCGGGCGGCGCTGTCAGGTGTGTTTTGACTGCCTACAGAAGTAGCATTTGGGCCGCCCGGGATTGGTCGGCTGCCGTGAGGCAGAGGCGTGGGGCTGGCTAAGGGCGGTCACTGATGGGGTCCACGATGGGGCGGCCGTCTGCAGAGTCCATGATGCACAGTGGGGGGTGGGCCGTGCGGTCGGGGGCCTGAATGTTGCGTGATGCAACTGTAAGTGAGAGTGCTAGCTTCTTGGTCACCGCGAGGTTGAGCGTGGCCCCTTCCAGGAGGCGCTGCCGGATGTAGTCAGACCCTATGCCCGTAACAAATGCATCTCTCATCAGTAAATTTGAGTGTTCCATGGCCGAAATGGCCTCACAGTCAGAGTCTCTAACTAGGATGAGAAGGGCGCGCCAGAAATCTTCCACTGACTCACCAGGAAGCTGGCGCCACGTGGAGAGGAGGGGTCTGGCATAGATTTTGTTCGTCCGCTGAATGTAGTTTTCCTTCAGTAGGTCGGCACGTCCTGGACGAGTGGAACGACGTTGGAGCTCAGCCGGGTGTAAAGGATCTGGAGCTTCTGAGCTTCTGGAATAGCGTCTGGCGCAGACCCGATGTACGCTTCGAAACAGGCTAGCCAATGTTCAAAGTCCTTTTTGGCGATGTCTGCTTGAGGATGCAGCTGCAGGCGATCCGGCTTGATGCGGATGTCCATCTCTGAAAACTCAGTGTAATAAATTGATGCACTATCAATTATGCAAAGACGAGAGTAGGATGTAATCGAGGCTTTATTACACTGAGATGTGTGGCCTCCTACAGCAGCTGACGAAATGGCTGCTGTACGGGGAGCACACATATTTATACTCCGCCTACTGGGTGGAGCCAGCAGGCAGGGATCTACCCCCGTACCTGTTGTACACGGGCCTTACCGCAAAGCACCTATAACAACATCCTCTATATGCCATATATACATCAGTAGTGACTACCACACTGGTTTAGCACACTGGGCTAAAGAGCTGGCTGTAATTCAGAACAAGGCAACAGCACGGGTTCAATTCCTGTGCCAGCTTCCCCAAACAGGTGCCGGAATCTGGTGACGAGGGGCTTTTCACAGTAACTTCATTGAATCCGACTTGTGACAATAAGCGATTATTTTTATAATGGATTTGTGTGCATGTGAGTTTATGTGTGTGTGAGTTTGTGTGTGTGTGAGATTGTCAGTATGTGTGGTTTGTAAGTTTGCGTATGTGTTTTGTGAGGTTGGCATGTGCGTTTTGTGCGCTTGCGTGTGTGGTTTGCGAGTTGGTGTGTTTTGTGAGTTTGTGTGTGTGCTTTGTGAAGTTGTATGTGTGTTTTGTGAATTTGTGTGTATGCATGTGTGCATTGTGAATTTGTGTGTCTGTGTGTTTTATGAGTTTGTGTTTTGTGAATTTGTGTGTGTTTTGAGTTTGTGTCTGTGTGAGTTTGTGTGTGTGTTTTGTGCGTTTGTGTGTGTTTTGTGAGTGTGTGTGCGTCTATTTGTGTACGAATTTGCGTGTGTGACTATGCATCTGTACATGGGTGAGTTAGTGTGTGTGTATGTTTTTTGAGTTTCTGTGTGTGTGTGAATTTATGTGTGTCTGCATGTGGTTGAGTTAGTTTGTTTGTGTGTGTGTTTTGTGTGCATGTTTTGTGAGTGTGTATAGAGACGGTGTGTGTGTGAAAGATGCATTGTGTCCCAGTGTTCTGCATCTTTTCCATTGGTGCCATTTGAAATAGAAATAGAAATAATCTTTATTGTCACAGGTAGGCTTACATTAACACTGCAATGAAGTTACTGGGAAAAGCCCCTGGGCGCGATTCTCCGCTCCCCACGCCGGGTGGGAGAATCGCGGGAGGGTCCCCCGACTAATTTCACAACCCCCTGGCGCCACCTGTGATTCTCCCACCCCCCCGCTCGGAAGAATCGCCGCTCGCTGTTTTTCATAGCGACCGGCGATTCTCCGACCCGGATGGGCCGAGCGGCCTGCCGTTCGCGACTGTTTCACGACGGCGACAACCACACCTGGTCGCTGCCGTCGTGAAATCGCCGTGAGATGCCCGTTTTGGGGCTTGTAGGGGGCCTGGTGGGGAATGAGCACCACGACTGTGCTTGGGAGGGGACAGGCCCGCGATCGGTATCCGCGAAGGAGCCTCTTCCAGGATACCCCACGGGATTTGGTTAGATGTCACGAGATATCACGCTCTGAATCCCACCCACAATGGGATGGACCCAGGCTCGCACAGTTAAGTGAGTTTGGAAACGTATTTAACCGTGCTGACGCTGGATCGAACGGCCATCCGACATCTTTTGGCCTCGCTGTTCAGAACTGGTGGCCACAAAGGAGGCACTTGCGGGTCTCCCAGGCGATCGGAGACCGGGTGGCCGCCAACGGGCATGGTGGTACCCTAGCACTGCTGGTGCCAGCTGGGCACTTTGGTACTGCATAGCACCCTCGCAGTGGCACCTGAACACCCTGGAAGTACAAATACCAGGGTTTCAGGGTGGCAATGTCAGGGTGCTAGGCTGGAATTTTGCCCACATCGGGGATCAGGCCTGGGATTGCTCTGCCCATATGAGGTGGGTACGGGAGGGCTCAAGCTGAGTGGGAGTTGGGGAGGTCCGGGGTTCACATTAGGGGTCGGGCGATCGGGGCCCCGATTTCTCCCTCCACTCGCCTGTCCTCCTCAGCGCAGTTCAGTACGGCTCACTGCAGCTTCGGTAGGGCACCACACGAAAGCTTGAAAAAATAAAGTGCCGTTAGATAGCGGGGTCATTCCTGCCGCTTGTATCCCGCCCAGAATGGACTCTTTTTTCAGTTCGCTCTTTGGGTAAAAGGGATGAAAGGATATAGGGGAAAGGCGGGAAAAGGCTATTGAGTTGAATGATCAGCCATGATCGGAATGAATGGTGGAACAGTCTCGAATGACTGAATGGCCTCTTCCTGCTCCTTTCTTCTTTGTTTCTAATCCTTGCCAGGCCTAAACACTTACCCCCTCCAGGCCTCCAACCTCCCTCCGCAGCCTCAGAATGTGCACTCTCATCCCCACCCACCCCCAATCACATGAAGATCCAGGTTTCCACTATTCAGTCCTCTGATCTCATCTCCACCCACCCCTCCCCCCACCCTCCCCAACACCACAGACCTCCCACCTCCTCACTGCTCGCAGCTCCAGGACCAGTCCTGCTCCGTGGGCATGTCCAACTCCACAAGGCAGACCCCTTGGTGGACAGGGTACACTTGCTCCATGCCAACCCCCAGTATGCCTACGTGGAGTTCCCCGACGGCCGCCAAGATACTGTTTCCCTCAGGGACCTGGCACCCTCAGGTTCCACTCCAACACACTCCCCCACCCACACGCCATCCTCCCCTCCCCCGGCGCTCCCAACATTAACCCTACCAGGCCCACCCCTCCTTCCCCTGCCCACACAAGAGGACAAAGAAGATTTCAACACGTTCCCGGAGTCATCTGACAGCAGGCCAGCACCAGCACCGCCAGCACTGACATCGGTGACACCAGCACCGCCAGCACCGACATCGCTGCCACCGTTACGTCGCTCCCTGCGAAATGTCAAAGCACCGGATCGACTGAACCTCTAACGGGCACCGGACCGTCAAAATGGACATTTTCTTTTCCCCTCACTTCTTTTCTAAGACACTGTGCATAATTCTCAACACTGTATATAGTTCCACACCACCATCGCTGGACTCATTTTAACAGGGGGTGAATGTGGTGAACCACTATTGAACCACTGTACACCTGTATTAGGGGATGTAAGGTAGGACCTGTATTACAGGTTCGCCGATAGCCCCTGCCAGCAGGCTCCGCCCAGTGGGAGGAGTATAAATATACATGTCCTCCATTCATCTGCCATTTCACCAGCTGCAGCAGGAGGCCACGCATCTGACTGCAATAAAGCCACAGTTGTACCCAACCTTAGTCTTTGTGCAATTGATCATGCATCAATCACCCACCTCCCCCCACCAGGCCTCAGTCAAAGCCCGCATGATCAGCAATCTCCCCACTGCCTGGCCAATCCCTCGCAGACATTTTGATTGCACCCCCTCCCCACCTCTCAGACCTCAGATTAATCCCTCCCACTGACGAATGTACCTGCTCCTGTGGCCTCCCGTGGATGTCCCTCCCTCTGATCAGGAGCTCGGCCTGTCAGTCAGCTGCTTCCCGCGTTCTGACATCGCGTATTGAACTCCACAACGTGTGGTGGGAGATCTGACTCCTCGGTTCTCCACCTCCTGCTCCAATCTGCTCCTGGTGAGAAGTCAGCCTTCAGCAACTGAAATGTACACGCTGAGACACATATAAACTCACAAAAACACACAAACTGGCGTGGGCTTGATCAGCTGAATATGGCTTCTTTCTGTGCAGGAATGAGTCTACGACACACAATGCACTCTCTTCTTGCACCCTGTGCTCTCTGCTGTCCTTTACTCTGACTGTCGCTCTGGTACCCATAGAGTCTGGAATTTGCTGAACAATATAGACTGAACCCAACACTAACATTAAGGAGCTTCCAAGAATGACACAGATTAGAACCCAAACCACGAGAAGGGATGTGGTTGAGGAAGACTGGCACAGCCTGCCTTCCTTTTCCACAGGCTTTTCCACAGTTGAGCATTGAGTTCTACAATAAGTATAAATGTGATTCATTCATATAGTTAGCACATTAAGTGGGTCAGAGTGTTTTTCTGCTGATTGAGGCGAGGTTTCCCGTGGTGAATACTCATTCATTACACTTCCCACATATCCCTACATACAGACACATCTGGACACATGTCCATTTATACACACTTACACACATGTCTGTTTAGACACAGACACATACCTACACACATCCATATGCACACACATCTGGAAACATGTCCATACACACACAGGCACGAACCTGGACACATGGGCGGCATGATGGCACAGTGGTTAACACTGCTGCCTCACAGTGCCAGGGACCCTGATTGGATGACTGTCTGTGTGGAGTTTGCACTTCCTCCCCGTGTCTCCGTGGGTTTCCTCCGGGTGCCCCGGTTTCCTCCCACAGTCTAGAAATGTGCCGGTTAAGTGGATTGCCATGCTGAATTGCCCCTTGATGCGCAGGTTAGGTTACAGGAGGTAGGGCTAGGTGGGCGGGAGAGTGTGTTTGGGCAGGGTGCTCTTTCAGAAGGTTGTACAGACTCCAGGGGCGCAATTCTCCGCACTCACGACGGTGCGGAGAATAGCGGGGGTCGTAAATTTTTACGGCCACGCTAGTCCGACACCCTCCCGCTATTCTCCCCCCCCCCCCACGCCCGACTCCCGACACGAATCGCTGCCGCCATTTTTTTACGGCGAGCAGCGATTCTCAGCTAGCCGATGGGCCGAAGTCCAAGCCCTTTACGGCTGTTTTTACGAACGGCAAACACACCTGGTCTGGCAGTTCGTAAAAACGGCCGTAAAGTCCCGATCTTGGCAAACATGGCACCGATTGGCACGGCAGTACCACGGCCGTGCCAAGGGTGCCATGGGCCCGCGATCGGTGCCCACCGATCGCGGGCAGCGGGTCCGATTCCTGCACACTCTTTGTCCTTCCGCCGTCTCGCTGAATCAATTCGCGGGGCGGCTGAGGGGCATCCCGGCCCGCGCATGCGTGGGTTCGCGCAAATGCGCGATGATGTCATCCGCGCATGCGCGGGTTGGAGTCTTCCAATCCGCGCATGCGCGGCTGACGTCATGCGACGCGTCAGCCGTCGCAAACTCTGGCAAGCGGGCTTAACGAAATTCGTTAAGCCCGCAATGCCGGAGTTCACAGCCGCGGCATGCTAGCCCCGACCGGGGACCAGAATCGGTTCCCGGTCGTGGAGGGGGAGGCTGGCGTCAAACCCGCCCGTTTTTGACGCCAGCCTTACGATTTCTCCCTGTTTGGGAGAATCGCGCCCCATGTATTTCTGCACTGCCATGTCCACACACACACAGACACACGCTACTGAAGTGTTGGCTAGTGTAGACTTGAGAGATGAACAGACACTTCCAACACTGATGAAGGTTCAACTCAATTTTATTAACTACTTCGAACTAACTAACACACGATGACTGTGGGTCCAAATGATGCTAACTTAAACTAGAGACCTAAACCTTGTCTGAATCAGTTGATTCTCTCAGCACGTGTTGTAAGTCTGTGCTGGGGTGGATGAGTTCTTGTTACACTCAGAGGCAGCACCCAGAATGAGCGGGAACCGTTGTGCCCTCTGCCTTTATCGTGTGTGAATTCTAACTGGTGATTGGCTGCGGTGTTTGTACATGTTGATTGGTCCCTGTGTGTGTCCATCAGTGTGTGTCTGCACCATGATATACTGGTGTATATTATGACAACAGACACACGCCTACACACGTCAATACATACAAGTCCAGACACGCAACTACACAAATGTATACACACACACACATACACACAGGCACCTACGCACATGTTCATGCACACACAGACACATTCAGATTTATTGTCATGTGTACTGAGGTACAGTGTAAAGTATTGTTCTGCGTACAGTCCAGGCAGGTCGTGGCATACGTGAAAAACATAGCACATACGATAGATACAAAATGTAAATCCATAGACATAGAAATTGGGTGAAACATACAGGGCGCGATTCTCCCAAACAGGGAGAAATCGTAAGGCTGGCGTCAAAAACGGGCGGGTTTGACGCCAGCCTCCCCCTCCCCGATTCTGGTCCCCGGTCGGGGCTAGCATGCCGCGGCCGTGAACTCCGGCATCGCGGGCTTAACGAATTTTGTTAAGCCCGCTTGCCAGAGTTTGCGACGGCTGACGCGTCGCATGACATCAGCCGCGCATGCGCGAATTGGAAGACTCCAACCCGCGCATGCGCGGATTACGTCATCGCGCATTTGCGCGAAACCCGCGCATGCGCGGGCCGGGATGCCCCTCAGCCGCCCCGCGAATTGATACAGCGGGGCGGCGGAAGGACAAAGAGTGCGCGGGAATCGGACCCGCTGCCCGCGATCGGTGGGCACCGATCGCGGGCCCATGGCACCCTTGGCACGGTCGTGGTACTGCCGTGCCAATCGGTGCCATGGTTGCCAAGATCGGGACTTTACGGCCGTTTTTACGAACGGCCAGACCAGGTGTGTTTGCCGTTCGTAAAAACGGCCGTAAAGGGCTTGGACTTCGGCCCAACGGCCAGCTGAGAATCGCTGCTCGCCGTAAAAAGACGACGGCAGCGATTCGTGTTGGGAGTCGGGCGTGGGGGGGAGAAAAGCGGGAGGGCGTCGGACTAGCGTGGCCGTAAAAATTTACGACCCCCGCTATTCTCCGCACCGTCGTGAGTGCGGAGAATTGCGCCCACAGAGTGTAGTGCTACAACAGTAGAGAAGATGCGTAGAGAGATCAGTTCAGTCCATAAGAGGGTCATTCAGGAGTCTGGTAACAGCGCGGAAGAAGCTGTTTTTGAACCTGTTAGTGCATATTCTCAGACTTTTGTATCTCCTGCCCGATAGAAGAGAGGTGCAGACAGAGTGAATGGATGGGAGGCGGCTTCGTGTGATGAACTGGGCTGTGTTCACGTCTCTGTAATTTCTTATAGTCTTGGGCCAATCAGTTGCCATATCAGGCTGTGATGCAGCAGATAGGATGCTTTCTATAGTGCATCTGTAAAAATTGGTACAAGCGTGTCTACGCACATGTTTACAGACATGCCTACACACATGTCAATACACATACCTCTGCACGTGTCCATACATAGACACATACAAATACACATCTACACAAAACTTTCTGACTTGTAAATATATTGTTGTTCCTTTATTGTGGGGCAATGTTGGTCTAGGCCTGGCCTGGGTGAGCTGTGGGGCTGGGAATGAGCTGGGCCTGGCTATGATGTGGGGCTGGGCTGGGTGTGGGACTGGACTGGGCTATGCTGAGCTCGGCTGGGCTGGGCTGGGCTGAGTTGAGCTGTGGGACTGGACTGGGCGATGCTGAGCTGAGCTGGACCTGGGAGAGCTATGGGACGGGCTGGAGCTGTGTTAAACCACTGTAGTGTATAATATGTGTATTGTGGTAAACTGCCACTGTATTATATGTAATATGGTAAACCACTGCCCGATGCGCTGAGCTGAGCTGGGTTGGGCCTGAGTGAGCTGTCAGGCTGGGCTGAGCTGAGCTGGGTTGGGCTGTGTTAGAATCATAGAATTTACAGTGCAGAAGGAGGCCATTCAACCCATCGAGTCTGCACCAGCCCTTGGAAAGAGCACTCTACTTAAGCCCAAACCTCCACCCCACCCCCGTAACCCAGTAACCCCTTTTTTTGGACACTAAGGGCAATTTAGTGTGGCCAATCCACCTAACCTGCACATCTTTGGACTGTGGGAGGAGGCACGGGGAGAACATGCAGACTCCGCACAGTGACACAGCGGGGAATCGAACCTGGGACCCTGGTGTTTTAAGCAACTGTGCTAACCACTGTGCTACTGCGCCAGCTGAAAAATAAGGGGCAGCTCATTTGAGACAGAGATGAGGAGAAATATTTTCTTTCAGAGGATTGAGAGTCTCTGGAACTCTCTTCCTCCAAAGACATGGAAGAAGACTGCTTAAATATTTTTAAGGCAGACTTAGACTCTTGATTAACAAGGGGGTGAAAGATTGTTGGAAGTCGGCTGTTACAATCAGATCATCCATGATCTTATTGAATAGTAGAGCAGGCTCGAGGGGCCGAGTGGCCTACTCCTAATTCACATGTCCGTATGAACAATAAACCTGGTCAGGCCCGGATCTGAAACGCACAGTTTATTAGCTGCCTGGGACTAGAGGAAGCATCAACGGCTGTCGGGGGGGATAGTGCATCCACACAAACTGAACCACTGAACAGCTTCAAAGACAGGAGTGCGGCCCAGGGGGAAGGCTGGTCACAGGCAGGCCAGTTGGCACTTCTCCAGAGATTCAGGAGAGGAGACAGCAGGAATATCCCAAGTGGGCAGGCGGGGGGGAATTCCTCCTCCCGTGACGCCAAAGATTCCATGGGGACAACCTGATCAGATCGCAGCTTCAGTCAACAGGAGCTTCCTCCGTGGAAATAAGGCAACCTTTGCTGTCTGATTATCACTGACCTTTCAGCTGGAAGAGTCACGGGAAGTCGGAGAACAGGACAAATGATTTCCAGCAGTGGGAGGGTCACTAACCAGAGGGCAGAAATTTCAGATTATTGGCCAAAACAAAAAAAGGAGGGGAAACGAGGAAACAAAATACACAGTGATTTGTTATGCACACTCCGTGAGCAAAGTCAATGGTCGCTTTCAAAATGTAATTGGACAAACACTTCAAAAGTATTGAGAGATGAATTTTTTTAGCTCTGAGGAAGGAACAGAGGGGATTAGGGCTAATTGGATAGCTCTTCCAAAAAACCATAGTCGGCATGATGGGCCGAATGGCCTCCTTCTCCTGGGTCTGGTTTGATGGAAATGAGGAAGGGATAGGTCATTTGGAGAGCATGTGTAACAAGGCCCCAAAGGAACCTTGCAATCTCATGCTCTCTTTCATTGCTCCCACTGGCACTGACGTACAACAGCTCTGCATTTGTAAAGCACCTTTAATGTCGTCTGACATCTCCATGGCGCTTCACTGGAACATTACTGAACAGAATTTGACACCGAACCACATAAGGAGATAATAGGATAGGTGCCCAAACGTTTTGTCAAAGAGTAAGGTCTTCTTAAGCAGTGTCTTAAGGGAGGGAGAGAGAGAAAAGGAAAAACACACCACAACTACACTAGAAACAGAAGCAAGAGTAGGCCACCAGGCTCTTCAAGCCTACCCCGGCATTTTATACGATCACGGTTGAAAGAGGTTCGGGAAAGAAATTCCAGAACATAATGTTGTGTTATGTTACTTCGAGTAACATAAGCTGCTACTTGATGTAGGCTTTGCTGAAGGATGCTCCAAGACTCTGCGATAAGTTCAACGTATTTATTGAGCGATTAACAGTGCTCCTAAATGAGTTCGACACTACTAATCTGCCTCTAGTAACTCAGTCCACTCTGCTAACTATACAAGCTTGCTCTCGACCATGTGCTGGGGTGTGATGTTGCTGATAATCAACCATGTCCTGCTCTCTTGGTTTCTGCCGGTGGAAGAGGCAGAGCCTGTGTGCCTTGTCCTTTTTATAGTGGTCGTGCAGTGCCCCCTTGTGGTAATGCCACCTCTAGGTGTCCTGATTACCCATTGGTTGTGTCCTGTTCTGATGGCCCATTGGCTGTGTGTCTGCAGATCATGACACACAGGGCCTGGACAGCTAAAGGATCGACCGCCATTGACGGAACAATTAAAATCACTGATGTTCAAGGAGCCAGAACTAGAGGAGTGCAGCTATTGCAAAGCAATTTCGGGTCTATAATCCCACCCCCTTTCCCGCCCAATACTCCGTTGACCCAATCGCATTGAAGTCAATGTGGATGAAAATGGGGAGAGACATCTTAGAACATAGAACATAGAACATAGAACGATACAGCGCAGTACAGGCCCTTCGGCCCACGATGTTGCACCGACATGGGAAGTCAAAAACTAAAGGCCATCTAACCTACACTATGCCATTATCATCCATATGCTTATCCAATAAACTTTTAAATGCCCTCAATGTTGGCGAGTTCACAACTGTTGATAGAACACTTTGTGAGCAGCTGATGCAACATTCTGGGGCTGGTTTAGCTCACTCGGCTAAATCACTGGCTTTTAAAGCAGACCAAGCAGGCCAGCAGCACGGTTCGATTCCCGTGCCAGCCTCCCCGGACAGGCGCCGGAATGTGGCGACTAGGGACTTTTCACAGTAACTTCATTGAAGCCGACTCGTGACGATAAGCGATTTTCATTTTTTTTTCATTTCATTCCCGAAAATCTATGTCAAATGTATGACCGGCTCTTTGTAAAGTTGCACTTACTGAAGACTTAGTGCCAAAACATCAAGCTCGTAGAATCGAAGAATGACATAGCGCAGTAGGAGGCCGTTTGGTCCATCATTCCTGAAGTCCCGAAAGACGTGCTGTTAGGTGAATTGGACATTCTAAATTCTCCCTCTGTGTACCCGAACAGGCGCCGGAGTGTGGCGACTAGGGGCTTTTCACAGTAACTTCATTACAGTGTTAATGTAAGCCTACTTGGGACACTAATAAAGATTGTTATTATTATTACATTGTTTACTTGCACTGTTGCCCAGAGTCAAATCTGGCCCCAGCCCAGTAACACCTGCTGCTTCTAATTTTGGGGACATAAGGGGCTCGTAACAACCTGATGCTCGTACCTCATGGTTTCTCCACACAGCGACCTCCTGTTCCTACCCTCCCTCCCCCTCCTCTGAAATTTGAACCAACGTAACTCTCTCGAACAAGGGGTCACAGTCTAAGGATGCTGGCTGACCTTTAATCTCTTTTCTTTCTTTGATTTCATGCTCTCATCTTCTCTATGTTCCAACTTTACCTTCCACATTTAGGACTGAGATGAGGATAAACCTCTTCACTCAGAGGATGGTACGGTGCGGGTAGGGGGGGCCATTGACAGCGGCCCCCATGGCGATTCTCCAACGGCAACTGGCCAAGTTCCCGACGGCATGGTTCTAACCACGTTTTGCATGTCGGGAACGGTCGGCGGCGGCTGTGGACTCAGTCCTGGTTGGGGGGGGTTGGGGGGGGATCCATACACCGGGGGCGGCCTCAGGGACGGCCAGGTTAGTGATCGGGGGCCACCAATCCGCGGGCGTGAGCGATCTGGGGGGGGGGGGAGGGAGCCTATATTTTTGGGGCCACTCCGCGTTGTGAGTCCACCATTTCGTACGAGGCGGCTGCGGAAGGCCGCCAGCGTGCGCATGCGCGGACTCCTGGCTGGAGGTGCAGGGTCCCGTATCGGCAGGTAGAGATGCGAGGGGTACTCCGGGGCCCTCCTAGCCCCCTTCAGGTAGGAGAATCACTCTGGACTTTCTGGAAGAAGTGAAACGGCCAGCGTTTTGAGTGGAGACATAGCCCCACTATAGGAGAATCCCGCTCTAATAGGGCTGGTTGGCTGGGCTTCCATGGTGTAATGGTGAGCACTCTGGACTCTGAATCCAGCCATCTGAGTTCAAATCTTGGTGGAACCCTAAAGGGGCTGGTTTAGCACAAAGGGCTACAGCTGGCTTGTAATGCAGAACAAGGCCTGCAGCACAAGTTCAATTCCTGTACCTGCCTCCCTGAACAGGCGCCAGAATGTGGCGACGAGGGGCTTTTCACAGTAACTTCATTGAAGGCTAATTGTGACAATAAGCGATTTATTTATTTATTTAGGTGTGAAGGGGTATGGGGAGAGCACTAGAGTATGGCGGTTAGAGAGGAGATCGGCTATGATCATAATGAATGGCAGAGCAGGCTCAAAGGGCTGCATGGCTTATTCCTATTTTCTACGGTTCAATTTTTCCCTGATGCCTCTCTGTCTCCAGCTGCCCATTATTGCTGGAATTACCTCATCCTCTCCCACACCTTCCTCACAGCATCGTTCCACATGTACCAATCTCAAGGTATCCTCCCATACTTCACACTGACCCTCTCTGGAAAGGGTTCCATTTGATTCTTTTTTTTAAATTTAGAGTACCCAATTCATTTTTTCCAATGAAGGGGCAATTTAGTGTGGCCAATCCACCTACCCTGCACATCTTTGTGATGTGGGGGCGAAACCCACGCAAACACGGGGAGAATGTGCGAACTCCACACGGACAGTGACCCAAAGCCGGGATCGAACATGGGACTTCAGCCCCATGAGACAGCAGTGCTAACCACTGCGCCACCGTGCTGCCCTCAATTTGATTCTTAAAGGAACATTCCTGATTCAATAATTTTTGGCAACCTCTTTTGTTTTGTTTTGGAGTGATGGAAGCCAGGGGCCCTTGTGTGATTTGAACACTGGTACCTTAAAAAGATTGATGCTTGATGAGATGGGGGACTGATAGAGAAACCCAGATAGCGTGAAATACACAAAGAAAGACAGAGAAAGAGAGCAGGAGGAACAAAAAGGGGGGCAGAGAAAGCGAACAAAGGAGTAACAGAGAGAAGGAAGGGAGGATATAAAGAAAAAGAATAGGATGAAAGAGATAGAAATGAGGAAGAAAAAAAAAAGATGAAAGATGCAAAGCAGAGAAAATAGGGTGAAAAAAAAAGAGCAAAAGATGGGATGAAAGACGGAGAAAAGAGAATAAAAGAAGGAAAAATGAGATAAAGTTGGAACATAGAGAAGATGAGCATGAAATCAAAGAAAGAAAAGAGATTAAAGAGGATGACCAGGATAAAACGACAAGGAAAAGTGCGAGAAAAGAATAGCAAAAGAGAAAAGAGAAGAATGAAGATGAAAGACCGTTTAAAATCAGGAGATGGAATAAGAAGCATGTGAGAGAAAGGAGAGAGAGTGTGGAGAAAGGGGTTGGAGAAGACAGAGGGAGTGAGAGAGAAGGGAGCCAGAGAGAGAGAGGAGAGGGAAGAGAGGAAGAGGAGAGATCGAGAGAGAGAGAGAGAGAGGGAGGAGGCGGATGGAGTGTGAGAGGGGAGAGATAGATAGTGAGGGGAGGAGGAGGAGAAAATGTGAGGGGGAGAGGAGATTAGAGTGTCAGAGGGGAGAAATTGATTGTGAGATAGGAGGAGGAGAGTAGAAAGGAGAGAGAGAATGTGAGAGGGGGGGGGGAGTATAAGAAGGGAGGAAGGAGAGGATGTATTGAGGGAGAACCAGCAGAATGTGCTTTTACCAACTAAACTGACTCACATATCGTAGCTGCTCGTTTGGTGGAGATTGATGACAATTCATATTTATAAAAAAGGCGATCAATGAGCCATAACCTGCTGTGAAGTGGCCGTCTTTGGGAACTTATTTATCCGGCAGCGCCGGTAAAAATAAACTTTGTACAATAATAATTTTTCAGCCAGCAAGCCTGTCAGGTCAGTTAACTCCTGTTTCCTGGTTGGGAGCAGCTAGTCAGGGCTAGATTGTGGCTGGAGGGGACAGACTCGGGGGAAATTGTTCCACCGACATTACTTCAACTGAACACATATAAATCAGAATACAATACCACACAGTGTAGCACAGTCCCAGGGTCAAACGTACGGCCGGCTCTTTGTAAAGGTGCACTTACTGGAGACTTACTGCCAAAGCAACCAGCTCGTAGAATGAAAGAGTGACATAGCACAGTAGGAGGATTTTTCCTCCATCAGGCCCACATCATTTTGTTTGGTGGAGTTACCTCATTAACCATTGCTCGTTCCTTCTTGCTTTGTACCTTTTTCTTTCCCTTGAAGTATTTAGCCCATTTCCCTTGCAGAATTACTATTGAATTTGCTTCCACCCCCCTTTCAGGCAGTTTGGTTCAAATCATAACCACTCACTCTGTTAATGTTTCCCCCATGTCGTCTCTGGTTTGCCAATCACCTGAAATCTCCGGGTTATCAAGTACTGGAAATAGTTTCTCTTCATTTCCTCAATCAAAATAATCCATGATGAATGTGAGGGAGAGAGAGAGAGAGAGAGAGAGAGAGAATCAGGCAACATGGGGGAGGGAAAGAGAGACAACAGCGGGGAGAAAGAAAAGGAACGAGACAACATTAGGGAGAGAGAGGGGGAGAGGGAGAACTTGGGGGAGAGCGCGAGAACGACATTCGGCGAGAGATAGAGAGGGACAATATCGGGGACAGAGAGACAGACAGACAGTCAAAATAGGGACAGAGAAAACATGGGGGTAAGGGAGACATGGGGAGGGAGAGAAAAAGAAACATCAGTGAGAGAGGGACAATATGGTGGATAGAGAGAAGTACAAAATTTGGATGAGAGAGAGACATAGCACGCGATTCACCCAAATGGGATCAAAGTCCCATAGCAATGGCATTTAGTCACGAGTTTCCCTGCACTCGCAATGCCGAGAAACACATGCTATTCAACACAACTCGCATTGTATGGGGCATCAATGGTGAATGCATGGCCGAGGCCACAGATGTCCCCAGTGTAGCGAGAGATCAGGACGTCATTTAAAAATGAGGCCCCCGAAGCGATCCCCGCCCTCCCCTCCAGACTGAGCACACAATGAGAGGGTCCCCGGCCCTCCCCGCAGCCCCCAAAACACCAACGGAGGGGCACAGGTCGGATTTGAAATGAAAATCGCTTATTGTCACGAGTAGGCTTCAATGAAGTTACTGTGAAAAGCCCCTAGTCGCCACATTCCAGCGCCTGTCCGGGGAGGCTGGCCCACTGGCTTGAACTTCCAATCCCGCTGAAGACAACTCCCCACAGCAGGTTTCCCAGTGGCGGAACAGACAAGTCACGTGAAATGTCGTGGACATCAGTGGGACCAAAAGATCCCACTGGTGGTTATAGACGAGCAGCGTCCACCACCGAAAAACATGTCATGGAGTAGGTCAGAAAATCCCACTCTACATTTAAATTACTTCAACCACTTAAGCCCATTATAACAATGAACATTTATACTTATAGTCCCATTTCAAAGGCCATATAAGCACTTGGCGTGTCAACCAAGCTTTGAACTGATAGGAACACCACTGTGATAATAATAGGTTTTGAAATGAGTCATACAGCACTAATCCTATAATTCAAATACAGAATGACATAGCAAGCACTGATTTCTTTAACACTGCAGGCATTTTTTCAAGTAGTTAAAGGGCAGGAGAATTGAATGCCTTCACAGCTTGAAGTTCCCTTGACAGTCCCCTTGACATTTAATAATAATAATAATAATCTTTATTGTCACAGTTAGGCTTACATTAGCAATGCAATGAAGTTACTGTGAAAAGAGGGAGAATTTAGAATGTCCAATTCACCTAACAGTCTTTCGTGACTTGTGGGAGGAAACCGGAGCACCCGGAGGAAACCCATTCAGACACAAGGAGAACGTGCAGACTGCACACAGACATTGACCTTACGCCGGGAATCAAACCTGGGACCCTGGAGCTGTGAAGCAACAGTGCTACCCACTGTGCTACCGTGCCGCCTCATTTCCAATGAGCTTGACCCTTGCAATGAGTGTATCCACTTTTACGCATATTTATGTCTAATTTTAAAAATACCAAAGGGCACTTGACCTCTTCCAAAGGACACAGTACCTCTCCAAATGGGTAGCCTACCTCTCGGAAGAACTTCACTAACTATTGACCTTCTCTGGATAGGCTTAAAGTGCACAAGTCGTGTTTTGGACATCCACTAGCAAAATGAGGATCTGCCTGAAGGCAGCTGAATGTTAACATGGGCAGTTGCCTCTGTGAACCACGGATGTGCAAAGTACAACCTGTACCTGAGCACCCCCGCCCCCCCCCCTCCCCCCGGCCTCCCCACCTATGAAAATGGTACAAGGGGTGGGGCTGCCGGGTTCAGGCCTCCGGAGCCATATTGTAAAAGCCGGGGATGTTCTCTATCTGCACGATAATTCCAGTCACAGTAAGTTCTGCAGATGCGAGACACATTAAATGCGGGGACAAAATAGCACTAGATGGAGTTGAACACAGGAAATTGTGAGTTTTGGCCGACGAATCGGAATACGTTACGAACGGCGAGAGATTAGGAACTGAGGGAAGAGTAAAGAAATTTAAGCATTTATATCCACAATTCATAAAAAGCTAACGCACAGGCATTGAAAGCAAACTAAAAGTCTAATGGAATGTTATTACAGGGGTACAAAGCTCTGGTCAGACCTGGGCACTACAGCTCAGAAAGGCCCTTGGAGGGGAAACACCATAGATGCACTAGAATGAAGAAAATGTGCTGTGAAATCCCACAACTACTGCAAGTCACATTTGGCCAGAGATTCAGGCTCCCTGAAGCTTTGGTTTATAACAAACCCCTTATTATTTTATTTTTGGTACTAGGCGATGAGATATAAATCGGTGTCTAAAGAAATTGGGATGAGTATTGCAATATAGGGGTGGCTGGTTGAGAGCTGTATGACTTTATTTCCTGCCTTCACTGTAAAGAATGTAAATATAATGGGCCAGTGTAGCCTCAGGCAAGTGACAGAAGAAACCAACTCATTAATTATGGCTGGTGTTGTTGCAAATTATATGATTTGAATAATTGAAAGCTTTATTGTCCCCTTTGTCGTGTAACGGAGTTAATCTATTTGGTGTTGTCACGGGAACTGTCAATAGCAGCTGGGAGTGAAATCACAGTGGAGGCCTCTCAAACGGAAATCACTTCCAGGTCAGAGGTTAATGAATGATTCTTTCGTTTAGCTTATCACTATGGGGTGTTTGTCCACAGGGAGCGAGAGACAGACAGAGACATGGAGAGAGGCAATGATTCCCCTGTGACATGTTTTATGAAGTCAAGGACCAGACAGCTTTATCTGCACATAATTGGAAACAATATCAGAGGTAATTAACCCTCCCAGCAGTGAATATTACTTTGATAAGAAATTCACTGAAGAAATGGCTTGGGAGGTGATCATATTACCATAGAACCATCTTCAGGAAACTTGATTTGCGGAAAGTACAAGTACTGCAGATGTCCATTGGAACATTAGAAAAGGAAGAGGCCATTCAGCCCCTTGAGTCTGTACTGTCATTCAATTAGACCAGTGCTGTTTTTAGGTTACCTCAATCTCCCTTGATAATCTTTCCTCACTAATCAATCTCAGTCTTAAAGGCTCCAATAATGCCCCAGTATTCACAGCCTTTTTGGGAAATCAGATAAATTCCATGTTTCTATTTCCCCTTGTGAGGGTTATGTACCTGAACGGAAACAGAGTCCCATAGTGCTCAATTAGCCGGGCGCTCAGAGCGCCGCAATACACCGCGTTATCGATCGCTCATTTGGGTAGATTGGGGGCCTCAGCGGGGAATGTGCGGCCGAGAGTGCACTTATTCCCGTTTTCTGTACCGAGGATCTCCACACGCTGGAACTCCTCAGTGCTGAGAGAGATCAGCATGCCACTTTTCAATGGCCTCCCGACCTCCCGGAGCGCCCGAACCCCCTCCCAAGCCCCAACTTATCTATAAGGGCCTCCCACACACCCATGCATTCCCCATCATGTGGAAAATGCCATCTTAGCACTTTGGCAGTGGCAGCCAGGCACCATGGAAGTGCTCCTGCCAGCTGGCAGTGCCACCTTGGCACCACCAGGCTGGCACCCATCTACCAGGCTGGAGGTGCCAAAGTTCCAGGCTGGCAGTGCCAGGGTTCCGCCCTGCCCATAGGGTAAACATGGAGGTCTCTGATCCCCTGGGAGACCCCCATGTGTGCCTTTCCGTCTGGTCCCCGTTTGTGGGGACTAGCACTGAACAGCGCTTCCCAAGGTCTCCAAGGTGAGGGGATTAGATCCCACGCCTTGGTTAGATCTCGGGAACGCATATTAGAGAGAGACTAGCATGATAGAATTTATTTAAGGTTGAATTAGATAGAGTTTTGGGAGTCAAAGAGTTTGAGGGGTTAGGAAGGAAAATGGAATTGAAGCCACAATCAGATCAGTCACGGCCCTATTGAATGGCAGGGCCGGCTCAAGGGCCTGAATGGCCTACTCCAAATCCATATGTTTGTAACAGCGGATCTTTAATAACATCGTGAAAAGGTGCCATCAGATTTTTCTTTTAAACTGCTAGGTCCACACTCAATCTGTGGGTCAATTACACCTCCCCTGACTGCATCCTCCACCTCATGGACTCTCCTCACAACCCAGGTTTCCCTTAACTGGGCTTGGCAAGCCACCATTTTGGTCATGATCAATGACCTCAGCTCACGAGTGATAAACATGAGAGGCTTACGGGCCATTGTACCTCAATCTTGCCACCAGACTCATTCTGCAGATGTCGCCTTAGGGCTTCTCTGGCATGTGCAAGGTGTCAGCAACGGTGAGTTAACTGGAATCATCCGATGCAGAGCAGAGATTAGTGATTAGGCCCTTTCTTTGTCAACACAACTGAGCTCAGAAGAAGCTGTCATGATCTGGAATGCACTGAGTAGAACTAGATTCAGTCATGACTTCCAACAAGGATAGGGTGGGTCTTTGAAGAGAAAACAAAACAATCCAGGGCGATCAAAAGAAGAACAGGGAATGGATTAATTGGATGTCTCTACCCAAAGAGCCAGAATAGAAACAACAGACTGAATGGCATTCTTCTCTGCTGTATCATTCTGTGATTCGAGAGTAGGAGACCTTGGGCTGCATGTGTAGGGTTGGAGCAGATTGGAGAACCTCCAACACTTAACCTCATCTTAACGGACGGGAGTCCCGACTGAGCACAACTGGGAAACCCAAGAAGGAAGTAGAAATAATGGAAAAGGTGAAGGGGTTTCACCATATCTGGAAAGGTTATGGAGCCACTTGGCAGATGTTTTCAAGCTTTGTTAAGAGTTGCTCTTCCTCTATCTTTGCTCTCTTCCTTGTACAACACTTTGCAGGCTGCTCCTTCCAGTCCGGTGACTATTGTTTGGTCAGCCAATTTGGAGTAGGCATGGGGGATGGGTTCTTCCTTGGTGCTGGGTGGATTTTACCCTTACGGTAAAGAGAAGGGAACTTGCATTTCTATAGCATCTTTCACCACCACCAGATGTTCCGAAGCCCTTTCTAGCCAACAAAGTGAAACCACCGTGGTAATGTGCGAAATATGGCAGCAAATGTGTGCACAGCAAGCTCCCACAAACAGCAAGGTGATAATGACCAGATAATGTGATGATTGAGGTAGAAATATCAGCCAAGGCGTTACGGAGAGCACCCCACCCTTCGACCTCGAAATAACGTCATTGAATCTTTAACGCCCATCTGAGAGACAGCTGGGGCCTCGTCCACATGACATAGAACATAGAACATAGAACATTACAGCGCAGTACAGGCCCTTCGGCCCACGATGTTGCACCGTCCTGTGATACCCTTCTAAAGTCCCTCTACACTATTCCCTTATCGTCCATATGCCTATCCAATGACCATTTGAATGCGTTTAGTGTTGGCGAGTCCACTACTGTTGCAGGCAGGGCATTCCACGCCCTTACTACTCTCTGAGTAAAGAACCTACCTCTGACATCTGTCCTATATCTATCTCCCCTCATTTTAAAGCTATGTCCCCTCGTGCTGGACATCACCATCCGAGGAAAAAGGCTCTCGATGTCCACCCTATCTAACCCTCTGATCATCTTGTATGCCTCAATTAAGTCCCCTCTTAACCTTCTTCTCTCTAACGAGAACAGCCTCAAGTCCTTCAGCCTTTCCTCATATAATCTTCCCTCCATACCAGGCAACATTCTTGTAAATCTCCTCTGTACCCTTTCCAATGCTTCCACATCCTTCCTATAATGTGGCGACCAGAACTGCACACAATACTCCAAATGCGGCCACAACAGAGTTTTGTACAACTGCAACATGACATCATGGCTCCAAAACTCAATTCCTCTACCAATAAAAGCTAACACACCGTACGCCTTCTTAACAACCCTCTCAACCTGGGTGCCAACTTTCAGGGATCTATGGACATGGACACCGAGATCTCTCTGCTCGTCCACACTACCAAGAATCTCACCATTAGCCCAGTACTCTGCCTTCCTGTTATTCCTTCCAAAATGAATCACCTCACACTTTTCTGAATTAAACTCCATTTGCCACCTGTCAGCCCACCTCTGCAGCTTATCTATGTCCCTCTGTAACTTGTAACATCCTTCTGCACTGTCCACAACTCCACCGACTTTAGTGTCATCTGCAAATTGTGTTACTGAGTGACAGAGGAGGGAGCTGGATTAACATCAGTAGAGATACAGTCAGTGACACAGGGTGCTGGGGGGAGAGGGGCTACTGAGTAACAGAATGACAGTGCAACATTCCCTCAGTACTCCAACTTTGTCAGCCAGAAATTTGTGCTCACGTCTTGGGAGTGGAAACTACAAACTCACATCCTCTCCCTCAGAGTGGAGAGAATGCCTGACGAATGAATCGGGGTAACGGGCACAAACATGCATCAGTGGTGAGAATCCAGCTGGGTGTCAACCCAAAATTCTGGGTCAGATCTCCAATCTCCACTAGCCAGGAGAGCCTAGACGAGAGAGTGATCTGTGCACCTCCAGATCGAGGTTGTAAGTGTTATCCCAGAGACCAAAGGTTCTCTTCCTGTGATATAATAAACCAAGTAAAGAAGGAACAGAGCTGATATTTATGAAGTGCTTTTCAAATCCTCAGGATGCCTCCAGATGCATCATAGCCAATGGTTCATTGGTGACGAGTAGTGATCAGTGTTTTGGGAGTGGATAATGACATTGTTTTTGCTGGTTCAGGAAATTTTCATGGGAAAAGACATCATTGAAAGATGTGACACAGCTATTACCCATTCCTCATTGATTTCATCTGTCTGGACAGTGCAAACTGGATTAACATCGGCAGTAATACAGTCAGTACCCCATAGAATCCCGGAGACCATTCAGCCCATCAAGTCTGCACCACCCCTCAGAAAGAGCACCCTAGCTAGGCCCACTCCCCCGCCCGATCCCCGTAAACCCACCTAACCTTCACAGCTCCAGGGTCCAGGGTTCGATTCCCGGCTGGGTCACCGTCTGTGCGGAGTCTGCACGTCCTCCCCGTGTGTGCGTGGGTTTCCTCCGGGTGCTCCGGTTTCCTCCCATAGTCCAAAGATGTGCGGGTTAGGTGGATTGGCCATGCTAAATTGCCCGTAGTGTCCTAAAAAAAAGTAAGGTTGGGGGGGGGTTGTTGGGTTACGGGTATAGGGTGGATATGTGAGTTTGAGTAGGGTAATCATTGCTCGGCACAACATCGAGGGCCGAAGGGCCTGTTCTGTGCTGTACTGTTCTATGTTCTATGTTCTATGCACATCTTTGGACTGTGGGAGGAAACCGGATCACCCAGAGGAAACACACACAGACATGTGAAGAATGTGCATACAACACACAGACAGTTAGCCAAGGCCGGAATTGAATTTGGGTCCCTGGTTCTGTGAGGCAGCAGTGCTAACAACTGTGCCACATGCCGCTCCAGGATCACAGGGTGCTAGGGAAGAGGGGTTACTGAGTGACAGTGTGAGGGAGCTGGATTAACATCAGTAGAGACACAGTCAGTAACACAGGGTGCTGGGGAGAGGGATTACTGAGTGACAGTGTGAGGGAGCTGGATTAACATCAGTAGAGATACAGTCAGTAGCACAGGGTGCTGGGGAGAGGGGTTACTGAGTGCAGAACAGGGAGTTGGATTAACATCAGTAGAGATACAGTCAGTAACACAGAATGTTGGGGGAGAGGGGTTACTGAGTGACAGTGTGAGGGAGCTGGATTAACATCAGTAGAGATACAGTCAGTAGCACAGGGTGCTGGGGGAGAGGGGTTACTGAGTGACAGTGTGAGGGAGCTGGATTAACATCAGTAGAGATACAGTCAGTAACACAGGGTACTGGGGAGACGGGTTACTGAGTGACAGTGTGAGGGAGCTGGATCAACATCAGTAGAGATACAGTCAGTAACACAGGGTACTGGGGAGACGGGTTACTGAGTGACAGTGTGAGGGAGCTGGATTAACATCAGTAGAGATACAGTCAGTAACACAGGGTGCTGGGTGAGAGGGGTTACTGAGTGACAGTGTGAGGGAGCTGGATTAACATCAGTAGAGATACAGTCAGTAACACAGGGTGCTGGGGGAGAGGGGTTACTGAGTGACAGTGTGAGGGAGCTGGATTAACATCAGTAGAGATACAGTCAGTAACACAGGGTGCTGGGGGAGAGGGGTTACTGAGTGACAGTGTGAGGGAGCTGGATCAACATCAGTAGAGATACAGTCAGTAACACAGGGTACTGGGGAGACGGGTTACTGAGTGACAGTATGAGGGAGCTGGATTAACATCAGTAGAGATACAGTCAGTAACACAGGGTGCTGGGGAGACGGGTTACTGAGTGACAGTGTGAGGGAGCTGGATCAACATCAGTAGAGATACAGTCAGTAACACAGGGTACTGGGGAGACGGGTTACTGAGTGACAGTGTGAGGGAGCTGGATTAACATCAGTAGAGATACAGTCAGTAACACAGGATGCTGGGGGGGGAGGGGTTACTGAGTGACAGTGTGAGGGAGCTGGATTAACATCAGTAGAGATACAGTCAGTAACACAGGGTGCTGGGGAGAGGGGTTACTGAGTGACAGTGTGAGGGAGCTGGATTAACATCAGTAGAGATACAGTCAGTAACACAGGGTGCTGGGGGAGAGGGGTTACTGAGTGACAGTGTGAGGGAGCTGGATTATCATCAGTAGAGATACAGTCAGTAACACAGGGTGCTGGGGGAGAGGGGTTACTGAGTGACAGTGTGAGGGAGCTGGATTAACATCAGTGGAGATACAGTCATTAACACGGTGCTGAGGCAGAGATGTTACTGAGTGACAATGTGAGGCTCCTTTATCAACACTAACATCTCTCTCCTTCATAAACACAAATACACCATCAAATATCTGAAGTAGCTGAGTGTACACCTTGAGTCCTCGATAAGAGTCCTTCAGTACTGGACACCTGGGATAGAGTGAGTTGGAGGCAATAACGCAGATCAGGTGAGGCTGCTGTGCAAGGCAGCATGTGTAAAGCGGTTTGCCTGCAGCCATTCCATTCGACTACAGGTCAAAACAGAAAGAAAGACTGTTATTTATATGGTGCTTTTCAGTAATCCCGAAGCACTTTATAGCCAAGGAAGTGCCTTTGAATTGTGGTCACTGTTACGGGATATGAAAGCAACAGCCAAGGCGACCACAGCAAGTTCCCACAAACAGCAATGAAATTATAAATTAATCTAGTTTTTAATGCTGTTAGTTGAGAGATAAGCATGGTCAGGGGTCACTGTGGAGAGCTCCCAGTAGCACATCATCTTTACCATCCCCATGAGAGGGCAGACTTTGATGGGGTCTTGCTTTAACAGTGGCACAGTGGTTAGCACTGCTGCCTCACAGTGCGAGGGACCCAGGTTCGATTCCGACCTCGGGTGACTGTGTGGAGTTTGCTCTTTCCCCCCCGAGTCTGCGCAGGTTTCCTCCAGGTGCTCCAGTTTCCTCCTACCATCCAAAGGTGTGCAGGTTAGGTGGATTGGACATATTTGTATTTAAAAAAAATAATTAATATATATTTTTAGGTTTTTTTTGTTCCAGTTAAAGGACAATTTAGCATGGCCACCTACCCTGCACATTGGGGGTTGTGGGAGTGAGACCCACGCAGACACGGGGAGAATGTGCAAACTCCACACTGACAGTGACCCGGAGCCGGGATCCAACCCGGGTCCTCGACGCCGTGAGACAGCAATGTGGATTGGCCATGCTAATGTGTCCCTCAGTGTCCAAAAGGTTAGGTGGGGTTATGGGGTTAAGGGATAGGGCACAGGAGTGGGCTTAGGTAGGGTGCTTTTTCAGAGGCTGGGTGTAGACCCGATGGGCTAAATGGCCTCTTTCTACACTGCAGGGATTCTATGATTGTGCCCCAGTTGAAAGAGGTCACCTCCGACTGCCTCGCACTCCCAGACTGCTCCACCCGGGGTGATGACCGGCCAAGATAGAGGGAATGGAGCCCACAACCTTTCCAACCACAGAGGTAAAGGTCCTACCCATTGAACCATGGCTAACACCTTACTTAACCTCCCTGCAAGAACAAAAAGTCTTCACTCTCAGTAACCGTTGACAGTTTATATAGTGCGTGTATGTGTATATACATAAATATTCCAAACAATTTATCTCATTTGTTTGAACAGTGACTCTTTAGGCCTTAATACTAGTTCAGTCTTCCCTAATAACATACAACATTGACTAATTAATCCCTTTTCTGCCTCAGGCAAAGAGAGGGATGATGACAAAACAAAACTATTATGCATTAAACTTGAAACCCAGCCAAATATATCTCATTCCTGTTGAAAGATTGTTAACATTACCCACTGATCTTTCATCTGTCTGCTCCTTCTGTTAGCTCCAAGCATCTCCTCGACAACCCATAAATCATCTTATAAAAAACGGAGTAGGAGTTTAAAAAAAAGCAAAGCTGAAACTTGTAGTACTTGGAGTTGTCGCCTTAATCAAATAAATAAAAGCCTCAAATGTAGAAAAGGCCGCTTTATGTTCGACTAATGATTTCACAATGTGCGTGTGCTTCTAGGATTTTCCCTGCCCCAAAGGGAGGCCCCGGAAGCTCGGAGAAATTAACATTTTGAAGAGAATAATTTAAGACTACTCTGTTGAGCAGTAGCCATCTCCAGGCAATCTCGCACTTTCTTTCCTTTTAAACTGAGAAACATAAATTTAGCTGTGAAGGTGACGGGGTGGAGGAGTTTGAGGAAGGTAGTAAGGGACAGGCTGAGGGCGCTAAGAGAGGTGGAATTCAGGCTTCATTCTGCCCATTCTCATGGGTACAACATGGACACAATAAATCCTGATTTTGGGGTCCACCGTCCCGCACCCAAACGATATCTAAAATGTAACCAACCCAATGTAAGATGGGGACATTTTCCTCAAGCATCCTTGGCAAACCCTACAGGGCAACACGGTGATGCCGTGGTTAGCACTGATGCCTCACGACACCAAGAGTCCGGGTTCGATCCCAGCCCCGGATCACTGTCTGCGTGGAGTTTGCACATTCTCCCGATGTCTGAGTGGGTCTCACCCCAGACAGCCTAAAGATGTGGAGGGTAGGTGGATTGGCCACGCTAAATTGACCCTCAATTGGGAAAAGAAAATCCTTGGTGGGCACCTATTGCAGGCTCCAGGACCCCTCCCCACCTCCTCTGCGTATGGAAGTAGCCCACCTACTGGCTTTATTTGAGCCCAGCCCCTCTGGATTGGACGTCCTAAAGAAACAGGAGCAGGAGATAGGCTGGATCCACTCAGGATTCCTCCATCACTGCAGCACTTTCAACAAAACGCTTGTTTAAGAACAGATGTTTGGAACCTGGATGAACTGTAGTCTCCTAACCTCCTCCTTGAATCCACAGTCTCCCAATCCGACCCCCTTTTCCCACCCCTATTGCAAATCCGCCACCCCTCCTGTGGCTGACCTTCAGGACCCAATGTTACATCCCAATATTTATTTTCCTCAGATAGGGTGAGAGTCTGTCTCAATGAAAATCACCAAATTAATATCGAGGCTGAGGTTCCAAGGCCCAAAGTTCAAGGAGGGGGAAAGAATAAGAAGCTTTCACCATAAAAGAATAAAGTACTGACCCAACAGTTTCATGAGGAGTATCGCCTGGAGAGCTTTATCCAGCCGAGGCAATGGAAAAATTATGTTGAGTTGGAACATTCTCCATTCACTTACGAAACATGATTTGGCATTTGGAGGGTGATGCGCCATCAAATTGACACGAGACGAAGATGAGATCCAAACGATAGGCTTTAATGCACAAGATGTGTGCCTGGCAGCAGACGTACAGAAGAATGGCCGACTGGCGGGAAGCACGGGTTCTTATATCCTGCCTTGTAGGTGGAGCTACCTACCTCTCAGCCAATCGGCTGAGAGGCACATGACTTACCTGGGCCAATGGGCAGCGAGTCCTCTGCACCAATAGCAGCTCACTTCTAAGGTACCGTAATACCCCTAGTCATACAACCACAGAGGGCCGATGGAGGGAGTGCAGCGAACGTTTATCAGATTAATTCCTGAGATGGCGGGACCGTCATATGTGGAGAGACTAAGTCAGTTAGGATTATATTCATTGGAGTTCAGAAGAATGATGGGGGATCTCATAGAAACGTCTAAAATGCTAACAAATTCAGAAAGAATACTCACGATGATGGGGGTGTCCAGAACGAGGGGGTCATAGTTAGAAGATAAGGGGTAAACCTTTAGGACTGAGGTGAGGAGAAATTTCTTCACCTGGAGCGAGGTGAATCTGTGGAATTCGCTACCACAAAATGTAGTTGAGGAAAAAACATTTTGTAATTCAAGAAGGAATTACATAGAACATAGAACAGTACAGCACAGAACAGGCCCTTCGGCCCTCGATGTTGTGCCGAGCATTGTCGGAAACCAAGATCAAGCTATCCCACTCCCTGTCATTCTGGTGTGCCCCATGTGTCTATCCAATAACCGCTTGAAAGTTCCTAAAGTGGCTGACTTCACTATCACAGCAGGCAGTCCATTCCACACTCTAACCACTCGCTGAGTAAAGAACCTACCTCGGACATCCCTCCTATATCTCCCACCCTGAACCTTATAGTTATGCCCCCTTGTAACAGCTACATCCACCCGAGGAAATAGTCTCTGAACGTCCACTCTATCTATCCCCCTCAACATCTTATAAATCTCTATTAAGTCGCCTCTCATCCTCCTCTGCTCCAAAGAGAAATGCCCTAGCTCCCTCAACCTTTCCTCATAAGGCCTATCCTGCAAACCAGGCAGCATCCTGGTAAATCTCCTTTGCACCCTTTCCAATGCTTCCACATCCTTCCTATAGTGAGGTGACCAGAACTGCACACAATACTCCAAATGTGATCTCACCAGTGTATTGCTTGGGGCTAAAGGGATCAAGGGCTATGGGGGGGGAAGGCGGGACCAGGGTATTGAACTTGATGACCAACCATGAACGTTCTGAATGGCGGAGCAGGCTCGAAGGGCCGAATGGCGTCCTCCTGCTTCTATTTTCCATGTTTCTATGTTTCTAAGCAGAGTTTTGGTATTTTGGGGAATTAAGGGATACGAGGAGTGGGCAGGAAAATGGAGTTGAAGGCCAAGGTCAGTCATGATTATATTGAACGATGGAGCAGGCTTGCTGGGCCATGTGGTGTACTTCTGCACCTATTTCTTACGTTCTTATATTGAGAAGTGGTTTACAGCGGCAGAATGTCAATATCCAAAGGACACTTGGCAAAAGACACAGGGGAGACATGAGGAAACATTTTTTTTCACACAGTGAGTTGTGATCTGAAATGCACTGCCTGGAAGAGCAGTGAAAGCAGATTTAATAGTAGCTTCAAGCAGAAACCGGGAGAAATACAGAAAAGGGAAGAAAAATAGCAGACTGTGCGGAAAGTGCAGGGAAGGGGGTCGAATTGGATAGCCCTGACAAAGAGGCGAAACAGGCACGATGGGCTGAATGGCCTCATTAAATGCTGTATTGGGATCGAATTCAGCCCAGAGAGGGTGAGGAGATGTTGTAAGGATGGGTCCTCCTTTTCCTGACTTTGGGTCCGAATTGCTAACTCTGACTGACGTGTTCCTGGAGGTTGATCGCTTCCAAGCTCCCACCTCTGCTCTCCCGCCATTGTCGCCTGACGTTCCCACCCTCACAGCGCACCATCTTCCCAACCGTTTGGAAAATGAGCGGAATCTTCCTGACATGATTGGATAAATCTTGGCCATCAGTCAATCAGCACATGCATCTGCTGCCCCCACTCAACCCTCCCCCCTCAAGCTCCAATAATTTAATAACTAATAAATGACAAAAATTCCATCCAAACAAAACACAAGTTTTGAAATTCCTCCTGTGGTTTTTATTTTTCAGGCTGGTGCTCTGACAGAAGGGAATGTCCAGATTAATCTTTCATTCTTGGAGGCTTGGTAACAATGCTGGACGGTTGATCACACTCGCACAGCCCGGGTCCCTGGGGTTGCCCGCTCCACACACACACACATACACACACACACACACTTGCCCGGGACAACAGACCAACCTCAGGAAGCCCTTCACTTAACCTTTTCATCATCAAAGATTGGGGTTACAATTAACCAAGGTCATTCTGTACCTGAAGGAAATAGTGTTTTTTTTAAATTGTAAAAAAACAACCTTTCCCATTTCCTAAATACTCTCATTGTTACCCAACAGTCTCTCTCTCTCTCTCTATATATATATATATATATATATTCACATTAGAAAAATTTGTACATGTATTTTTTTTCCAGACATTTCTGTCTGAAGACTAATATGAGGGCGGACCTGTGAATCATTGTTCCTTCACAGCTCCAGGGTCCCAGGTTCGATTCCCCGCTGGGTCACTGTCTGCGCGGAGTCTGCACGTTCTCCCCGTGTCTGCGTGGGTTTCCTCCGGGGGCTCCGGTTTCCTCCCACCTTCAGTCCAAAGATGTGCAGGTTAGGTGGATTACCCATGATAAATTGCCCTTAGGTTAGGTGGGGTTGCTGGGTTACGGGGATAGGATGGAGGTATGGGCTTAGGTCGGGTGCTCTTTCCAAGAGCCGGTGCAGACTCATTAGGCCGAATGGCCTCCTGCTGCACTGTAAATTCGATGATTTTATGATGCTTATGGGACAGTTAGGAGAATGAATGCAAGAGCCTATTAAAAACAAGTATAGGAATGGCGATACAATAATTACAATAAAGGAAGGATTATGGTGCCAGCCCATTATAGTGGCAGCTACACTGTTTGACTGGCTCAATGCTTGGGTAGGTGGCCAATATCACTTGCGGCGAGCACCGATTAAAGCTATCCTGCCCGGCTTAAAGGTAACCTGCATCTGTTAAAGGGGAGGACACAGTGCCTCCCGCAGCTGCTGACAGCTGCGGAGGAACCTAAGAGGCGGAGAAGAATGGCTCAGCCAGGGGAGACAAGTGGCCTCTGAGGTGTTGGACGTTGCTCTGGAGGCCTTGGTGAGGGTACTGCGAAGGACTGGCGATGTCCCGTATCCACAAGGCTTCTGCCGGCCCAACCGAATTCCCCGCCTACCATCGGCAAAGGACTGCCCGCAAAGATAGACACCCACCCACGCAGCCCCACTTTCTTTCCAGACCTTTGAATAGATAATTTTCAAAATCGGGCTCCTGCTCAGCTTTCCACCCCAAAGGTTTTATGGTGTGTGGGCGGCGTATTTTGGAGGTCAATTGGCTTTGTCAGGTGCTAATTGACCCTTGATTACCTAATTAAATATGGTGGGCAGGCTATCGATTTCGGTGCCCGCCCACCCGACCCTATCTTGAGGGTGAGCGGGGAGGTGGTGGAGTGGGCACCTACCCTATTTTACGTGCTTTCCCCTGCCACGGTAGCATTGTGGTTAGCACAATTGCTTCACAGCCCCAGGGTCCCAGGTTCAATTCCTGGCTTGGGTCACTGTCTGTGAGGAGTCTGCACGTTCTCCCCGTGTGTGCGTGGGTTTCCTCCGGGTGCTCCGGTTTCCTCCCACAGTCCAAAGATGTGCAGGTTAGGTGGATTGGCCATGCTAAATTGCCCTTAGTGTCCAAAATTAGTGTTGGGTGGGGTTACTGGGTTATGGGGATAAAGTGGAAGTGTTGACCTTGGGTAGGGTGCTCTTTCCAAGAGCCGGTGCAGACTCGATGGGCCGAATGGCCTCCTTCTGCACTGGCAGGGGGTGGCTGTTGGAGGGGGGGGGCATGCAAAATGTAGCCCCCTGGGGTTGGAGTTCAGGTTATACCAGTCTTGCTACTTCCTTCACTGTCGACCACTTGCTCTTCTCCTGTTAATTGGTGATTAGTCGGTCCAACTCTTCTGCGTGGAAAACGTGTCTGAAGAGCTCCATTTGTTTAAGAGTTCTTGTTGTTCCGACCGCCTTCAGTACTTGGGTGTCAGTTTATTTTTCTCCACCCAGCTTACCTTTGGGATCCTCCTGGAGTGTCCCGTCCATAGACCGACACTGATTGGTTCACACAACAAAATGATGGTTGCAGCGAGGAGCCTGGGTTCAATGTGAAGGAGCACAGAGAGGGTCAGTATCAGCATGGCACAGTGCTTAGAGCCTATCCTTTCCAGTGTGAATGTGATGGCCAACTCTGTTCACAAACTCATGGACATGAATAAATGCCTAAAAGCTCCAGGGTCCCAGGTTCGATTCCCGGCTTGGGTCACTGTCTGTGTGGAATCTGCACGTTCTCCCCGTGTCTGCGTGGGGTTCCTCCGGGTGCTCCAGTTTCCCTCCACAGTCCAAAGATGTGCAGGTTAGGTGGATTGGCCACGCTAAATTGCCCTTCGTGTCCAAAAATATATAGGGGCTGGTTTAGCACAGGGCTAAATAGCTGGCTTTTAAAGCAGACCAAGGCAGGCCAGCAGCGTAGGTTCAATTCCTGTACCAGCCTCCCTAAACAGGCACCGGAATGTGGCGACAAGGGGCTTTTCACAGTAACTTCATTTGAGGCATACTTGTGACAATAAGCGATTTTCATTTTTTCAAAAAGGCTAGGTCGGATTACTGGGTTGGTGGTGATAGGGTGGAGGTGTGGGCTTAGGTCGGGTGCTCTTTCCAAGGGCCAGTGCAGACTCGGTGGGCCGAATGGCCTCCTTCCACACGGTAAACTCAATGATTCTATGAGTCGAAGCGCAAACTGCTGCCAGAGTGTTTGCGGATTACAGTGTTCAAATGAGCTTGCTGTCTCCAGCAACATGTCCTCCAACAGATGACTCGGATTGCGGAGACGTCACTCCAGGGGAATGGAAGTTACTCCATGGTGCCTGATCCTGCTTTCATCTTTCAGGTTGTTATGGGAGAGGTGTTTTCAGAACCCCAAAATATATCATGGAGTCCAACCCTTTAATGGATTGTTGCTTTTGAAGCACACGGCTTGTTCCCTAGGTGTGGTATTACAATTATGGACACGTGGTTTTTAAAACGAAACAATGTTTATTCCATGAACTCAACTTAACCTTTTAAAATAAACATTGGATCTCTTAACACCCCTCACTTCAAAGATAACCCCGAAAATAATACAACACTACCCAATCCTGCAAACTGTTCTTTTAAACCTCCAAAAGACTTCAACCCTTCACAAATAGGAGCACAACAGGTTACATTCAATATATTTATAGTCTTTGGATTTGCAGAAATCACCAGACCAGCTCTTTTCCTTCCTGCAGCTCTCAGCAAACCAGCCAGGCACTTTTCAGCTGCTCTCTCAAACTGAATCTAAAACTTCAAAATGGCTGAGCTAAAGGCTCAGCTCCACCCACACTCTGACATCACTGCATTTCTTAAAGGTACATTGCTTAAACATCCATTTCTTAAAGGCACTCTCACATGACAAGGGTGACAACGTTTGTCTTCCCATTCCTGCCACTCCACAGTGCCCTTGCCGTTGCCTAGTCAACCAGCACAGACTTCTGCCGCCATGCTGGAATGAGGTGGTGTGCAGCCACCCCTTCTAGGTCCAGATCCGTTCAGGACCAAGCAGTTTATTGGAAATCTGGAACTCTCCTACCCCAAAGTGCTATGAATCCTGGTATACAATTGGATCTTTCAATAGACTCTTCTTGGATACGAATATCGAGGGATATGGATCAAAGTGAAGCGCAGATTGAAGTAGGCCTGAGGGGCTAGATGGCCACTCCTCCTGTTCCTCCGGCTCCTAAAAGCGGAACTGAGATTAAATATAGGGAAACGATAAGAAGAAAGAGGGATCGGCCCCTTTTTAAAACTGTTTGTGAACAGTAAAGCAGAAGGGGCTGCCACTCTCTGAGAACAAAGTGATGGATCTGTTGGCCTGAACTCCCTATAACGGTGAAACCCAATCTGACCCAGGATTGCTAAGATGTAGAAATGTTATACTGTACAGCTGCTGTGAGACAACGTCAAACCTTGAGCACACCAATTTTATACGCATTGTCAGCGCGTTCCAGAGTCACGGCCGGTGCAGACTTTGAGCACAGTGTCCAAAGCCTTGTTCAAGAGTCATTCATCTCTGGCACTTATATCCCAGGCAACCAGCTGGGACTGGGGTTGAGGCCTGGGGCTGAAACTGTGCTGGTGCCTGAACGTGGGCCTGGAGCGACCTGGGCCTGAGAGGCATAGTAACATGCAGGACATAGGAGGCCATTTCTTTTCTGATTAAGACTGGGTCTTAGGCTATAACTGGGTTTTGGAGAGAGACCTGAGCTGGACCGGGCTCGGCCTGGGTATGGGGCCGAACCTGGGATTTGGCCTGGAGCTGGGGTTCGGTCTGGGGATGGGCCAGGGACTGCATGGAGCTTGGCCTGGAATTAGGCCTATTGCTGGGTGAATTTGGGCCTGGGGCTGGGCCTGGTGCTAAGCCTGGGACTTGGCATGGGCCAGGGTGAGGAGTAAGGCCTGGGGCTGGGACTAGAGTTGAGGCCGGGGCTATGTCTGGGACTTGGCCTGGGGCTGGGCCTGGAGTTGGGCATGGGTTTGGAGTTAGAGCTGCGGCTGGGACTGGAATTCAGCCTGGGCTGGAGCTGGGTCTGGGATTGGACCTGGGACTGGGTTTGGAGTAGGGCTGGGGCTCGCATTGGATCTGAGCATTACCCCCTCACCCCAGGATTAATAAGGACACTGTATGTGAACTCAGACACGCACACTGAGGCCAATCTCCTCCAATATTTTGAGTGGATCAAGGACCGTAAGAGCCCACTGTCTTATTATCACAAGTAGGCTTACATTGCAATTAAGTTACTGTGAAATGAAGTTGCTGTGAAAAGCTCCAGGTCGCCACATTCCAGCGCCTGTTCGGGTACACAGAGGGAGAATTCAGAATATCCAAATTACCTAACAGCACATCTTTCGGGCCCAGTGGGAGGAAACGGGAGCACCCGGAGGAAACCCACACAGACACGGGGTGAACGTGCAGACTCCGCACAGACAGCGACCCAGCCAGGAATCGAACCTGGGACCCTGGCGCTGTGAAGCCACAGTGCTAACCACTGTGCTACAGTGCTGCCCAGGAGCTCTGAAGAACGAGAGGTGATCTTATTGAAACGTATAAGATCCTGAGGGTGCTTGGGAGGGTGAATGCTGAGAGGATGTCTCCCCTTGGAGGGGAATCTAGAACGAGGGTGAAAAATTAAAAAATTAGGATGTCTCCCATTTAAGACCGGGATGAGGAGATATTTCTTCTGTCAGAGGCTGTGAATCTGTGGAGCTCTCTCCCACGGAGAACAGTAGGGAACTGGGTCATTAAATTGATTCAAGGCTGAGTTACACAAATTATTGATAGACAAGAGAGACAAGGATTATAGGGGGAGGAGGGGGATGGTGGCAGCAGAACATACAGTGGGATTGATTTCACAACCAGGTCAGCCATGAACATATCAAATTGCAGAGTAGACTCGAGAGGCCTAATGGCCTATTCCTGCTCCCCATAATTCCTGTGCTCTCGTCTTCACCCGAGGGGGGGGAGACGGGTCTTTGGGTTTAATATCACATCCGGAAGATTTCACCATGACTGGACTGCAGTTTGAGCCTGAATGATATTCTCAAATCTCCGGACTGGCATTTGAACCCATTGACCTTCCGGCGACTCAGAACCGCGGCCCTCGCTGAGTGGCCGTCTTTCTTCTCAGCTTTTACACTGCTTGAACGGTAACACCAGATGTGAAAACTTTCCAGGCAGAAGAATGAATCGAGGAAATCGGGCAGCCTGACTTACTCACGCAAACACGTGTGGTGGATGTTCTATTGCAGTTCACTAATTGGCCACGTGTGTCAGTACCGAGCAGATTGGAACATGAGGCTTTCTCCAGCACAACATGATACTGGGGATGACACAAACAGAAATTGCTGGCCATCGCAGCAGGCCTGACAGGGATTGGCTGAGAGGGTACTGGATGACTATTTGTCAAAGCTGAAGAGAACTGGAACGAGGGTCAGATTTCTGCTCTTGTGTGTGTGTGGGGGGGGGGGGGGGGGGGGGGTCAGTTGTGGGGGGTGGATACAGGGCCAGTGATTGGCGGAGATTGAATGATGCTGGGGTTCAGTGAACTCAGCAGACCCTCCGTGCCATATTTTGTGAAGGAAGGGTGATCCTGGATATCGGGCGAAAGGCACTGCGACCTAATTTGGAGAGCCAGTTGTGGGACTCTCCCCTCACCTCGTCCCACGATTGGGGTGCCCACTGGGCACATCATTGGCCCTGTGCTCAAACTCTCAGCCTGATAGCATTGACATTGTTCCAGGTGAAGAGCCCAGCTGTGACCCAGCGGAGGTGACGCCCAGACTCCGGAGTCAAAAATTCATTGGGACAAGTCCCGCTCCAGAGACCACAGCACAAGGTCGAGTGCTGGCACTCCCAGCATAGTACTGGGGGGGGGGGGGGGGGTGGAGGGGGTTGCTCGCAGAGTTCTCATCTTTCAGATGAGATATTAATCTATGAAAGTCCATCTGTTCCCACTGGCCTATGTACAAAACTCCAAGGCATTACTTCAAAGAAAAGCAGGGGAGTGCCCTGTGGTGTCCTGTGGCAATGTTTATCCGTGCACCATCACTAAAAACAGATCATCTGCTCATTATCACATTGCTGTTTTTGGGAGCTTGCTGTGCGCAGAGTGGCTGCTGAGTTTCCCACATTACAACAGACACGCCACATCAAAAGTATATCACTGGGTGTAAAATGCTTTAGGGTAATGCTAAGGTCAGACAAGGTGCTGTCTAACCCTCTGGATTGACAGCTGTCCATGAGATGGGATAAAAATGGCCCTGACATTGTCATCAGCGTGCCTGCATTCTCACCTCTCAGTTACACTTGCTGTTGTCACACTTGTGACGTGAGGGAGTTCAGTTAGCACAAGCAAGGCTGTTATTATGAGAAAGTACTGAAAGCATATTCCATAGAAACCTTTAAAAGTATATAAACGTTGTGTAAGGGCTGGTTTAGCACAGTGGGCTAAACAGCTGGCTTGCAATGCAGAACAAGGCCAGCAGCGCAGGTTCGATTCCCATACCAGCCTCCCCGAACAAGCGCCGGAATGTGGCGACCAGGGGCTTTTCACAGTAACTTCATTGAAGCCTACTCGTGACAATAAGCGATTATTATGAACTCAATTTCGTGTGCTCCGTAAACTTGCAGTCTATGGACATCGTAACTTTTAAAGTACAGGATCTACCAATGCTGTTACATTGGTTCCTGCCAAATAGCAAGAGTGGGACTCTCTGGGAGTATTTTGCCCAGATCAGTTCAAGGGTCAGTGAACAACTTTTCTTCTTCAGTCACTTTGAGGAAGTCTGCGATCCTGCAAGTGTCACAGAGACAGAAGGGGACAGAAAGAGGTCCCAG
Organism: Scyliorhinus canicula; assembly: GCF_902713615.1. Lineage (NCBI taxonomy): Eukaryota > Metazoa > Chordata > Chondrichthyes > Carcharhiniformes > Scyliorhinidae > Scyliorhinus > Scyliorhinus canicula. Next base: position 15,691,744 of record NC_052148.1, on the reverse strand, counting down.
TTAAGCTTCAGTTGGCATTTGACCCTGTACTGTGAGCCACGGGGGCAAAGGTAACCCCATTGGAGCCGTGGTGTTCTGCTTGGCCTGGCGATAGTTCTGAAAGTGGGCTCGTGAGCTTGCATTGAGTCACTCAGGGATCCAGGGAGAAGGAATCTCGGAAAGCGAGAGTGAAACCCTGCAAGGTGGGACACTGTTAAAGTCATCCGAGTGGGAGAGGCATTTGGGAAAATTGCAAGGCAGTATTTTCAAAGGTGGAGATTGGAATCTCTAATGAGAAAGATGACATTTCTGTGAGATTGGTTGACTCACAGTGGGATGGGACTAACATCTGAATGATTTATTGAGAAATCCATGGACTCTATCTTGGTTGCGTCCGTCATTTATTCTGTAGTGTGGTGTGTCCAAACACAGTTTGTCTGTTAATTCACATGTAGCTCCTGAAGGTTATAACATAAGATAGATATAAATGTTTTATCTTTCCCAATCGCTAAGTTTGTTTTTTGTTTGTTCAAAACCCGTCAAATCTCGTTGCTTTACTCCAAAAGCAGCTGTCTTGAATCCCAATCCTTATCTACTTTAAACAAAATTTTACTGGTCCTCAACCAGAACTCCCCTGACCAACAAGCTGGGGTCTGGTCAAGGATTTTCAGGAACATGTAAAGTGAAACATTGACAGAAAGAATGGATCTAACGGGAACACTCATTCAAAGAGCTGGCACAGGGAACGTGGTCTACATCTGTTCATTATAATTCCATAATAAGGTGAGAATGGACAAATTTACAAAGTTTACAGTACCTCAGTACTCACCCCATCAATACTCCATCCCCCAGTTAAAATATTCAAGACTACCAAGGTAAGCGTTTCACTGTGGGAGGGGAATGAAGGATAATGTGACAAGGGATACAATGATATGGGATTGTTGGATACTGTCAGAAGGAACATAGGGTAGGCTGTTCGCTCCCTTCAATTACAGCAAGGCTGATCTGTATCTAAAATCCACGTAGCTTCCAAAGTAGTACCGAAGGAGTGTTGCACTGTTGGAGCACGGTAGCTTAGCGGTTAGAACAGTTGCTTCACAGCTTCAGGGCCCCAGGTTCGATTCCCGGCTTGGGTCACTGTCTGTGAGGAGTCTGCACGTTCTCCCCGTGTCTGCGTGGGTTTCCTCCGGGTGCTCCAGTTTCATCCCATAGTCCAAAGATGTGCGGGTTAGGTGGATTGGCCATGCTAATTTGCCCCTAGTGTCTAGAAAATGCTAAGTGGGGGTTACGGGGATAAGATAGATTTGTGGGCTTCAGTAGGGTGCTCTTTGTAAGGGCAGGTGCAGACTCGATGGGCCGAATGGCCTCCTTCTGCACTGTAAGTTCTAAGAATCTATGGAGGCTCTGGGCTGGATTCTCCATTTTGGTGACTAAGTGTTGATGTCGGCACAGGATTCGTGGAGTTCTCGACAGCAAAACTGGTGCCACACCTGGACCGCTCCAGCTATTGTGAAGCGGATAGCACTGGCGCCTCGTGGAACACAATCGATTCCAATGAGAAACGGTGCTGGATTCCCCGGCCATTCCAACCAATAAGATGGCAGCAGGGAGAACGGTACCCCGTTTCACAGACGCTGAGCTAGAGCCATCCTCGACGCGGTGGAAGAGAGGCAGTTGATCCTTTGCTCCAGCGCGGGAAGGAGGCTGGACGTAGGTGGCAGAGGAGGTCAAAGCCGTGGGCAGCACCGTCCAGATCGGCCAGTGCTAGTGCACACACTCTGGGCAGCCATGGTGAGTAGGCAGCACTGTACCCTGGTACTAACCTGTCCCACACACCCGTTATCCTATCACCCCCCCCCCCCCCACCCCCACCCCACCCCCCACAAGCCGGAGGTCGGCCAAACCCCCACCCGGCGTCACATGCCAGCACCCATACCGGCCACCATGGCCGGCTGCTCTGGCCACTGAGGCGACCAGCTACCCACCCCCTGGACTGCATGCGCCGGACTCGATATGTCAATTGTGTTTCGCTCTCTCTCTCTACAGACACTGTCAGACCTGTTGAGTTTTTCCAGAACCTCCGGTCTGTATTTTAGGAAAGCTGGGGCTGTTCTCGGGAGCAGAGGATATATAGAACATAGAGTGCAGAAGGAGGCCATTCGGCCCATCGAGTCTGCACTAACCCACTTCAGCCCTCACTTTCACCCTATCCCCGTAACCTAATAACCCCTCCTAACCATTTTGGGCACTAAGGGCAATTTAGCATGGCCAATCCACCTAACCTGCACGTCTTTGGACTGTGGGAGGAAACCGGAGCACCCGGAGGAAAGCCACGCACGCACGGGGAGAACGTGCAGACTCTGCACAGACAGTGACCCAAGCTGGAAATCGAACCTGGGACCCTGGAGCTGTGAAGCCACAGTGCTATCCACTTGTGCTACCCTGCTGCCCATATTGAGGGGACGAGTTAAAGTGGTGTGGAAGATTCTGACAGATTTTAAAAAGGTAAACAAAGAATAGCTGTTCCCATTAGCTGATGGTAGTACGCGACACGGATTTAAGGTTTTGGGCAAGTGATGCAGGGCGAACAGTGTGCGATAAGTGTCGTTTTCCGTCCCCCCCCCCCCCCCCCTTCCCCCTGCCCCCCCCCCCCCCCTCCCCAGGAGAAGGCCGCCCACAATTGCCGGGAATGGGGGAAATCTGGAGGGGGACCGCCGGACCTGCGGCCCCTCACCATGCCCAAGCAGAGGCCCCTGGACATGGTCATGGCTCGGAGGAAAGCGAGGTCACCGGGGTGGAGTTCGGCTGTGGGCGAGCAAGTGGGACTCCGCTTAGTTGCGCTTTGCCAGTACACGTGTGCCAACACCTCCCCCCCCCCCCCCCCCCCCCCACACCCAACACCACCCCCACACCACCTCTGTTGGGCATCTGGGACACTCATAAGTTTGGAGAGGAATGTATGTCCTAATCCCCAATCTTCATCCAAGGATCAGTGAGCCAGACCCAATCCACCCTTGCCCACTTGCCCCAGGGTGAAGGACGCACAATGTGGGGGAAGTTTCCGAGACCTCTGACTCTACCCCTGTCGTCCTTTACTTTACACAAGTGCCCATCCCTTTCCCTGTAGAAAAGATGTGCAGTCTTTATCGCACACTGTCATTATCGCACACTGCTTGCCCTGCATCACTCGCCCAAAACCTTAAATCCGTATCCCGTAGTACCAGCAGCTAATGGGAACAGCTATTCTTTGTTTACCTTTTAAAAATCTGTCAGAAACTTCTCCACCTCTTCAAATCTTCCCCTCAATATCCTCCGCTCCAGGGAGAACAGCCCCAGCTTTTCCAAATGACAAACAGGAAGTGCTGGAAAAACTCAGCAGGTCTGGCAGCGTCTGTGGGGAGAGAGAAACAGAGTTGACGTATCGAGTCCCATATGAGAGAGATAATAGGAGAGAGGTAGAAATGTGATGAGATTTAAGCTGTTGAAAAAGTGAGGAGAGGCAGGTGAAGCGATGTAGAAAGTCTGGAATCGGGGTTGGCGGGGAGAACATAAGAACATAAGTTGACGGAAAGATTAAATGACAAAAATGTCATGGAACGCAAGACAATGGGAGTGCTAATGTTACTATAAAGGCAAAAGCATTGGTCAGAGTAGGTGTTAATAGCAGCACAAAGGTCAGCACTGTCTGAAAGCAAAGAAGCAGAATGTATTAATAATAGAAAAAAGGCCAGAACTGTCTGCAAGCAAGCATGAGAACGAGATACAGGGTGGCAGTGGGCGGGGGAGGGGGAAGAAGAAAATTCAAAATGGAGGATGGAGTTCATGGCCTGAAGCCATTGAACTCAACGTTGACTCCAGAAGGTTGTAAATTGCCTAATCTGGAGGTGAGGCGCTGTTCCTCCAGCTTGTATTGGCTCCGCTGGAACACTGTAGCAGGGCGAGGACGGAAACATGAGCAGCAGTTTTTCCAATCTAACCTTGTGGCTAAAATCCCTCATCGCTGGAACCATTGTGGTAAATTCTCCTTCACACCCTCAGACTCTTGAAATGAAAAATGAAATGAAAATTGCTTATTGTCACGAGTAGGCTTCAAATGAGGTTACTGTGAAAAGCCCCTAGTCGCCACACTCCGGCACCTGTTCGGGGAGGCTGGTACGGGAATTGAGCCGCGCTGCTGGACGGCCTTGATCTGCTTTCAAAGCCAGCGATTTAGCCCAGTGTGCTAAACCAGCCCCTAAAGCGTGGTGGGCAGGGCAGGTCACAAATACTCTTGCTTTATTAAGGTTCAGCACAACCTCTCTCCTCTCACACTCACTGTGCAAATTTCAGCCTGTGAGTTATCCTGTGTGTGTGCGTGCATTGGTGTAACGCACTGCAGCCTGTCTGTAATGGGGCAGCAGGGTGGCACAGTGGGTAGCACAGCTGCCTCACTGTGCCAGGGACCTGGGTTCAATTCCAGCCTCGGGGGTGACCAACTGTGCGGGGTCTGCACGTTCTCCCCGTGTCTGCGTTGGGTTTCCTCCGGGTGCTCTGGTTTCCTCCCACAGTCCAAAGACGTGCAGGTTAGGTGGATGGGCCATGATAAATTGCCCCTTAGAGCTGGGTTCCCCTGCCCCGCCCACCACACGAACGCCAAGGGCGAGCTGTGTAAAATGGAGAACTCCTTGACCTCAGGCGGGATTTGGGGGCTGGTTTAGCACAGTGGGCTAAACAGCTGGCTTGTAATGCAGAACAAGGCCAGCAGCGCGGGTTCATTTCCCATACCGGCCTCCCCGAACAGGCGCCCGAATGTGGCGACTAGGGGCTTTTCACAGTAACTTCATTGAAGCCTACTTGTGACAATAAGCGATTATTATTATTCTCCGGTCGCCAGACAGATGCGGCCGGAGAATACCGCCCTTAGTGTCCAGGGATGTGCAGGTTAGATAACGGGGTTACAGGCACAGGGTGGAGTGAATCGGTGGGCCGAATGGCCTCCTTCCGTACTGTAGTGATTTTATGTAACGCATCACCAGGTAGGAGTCAGCAATTTCTGCCGGCCCACGGAGAGTATAAAAGGGACCAGAGCTTCAAAGTGGCTGCTGTTCGCTTGTCATCGCCCCCCCCCCCCCCCCCCCCCCCCCCCCGCCCCCCTCCCGGCCCATCCGGATTTGTGGGACCGCAGTGCCGCACTGCGGAGCAGGCTGACATAGAGAGAAAGAGAAAGAGAGAGAGAGAGAGGATTGTGCAAGGGGCTTGTTCCTGTCAGGGAGCTGCCCCGGCTGTCAAAATAGCTCGGCTGAAAATAAATGAAAAAAGTAAAAGAGAATATGGGACCCACGGAGTACACTGTGATAAGCAGCGGGAGACCCTGCTTTGACAGCACGCGCAATATTGTTCTGTCTGAGGAGCTTGCTTGCCGCAAATTATATTGATTGGCGTGGACATCTGAAATATTTGAACAGAACACAAATACTGAAGTAAATTAATAGCAAACAAACCGAAATATTAAAGGAGGAACACGCAAAGCACACACACATACACAGATACACACACAAACCAAATCCCGTGTTTAAATGTAAAGTGCTAATTGTTCCCTCACAAGCGTGCAGCAGGTTTTTTTTTCAAGAAATAAACCACCGCACTTGATTGTTTCTGCTCAGTGGGACAGTGCAGCCCTGCTGGGTTGCACAAGCATATCCACAAGCTGCATTTCATAATGGGAGGCAAATTTGGGCTCCCTCCCTCCACCCAGCGACCCACCTGACCGCTTGAGCACTGCCCCACATTGCATATTGCGTTGCCTGTTTTCTCCTTGATTTATTTAACAAAAACAACAACCTGAGTTTATCCGACATGAAGCGCCAGGTGTCCCTGCCAGTGTCGGCTGTGGCGCTCTCACCTCTGAATCCCAAGGTTCCGGGTTCGAGTCCCACTCCAGGGCTTGAGCACTAATATCAGGGCAGTCCCCCCTGGGCAGTCCTGAGGGATGGATCTGGAGATCTGGTCCAGGCATGTAAACTATTTGATGGGGTAGATGCTGAGATATGATTTATCCTGATGAAAGAACCCACAAGGAAGGCGATCAATTATGGGGAGTACGGTAGCACAATGGTTAGCACTGTTGCTTCACAGCGCCAGGGTCCCAGGTTCGATTCCCGGTTTAGGTCACTGACTATGCGGAGTCTGCACGTTCTCCCTGTGTCGGCGTGGGTTTCCTCCAGGTGCTCCAGTTCCACAAGTCCCGAAAGACGTGCTTGTTAGGTGAATTGGTCATTCTGAATTCTCCCTCTGTGTACCCGAACAGGCGCCGGAGTGTGGCGACTAGGGGATTTTCACTTCTTTGCAGTGTTAATGTAAACCTACGTGTGATATTAGTAAAGATTATTATTAAGGAGGAATCACAAAACGTTTTGAAAGTGGAGTAGCGATATGGAATTCCCCCACCCTCATCCCCAACAGGTTGCTGATATCCGGGCGTCAGCTGGAGATTTTGAGGCTGAGATCAATAGACTTTTATTAAGTGAGGTTCAGAATGGATGCGGTGAAAAGGCAGGTGAATAGAGTTAAGGTTCGGACCAGCCACATGTGATCTGACTGAAAACAACGCTGGAACAGGCTTCGAACGCCGGAAGGATAATCTGACTGAGAAGGGCTCAGCAGGGAGAAAAACTGCCCTGTCTTCTCCAGCCCAGGCTGCATGGTTCCCCCCTCCGCAGATAGGCCCTTAATTCATTTTCTCACTCACTGCGTTGTGTTCAGATCATTCCTCTGGCAGATGGGGCCACCCTGTGGTCTGGAGGGGAAGTGCGCGGCCCCTCTCCTGTCACCGAAAGGAGGTTGTTCCCTCAGAGCAGCACCAGTACGTCCTGTTAGTGCGGCTGGGGTCTGTGGCTGGTGAGGTGGAGGTTCTCTGTCCCCGGCCCACTCTCTCCGTCAGCTTTCCTGTGACCTCTTGTTGACCAGACCTTTTGGGGTGAATGAGCATTAGGCCAATGGAGTTGAACAATAGAATGGCTCAAAGGGCTGAATGGACTCCTTTTTTGAAATTATTTTCTGGGGCAAGGGGTTTGCTGGCCATAATTTTATTGCCCATCCTGTTTCTATGGGTCACAATGGAATGGCTGAATAGATTCCTTTGCCTCTGTGTAACAGGCTCGAGTAGCTAAGTGCATACTTTCTATTCATAAACAATCATTATATTTTTTAGCAATTTTAATATAATAAACCATCCCAAAGCGCTTCACAGAAAATTCTAAGCCAAAATGTGAGACTGAGCCACAGAAGAGGCACGGACGCACAGCGTCTAGCACTGTTGCTTCACAGCGCCAGGGTCCCAAGTTCAATTCCCGGCTTGGGTCACTGTGCGAAGCCTGCACGTTCTCCCCGTGTCTGCGTGGGTTTCCTCCCGGGTGCTCCGGTTTCCTCCCACAGTCCAAAGATGTGCAGGTTAGGTGCATTGGCCATGCTAAATTGTCCCTTAGACTCCAAAAACATCAGGAGGGGTTGCTGGGTTACGGGGTTAGGGTGAAGGTGTGGGCCTGGGTGGGGTGCTCTTTCCGAGGGCTGGTGCAGGCTCGATGGGCCGACTGGCCTCCTTCTGCACTGTAAATTCTATGATTCTAAGAGAATTTCAGGTCAGACGATCAAAAATGTGGTAAGTTTTTGTGGTAAACCATTATAGTATATAATGTGTATTGTGGTAAACTGCCACTGTATTACATGTAATGTGGTAAACCACTGCCTGCTGGCTCCGCCTCCCCTCGGGCTCGGTATAAAGGTGGCTGACCTCCGGCCCTGCCCCAGTTCAGGATCAGAGGCCAGGAGGCTTTCTGTTTAGCTGATTAAAGCCTCAGTTACGTTCACTACTCGTCTTGTGTTCATTGATGGCACATCAATTTAATAAACTAAACAGAAAACCTCCTGGCCTCTGATCAGTTTTAAATAGTGTTTTAAAGGTGGAGTGTGTGTGGAAGAGAGGCAGAGAGGTTTAGGGAGGGAATTCCAGAGCTCGGGACCGAGGTAACTGAAGGCATGGCCACCAGCAATGGGGCAATTAAATTGGGGATTTTCAAGAAGCCAGAATTAAAGGAGAGTGGATATGTGGAGGGAGATGGGGCTAGAGGAGGTTACAGAAATAAGGAGGGGCGGAAGGCTTTGAAGACAATGATTGTCGTGTGAAGCACACTGAGATAACACGGGCTGCAACTGGATGCAGCTTTACCTGAGAGATGCTCCACACCTTGAAGTTAGTTCAATTTGATTTATTGAACCTGTCACAGTTAGCTCAATCCTCTGTGAGTTCGACTCTCTGCTGACCTAGTGTGATTACTCTGCCTGACTGAACCAGACTAGCTCTTAGCCACGTGCTGGAGGTGTTATGTGATATGTACACCCTGACTCACTCTGTAGATGTCCCCAGAGGAAAGAGGCGAGTGTGAGTGCCTCGTGCCTTAAATAGTGAGAAACCACCCCCAAGTGTTCTGCCCTCTGATTGGTTGTGTCCTGTTTTCTGTGTTCATTAGCTGCCTGTCTCTATCTCATTATCTGCATGTCTGCATATCATGACAATGATGAGGGTTTTCAAATCAATGTAAATCAGCGAACATCAGGTGAGGGGCGGGGGGGAACGGACGGGACTTGCTATGTGTCAAGAAACAGGCAGCAGAGTTTTGGGTGACTCTGAGTTTCCTCAGGGTAGGATCATAGAATCACGGAAAAGTTACAGCACAGAAGGATGCCATTCGGCCCATCTTGTCCATGCCAGCCTGAGGACACCCAGGTGCCCTTTCTAATCCCATGTGGGAGAGAAGCCAGGAATGCATTGGAATAGACTGGAGGTAACTGGGGCATGACTGAGGATATCAGTAGCAGATGAGCTGATGCGGGGGCGAAGTCAGGTCAGAGATGGAAGTATGCGGTCTTAGTGATTGCACAGACGTGAGGTCGGAAGCTTGTCCCGGTCCTAAAACACAGGCTCGAGACACTGATTGGCCTACTCCTGTTCCTGTGTTACAGGCCTGAGGGGCTGAATGGTCTACCCTTATGTAACAGATCCGAGGGGCTGAATGGTCTTGAAAACGGCACGCACGGCAATTCTCCGTGCTCAACGGGTTGAGTGCCCGCCGCATTCCGCCAAGTCCCGCCGGCGTGGTTTACATACGGTCCCACCCGTTGGGACCTCGGGGTTCTAGCTGCGTTAGGGGGTGGGGGCCTCCACAGTGGCCAGGCCCGTGATCGGGGACTACCGATCGGCGGGCGTGCTCATTCCGGGGGGGGGCCTATGTTCCTCCACGCCGGGCCCCTGCAGGTTTCTGCCATGTTGTGCGGGGGCCGGCAACCACGCACATGAGCTGGCGCGGAGACGACCGTCGCCCGGACCCACACCGGCCATCGCCCGCATTCACGAACCGGCGCCGTTCTAGCCCCCGAGAAAGAAGATGACTACTGGGCCTGGAGGTTTTGACGCAAGTTTTGACGCCGGCATCAACATTTGGCCAGAATATCGGAGAATCCCGGACCTAATCTCTCGATCCCCCCGCCCCGACATGAGTCCCGAACCCCCACAAAGCAAAGCAACTCACCTATAAGGGTGTCCTCAGGGAAGGGGGGGGGGGAGGGGCCGCACCCAACCTCACATGTTGTACATGGCACCCCCGGGCCTGATCCCCATCAGTAAAAATGTGTCAGCTTGACACTTTGGCAGTGCCAGGGTGCCACCCTGCCAAGAGGGCATGCACCTGGGGCCTCCAATCCCCTGGGCTACCCCCACGAGTGCCGTACCGTATGGTCCTCATTCGTGAGGTTGAGTACTGAATTGTGCTCACCCTAGGTCTCAAGGTGAAGGGGCTCGGTTAACTCAGGGAATGGCGTATTAGCGTGAGACTAGCTGTCTCGCTCCAATATGTGGATTTGCCAAAAGATGATCCCACCCACAATGGGGGTTGATCCCGCCCACAATGGGGGTTGATCCAGCCCACAATGGGGGTTGATCCCGCCCACAATGGGGGTTGATCCCGCCCACAATGGGGGTTGATCCCGCCCACAATGGGGGTTGATCCCGCCCACAATGGGGGTTGATCCCGCCCACAATGGGGGTTGATCCCGCCCACAATGGGGGTTGATCCTGCCCACAATGGGGGTTGATCCCATCCACAATGGGGGTTGATCCCGCCCACAATGGGGGTTGATCCCGCCCACAATGGGGGTTGATCCCACCCACAATGGGGATTGATCCCGCCCACAATGGGGGTTGATCCAGCCCACAATGGGGGTTTTTCCCGCCCACAATGGGGGTTGATCCCGGGAACAGGGGTCTCCCATCATCTACCAACCACGTTATGCAGTGGCGCGCTGACCTTCAAGGGCAACGTGGCTGGTGAATCGTGCCCTTGTTCCGAACCCATCCATCTGAGAAAATAGTTTATTCCAGGGGAATAAAGACCAAACTGCCCTGAACAATGTTGGGAGGAAATAACTGCAACTCTCAGGTGCTGAGGTCAACAATTGGGCCTATACCCAACCCTTCCAAATAAGCCCTATAACCAACCCTTCCAAATAAGCCCTATACCCAACCCTTCCAAATAAGCCCTATACCCAACCCTTCCAAATAAGCCCTATACCCAACCCTTCCAAATAAGCCCTATACCCAACCCTTCCAAATAAGCCCTATACCCAACCCTTCCAAATAAGCCCTATACCCAACCCTTCCAAATAAGCCCTATACCCAACCCTTCCAAATAAGCCCTATACCCAACCCTTCCAAATAAGCCCTATACCCAACCCTTCCAAATAAGCCCTATACCCAACCCTTCCAAATAAGCCCTATACCCAACCCTTCCAAATAAGCCCTATACCCAACCCTTCCAAATAAGCCCTATACCCAACCCTTCCAAATAAGTGGCCAGAATACAACCAACAGCAACAACAACTACTATTGCATTCATGTAGTGCCTTTGGCACAGTAAAATAACCCAAAGCGCTTGGCATGAATGTTACTGCTCAAATATTTGACACCGAGCCACATAAGGAACTATCTGGGCTGGTGACCAAATGATTGGTCAAGGAGATAGCTTTCAAGGAAAGTCTTTCAGAAAGAGAGGGCTTAGGGAGGAGATTTCTGAGCCTTGGGACTCAGGCTGTGGCAAGTGCGACCTCCGATAATGGAGTTATGAAAACTGCGGATGCTCACGGGGCCAGAATTGGAGGAGAGCAGATTTATCCAGAGGTTTTGGGGCTGAAGTAGATCAGAGAAAAGGCGAGGGGTAAAGCCAAAGAGGAATTTGAAAATAAGGACGAGAACCCTTCATTTATATGGGATATGGGCACTGCTTGCGAGGCCAGCATTGATTGCCCAGTACTAATTACCCTTGAGAATGTGATGGGAATTCAGTCCCTGAGGTGTAGATACAACCACAGTGTTGTTAGGGAGGGAGTTCCAGGATTTTGACCCAGCGACAGTGAAGGAACTGCGATATATTTCTAAGTCAGGATGGTGTGTAGCTTGGGGGGAAATCTCCAGGTGGTAGTGTTCCCAGATATCTGCTGGCATTGTCCTTCTAGATGGTAAATTCTAGTCGCCATAGTCCCAGATGATCATAGGCTCCTTTCCCTTTGAGAGTTGACCGGTGGTGGTGTAATCTGAGTGTCACCACACCTCAGGCGAGGGGCAAGGTTGAGAAGGCGGGGCCTTCATGAATAACCTCAGCCGGCACAGGAATTGAACCCGTTCTGCTGGCCTTGCTCTGCATCACAAACCAGCTGTTCAGCCAACTGAGATAAACCGGCCCCTAGGTGGTAGTGGCCGTGGGTTTGGGAGGAGCCTTGGTGAGTTCCTGCAGTGCATCTTGTAGATGGTACACACGGCTGCCATTGTTCGCCGGTGGTGGAGGGATTGAATGTTTGTGGAAGGGAGAACAATCAAGCGGACTGCTTTACCCTGGATGGTGTCGACCTTCTTGAGTGTGGTCGGAGCTGCCCTCATCCAGGGAAGTGGGGAGTGTTCCAACATATTCCTGACTTGTGCCCTGTAGATAGTGGAGAGTCTTTCGGGGGGGTCAGGAGGTGAGTTACTCGCCACAGGATTCCTAGCCTCTGACCTACCCTGGTAGCTACAGTATTTATATGGCTAGTCCAGTTCAGTTTCTGATCAATGATGAACCCCAGAATGTTGATTGCAGGGGTAAGTGATGGCAATGCCACTGAATGTCAAGGGGCGATGGTTTGAGTCTCTCTTATTGGAGGTGTTATGAGACCGGTCGCCAATAATGACTCAGTCATGGAGGCTTTCGTGGAATATAAACAACAGCTTCGACCTGTTACATCAAATGGTCCATTTCTGTGCTGGAGATTTGACATAAACCTGTGTAAAAATATCTGAACAAAGAGCCAAATCCTCTTTCCCATCCATCAAACATTCCCAATACATGAGTAAATTCCACTCAGAATAATAAACTCGCAGTTGAGACCACCAGCAGTCTGCTGTCCCTGTCGCTCGTCATATTCCCACTCAGCAGCTCATTGTTGTTAGTATGTCAGGACCATCTGTATATAATCCAGCTCTTATTGGTTTAGGTGTTGTAAAACATCTCCTTAATTGCTGCCCAGCTCATTTTCTGATCTCCAAATCCTTGCCTTATAAAGTTTGCTTTATGAGAACAGAGAGGGGCCTCTGCTGAACCTCACTGGCAGATTTATTATCTTTTCAGTTTGCTTGCTTTCTCTCTCCCAACCCTTGTTGAATTGTGGATCCTCCAATGTCAGCGGCCAATTCTGCGTCCTGTGAGCTTGGACAGGCTGGTCTCCCCATTGCGTCTCTTTCTCTATCCCTTCTCCCGATCCTGTTGGAAGTGAGCAGGATCCGAGAATCCTCTGGCGCGTCCAGACCCAGGTTTTCAATCTCCATCCCAAACATCGAAGTTTAGCCTCTGGAAGTTGCCACAAGTTTACACCAGTCTAGCCCACGGAAAACAGACCACTCGGCCCATCCAGTGGTTCTGTTCCACACAAACTATTCCTTTCACTCTCTAGTGTGTACCTAGTTTCCTTTCAATGTGTCCATCCTATTCATCTCAACTGCTCCCAGCCCCACACTTATCACTCCTCAAGTTTCTCCCGAATCCCATGTTGGATATGTTAATATTTATAGTCCGCAGTTTGGGATTTGGCAGTCTTGTGGTGCAGCGGGTAGTGTTCCTGCCTCCGAGCGAGAAGCTCCCGGATGAAATCCCATCCCACGCTTTGATGGTCAAGGAAGGTGCATTCATATCGTGGCCAGAGAGATCGGCCGGAAATTTCCAAGCCGGTCACTCCCACCCGCCCTACCCCCAGCCAGGAGTTTCAGCACTGTGATGGGGGCCAGTGAACCATTGAAATCTCCATTCACATTCTGCCAACACACACTGATGGCAGGATAGAAGAGACATGTGATGTAAATGAAAGAAAATCCCAGCCTGTACCATCACTATCCATCGCTTGAGACAAAAACAAGCATGTAAAAATGTATAGAATCATAGAATTTACAGTGCAGCAGGAGGCCATTCGGCCCATCGAGTCTGCACCGGCCCTTGGAAAGAGCACCCTACTCAAGCCCACACCTCCACCCTGTCCCCGTAACCCAGTAACCCCACCCAACCCTTTTTGCACGCTGAGGGCAATTTATCATGGCCTATCCACCTAATCTGAACATCTTTGGGCTGTGGGAGGAAACCGGAGCACGCTGAGGAAACCCACGCAGACACGGGGAGAACGTGCAGACTCCGCACAGACAGCGACCCAAGCCGGGAATCGAACCTGCGACCCTGGAGCTGTGAAGCAACAGTGCTAACCACTGTGCTACCGTGCTTCCCCGTATGGTGCCACAGTCTCTCAGATTCCTTAATGGAGAGGTTCCGTTAGGGCCAGTGTGGTTCAGATGTCAGTTGATCCCCATTCTGGATTGGGTGGATGCAGGCCCTTGCCTACTTATCCTACCCATGGTGCAATGGGTCAGACTGGCCTTCAGGCGGAGAGCAGAAGAAGATGGAGAGGTTTGGATTCCACAACAAAAGTTCCAGATGGGAGGGGCAGGAGTTTGAAAACAAGGAGGAGAATGTTGAAATTGAGGTGCAGGCACACGGGTACCAAGGTTTGCGAAAAGGGGGGGGTTAACGAGTGAACAACTCTCCTTACGAGTTAGAATAGGAATAGTAAAATTTGTGTGAGTTGAAGATGGTAGGCCAGACAAGGAACAGTAATGAGAAACTTTCCGATACTGAGGCCAAGGTTGCACAGATGCTTTTTTATATTTAAGAACATAAGAACTAGGAGCAGGAGTAGGCCATCTGGCCCCTCGAGCCTGCTCCGCCATTTATTGAGATCATGGCTGATCTTTTGTGGACTCAGCTCCACTTTCCGGCCCGAACACCATAACCCTTAATCCCTTTATTCTTCAAAAAACTATCTATCTTTATCTTAAAAACATTTAATGAAGGAGCCTCAACTGCTTCACTGGGCAAGGAATTCCATAGATTCACAACCCTTTGGGTGAAGAAGTTCCTCCTAAACTCAGTCCTAAATCTACTTCCCCTTATTTTGAGGCCCCTAGTTCTGCTTTCACCCGACAGTGGAAACAACCTGTCGGCATCTACCCTATCTATTCCCTTCATAATTTTAAATGTTTCTATAAGATCCCCCCTCATCCTTCTAAATTCCGAGTACAGTCCCAGTCTACTCAACCTCTCCTCGTAATCCAACCCCTTCAGCTTCAGCATATTTGCATCTACGATGATTAATTTAAAGGACGTGTTTCAGATGCTCTTGTTTTAAGAGGATCCATCAGTGACTCTCCCTCTTTAAGTGGAAGTGATGATCGAATCCTCGCTTTAAGTGGAGCCTATAGTGAGAGCCTGTGCTCCAGAGAAGGGATGGTCATTTGAGTGCTTCAGGTAAATACTGCAGCTGCCGGCAATCTGCAATAAATACAGGCGTGATGAAAGATTATCGAGCTGAATTATTTCCAGCATTTTCTGTTTTATTCCCTCAAGCGGAGTACTTGGACGGGGGCAGCACAATAGCATAGTGGTTAGCACAGTTGCTTCACAGCTCCAGGGTCCATGGTTCAATTCCCAGCTTGGGTCACTATCTGTGCGGAGTCTGCACGTTCTCCCCGTGTCTGCGTGGGTTTCCTCCGGGTCCTCCGGTTTCCTCCCACAGTCCAAAGATGTGCAGGTTAGGTGGATTGGCCATGCTAAATTGCTTTTAGTGTCCAAAAAGGTTAAGTGGGGTTACTGGGTTACGAGGATAGGGTGGAGGTGTGGGCTTGGGTAGGGTGCTCTTTCTAAGGGCCGGTGCAGACTCGATGGGTCGAATGGCCTCCTTCAGCAATGTAAATTCTATGATTCTACGATATGATGCACTTGAGTGATGTGCCCTGCAGGGTTTCAGAGCAAGAGCTGGCAAGTGGGATTGGACTTGATTGCTCTGTTTGGCAGGACACAATGGGATGAATGGCCTCTTCTGTATCACAAATATTCTGTGCTTCCAAAGTAGTGAGTCTGTCTCTTGAAGGGGAACTGATGGTGGGTCTGTCTCTTTCAGGCGAACTGTTAATGGGTCTGCCCCTTTAAGGGGAACTGATGGTGTGAGACTCTCTAATTCCTAAGGGGTCCTTGTTTGAGGTCACCTCTCCGTCCACTGAGCAATCCCTTGCGAGCACCAGGTTCACGCGGAGGAGTGGAGGCAAAGAACCCTCCAGAGACAAAGATGCTGCTGTTTTCTCTGGTAGCAAAAGTCCTTCATAAATCTCAGCTGTTTGGTTAAGGGAAGTTGTATAAGTAAATTATGTTTCACTCTTGGCCATTCCATTGATGTGATCAGCAGGGAAGGAGTTAAGACAACTGTCAAAACAGAGCTGTAAATACACTCTCGTTATATTTGTCACATTGTTTGCTATGAGAGCCGGGATAATTACTCCAGAAGTAATGGGTGCCACTTGATGACAGCTGCGAGATCTAGTTTAAAGCAAGACGTGCAATCCTTGTCATTGCCGTCCCCATAGCAACCTGTGTGTGATTTTTTTTTTACTCTTTCCCCACCTGTCACGAGCTATAACAGGAATGTGAAAGTCAAGGAATCGGATCTCCAACACACTAGACGCAAGGCTGGAGCGAGCAGTTTGAAGCCTTGGGCCTACCTACCTCCAGTACACTATGGCACCCAACTTTATTGCCTCTCATTGTTTATTGATGTTTGAGCAACCTTTTTACCCCTGAATTCCCCAGAAAAGAGAAGACTGAAGGGTGATTTCCAAATGGTCTGTTCTGTACTGTAGATTCAACATCATTCCATGGCTTTGGGACAATTAAGCTAGTTTATTTTCCTATTCATTGGATGTGGGTGGCGCTGGCTGGCCCAGCATTTATTGCCCATCACTAATTGCCCCTGGGCTGACTGGCTCACTCGGCCATTTCAGGGGGGGCAGTTAAGAGTCAACCTCATCGCTGTGGGTCTGGAGTCACATGTAGGCCAGACTGGGTAAGGACAGTAGATTTCCTTCCCTAAAGGACATGAGTGAACCAGGTGGGTGTTTACTACAATGCTTTCATAGAACAAAGAACAAAGTACAGCACAGGAACAGGCCCCTCGGCCCTCCAAGCCTGCGCCGACCATTCATGGTCATCATTTGAACTTTTTCTTAATGCCTGATTTTTATTGAATTCAAATTTTACCACCTGCCAAGGTGGGATTCAAACCCAGTCCCCAGAGCATTACCCTGTGCCCCTGGATTACTAGTCCAATGACCGTGCCCCTACACAATTACGTCCCCATATCAGATGCACTGCATGATTCAAATGAGGCAGAGTAGAAGGATGGAAGGTTTAGTAGTCACAGAGGAGTCTGGAAAGGAGAGGCAAGCGAATGGTTTCTTGCTGAAAGTAAAGTATCTACAAGTAACAGTCCCATCAGAACTACTCCGCCGCTCAGCTCCTACCTAGGCCGGCTTTTAAGGTCCCGAGTTAACTATGGGCCTCCGCCCCTCAACGAGGGAGCTGGTACTCCACGAGGCTCACAGGGAGTTTCATCCCTGCGGGTCTCGTGAGGGCTACACACCCCCCCCCCCCCCCCCATCAGTTCCTCTGAAGAAGGTCGAACTGGAGGACACCTGCTCCTCTTCACCCACAGCTGCACTTCCAGTAGCTGCGGGCCTGGGTCGGAGAGGGTATAGCGTGTCGGGAAACATTGTTTCCTGGAGGACCGTCTGCAGGTTGGGGGGGGGGGGGCACCGGTTTTAGTACCGGGACTACCAGCACTGCCCAATCAGCAAACCGTACGGGTTGGAAGATCCCGACCTTCCAGTTGACTGAGTTCGTCCTTGACTTTCGCCAGGGGCCCAGATGGGCCCGGAAGTAGTTAGGCTGGGCCTCAGAGTCCCCATGTAGTTGGCCACAGCTCCCTTATTATTTACTCCGCATACAAGGGGATCCCGCAGAATCTCAGGTAGAGATGGCCCACAGTTGCAAAACTCTGCCAATTCACGCAATCACGGCAAACGCTCGGTAACTGACTCTCTTTGGGTCCTCTCGGCCGTGTTAAATCGGTAACTCTGTACAATAACTAGCAGCTTGGGGTCGTACTGGTTTGCCACGAGCGGCACTAGCTCAGTTAATGTCTTAGAATCTTTATGATGTTGAAAGTGTGGGCCCCACAGGCAGTCTCAACAATTACTGTCTGCCGATCATCACCAATGATAGTATTTGCCTTATTAAATAAGGCATGCGCTCCGCCTACTGAGTCCAGTCCTCCACACGAGCATCAAATGTATCGAGCCAAAGAGCAGCATTTTCAAAATGGTGCAATCCTTATTCCATTGTCACGGGAGGTGGCTGTGCTCCAAATGGTTACCATGCCAACTGTACTTCCGCTTTATCCTCGTCGCCAATTTAGTAGTCACAGAGAAGCCTCGAAAGGCGAGGCAAACAAATGATCTATCACTGAAAGTAAAGTATTTATAAGTAACAGTACAAGCCGATTGCTCTGCAGCTCAGCTCCTACCTGGGCCGGCTTCTAAGGTCCTGAGTTAATTAACCCACTGACGGCCTCTGCCCCTCAGTGGGAGGAGTTCGGACTCCACGAGGCTCATGGAGAGATTAATCGGGTCATTCCCTGTGGGTCTCGTGGGCGTTTTACCAGAAGGGAATCAGAATGCTGACTCCCCCTATCTATTTGCATTAAGCCTGCTTGGCTGTGGGTTGCAAGGTGGGATTCTGAGCCAGGGAGTCGCCGTTCCTAACAAACGCTGACCTCTCCTTAGTGTTATGAGGGGAAAGCAGTGACCATCCTGCAGCCATGTGTCAGCTGTGTCTCCGTGGTAACACGTTGCCTGGTGTCATGGCCTCGGAGACCTTACGCGAGCGCTGTTCAGTACTGGTTACCACAAATGGGGACCAGGCAGGATGTCACCTGCGGGAGGGTCTCCCAGGGGATCGGAGTCACCTGGGTGGTTGGCCTCCAGGCAGGATGGTACCCTAGCATCCCAAGCCTGGCAGCCTGGCAGTGTCACCTGGATGCCAGCCTGGCATTGCCAAGATGTCCAGATGGCACTGCCAAGCTGGCAGTAACAAGGTGCCAGGCTGGCATTGTGTCCACACCAGGGTTTGGGCCTGGGGGTGCCCTGCCCGAGTGAGGTGGGGTGCAGAGGGTGGGCCGAGGACCCCCTGATCGGTGAGTCGGGGGGGGGGGAGCGTTGTCGAGAGATCGGAACGCCATTTTAAAATGGCACCTGATCTCCTCCCGCACTGAGACGTTCTGACGAGTGGAAATCCTCAGTGCAGGAAATGGGACTAAGTGCAGCCTCGGTGGGGCGCTCCCTGCTGAGGCCCCGGATTGCAACAGAGTCCCGTTCAATGGAGTGATCTTTCTCGGCGTTGCGAGTGCCGGGAAACACCCGGCTAAACCCACTTGACACGGGATTGCGTATCTAGAAAGATAGACATAAAGGAAAAGGCAGTGGAGATGCATTGCTGGTTAAAGAGGAAATCAATGCAATAGAGAGGAAGGATATGGGGCTGGGTTCTCCAAGTTTGAGGCTATGTCTCAATGCTGGCGTTTTAAGACAGGAAAAATGGCGTAAAACAGCTACCGATCATCTGTTTGGCGGCCTGCAGCGGCCGCGCCGGGCAATATGGTGCCAGTCGCTCACGGACCCGGCCTGTGAATTAGTGACCCCCCCCTTTGGTCATCTCGCGTGCCCCGGCCACTCGCCAACAGTGCTCCCAGCCCTGGTAAAGTCCCCCCCCCCCCCCCCGCTCGCGGATCGGTACTCCCCCAACTGGCGGCGCTGGACCGAGTCCGCAGCCGCCGCGCCGAGTTCCCGACGGATGAGACCAACCGCGACCGACGCAGTCGGCATTCCAGCCGGTCGGGTGCGGAGCATCGGGGGGGGGGGGGGGGGGGGGGGGGGGTGGGCCTCAGGCAATGTACTGAGGCCGTCAATACTGAGTACGCCACTTTGGAGGGGGAGGAGCATCGTGAAAGCGGCACCACCCCCAAATCTGTCGTGGACGGGGATTCTCCGGCCGATCGCTGAACGCGATTTTGGCGTCGCCGACCTGAGAATCCCGCCCATTAGCCCTGATAATGTGGAATCCATATGGGTAGAGCTAAAAGCCACCAAGGGGCAAACATTAGTGGGAGTTGTACTCATGAAGCATACTTGACAGACACACAGAACTATGCATAAGCCCAGGGCAGCACTGTGGCGTAGTGGTTAGCAATGCTGCCTCACGGCGCCGATGGCCCGGGTTCGAATCCCGGCCCTGGGTCACTGTCCAGGAGTTTGCAGATTCTCCCCGTGTCTGTGTGGGTCTCACCCCCACAACCCAAAGATGTGCAGGGTAGGTGGATTGGCCACGCTAAATTGCCCCTTAATTGAAAAAAATAATTGGGTACTCTAAAAAAAAAATTTTAAATATACATAAGGCCACACATACAACATAGCTTCCCCCAAAGTTGACCTATCCTTGGACTTGAGTTATGTTAGGTGGAATTACTCGCTGATAATATTTCTGTAAGATGATCTGCCACATTTCAATCACGTAGGGTACCAGGAACCGTGATATCCGAGATCTCTGAGCTAAACCACTGCTTTTCTGTTTATTTAGTTTTACCTTTGAGCAATAGGATTCACTGATCAGCCGCGGAGAGAGGGAAGACCCGCTGATCTCGCAATCAGAAGATTTTCACAGTCTTCCTTGTTGTTTTCATTGCGTGTCCAGCCGAGCCTGCAGAACCTCTGGTTGACATTTTGAAATGTAGTGTTGATGAGTTAATCTGGCAGCTGAAGTCACTCTTCAACTTTCACCCTATATTAAGAAGGTGCAAAACATATTTATTTAGGAAAACGGACCACCACTCTGGACTAGTGCTCTAACTAAATGATGTGCACCCTGAATTGTAACTTTCAAGGCTGACATTAATGATTTTTTATTAGGTGGGAGCCTCAAGGGATAGTCAATAGAGGAGTATAAATGTGATCAACACGCTCAGGACAGGTACAGCACGGGGTTAGATACAGAGTAAAGCTCCCTCTACACTGTCCACATCAAACACTCCCAGGACGTACAGCACGGGGTTAGATACAGAGTAAAACTCCCACAATACTGTCCCCATCAAACACTCCCAGGACAGGTACAGCATGGGGTTAGATACAGAGTAAAGCTCCCTCTACTGTCCCCTTCAAACACTCCCAGGACAGGTACAGCACGGGGTTAGATACAGAGTAAAGCTCCCTCTACACTGTCCCCATCAAACACTCCCAGGACAGGTACAGCACGGGGTTAGATACAGAGTAAAACTCCCACAAGACTGTCCCCAACAAACACTCCCAAGACAGGTACGGCACGGGTTAGATGCAGAGTAAAGCTACCTCTACACTGTCTCCATCAAACACTCCCAGGACAGGAACAGCACACGGTTAGATACAGAGTAAATCTCCCTCTACTCTGTCCCCATCAAACACTCCCAGGACAGATACAGCACGAGGTTAGATCCAGAGTAAAGCTCCCTCTACACTGTCCCCATCAAACACTCCCAGGACAGATACAGCACGAGGTTAGCTCCAGAGTAAAGCTCCCTCTGCACTGTCCCCATCAAACACTCCCAGGACAGGTACAGCACGGAGTTAGATAGATAGTAAAGCTCCCTCTACACTGTCCCCGTCAACAATTCCCAGGACAGGTATAGTACAGGATTAGATACAGAGTAAAGCTCCCGCTACACTGTCCCCATCAAACACTCCCAGGACAGATACAGCACGGGGTTAGATACAGAGTAAAGCTCTATCTGCACTGTTCCATCAAACACTCCCAGGATAGGTACAGCACGGGGTTAGATACAGAGTAAAGCTCCTTCTACACTGTCCCCATAAAACACCCAGTGGACAGGTACAACACGGGGTTAGATACAGAGTAAAGCTCCCTCTGCACTGCCCCATCAAACACTCCCAGGACAGGTACAACACGGGGTTAGATACAGAGTAAAGCTGCCTCTACATTGTCCCCATCAAACACACCCAGGACAGGTCCAGCACGGGGTTAGGTACAGAGTAAAGCTCCCTCTACACTGTCCCATCAAACACGCCCAGGACAGGTACAGCACAGGGTTCGATACAGAGTAAAGCTCCTTCTACACTGTCCCTATAAAACACCCAGTGGGCTGGTACAGCATGGGGTTGAATATAGAGTAAAATGCCCTCCACACTGTCCCCGTCAAACAGCCCAGGACAGGCAGGACAGGTACAGCACGGGGTTAGATAAAGGTATCCTCTGGCAATTGGAACTGGGCTCCTTCCAAACCCAGGTCTCTTACGACACATCCAGGGTGGTTTATCTGGGAGCTGGAAAGTGTTAACCGTGGCTAGAAGCAAAGCTTAAATCATGACAGATAAAGAGAAAGGACAGTCTCTGTATGAATGAAACCCGGCAGAACACAAAGCACGGACTTCCAGTAAATTAATCATCTCGTGGATAGGCACTGGTAATCAGGAGTCAAGATTTCAAAGGCATCTCATCATGCTTTCAGATTAAATTAGTTTTCCGATTCACTAAACTGTGGTAAGCTTCAATCAGCCACTATTTCTATGCAAGATGGTCCAATCCATGTGTGTATTTTTATCCATCCGTTCTCATTTCTGGATTCTTTCACTCCATCTAGTTGGTCTCGAAAGGAGATTCACTTGTCTGATAGACACACATGGTCACTATCTGAACTCTCCTACTGATATCACCCACACTGGTAAGCTCTGATAAATGGGGAATTAATGAGCAATTTAATTCAGCAGCTCCTAATTAGAATTTATTGCAGATTTAGCATTTGGTAATGTGTATCCTCGCACTATCTCTACCATACTAACACTCCCAGTGCATCTCTCTTCAACTCCTCCTGCTCTACTCATCCACTGCCCCTGCACTCACTGATCTACCTTGGCTCCCATTCGGCAATACCTTGATATTAAAGTTTTTAATTCCCCCCTCCCCCACCCACCCACCACCCCACCCCCCCCCCCCCTCCCCCCCCCCCCACCCACCTCTCTCACTTTCTCATCCTTTTTAAGACGTTACTTCAAAATCTACCTCTTTAATCAAGCTTAAAGTCACCTATCCTTACAACTCTTTAAATTTTATTTGAATACCTGCCCATGTAGATTCTAAATGGTGCTATGCACATACACGTTGGTGTGGTAACCTGGGATCCTTAAGTGCTGAGATGTGGCCATTTTGTGCCTGCCAACTTGAATTATTTAACTTGGGGGGGCGTCGCAGTTGATGAACTGTTCTTCACATCCAATGCACTTTCCTCCAGGGCACCCAATTCACCCCATCCCTCACCGAGATCACCGGGGAATGAATCCATCTGAAATCAGTGCACGGGTCAATTCGGAACTTCCTTGTCCACACAGGCTAGTGGCCCAGCATCTTTTACACCTGCCGGATGGACAGATAGAACTTTGGTTTTACAGCTCATTTGAGAGGCAGCCCCGCCCAGCATGCAGCACTCCCACAGCACTGCGTTAGGAGCACCAGCCTGGAATGCAACTTCGCTCTTCGTGAGATCTATTCGCTGAGCCTAAAGCTAACACAGCGCAGTGGGCTCTTCATTCAACTAAGGGCTTGGGAACTCTTTCCCAGTGCTGGGGAGGTATGGGACTGATACAATACAAATAGAGGAACTGGACAAAATCCCCCGTCCTCCTTCGTGGTTGGGGTTTTTCGGTGCCGCTGGGGGTGAATGGGGGTTTTGGCTGGAAGGCCAAATTTTCTGTTCTCGCTGGTAGAGGGTCCCGCCATGGATAAGACCGGAGATTTTGACAGTGGAGGTAATGTTACTGGACCAGCTATTCGAAAAAACTGTGGGTGGGATTCTCTCAGCCCGGGACCGGGCCGGAGAATCGGCATGACCGACGCGAATTGCGCCCCGACTCCAGGACGCTATTCTCTGCGTCGGTTGGGGGCTGTATACCGGTGATTCTCGGCCCGGAATGGCCGTCACAAAAAACCCGAGTTCCGCTGGCGCCATTCTAACCTGCTCCTAGCCGGCGGGGCCTCAGCGTGGGGGCAGCCTGTGGGGGGGAGGGGGGTCGACCCTGAGGGGGGCCTCCGATGTGGCCTGGCCCGCAATCGGGGCCCACCGATCAGGGGGCCAGCCTCTCGGGCTGGGGGCCTTCTTTCTTCCAAGCCGGCCCACGCCTTACACCATGTTGCGTTGGGGCCGGCAGCGAGAAGGGAGACACCACGCATGCGCGCGTTGGTGCCGGTGCGCATGTGCGAACCCGGCGGCACTCAGTTCATGTCAGGATCAGCAACTGGAGCAGCGTGGGTCGCTCCAGTGCCGTGCTGGCCCCCTGTAGGCGCCAGAATTGCTGATCCTGACGGCGTTTCCGACGGCCTCAGGATCAGAGATTCCCGCCCTTTGTGTTCAAATTCCACTAAAGGAGCTGGAGACAATACATTTTATTTAGAAGGAAACTTGACGAAAGAATATATATCTAAGCTTTGATGTGTGAGAACCAGATGACGTTGAAGGACGTAGGTGACAATCTATTGCTTTTTAAAATTATATCTTGTTACCCCTCAAATGAGCGGTTAGGAGCCAATCACATTGCCGGGGTCACATGTGGGCCAGACCGAGAAATTATGGCCGACTTCTTTCCCTAAAGTCTGGATTTTCGACTATGGATTTATGGTCATCATTAGATTTCTAATTCCTGATTTTAATTGAATTCAAAGTCCACCATCTGCTGTGGTGGGATTCGAACCCTGGGCCTCTGGATTGCTAGCCCAGTGACAATACCGCAACACCATCCCTATTAAGGTGACTGCACCAATCCAACTGGGAATGAAGATGATGGTTGAATGGCGGGGTGAGAATGTCGCCGGGCAGACGGCCCACTGCCATGCCGTGGTGACAGTCACAAGATGGGCCCCAGCAGCTGAGCTTCAAACAGCATTGGCTTGGCAACAATGTGATGTGGCAGTTGAAGGAACATCCGAAGAGGCGGCGGGGACGCACATTGTACCAGCGCAGCGAGCACGAAGTGGCGAGGGTGGGGGGGATTGTCAGAAAGGGGATGTTGGAGAAGCAGCAGACACTGCATCCAGGAAAGTAGCCTCTGAGCTGAACAGTGAAAAAGGCCGAAGGTTCAAATTGGAGTATCAGGGCGGTGAGATCGTTATCAAGTGAGAAAAATGAGCTGCGATGCGGAACAGAGCAGAAGTGGGAGGAAAGGTTAAGGAGCAATGGAAAGGTATGAAGTAGAATGAATGACGAGGCATGGAAGAGATAAAGGAGACGGATGAGGTGGCAATTTAACTTAACTCAGCCAAAGTAAAGAGAAGCTGCTCTTCGCTTTCTCTCAAATCCATTCTTTCCTCACACCAGTGTCCATTTGAAAAGCAGGTCATGGAGCGGGTTCACAGCCTGAGTGAGTTCCCAGCCTGAGCAGGTTCCCAGCCTGAGCAGGTTCCCAGCCTGAGCGGGTTCCCAGCCTGAGCGGGTTCCCAGCTTGAGCAGGTTCCCAGCCTGAGCGGGTTCCCAGCATGAGCGGGTTCCAGCCTGAGGGGATTCCCAGCCTGAGCGGGTTCCCAGCCTGAGGGGATTCTCAGCCTGAATGGGTTCCCAGCCTGAGGGGATTCCCAGCCTGAATGGGTTCACAGCCTGAGCGGGTTCCCAGAGAGCCTGAGCGGGTTCCCAGCCTGACCGGGTTCCCAGGGAGCCTGAGCGGGTTCACAGCCTGAGTGGGTTCCAAGCCTGAGGGGATTCCCAGCCTGAACGGGTTCACAGCCTGAGCGGGTTCCAGCCTCAGCGGGTTCACAGCCTGAACGGGTTCCCAGCCTGAGCGGGTTCCAGCCTGAGCGGGTACCCAGCCTGAGGGGATTCCCAGCCTGAGCGGGTTCCCAGCCTGAGCGGGTTCCAGCCTGAGCGGGTTCCCAGCCTGAGCGGGTTCCCAGAGAGCCTGAGCGGGTTTCCAGCCTGAGCGGGTTCCCAGAGAGCCTGAGCGGGTTCCCAGCCTGAGGGGATTCCCAGCCTGAGCGGGTTCCCAGCCTGAGCGGGTTCCAGCCTGAGCGGGTTCCCAGCCTGAGCGGGTTCCCAGAGAGCCTGAGCGGGTTTCCAGCCTGAGCGGGTTCCCAGGGAGCCTGAGCAGGTTCCCAGCCTGAGCGGGTTCCCAGCCTGAGCGGGTTCCAGCCTGAGCGGGTTCCCAGCCTGAGCAGGTCCCAGCCTGAGCGGGTTCTCAGCCTGAGCGGGTTCCCAGGGAGCCTGAGCAGGTTCCCAGCCTGAGCGGGTTCCAGCCTGAGCGGGTTCCCAGCCTGAGCAGGTTCCCAGCCTGAGCGGGTTCCCAGCCTGAGCGGATTCCCAGCCTGAGTGTGTTCCCAGGGAGCCTGAGCGGGTTCCCAGCCTGAGCAGGTTCCCAGGGAGCCTGAGCGGTTTCCCAGGGAGCCTGAGCGGGTTCCCAGCCTGAGCGGGTTCTCAGCCTGAACGGGTTCCCAGCCTGAGCGGGTTCCCAGCCTGAGCGGGTTCCCAGCCTGAGCGTGTTCGCAGGGAGCCTGAGCGGGTTCCCAGCCTGAGCAGGTTCCCAGGGAGCCTGAGCGGTTTCCCAGGGAGCCTGAGCGGGTTCCCAGCCTGAGCGGGTTCTCAGCCTGAACGGGTTCCCAGCCTGAGCGGGTTCCCAGCCTGAGCGGGTTCCCAGGGAGGCAGAGCAGGTTCCCAGCCTGAGCGGGTTCCCAGCCTGAGCAGGTTCCCAGCCTGAGCGGGTTCCCAGCCTGAGCGGGTTCCCATGGAGCCTGAGCGGGTTCCCAGGGAGGCTGAGCGGTTTCCCAGCCTGAGCAGGTTCCCAGCCTGAGCGGGTTCCCAGCCTGAGCGGGTTCCCAGGGAGCCTGAGCAGGTTCACAGCCTGAGCGGGTTCCCAGGGATTCTGAGTGGGTTCACAGCCTGAGCGGGTTCCCAGCCTGAGCGGGTTCCCAGACTGAGGGGATTCCCAGCCTGAGCGGATTCCCATGGAGCCTGAGCGGGTTCCCAGCCTGAGCGGGTTCACAGCCTGAGCGGGTCCCAGCCTGAGCAGGTCACCAGCCTGAACGGGTTCCCAGCCTGAGCGGGTTCCAGCCTGAACGGGTTCCAGCCTGAACGGGTACCCAGCCTGAACGGGTTCCCAGCCTGAACGGGTTCCCAGCCTGAATGGGTTCCAGCCTGAACGGGTTCCCAGCCTGATCGGGTTCCAGCCTGAACGGGTTCCCAGCCTGAGCGGGTTCCCAGCCTGAACGGGTTCACAGCCTGAGCGGGTTCCAAGCCTGAGGGGATTCCCAGCCTGAACGGTTCACAGCCTGAGCGGGTTCCAGCCTCAGCGGGTTCACAGCCTGAACGGGTTCCCAGCCTGAGCGGGTTCCAGCCTGAGCGGGTTCCCAGCCTGAGGGGATTCCCAGCCTGAGCGGGTTCCCAGGGAGCCTGAGCAGGTTCCCAACCTGAGCGGGTTACCAGCCTGAGCGGGTTCCCAGCCTGAGCGGGTTCCCAGGGAGCCTGAGCGGGTTCCCAGGGAGCCTGAGCGGGTTCCCAGGGAGCCTGAGCGGGTTCCCAGCCTGAGCGAGTTCCTAGCCTGTGCGGGTTCCCAGGGAGCCTGATCGGGTTCCCAGGGAGGCTGAGCAGGTTCCCAGCCAGAGCGAGATCCCAGCCTGAGCGGGTTCCAGCCTGAGCGGGTTCCCAGCCTGAGCGGGTTCCCATGGAGCCTGAGCGGGTTCCCAGCCTGAGCGGGTTCCCATGGAGCCTGAGCGGGTTCCCAGCCTGAGCGGGTTCCCAGGGAGCCTGAGCGGGTTCCCAGCCTGAGCGGGTTCCAGCCTGAGCGGGTTCCCATGGAGCCTGAGCGCGTTCCCAGCCTGAGCGGGTTCCCAGCCTGAGCGGGTTCCCAGCCTGAGCAGGTTCCCAGCCTGAGCGGGTTCCCAGAGAGCCTGAGCGGGTTCCCAGCCTGAGTGGGTTCACAGCCTGAGCAGGTTCGCAGCCTGAGCAGGTTCACAGCCTGAGCGGGTTCCCAGCCTGAACGGGTTCCCAGAGAGCCTGAGCACGTTCCCAGCCTGAGCGGGTTCACAGCCTGAGCGGGTTCCCAGCCTGAACGGGTTCCCAGGGAGCCTGAGCGGGTTCCCAGCCTGAGCGGGTTCCCAGCCTGTGCGTGTTCCCAGCTTTAGCAGGTTCCCAGCCTGAGCGGGTACCCAGGGAGCCTGAGCAGGTTCCCAGCCTGAGCGGGACCCAGCCTGAGCGTGTTCCCAGCCTGAGCGGGTTCCCAGCCTGAGCGGGTTCCCAGGGAGCCTGAGCGGGTTCCCAGCCTGAGTGGGTTCCCAGCCTGAGCGGGTTCCCAGGGAGCCTGAGCGGGTTCACAGCCTGAGCAGGTTCCCAGCCTGAGCGGGTTCCCATGGTGCCTGAGCGTGTTCCAGCCTGAGCGGGTTCCCACCCTGAGCGGGTTCCCACCCTGAGCGGGTTCCCAGCCTGAAGGGGTTCCCAGGGAGCCTGAGCGGGTTCCCAGCCTGAGCGGGTTCCCAGTGAGCCTGAGCGGGTTCCCAGCCTGAGCGGGTTCCCAGCCTGAGCGTGTTCCCAGGGAGCCTGAGCGGGTTCCCAGCCTGAGCGGGTTCCCAGTCTGAGAAGGTTCCCAGGGAGCCTGAGCGGGTTCCCATGGAGCCTGAGCGGGTTCACAGCTTGAGCGGGTTCCCAGCCTGAGCGTGTTCCCAATCTGAGCGGGTTCCCAGCCTGAACGGGTTCCCTGCCTGAGCGGGTTCCCAGCCTGAGCGGGTTCCCCGGGAGCCTGAGCGGGTTCCCAGCCTGAGCAAGTTCCCAGCCTGAGTGGGTTCCCACCCTGAGTGGGTTCCCAGCCTGAAGGGGTTCCCAGGGAGCCTGAGCGGGTTCCCAGGGAGCCTGAGTGGGTTCCCAGCCTGAGCGGGTTCCCCGGGAGCCTCAGCGGGTTTCCAGCCTGAGCGGGTTCCCCGGGAGCCTGAGCGGGTTTCCAGCCTGAGCGGGTTCCCCGCCTGAGTGGGTTTCCCAGCCTGAGCTGGTTCCCCGGGAGCCTGAGTGGGTTCCCAGCCTGAGCGGGTTCCCCGCCTGAGCAGGTTCCCGGGGAGCCTGAGTGGGTTCCCAGCCTGAGTGGGTTCCCAGCCTGAGTGGGTTCCCAGCCTGAGTGGGTTCCCAGCCTGAGCGGGTTCCCATGGAGCCTGAGCGGGTTCCCAGGGAGCCTGAGAGGGTTCCCAGCCTGAGCGGGTTCGCAGCCTGAGCAGGTTCCCAGCCTGAGCAAGTTGCCAGCCTGAGCGGGTTCACAGCCTGAGTGGGTTCCCAGAGAGCCTGAGCAGGTTCCCAGCCTGAGCGGGTTCCCAGGGAGCCTGAGCAGGTTCACAGCCTGAGTGGGTTCCCAGTCAGAGCGGGTTCCCAGCCTGAGCGGGTTCCCATCCTGAGCAGGTTCCCAGGGAGCCTGAGCGGGTTCCCAGGGAGTCTGAGCGGGTTCCCAGGGAGCCTGAGCAGGTTCCCAGCCTGAGCGGGTTCCCAGGGAGGCTGAGCGGGTTCCCAGGGAGGCTGAGCAGGTTCCCAGCCTGAGCAGGTTCCCAGGGATCCTGAGCAGGGACCCAGCCTGAGCGTGTTCCCAGCCTGAGCGGATTCCCAGCCTGAGCGGGTTCCCAGGGAGCCTGAGCGGGTTCCCAGCCTGAGTGGGTTCCCAGCCTGAGCGGGTTCCCAGGGAGCCTGAGCAGGTTCCCAGCCTGAGCAGGTTCCCAGCCTGAGCGGGTTCCCACCCTGAGCGGGTTCCCAGCTTGAAGGGGTTCCCAGGGAGCCTGAGCGGGTTCACAGCCTGAGCAGGTTCCCAGCCTGAGCGGGTTCCCATGGTGCCTGAGCGAGTTCCCAGCCTGAGTGGGTTCCCAGCCTGAGCGGGTTCCCAGGGAGCCTGAGCGGGTTCACAGCCTGAGCAGGTTCCCAGCCTGAGCGGGTTCCCATGGTGCCTGAGCGTGTTCCAGCCTGAGCGGGTTCCCACCCTGAGCGGGTTCCCACCCTGAGCGGGTTCCCAGCCTGAAGGGGTTCCCAGGGAGCCTGAGCGGGTTCCAAGCCTGAGCGGGTTCCCAGTGAGCCTGAGCGGGTTCCCAGCCTGAGCGGGTTCCCAGCCTGAGCGGGATCCCAGGGAGCCTGAGCGGGTTCCCAGCCTGAGCGGGTTCCCAGTCTGAGAAGGTTCCCAGGGAGCCTGAGCGGGTTCCCATGGAGCCTGAGCGGGTTCACAGCTTGAGCGGGTTCCCAGCCTGAGCGTGTTCCCAATCTGAGCGGGTTCCCAGCCTGAACGGGTTCCCTGCCTGAGCGGGTTCCCAGCCTGAGCGGGTTCCCCGGGAGCCTGAGCGGGTTCCCAGCCTGAGCGAGTTCCCAGCCTGAGTGGGTTCCCACCCTGAGCGGGTTCCCAGCCTGAAGGGGTTCCCAGGGAGCCTGAGCGGGTTCCCAGGGAGCCTGAGCGGGTTCCCAGCCTGAGCGGGTTCCCCGGGAGCCTCAGCGGGTTTCCAGCCTGAGCGGGTTCCCCGGGAGCCTGAGCGGGTTTCCAGCCTGAGCGGGTTCCCCGCCTGAGTGGGTTTCCCAGCCTGAGCTGGTTCCCCGGGAGCCTGAGTGGGTTCCCAGCCTGAGCGGGTTCCCCGCCTGAGCAGGTTCCCGGGGAGCATGAGTGGGTTCCCAGCCTGAGTGGGTTCCCAGCCTGAGTGGGTTCACAGCCTGAGCGGGTTCCCAGCCTGAGCGGGTTCCCATGGAGCCTGAGCGGGTTCCCAGGGAGCCTGAGAGGGTTCCCAGCCTGAGCGGGTTCGCAGCCTGAGCAGGTTCCCAGCCTGAGCAAGTTGCCAGCCTGAGCGGGTTCACAGCCTGAGTGGGTTCCCAGAGAGCCTGAGCAGGTTCCCAGCCTGAGCGGGTTCCCAGGGAGCCTGAGCAGGTTCACAGCCTGAGTGGGTTCCCAGTCAGAGCGGGTTCCCAGCCTGAGCGGGTTCCCAGCCTGAGCGGGTTCCCAGGGAGCCTGAGCGGGTTCCCAGGGAGTCTGAGCGGGTTCCCAGCCTGAGCAGGTTCCCAGCCTGAGCGGGTTCCCAGGGAGGCTGAGCGGGTTCCCAGGGAGGCTGAGCAGGTTCCCAGCCTGAGCAGGTTCCCAGGGATCCTGAGCAGGGACCCAGCCTGAGCGTGTTCCCAGCCTGAGCGGATTCCCAGCCTGAGCGGGTTCCCAGGGAGCCTGAGCGGGTTCCCAGCCTGAGTGGGTTCCCAGCCTGAGCGGGTTCCCAGGGAGCCTGAGCAGGTTCCCAGCCTGAGCAGGTTCCCAGCCTGAGCGGGTTCCCAGCCTGAGCGGGTTCCCAGCTTGAGGGGGTTCCCAGGGAGCCTGAGCGGGTTCACAGCCTGAGCAGGTTCCCAGCCTGAGCGGGTTCCCATGGTGCCTGAGCGAGTTCCCAGCCTGAGCGGGTTCCCACCCTGAGCGGGTTCCCACCCTGAGCGGGTTCCCAGCCTGAAGGGGTTCCCAGGGAGCTTGAGCGGGTTCCCAGCCTGAGCGGGTTCCCAGGGAGCCTGAGCGGGTTCCCAGCCTGAGCGGGTTCCCAGCATGAGCGGGTTCCCAGGGAGGCTGAGCGGGTTCCCAGGGAGCCTGAGCGAGTTCCCAGTCTGAGAAGGTTCCCAGGGAGCCTGAGCGGGTTCCCATGGAGCCTGAGCGGGTTCACAGCTTGAGCGGGTTCCCAGCCTGAGCTTGTTACCAATCTGAGTGGGTTCCCAGCCTGAACGGGTTCCCAGCCTGAGCGGGTTCCCAGCCTGAGCGGGTTCCCAGGGAGCCTGAGCGGGTTCCCAGCCTGAGCGAGTTCCCAGCCTGAGTGGGTTCCCACCCTGAGCGGGTTCCCAGCCTGAAGGGGTTCCCAGGGAGCCTGAGCGGGTTCCCAGGGAGCCTGAGCGGGTTCCCAGCCTGAGCGGGTTCCCCGCCTGAGCGGGTTCCCAGCCTGAGCGGGTTCCCATGGTGCCTGAGCGAGTTCCCAGCCTGAGCGGGTTCTCACCCTGAGCGGGTTCCCACCCTGAGCGGGTTCCCAGCCTGAAGGGGTTCCCAGGGAGCCTGAGCGGGTTCCCAGCCTGAGCGGGTTCCCATGGAGCCTGAGCGGGTTCACAGCTTGAGCGGGTTCCCAGCCTGACCGTGTTCCCAATCTGAGTGGGTTCCCAGCCTGAGCGGGTTCCCAGCCTGAGCGGGTTCCCAGGGAGCCTGAGCGGGTTCCCAGCCTGAGCGAGTTCCCAGCCTGAGTGGGTTCCCATCCTGAGCGGGTTCCCAGCCTGAAGGGGTTCCCAGGGAGCCTGAGCGGGTTCCCAGGGAGCCTGGGCGGGTTCCCAGCCTGAGCGGGTTCCCCGCCTGAGCGAGTTCCCAGCCTGAGCGGGTTCCCCGGGAGCCTGACCGGGTTCCCCGCCTGAGCGGGTTCCCAGCATGAGCGGGTTCCCAGGGAGTCTGAGCGGGTTCCCAGCCTGAGCGGGTTCCCACCCTGAGCGGGTTCCCACCCTGAGCGGGTTCCCAGCCTGAGGGGGTTCCCAGGGAGCCTGAGCGGGTTCCCAGCCTGAGCGGGTCCCCAGTGAGCCTGAGCGGGTTCCCAGCCTGAGCGGGTTCCCAGCATGAGCGGGTTCCCAGGGAGGCTGAGCGGGTTCCCAGGGAGCCTGAGCGAGTTCCCAGTCTGAGAAGGTTCCCAGGGAGCCTGAGCGGGTTCCCATGGAGCCTGAGCGAGTTCCCAGCCTGAGCGGGTTCCCCGGGAGCCTGACCGGGTTCCCCGCCTGAGCGGGTTCCCAGCATGAGCGGGTTCCCAGGGAGTCTGAGCGGGTTCCCAGCCTGAGCGGGTTCCCACCCTGAGCGGGTTCCCACCCTGAGCGGGTTCCCAGCCTGAAGGGGTTCCCAGGGAGCCTGAGCGGGTTCCCAGCCTGAGCGGGTCCCCAGTGAGCCTGAGCGGGTTCCCAGCCTGAGCGGGTTCCCAGCATGAGCGGGTTCCCAGGGAGGCTGAGCGGGTTCCCAGGGAGCCTGAGCGAGTTCCCAGTCTGAGAAGGTTCCCAGGGAGCCTGAGCGGGTTCCCATGGAGCCTGAGCGGGTTCACAGCTTGAGCGGGTTCCCAGCCTGAGCTTGTTCCCAATCTGAGTGGGTTCCCAGCCTGAACGGGTCCCAGCCTGAGCGGGTTCCCAGCCTGAGCGGGTTCCCAGGGAGCCTGAGCGGGTTCCCAGCCTGAGCGGGTTCCCCGCCTGAGTGGGTTCCCAGCCTGAGCGGGTTCCCCGGGAGCCTGACCGGGTTCCCCGCCTGAGCGGGTTTCCCAGCCTGAGCGGGTTCCCCGGGAGCCTGAGTGGGTTCCCAGCCTGAGCGGGTTCCCAGGGAGCCTGAGTGGGTTCCCAGCCTGAGTGGGTTCCCAGCCTGAGTGGATTCCCAGCCTGAGCGGGTTCCCATGGAGCCTGAGCGGGTTCCCAGGGAGCCTGAGCGTGTTCCCAGCCTGAGTGGGTACCCACCCTGAGCGGGTTCCCAGGGAGCCTGGGCGGGTTCCCAGGGAGCCTGAGCGGGTTCCCAGCCTGAGCGGGTTTCCAGCCTGAGCGGGTTCCCAGGGAGCCTGAGCAGGTTCCCCGCCTGAGCGGGTTCCCCGCCTGAGCGGGTTCCCAGCCTGAGCGGGTTCCCCGGGAGCCTGAGCGTGTTCCCCGCCTGAGCGGGTTTCCCAGCCTGAGCGGGTTCCCCGGGAGCCTGAGTGGGTTCCCAGCCTGAGCGGGTTCCCCGCCTGAGCAGGTTCCCGGGGAGCCTGAGTGGGTTCCCAGCCTGAGCGGGTTCCCAGCCTGAGCGGGTTCCCATGGAGCCTAAGCGGGTTCCCAGCCTGAGCGGGTTCCCAGCCTGAGCGGGTTCCCATGGAGCCTGACCGAGTTCCCAGCCTGAGCGAGTTCCCAGGAAGCCTGAGCAGGTTCCGAGGGAACCTAAGCGGGTTCCCAGCCTGAGCGGGTTCCCCGGGAGCCTGAGCGGGTTCCCAGCCTGAGCGAGTTCCCAGCCTGAGCGGGTTCCCAGGGAGCCTGAGCAGGTTCCCAGCCTGAGCGGGTTCCCCGCCTGAGCGGGTTCCCAGCCTGAGCGGGTTCCCCGGGAGCCTGAGCGGGTTCCCCGCCTGAGCGGGTTTCCCAGCCTGAGCGGGTTCCCCGGGAGCCTGAGTGGGTTCCCAGCCTGAGCGGGTTCCCCGCCTGAGCAGGTTCCCGGGGAGCCTGAGTGGGTTCCCAGCCTGAGCAGGTTCCCAGCCTGAGCGAGTTCCCAGGGAGCCTGAGCGGGTTCCCAGCCTGAGCGGGTTCCCAGCCTGAGCGGGTTCCCAGCCTGAGCGGGTTCCCAGGGAGCCTGAGCGGGTTCCCAGGGAGCCTGAGCGGGTTCCCAGGGAGCCTGAGCGGGTTCCCAGCCTGAGCGAGTTCCTAGCCTGTGCGGGTTCCCAGGGAACCTGATCGGGTTCCCAGTGAGGCTGAGCAGGTTCCCAGCCAGAGCGAGATCCCAGCCTGAGCGGGTTCCAGCCTGAGCGGGTTCCCAGCCTGAGCGGGTTCCCATGGAGCCTGAGCGGGTTCCCAGCCTGAGCGGGTTCCCAGGGAGCCTGAGCGGGTTCCCAGCCTGAGCGGGTTCCCCGCCTGAGCGAGTTCCCAGCCTGAGCGGGTTCCCCGGGAGCCTGACCGGGTTCCCCGCCTGAGCGGGTTCCCAGCATGAGCGGGTTCCCAGGGAGTCTGAGCGGGTTCCCAGCCTGAGCGGGTTCCCACCCTGAGCGGGTTCCCAGCCTGAAGGGGTTCCCAGGGAGCCTGAGCGGGTTCCCAGCCTGAGCGGGTTCCCAGGGAGCCTGAGCGGGTTCCCAGCCTGAGCGGGTTCCCAGCATGAGCGGGTTCCCAGGGAGGCTGAGCGGGTTCCCAGGGAGCCTGAGCGAGTTCCCAGTCTGAGAAGGTTCCCAGGGAGCCTGAGCGGGTTCCCATGGAGCCTGAGCGGGTTCACAGCTTGAGCGGGTTCCCAGCCTGAGCTTGTTCCCAATCTGAGTGGGTTCCCAGCCTGAACGGGTCCCAGCCTGAGCGGGTTCCCAGCCTGAGCGGGTTCCCAGGGAGCCTGAGCGGGTTCCCAGCCTGAGCGGGTTCCCCGCCTGAGTGGGTTCCCAGCCTGAGCGGGTTCCCCGGGAGCCTGACCGGGTTCCCCGCCTGAGCGGGTTTCCCAGCCTGAGCGGGTTCCCCGGGAGCCTGAGTGGGTTCCCAGCCTGAGCGGGTTCCCAGGGAGCCTGAGTGGGTTCCCAGCCTGAGTGGGTTCCCAGCCTGAGTGGGTTCCCAGCCTGAGCGGGTTCCCATGGAGCCTGAGCGGGTTCCCAGGGAGCCTGAGCGTGTTCCCAGCCTGAGTGGGTACCCACCCTGAGCGGGTTCCCAGGGAGCCTGAGCGGGTTCCCAGGGAGCCTGAGCGGGTTCCCAGCCTGAGCGGGTTTCCAGCCTGAGCGGGTTCCCAGGGAGCCTGAGCAGGTTCCCAGCCTGAGCGGGTTCCCCGCCTGAGCGGGTTCCCAGCCTGAGCGGGTTCCCCGGGAGCCTGAGCGTGTTCCCCGCCTGAGCGGGTTTCCCAGCCTGAGCGGGTTCCCCGGGAGCCTGAGTGGGTTCCCAGCCTGAGCGGGTTCCCAGGGAGCCTGAGCGGGTTCCCAGCCTGAGCGGGTTCCCAGCATGAGCGGGTTCCCAGGGAGGCTGAGCGGGTTCCCAGGGAGCCTGAGCGAGTTCCCAGTCTGAGAAGGTTCCCAGGGAGCCTGAGCGGGTTCCCATGGAGCCTGAGCGGGTTCACAGCTTGAGCGGGTTCCCAGCCTGAGCTTGTTCCCAATCTGAGTGGGTTCCCAGCCTGAACGGGTCCCAGCCTGAGCGGGTTCCCAGCCTGAGCGGGTTCCCAGGGAGCCTGAGCGGGTTCCCAGCCTGAGCGGGTTCCCCGCCTGAGTGGGTTCCCAGCCTGAGCGGGTTCCCCGGGAGCCTGACCGGGTTCCCCGCCTGAGCGGGTTTCCCAGCCTGAGCGGGTTCCCCGGGAGCCTGAGTGGGTTCCCAGCCTGAGCGGGTTCCCAGGGAGCCTGAGTGGGTTCCCAGCCTGAGTGGGTTCCCAACCTGAGTGGGTTCCCAGCCTGAGCGGGTTCCCATGGAGCCTGAGCGGGTTCCCAGGGAGCCTGAGCGTGTTCCCAGCCTGAGTGGGTACCCACCCTGAGCGGGTTCCCAGGGAGCCTGAGCGGGTTCCCAGGGAGCCTGAGCGGGTTCCCAGCCTGAGCGGGTTTCCAGCCTGAGCGGGTTCCCAGGGAGCCTGAGCAGGTTCCCAGCCTGAGCGGGTTCCCCGCCTGAGCGGGTTCCCAGCCTGAGCGGGTTCCCCGGGAGCCTGAGCGTGTTCCCCGCCTGAGCGGGTTTCCCAGCCTGAGCGGGTTCCCCGGGAGCCTGAGTGGGTTCCCAGCCTGAGCGGGTTCCCCGCCTGAGCAGGTTCCCGGGGAGCCTGAGTGGGTTCCCAGCCTGAGCGGGTTCCCAGCCTGAGCGGGTTCCCATGGAGCCTAAGCGGGTTCCCAGCCTGAGCGGGTTCCCAGCCTGAGCGGGTTCCCATGGAGCCTGACCGAGTTCCCAGCCTGAGCGAGTTCCCAGGAAGCCTGAGCAGGTTCCGAGGGAACCTAAGCGGGTTCCCAGCCTGAGCGGGTTCCCCGGGAGCCTGAGCGGGTTCCCAGCCTGAGCGAGTTCCCAGCCTGAGCGGGTTCCCAGGGAGCCTGAGCAGGTTCCCAGCCTGAGCGGGTTCCCCGCCTGAGCGGGTTCCCAGCCTGAGCGGGTTCCCCGGGAGCCTGAGCGGGTTCCCCGCCTGAGCGGGTTTCCCAGCCTGAGCGGGTTCCCCGGGAGCCTGAGTGGGTTCCCAGCCTGAGCGGGTTCCCCGCCTGAGCAGGTTCCCGGGGAGCCTGAGTGGGTTCCCAGCCTGAGCGGGTTCCCAGCCTGAGCGGGTTCCCATGGAGCCTAAGCGGGTTCCCAGCCTGAGCGGGTTCCCAGCCTGAGCGGGTTCCCAGCCTGAGCGGGTTCCCAGGGAGCCTGAGCGGGTTCCCAGGGAGCCTGAGCGGGTTCCCAGGGAGCCTGAGCGGGTTCCCAGCCTGAGCGAGTTCCTAGCCTGTGCGGGTTCCCAGGGAGCCTGATCGGGTTCCCAGGGAGGCTGAGCAGGTTCCCAGCCAGAGCGAGATCCCAGCCTGAGCGGGTTCCAGCCTGAGCGGGTTCCCAGCCTGAGCGGGTTCCCATGGAGCCTGAGCGGGTTCCCAGCCTGAGCGGGTTCCCATGGAGCCTGAGCGGGTTCCCAGCCTGAGCGGGTTCCCAGGGAGCCTGAGCAGGTTCCCAGCCTGAGCAGGTTCCCAGCCTGAGCGGGTTCCCACCCTGAGCGGGTTCCCAGCTTGAAGGGGTTCCCAGGGAGCCTGAGCGGGTTCACAGCCTGAGCAGGTTCCCAGCCTGAGCGGGTTCCCATGGTGCCTGAGCGAGTTCCCAGCCTGAGCGGGTTCCCACCCTGAGCGGGTTCCCACCCTGAGCGGGTTCCCAGCCTGAAGGGGTTCCCAGGGAGCTTGAGCGGGTTCCCAGCCTGAGCGGGTTCCCAGGGAGCCTGAGCGGGTTCCCAGCCTGAGCGGGTTCCCAGCATGAGCGGGTTCCCAGGGAGGCTGAGCGGGTTCCCAGGGAGCCTGAGCGAGTTCCCAGTCTGAGAAGGTTCCCAGGGAGCCTGAGCGGGTTCCCATGGAGCCTGAGCGGGTTCACAGCTTGAGCGGGTTCCCAGCCTGAGCTTGTTACCAATCTGAGTGGGTTCCCAGCCTGAACGGGTTCCCAGCCTGAGCGGGTTCCCAGCCTGAGCGGGTTCCCAGGGAGCCTGAGCGGGTTCCCAGCCTGAGCGAGTTCCCAGCCTGAGTGGGTTCCCACCCTGAGCGGGTTCCCAGCCTGAAGGGGTTCCCAGGGAGCCTGAGCGGGTTCCCAGGGAGCCTGAGCGGGTTCCCAGCCTGAGCGGGTTCCCCGCCTGAGCGGGTTCCCAGCCTGAGCGGGTTCCCCGGGAGCCTGACCGGGTTCCCCGCCTGAGGGGGTTTCCCAGCCTGAGCGGGTTCCCCGGGAGCCTGAGTGGGTTCCCAGCCTGAGCGGGTTCCCAGGGAGCCTGAGTGGGTTCCCAGCCTGAGTGGGTTCCCAGCCTGAGTGGGTTCCCAGCCTGAGCGGGTTCCCATGGAGCCTGAGCGGGTTCCCAGGGAGCCTGAGCGGGTTCCCAGGGAGCCTGAGCGGGTTCCCAGCCTGAGTGGGTACCCACCCTGAGCGGGTTCCCAGGGAGCCTGAGCGGGTTCCCAGGGAGCCTGAGCGGGTTCACAGCCTGAGCAGGTTCCCAGCCTGAGCGGGTTCCCATGGTGCCTGAGCGAGTTCCCAGCCTGAGCGGGTTCTCACCCTGAGCGGGTTCCCACCCTGAGCGGGTTCCCAGCCTGAAGGGGTTCCCAGGGAGCCTGAGCGGGTTCCCAGCCTGAGCGGGTTCCCATGGAGCCTGAGCGGGTTCACAGCTTGAGCGGGTTCCCAGCCTGAGCTTGTTCCCAATCTGAGTGGGTTCCCAGCCTGAACGGGTTCCCAGCCTGAGCGGGTTCCCAGCCTGAGCGGGTTCCCAGGGAGCCTGAGCGGGTTCCCAGTCTGAGCGAGTTCCCAGCCTGAGTGGGTTCCCATCCTGAGCGGGTTCCCAGCCTGAAGGGGTTCCCAGGGAGCCTGAGCGGGTTCCCAGGGAGCCTGAGCGGGTTCCCAGCCTGAGCGGGTTCCCCGCCTGAGCGAGTTCCCAGCCTGAGCGGGTTCCCCGGGAGCCTGACCGGGTTCCCCGCCTGAGCGGGTTCCCAGCATGAGCGGGTTCCCAGGGAGTCTGAGCGGGTTCCCAGCCTGAGCGGGTTCCCACCCTGAGCGGGTTCCCACCCTGAGCGGGTTCCCAGCCTGAAGGGGTTCCCAGGGAGCCTGAGCGGGTTCCCAGCCTGAGCGGGTTCCCAGGGAGCCTGAGCGGGTTCCCAGCCTGAGCGGGTTCCCAGCATGAGCGGGTTCCCAGGGAGGCTGCGCGGGTTCCCAGGGAGCCTGAGCGAGTTCCCAGTCTGAGAAGGTTCCCAGGGAGCCTGAGCGGGTTCCCATGGAGCCTGAGCGGGTTCACAGCTTGAGCGGGTTCCCAGCCTGAGCTTGTTCCCAATCTGAGTGGGTTCCCAGCCTGAACGGGTCCCAGCCTGAGCGGGTTCCCAGCCTGAGCGGGTTCCCAGGGAGCCTGAGCGGGTTCCCAGCCTGAGCGGGTTCCCCGCCTGAGTGGGTTCCCAGCCTGAGCGGGTTCCCCGGAGCCTGACCGGGTTCCCCGCCTGAGCGGGTTTCCCAGCCTGAGCGGGTTCCCCGGGAGCCTGAGTGGGTTCCCAGCCTGAGCGGGTTCCCATGGAGCCTGAGCGGGTTCCCAGCCTGAGTGGGTTCCCAGCCTGAGTGGGTTCCCAGCCTGAGCGGGTTCCCATGGAGCCTGAGCGGGTTCCCAGGGAGCCTGAGCGGGTTCCCAGCCTGAGCGGGTTTCCAGCCTGAGCGGGTTCCCAGGGAGCCTGAGCAGGTTCCCAGCCTGAGCGGGTTCCCCGCCTGAGCGGGTTCCCAGCCTGAGCGGGTTCCCCGGGAGCCTGAGCGGGTTCCCCGCCTGAGCGGGTTTCCCAGCCTGAGCGGGTTCCCCGGGAGCCTGAGTGGGTTCCCAGCCTGAGCGGGTTCCCCGCCTGAGCAGGTTCCCGGGGAGCCTGAGTGGGTTCCCAGCCTGAGCGGGTTCCCAGCCTGAGCGGGTTCCCATGGAGCCTAAGCGGGTTCCCAGCCTGAGCGGGTTCCCAGCCTGAGCGGGTTCCCATGGAGCCTGACCGAGTTCCCAGCCTGAGCGAGTTCCCAGGAAGCCTGAGCAGGTTCCGAGGGAACCTAAGCGGGTTCCCAGCCTGAGCGGGTTCCCAGCCTGAGCGGGTTCCCCGGGAGCCTGAGCGGGTTCCCAGCCTGAGCGAGTTCCCAGCCTGAGTGGGTTCCCACCCTGAGCGGGTTCCCAGCCTGAAGGGGTTCCCAGGGAGCCTGAGCGGGTTCCCAGGGAGCCTGAGCGGGTTCCCAGCCCGAGCGGGTTTCCAGCCTGAGCGGGTTCCCCGGGAGCCTGAGCGGGTTCCCAGCCTGAGCGGGTTCCCCGCCTGAGCGGGTTCCCAGGCTGAGCGGGTTCCCCGGGAGCCTGAGCGGGTTCCCCGCCTGAGCGGGTTTCCCAGCCTGAGCGGGTTCCCCGGGAGCCTGAGTGGGTTCCCAGCCTGAGCGGGTTCCCAGCCTGAGTGGGTTCCCAGCCTGAGCGGGTTCCCATGGAGCCTGAGCGGGTTCCCAGGGAGCCTGAGCGGGTTCCCAGGGAGCCTGAGCGGGTTCCCAGCCTGAGTGGGTTCCCACCCTGAGCGGGTTCCCAGGGAGCCTGAGCGGGTTCCCAGGGAGCCTGAGCGGGTTCCCAGCCTGAGCGGGTTCCCAGCCTGAGCGGGTCCCCATGGAGCCTGAGCGGGTTTCCAGCCTGAGCAGGTTCCCATGGAGCCTAAGCGGGTTCCCAGCCTGAGCAGGTTCCCATGGAGCCTGAGCAGGTTCCCAGCCTGAGCGAGTTCCCAGGAAGCCTGAGCAGGTTCCGAGGGAACCTAAGCGGGTTCCCAGCCTGAGCGGGTTCCCAGGGAGCCTGAGAGGGTTCCCAGCCTGAGCGGGTTCCCAGCCTGAGCAGGTTCCCAGCCTGAGCGGGTTCCCAGGGAGGCTGAGCGGGTTCCCAGCCTGAGCGGGTTCGCAGCCTGAGCAGGTTCCCAGCCTGAGCAAGTTGCCAGCCTGAGCGGGTTCACAGCCTGAGTGGGTTCCCAGGGAGCCTGAGCAGTTTCCCAGCCTGAACGGGTTCCCAGGGAGCCTGAGCAGGTTCACAGCCTGAGTGGGTTCCCAGCCAGAGCGGGTTCCCAGCCTGAGCGGGTTCCCAGCCTGAGCAGGTTCCCAGGGAGCCTGAGCGGGTTCCCAGGGAGCCTGAGCGGGTTCCCAGGGAGCCTGAGCAGGTTCCCAGCCT
This sequence comes from Scyliorhinus canicula, assembly GCF_902713615.1. NCBI lineage: Eukaryota > Metazoa > Chordata > Chondrichthyes > Carcharhiniformes > Scyliorhinidae > Scyliorhinus > Scyliorhinus canicula. Next base: position 15,651,237 of record NC_052148.1, on the reverse strand, counting down.
GAGCGGGTTCCCAGCCTGAGCGGGTTCCCAGCCTGAGCAGGTTCCCAGGGAGCCTGAGCGGGTTCCCAGGGAGCCTGAGCGGGTTCCCAGGGAGCCTGAGCAGGTTCCCAGCCTGAGCGGGTTCCCAGGGAGGCTGAGCGGGTTCCCAGGGAGGCTGGGCAGGTTCCCAGCCTGAGCAGGTTCCCAGGGATCCTGAGCGGGTTCCCAGCCTGAGCGGGTTCCCAGCCTGAGCGGGTTCCCAGGGAGCCTGAGCAGGTTCCCCGCCTGAGCGGGTTCCCAGGGAGCCTGAGCGAGTTCCCAGGGAGTCTGAGCGGGTTCGCAGCCTGAGCGGGTTCACAGCCTGAGCAGGTTTCCAGCCTGAACGGTTTCCCATGGAGCCTGAGCGGGTTCCCAGCCTGAGTGGGTTCCCAGCCTGAGTGGGTTCCCAGCCTGAGCGGGTTCCCATGGAGCCTGAGCGGGTTCCCAGGGAGCCTGAGCGGGTTCCCAGGGAGCCTGAGCGGGTTCCCAGCCTGAGTGGGTTCCCACCCTGAGCGGGTTCCCAGGGAGCCTGAGCGGGTTCCCAGGGAGCCTGAGCGGGTTCCCAGCCTGAGCGGGTTCCCAGCCTGAGCGGGTTCCCATGGAGCCTGAGCGGGTTTCCAGCCTGAGCAGGTTCCCATGGAGCCTAAGCGGGTTCCCAGCCTGAGCAGGTTCCCATGGAGCCTGAGCAGGTTCCCAGCCTGAGCGAGTTCCCAGGAAGCCTGAGCAGGTTCCGAGGGAACCTAAGCGGGTTCCCAGCCTGAGCGGGTTCCCAGGGAGCCTGAGAGGGTTCCCAGCCTGAGCGGGTTCCCAGCCTGAGCAGGTTCCCAGCCTGAGCGGGTTCCCAGGGAGGCTGAGCGGGTTCCCAGCCTGAGCGGGTTCGCAGCCTGAGCAGGTTCCCAGCCTGAGCAAGTTGCCAGCCTGAGCGGGTTCACAGCCTGAGTAGGTTCCCAGGGAGCCTGAGCAGTTTCCCAGCCTGAACGGGTTCCCAGGGAGCCTGAGCAGGTTCACAGCCTGAGTGGGTTCCCAGCCAGAGCGGGTTCCCAGCCTGAGCGGGTTCCCAGCCTGAGCAGGTTCCCAGGGAGCCTGAGCGGGTTCCCAGGGAGCCTGAGCGGGTTCCCAGGGAGCCTGAGCAGGTTCCCAGCCTGAGCGGGTTCCCAGCCTGAGCGGGTTCCCAACCTGAGCAGGTTCCCAGGGAGCCTGAGCGGGTTCCCAGGGAGCCTGAGCGGGTTCCCAGGGAGCCTGAGCAGGTTCCCAGCCTGAGCGGGTTCCCAGGGAGGCTGAGCGGGTTCCCAGGGAGGCTGAGCAGGTTCCCAGCCTGAGCAGGTACCCAGGGATCCTGAGCGGGTTCCCAGCCTGAGCGGGTTCCCAGCCTGAGCGGGTTCCCAGGGAGCCTGAGCAGGTTCCCAGCCTGAGCGGGTTCCCAGCCTGAGCGGGTTCCCAGCCTGAGTGGGTACCCACCCTGAGCGGGTTCCCAGGGAGCCTGAGCGGGTTCCCAGGGAGCCTGAGCGGGTTCCCAGCCTGAGCGGGTTTCCAGCCTGAGCGGGTTCCCAGGGAGCCTGAGCAGGTTCCCAGCCTGAGCGGGTTCCCCGCCTGAGCGGGTTCCCAGCCTGAGCGGGTTCCCCGGGAGCCTGAGCGGGTTCCCCGCCTGAGCGGGTTTTCCAGCCTGAGCGGGTTCCCCGGGAGCCTGAGTGGGTTCCCAGCCTGAGCGGGTTCCCCGCCTGAGCAGGTTCCCGGGGAGCCTGAGTGGGTTCCCAGCCTGAGCGGGTTCCCAGCCTGAGCGGGTTCCCATGGAGCCTAAGCGGGTTCCCAGCCTGAGCGGGTTCCCAGCCTGAGCGGGTTCCCATGGAGCCTGACCGAGTTCCCAGCCTGAGCGAGTTCCCAGGAAGCCTGAGCAGGTTCCGAGGGAACCTAAGCGGGTTCCCAGCCTGAGCGGGTTCCCAGCCTGAGCGGGTTCCCCGGGAGCCTGAGCGGGTTCCCAGCCTGAGCGAGTTCCCAGCCTGAGCGGGTTCCCAGGGAGCCTGAGCAGGTTCCCAGCCTGAGCGGGTTCCCCGCCTGAGCGGGTTCCCAGCCTGAGCGGTTTCCCCGGGAGCCTGAGCGGGTTCCCCGCCTGAGCGGGTTTCCCAGCCTGAGCGGGTTCCCCGGGAGCCTGAGTGGGTTCGCAGCCTGAGCGGGTTCCCCGCCTGAGCAGGTTCCCGGGGAGCCTGAGTGGGTTCCCAGCCTGAGCGGGTTCCCAGCCTGAGCGGGTTCCCATGGAGCCTAAGCTGGTTCCCAGCCTGAGCGGGTTCCCAGCCTGAGCGGGTTCCCATGGAGCCTGACCGAGTTCCCAGCCTGAGCGAGTTCCCAGGAAGCCTGAGCAGGTTCCGAGGGAACCTAAGCGGGTTCCCAGCCTGAGCGGGTTCCCAGCCTGAGCGGGTTCCCCGGGAGCCTGAGCGGGTTCCCAGCCTGAGCGAGTTCCCAGCCTGAGTGGGTTCCCACCCTGAGCGGGTTCCCAGCCTGAAGGGGTTCCCAGGGAGCCTGAGCGGGTTCCCAGGGAGCCTGAGCGGGTTCCCAGCCCGAGCGGGTTTCCAGCCTGAGCGGGTTCCCCGGGAGCCTGAGCGGGTTCCCAGCCTGAGCGGGTTCCCCGCCTGAGCGGGTTCCCAGGCTGAGCGGGTTCCCCGGGAGCCTGAGCGGGTTCCCCGCCTGAGCGGGTTTCCCAGCCTGAGCGGGTTCCCCGGGAGCCTGAGTGGGTTCCCAGCCTGAGCGGGTTCCCAGCCCGAGTGGGTTCCCAGCCTGAGCGGGTTCCCATGGAGCCTGAGCGGGTTCCCAGGGAGCCTGAGCGGATTCCCAGGGAGCCTGAGCGGGTTCCCAGCCTGAGTGGGTTCCCACCCTGAGCGGGTTCCCAGGGAGCCTGAGCGGGTTCCCAGGGAGCCTGAGCGGGTTCCCAGCCTGAGCGGGTTCCCAGCCTGAGCGGGTCCCCATGGAGCCTGAGCGGGTTTCCAGCCTGAGCAGGTTCCCATGGAGCCTAAGTGGGTTCCCAGCCTGAGCAGGTTCCCATGGAGCCTGAGCAGGTTCCCAGCCTGAGCGAGTTCCCAGGAAGCCTGAGCAGGTTCCGAGGGAACCTAAGCGGGTTCCCAGTCTGAGCGGGTTCCCAGGGAGCCTGAGAGGGTTCCCAGCCTGAGCGGGTTCCCAGCCTGAGCAGGTTCCCAGCCTGAGCGGGTTCCCAGGGAGGCTGAGCGGGTTCCCAGCCTGAGCGGGTTCGCAGCCTGAGCAGGTTCCCAGCCTGAGCAAGTTGCCAGCCTGAGCGGGTTCACAGCCTGAGTGGGTTCCCAGGGAGCCTGAGCAGTTTCCCAGCCTGAACGGGTTCCCAGGGAGCCTGAGCAGGTTCACAGCCTGAGTGGGTTCCCAGCCAGAGCGGGTTCCCAGCCTGAGCGGGTTCCCAGCCTGAGCGGGTTCCCAGGGAGCCTGAGCGGGTTCCCAGGGAGCCTGAGCGGGTTCCCAGGGAGCCTGAGCAGGTTCCCAGCCTGAGCGGGTTCCCAGCCTGAGCGGGTTCCCAGCCTGAGCAGGTTCCCAGGGAGCCTGAGCGGGTTCCCAGGGAGCCTGAGCGGGTTCCCAGGGAGCCTGAGCAGGTTCCCAGCCTGAGCGGGTTCCCAGGGAGGCTGAGCGGGTTCCCAGGGAGGCTGGGCAGGTTCCCAGCCTGAGCAGGTTCCCAGGGATCCTGAGCGGGTTCCCAGCCTGAGCGGGTTCCCAGCCTGAGCGGGTTCCCAGGGAGCCTGAGCAGGTTCCCAGCCTGAGCGGGTTCCCAGCCTGAGCGGGTTCCCATGGAGCCTGAGCAGGTTCCCCGCCTGAGCGGGTTTCCAGGGAGCCTGAGCGAGTTCCCAGGGAGTCTGAGCGGGTTCGCAGCCTGAGCGGGTTCACAGCCTGAGCAGGTTTCCAGCCTGAACGGTTTCCCATGGAGCCTGAGCGGGTTCCCAGCCTGAGTGGGTTCCCAGCCTGAGCGGGTTCCCAGGGAGCCTGAGCGGGTTCTCAGCCTGAGCGGGTTCCGAGGGGGCCTGAGCGGGTTCTCAGCCTGAGCGGGTTCCCAGGGGGCCTGAGCGGGTTCTCAGCCTGAGCGGGTTCCCAGGGGGCCTGTGCGGGTTCCCAGCCTGAGCGGGTTCCCAGCCTGAGCGGGTTCCCAGGGAGCCTGAGCGGGTTCCCAGCCTGAGCGGGTTCCCAGGGGGCCTGAGCGGGTTCCCAGCCTGAGCGGGTTCCCAGCCTGAGCGGGTTCCCAGGGGGCCTGGCTTCATCCTCTTTTCAACAGCATCTGGCTGGTTGATACACATGCAGTCCTTTGTTTGACAGTCTTCGAACCAAACTCCAAATGGCAAACTTAGCTATTGCCGCTCCCTATTTCACCTGACTGTGCAGCCAAAGAATACGGTGGCCTATTCCGGGAGGGGGACGAGTGGCGTTGCGGTGGGGTTAGTGGGGTGCAGGAGGGTGGGGGGAGCTGTGGGGGTGGCTCCTGCTGTCAAATTAGGCACTATGCCTGCAGTACGGTTCCCGGCACCGACTCACCCACCCCTACCTCACTGCCATTTACCTGCCGGGTGTCCAGCCCACTGGGTGAATTCCACAAGGGAGTGTAAGGCCTGCCCCATCCCAGCTAAGGGCCCAAAAGGCTGTTGAATAGCTGCAGAGAGAGCAGGCCGCACCAGGGCAGGCTTGCCTTTGAATATTACACCCCGGGCAGGGTCCCCACCCCCAGTGTAACATTCAGCCCTTGGCTCTTGTGGTAAACCACTGTTACACCCCGACTCCACAAGGCAGACCCGTTGGTGGAGAGGGTGCAATTGCTCCATGCAAACCCCCAGTATGCCTACGTGGTGTACCCCGATGGCCGCCAAGATACTGTCTCCCTCAGGGACCTGGCACCAGCAGGTTCCACACACACACACACACCCCTCCTGCCCGGTGCCACCCTCCCCTCCCCCGGCGCTCCCACCAGCCCCCCCCCCCCCCCCCCCCCCCCCCCCCAGGACCATCCATCCTCTACGTGCCCACGCCCGAGGATGAAGAAGATTTCGGCAAGCTCCCGGAGTCACCAAACATCAGGCCAGCACTGACATCGCCGCCGCCACTACCTCGCTCCCAGCAGAACATCAAGGCCCCCGGACTGGTTAAACCTCTAACTGGTCCACTGGACTTCAAAAGACATTTTTTTCCGCTCTCAAATATTGTAAATATAAATTCATTGCTGTATATAGTTCTCCACCACCCCCGCCGGACTCAATTTTAACAGGGGGTGAATGTGGTAAACTACTGTTACAGCTGTATAAGGTGATGTGTAGTCAGACCTGTACTACAGGTTCGCCTGTAGTCCCTGCCTGCTGGCTCCGCCCAGTAGGCGGAGTATAAATATGTGTGTCCCCAATGAAGCAGCCATTTCGCCAGCTGCTGTGGGGGGCCACACATCTTAGAGCAATAAAGCCTCAGTTGTATCCAACTCTAGTCTTTGTTCAATTGATCGTGCACCAGCTCTAATGTACTATCAATTACGACGAGACGAGAGTAGAGTGTAATCGAGGCTTTATTACGCAGAGATGTGTAGCCTCCTGCAGCTGCTGCCAAAATGGCTGCAGCTCGGAGAGCACACACATTTATACTCCGCCTTCTGGGTGGAGCCAGCAGGCAGGGATCTAACCCCATACCTGTAGTACAGGAGCCTCACCGTAATACACCTCATATGCGGTACATACAATACAACAGCGGTGACTACCACATTCGCCCCCTGTAAAAAAAAGAGTCCGGCGGGGGTGGTGGAATGCTATGTCCATGTAGGCGTTTAAGATTTTAGGAACAGTTCATAAATTCAGACGATCGGGCGCCTTGATCCTTCGTTGCGAGCGCCGCAGTCTCGGTGGTGATTCAGGCGTCGGTTCGGTCGTCGGTAACTCCGGGAGCGTGTCGGCCTCGTCTTCATCCCTGGGTGGGACCAAGGGGAGGATGGATCGTCATAGCGGGGGCTGTGGTGAGGTGCGCTGGGGGAGGGAGGGTGGCGCCTGGGCAGAGGGATGGGTGTGGGGACCCAGCTGGTGCCAGGTCCCTGAGGGAGACTGTGTCTTGGCGGCCGTTGGGGTACACCACGTAGGCGTACTGCGGGTTCACGTGAAGAAGCCGTACCCTCTCAACCAACAGGTCCGCCTTGTGGAGCCGCACGTGCTTGCAGAGGAGAACAGGTCCTGGAGCTGCCAGCCACGTTGAGAGCGAAACCCCGGAGGTGGACTTCCTGGGGAAGGCAAAGAGACATTCATGGGAAGTTTCATTAGTCGCGGTGCACAGGAGCGACCGAATGGAGTGGAGGGCGTTGGGGAGGACCTCTTGCCAGGGGTAGGCCAGGAGATTTCTGGACCGTAGAGCCAGCTGGACGGCCTTCCAGACCGTCCCATTCTCCGGCTCCACCTGCCCGTTTCCCCGGGGGTTGTAGCTGGTCGTCCTGCTCGAGGCAATGCCCCTGCTGAGCAGGTACTGGCGCAGCTCATCGCTCATAAATGAGGATCCCCGGTCACTGTGGACGTAGGCGGGGAAACCGAACAGAGCGAACATGGTGTTGAGGGCTTTGATGACGGGGGCAGATGTCATATCGGGGCATGGGACGCCGAAGGGGAATCTGGAATATTCGTCAACCACGTTAAGAAAGTATGTGTTTCGATCGGTGGAGGGGAGGGGCCCTTTGAAATCCACACTGAGGTGTTCAAAGGGGCGGAAAGCCTTCACCAGGTGCGCTCGATCTGGCCGGTAGAAGTGCAGTTTGCTATCCGTGCAGACCTGGCAGTCACTGGTGATAGACCTGACTTCCTCGATGGAGTAGGGCAGATTGCGGGCCTTTATGAAGTGATAAAAACGGGTGAGCCCTGGGTGACAGAGATCATCGTTCAGGGTCCGGAGTCGGTCCACTTGTGCGCTGGCACACGTACCTCGGGACAGGGCATCGGGGGGCTCGTTGAGCTTACCGGGGCGATACAATATCTCGTAATTGTAGGTGGAGAGCTCGATCCTCCACCTCAAAAGTTTATAATTTTTGATCTCACCCCGCTGTGTGTTGTTGAACATGAACAACCGATCGTTGGTCAGTGAGGAGAGTGAATCTCCTACCGATCAGATAATGCCTTCAATGCCGCACAGCTTCTACTATGGCTTGGGCCTCCTCAACGGAGGAGTGCTGAATTTCGGAGGCATGGAGTGTGCGGGAGAAGAATGCCACAGGTCTGCCTGCCTGGTTGAGGGTGGCGGCCAGAGCGACGTCTGATGCATCGCTCTCGACTTGAAAGGGGAGGGTCTCGTCGACCACGTGCATCGCGGACTTGGTGATGTCGGCCTTGATACGGTCAAAGGCCTGGTGAGCCTGGTGGGAAAACGGTGGAGTGGATGAAGGGGCGGGCCTTGTCCGCATAGTTTGGGACCCACTGAGCGTAGTACGAGAAGAAGCCCAGGCATTGTTTGAGGGCCTTGGGGCAGTGGGGGAGTGGGAGTACCATGAGAGGGCGCATGCGATCGGGGTTGGGCCCTAGAACTCTATTTTGAACCACATAGCCGAGGGTGGCTAAGCGGTTAGTGCTGAACACGCACTTCTCCTTGTTGTAGGTTAGGTTGAGGAGTTTGGCGGTGTGGAGGAATTTGGAAAGGTTAGCACCGTGGTCCTGTTGGTCGTGGCCGCAAATGGTGACGTTATCCAAGTGCGAGAAGGTGGCCCGCAGTCCGTACTGGTCAACCATTCGGTCCATCTCCCGTTGGAAGACCGAGACCCTGTTAGTGACGCCAAAGCAAACCCGAAGGAAGTAGTAAAGGCTTCTGCTTCAAATGCAGTGTATGGGCGGTCCGTCTTGCGAATGGGGAGCTGGTGGTAGGCAGATTTCAGGTCCACTGTTGAGAAGACCCGGTACTGTGCAATCTGATTGACCATATCAGATATGCATGGGAGGGGGTACGCGTCGAGCTGTGTGTACCGGTTGATGGTCTGACTGTCGTCAACGACCATCCTGTTTTTCTCGCCAGTTTTCACAACTACCACGTGGGCTCTCCAGGGGCTGTTGCTGGCCTCGATAATACTTCCCGCAGCAGTCGCTGGACCTCAGACCTGATGAAGGTCCTGTCCTGGGCACTGTACCGTCTGCTCCTGGTGGCGACGGGTTTGCAATCCGAGGTGAGGTTTGCAAAAGGGGAAGGCGGGTCGACCTTAAAATTCGTGAGGCCGCAGACAGTGAGGGGTGGGAGGGGCCCGCCAAATTTCAGGGTTAGGCTCTGGAGGTTGCACTGGAAGTCCAGGCTGAGTAACAAGGCAGCGCAGAGGTTGGGGAGGACGTAGAGCCACTGAACTCTATGCCCTGGATGGTGAGGGTGGCGGTACAGTACCCCCGGATCGCCACGGAGTGGGATTTGGAGGCCAGGGTGATCTTTTGGTTGATGGGGTGTACCGCAAGGGAGCAGCGCCTTACCGTATCGGGGTGGATGAAGCTCTCAGTGCTCCTGGAGTCCAGAAGGCAGGATGCCTCGTGGCCATCGACCGGTACTGTTGTCGACGCGGTCGCGAGGTTGTGTGGTCGGGACTGGTCGATCGTGATGGAGATGAGACGCGGCTGATCAGCGGCGGTTGTAGGCAATGATCGGCCAGATGAGGTGCCCAACGAGCAGGGGTCCTGAGGCTGGGAAGTTGGCAATGCCCACGGACTGCACGAGGGGGGTGCAGGGACAATAGCAGCGACCGAGCTGGCCTGGAACACAGCAGCAAAATATCCTTTCTTCCCGCAGGCCTTGCAGAGCGCGCTCCGCGCCGGGCAGCGCTGCCGGGGGTGTTTTGTCTGTCCGCAGAAGTAGCACCTGGGTCCCCCGGGGTTGGTTGGCTGCCGTGCGGCTCAGGCCTGGGGTTGGCTGGGAGCGGCCGCTGGTGGGGTCCACGATGGGGTGTTCGCCAGCGGGGTCCACGATGCACAGGAGTGTGGGCTGAGTGATTGGGGGCATAAGCCTGAACATTGCAGGAAGCAACCATGAGTGAAATCGCTAGCTTCCTGGTCGCCGCGAGGTCGAGGGTAGCCCCTTCTAAGAGGCGCCGGCGGATGTAAGCTGACCCTTTGCCAGTGACGTTCGCATCTCGAATTAAAAGTTCGGAATGTTCAACGGCCGAAATGGCCTGGCAATCGCAGTCCCTCGCCAGGGCGTGCAGGGCGCGCCAGAAATCTTCCACAGACTCACCGGAGAGTTGATGCCTTCTGTGCCTCTGAGGGTGGTTCAGTCGCAGATCCTATGTATGCCTCGAAGCAGGCTAGCCAATGTGCGAAGGCCGACTTGGCGTTGTCTGCTTCAGGGTTCAGCTGCAGACGATCAGGCTTGATGTGGAGATCCATCGTTTTAAATTCTTTCCGTAATAAATTGATGCACTATCAATTACGACGAGACGAGAGTAGAGAGTAATCGAGGCTTTATTACGCAGAGATGTGTAGCCTCCTGCAGCTGCTGCCGAAATGGCTGCAGTTCGGAGAGCCCACACATTTATACTCCGCCTACTGGGTGGAGCCAGCACACAGGGATCTACCCCCGTACTGTACTAGAGGGGCCTTACCGTAATACACCTCATATGCGGTAAATACAATACAACAATGGTGACTACCACAGGCTCGTGACTGGGGCCACCGATAGCCACAGGCCGAATAAGGACAGACAGCGTTCCATTCTTAAAGGGTATGAGTGAACTAGTTGGGTTTATTGTGACAAACTGATAATACTCTGGTTATATTTAACTGACACCTTCCTCCCTCCACAGGCTCTGAGACATGAAGGCACAACAATAACTTGTATTTAAAGAGCGCATTCAAGATAAGAAGAAGCACTTATCAGAAACTTGATACAGCAAACGTAGACGCTGAACCAAACTAAGGTATTATTAGGGGAGGTGGCCAAATGCTTAGTCAAAGAGGCAGGTTTTAAGGAGCTTCGTGAAGGAGAAAAGCCAGGTGAAGGGCGGAGTGATTTAGGAAGGGAATTCTGGAGTGAAAGACATACCAGGCATACCGGCCTCCCCGAACAGGCGCCGGAATGTGGCGACTTGGGGCTTTTCACAGTAACTTCATTGAAGCCTGCTTGTGACAACAAGCGATTATAACCAGCAACGGTGGAGCAATTGAAATCAGGAATAATCTTTTTTTTATAATAATCTTTATTAGTGTCACAAGTAGTCTTACATTAACACTGCAATGAAGTTATTGTGAAAATCCCCTAGTCGCCACACTCCAGCGACTGTTCGGGTACACAAAAGGAGAATTCAGAATGTCAAATTCACCTAACAGCACGTCTTTCGGGACATGTTGGAGGAAACCGGAGCACCCGGAGGAAACCCACGCAGACACGGGGAGAACATACAGACTCCGCACAGCCAGTGACCCAAGCCGGGAATCGAACCCGGGTCCCTGTGCTGCGAAGCAACAGTGCTAGCCACTGTGCTGCCGTGTTCAAGTGACCAGAATGTTCAAGTGACCAGAATTAAATGAGGGCCGAGATTTCAGTCATGGATATAAATGCCAGTTGTTGTTACTGATGGGATTGCCCAGCCCACCCGCAATCAGGGGAAAATGACGGAACCCCCTTGGCTCAGGCAACGATGATGGTATGTTACTGTGCTGTCAGCACCTCTTCAGGAAGGTTGGCACTGACTCAGGTGGTGGGTTCAAATCTCACTCCAAACACCCACGTGCAAGATCTAGCCTGACACCCGCAGTTGGTACCAAAGGGGCGCGGTACTCTCAGAGGCTCCATCTCTTGGATGAGACCTTAAATCAAGGACCCAGGCTGCTCTGTCAGATGCATGCAAAAAGACTCCATGGAGACGAACAAAGGAGTTCTCCCAGTGTTCTGACCAATGGGTATCAAAAATTTGCGGAATCTGATTATTGTCCTGTTGTTGTTTGTGGGAGCTTGCTGTGCACAATTAAATGGTCCATTTCCTAAATTAGAACAGTGGCTGCACTTCATTGTGAAGCACTTTGGGACATCCTGTGCACATAAAAGGCACTATAGAAATGCAAGTTCTTTCAAATAGCACGCCCAGAGATAGCAGCTCTGTCTCACTTACCTCAGACCATGCCACAGAACATTGATATAAATGATTTAGATATGAATGTAGGAGGGTTGATCAGCAAGTTCGCGGATGATATGAAAATTAGTAGGGTGGTAAATATTGAGGAGGATAGCCTTCGATTACAAGAGGATGTAGATGGGTTGGTCAGATGGGCTGATCAGTGGCAATGTAGCGCAGTGGTTAGCACTGCTGCCTCACGGCACCGAGGACCCAAGTTCGATCCCGGCCCCGAGTCACTGTCCGTGTGGAGTTTGCACATTCTCCCTGTTGTGCGTGTATTTAGATGTCCACTTGCGATCACAAGGCACACAAGGTTATGGGGCCAAGTGCTAGGAAATGGGATGAGAATAGTTAGGAGGTTGTTTTTGACCGGTGCAGACTCGATGGGCCGAAGGGCCTTTTCTGTGCTGTATGACTCTATAATTCTTAACACAGTGCTTCCATTCAATTGCCAACCCTAGCATCTCCAACAGTTGAAGATTAATCTCCGGACATTACTCTGAGTGAAACCACGGAGAAATCTCACAAGGCCATTGTAAAAACAATTGTATAGTTTTACAATTCATTCATTCATGGGATGAGAGCATCACTGGCATTTATTGCCCATTCCTAAATGCCCTCTGTGAGGGTGGCGGTGAGCTGCCTTCTTGAACCGCCACGGCCCATGTGGTGTAGGTACACCCACGGTGCTGTTAGGGAGGGCGTTCCAGGATTTTGACCCAGGGACACTGAAGGAGCGGTGATATATTTCCATGTGAGGATATCATAGCTATCATAGAATTTACAGTGCAGAAGGAGGCCATTCGGACCATCGAGTCTGCACCGGCTCTTGGAAAGAGCACCCTACCCAAGGTCAACACCTCCACCTTATCCCCATAACCCAGTCCCAGTAACCCCACCCAACACTAAGGGCAATTTATCATGGCCAATCCACCTAACCTGCTCATCTTTGGACTGTGGGAGGAAACCGGTGCACCCGGAGGAACCCCACGCACACACGGGGAGGATGTGCAGACTCCACACAGTGACCCAAGCCGGAATCGAACATGGGACCCTGGAGCTGTGAAGCAATTGTGCTATCCACAAGGCTACCGTGTTGCCCTGGTGGATGGTACATGACATGGAGGGGAACTCCAGGTGGTGATGTTCCGGCGTGTCTTGTCCTTCTAAATGGTAGCGATCATGTGTTTGGAATATTTTTGTTTGTTCATTTTCAAGATTGGCGGAAAAGGACTGTTGGACTAGGCAGGGGAATGGGAAGGCAAAAGCTCCAGGCGCATGTCCAAGAGAAGTTGGCAACCTGAAGTTGGCATGGCTCCAATTCAAAAGCACAATCGCGTAATCGGAGTGGCTTTTCGAAGTTAATGGAGGTGCAGGTCTGTACCAAGAACCGTGTCTCTCCTCAGTCCCTACTCCCACCATAGCCTGCACTGCAGGAAACAAGAGAGACAACTTTCTCATTTATTTACCTGAATGAGACGGGACAGGAGAGGCCCATTGCATTTCCCTACGAGGGGAGAGATCAGCCTCTCCCTTAATGGGATTGGCATCGTGTTTCAAACAAATTAACTCTGATGTACAGCCACAAATATTATTTTAACAGTAAAGGGAAGATTTACGTGAGCAGGTCCCAACCTCTTTGGCTTGACTGACTGTGGCTAGGATATCTAGTTTTAATACGAAGTTTAAACCATGCCGTTAAACCTTTCGCTACCTATCAGGTATCAGCACGATGGTCTCATAGGGATAATTTGGACAGTAATAGTTTGGCCTGATTTTAACATTGGGGGGGGATAGTAGGGGATGAATTTGGAAACCATTGCGGAAGGAGGGTGACATTTGGTTGTGTCTCAATGTGCAAGGTTCTTATCTCAGTGGTCAATTCAACTCCAGGGCCATAAGCACAAAATGCAGCTGCTTCCACTGCTGTACTGAGGGTGGGCTTCATTCACGGAGGACCCGTCCTTCAGCTGAAATGCTGGAGGGACGTTAAAAAAAATAGGGAGGGAGAGTACAGGAGAAAGCTGGCTCGAAATATAAAAACAGGTAGTTCGAGTTTCCACAGTTATTTGAAAATTAAGGGCTGTGAGTCTTTGGAATTGTCTTACTGAAAAGGTGGCAGAAGCAGAGTCTTTGAATGTTTTTATGATGTGGAGATGCCGGCGTTGGACTGGGGTGAGCACAGTCAGATGTCTTACAACACCAGGTTAAAGTCCAACAAGTTTGTTTCAAATCACTAGCTTTCGGAGTACGGCCTCAACCGGGACCTTGGATTCATGTCACATTACATTCATCCCCCACCATCTGGCCTGGGCTTGCGAAATCCTGTCAACTGTCCTGGCTTGAGACAATTCACACCTCTTTAACCTGGGGTTACCCCTCTCTCCAGTTGCTCTGTCTGGACCTGTAAAGACTGAATTACCTGCAAAGACTCGCATTCAGAGAATCGGCTTGCTTCTTTGACTTTGTCCATATATATATGTTTCTGGAACCTACCTCTTCATTCACCTGAGGAAGGAGCAGTGCTCCGAAAGCTAGTGATTTGAAACAAATCTGCTGTACTTGAACCTGGTGTTGTAAGACTTCTTTCTGTTCTTAAAAGAGTCAGTCAAATGAGTATTGGTCCTCTGAAGAGTGAGTCTGGGAAATTTACAATGGAAATTAAGGAAGAAGCCAATGAATTGAAAAGATATGCTGCACCTTGTCTACACTGTAGATGACATAAGTAACATTGCAGAAATACATGTGCGTCAAGACGTGAAAGGGAGGAACTTAATACAATTACAAAAACCAGAGAAAGAATACTGAGCAAATTATTGGAACTAAAAGCTGACAAGTCCCCAGGTCCTAATGGATATTATCCTAGAGTCTTAAAAACAATGCATCTAATATCTCACCATGCTACTTCTTTTAAGAAATAGAATATAAGACCAAGGATGTACTTCTGAGGCTGTATAAGGCTCTGGTCAGATCTCTTTTTGGTACTGTGAGTAGTTTCGGGCCCCGTATCTAAGGAAGGATGTGCTGGCCTTGGAAAGGGTTCGGAGGAGGTTCACAAGAATAATCCCTCAAATGAAGAGCTTGTCATATGAGGAGTGGGTGAGGACTCTGGGTCTGTACTCGTTGGAATTTAGAAGGATGAAGGGGGATCTTATTGAAACTTACAGGATACTTCGAGGCCTGGATAGAGTGGACGTGGAGAAGATGTTTCCACTTGTGGGAAAAACTAGAACCAGAGGACACAATCTCAGACTAAAGGGATGATCCTTTAAAACAGAGATGAGGAGGAATTTCTTCACCCAGAGGGTGGTGAACCTGTGGATCTCTTTGCCGCAGAAGGCTGTGGAGGCCAAATCACTGAGTGTCTTTAAGACAGTGATAGATAGGTCTTGATTAATAAAGGGTTCAGGGGGTTATATGGAGAAGGCAGGAGAATGGCAATGAGAAACATATCAGCCATGATTGAATGGCAGAGCAGACTCGATGGGCCAAATGGCCTAATTAAGAAGATAAGAACATAAGAACTAGGAGCAGGAGTAGGCCATCTGGCCCCTCGAGCCTGCTCCGCCATTCATGGCTGATCTTTTGTGGACTCAGCTCCACTTTCCGGCCCGAACACTATAACCCTTAATCCCTTTATTCTTCAAAAAACTATCTATCTTTATCTTAAAAACATTTAATGAAGGAGCCTCATCTGCTTCACTGGGCAAGGAATTCCTTAGATTCACAGCCCTTTGGGTGAAGAAGTTCCTCCTAAGCTCAGTCCTAAATCTACTTCCCCTTATTCTGAGACTATGCCCCCTAGTTCTGCTTTCACCCGCCAGTGGAAACAACCTGCCCGCATCTATCCTATCTATTCCCTTCATAATTTTATATGTTTCTATAAGATTTCCTCCTCACCCTTCTAAATTCCAATGAGTACAGTCCCAGTCTACTCAACCTCTCCTCATAATCCAACCCCTTCAGCTCTGGGATGAACCTAGTGAATCTCCTCTGCCCACCCTCCAGTGCCAGTACGTCCTTTCTTAGGTTAGGAGACCAAAACTGAACACAATACTCCAGGTGTGGCCTCACTAACACCTTATACAATTGCAGCATAACCTCCCAAGTCTTAAACTCCATTCCTCTAGCAATGAAGGACAAAATTCCATTTGCCTTCTTAATCACCTGTTGCAGCTGCAAACCAACTTTTTGCGACTCATGCACTAGCACACCCAGGTCTCTCTGCACAGCAGCATGTTTTAATATTTTATCATTTAAATAATAATCCATTTTGTTGTTATTCCTACCAAAATGAATAACCTCACATTTGTCAACATTGTATTCCATCTGCCAGACCTTAGCCCATTCACTTAACCTATCCAAATCCCTGTGCAGACTTCCAGTATCCTCTGCACTTTTTGCTTTACCACTCGTCTTAGTGTCATCTGCAAACTTGTACACATTGCCCTTGGTCCCCAACTCCAAATCATCTATGTAAATTGTGAACAATTGTGGGCCCAACACGGATCCCTGAGGGACACCACTAGCTACTGTTTGCCAACCAGAGAAACACCCATTAATCCCCACTCTTTGCTTTCTATTAATTAACCAATCCTCTATCCATGCTACTACTTTACCCTTAATGCCATGCATCTTTATCTTATGCAGCAACCTTTTGTGTGGCACCTTGTCAAAGGCTTTCTGGAAATCCAGATATACCACATCCATTGGCTCCCCATTATCTACCGCACTGGTAATGTCCGCAAACAATTCCACTAAATTAGTTAGGCACGACCTGCCCTTTATGAACCCATGCTGCGTCTGCCCAATGGGACAATTTCCATCCAGATGCCTAGCTATTTCTTCCTTAATGATAGATTCCAGCATCTTCCCTACTACCGAAGTTAAGCTCACTGGCCTATAATTACCCGCTCTCTGCCTACCTCCTTTTTTGAACAGTGGTGTCACGTTTGCTAATTTCCAATCCACCGGGACCACCCCAGAGTCTAGTGAATTTTGGTAAATTATCACTCGTGCATTTGCAATTTCCCTAGCCATCTCTTTTCGCACTCTGGGATGCATTCCATCAAGGCCAGGAGACTTGTCTACCTTTAGCCCCATTAGCTTGCCCATCACTACCTCCTGAGTGATAGCAATCATTTCAAGGTCCTCACCTGTCATAGCCTAATTTCCATCAGTCACTGGCATGTTATTTGTGTCTTCCACTGTGAAGACCGACACAAAAGATTCTGGAAAGGTCCCATCAGATTGGTAAAAAGTGAACTTAACTCCACTATTCAAGAAAGGCAGGAGGCAGCAAGCTGGAAACTACAGGCCAGTTAAATTAATATCTGTCATTGAGAAAATACTGAAATCTATTATTATGGAGGTTACAAGTGGGAAATAAGAAAATCTCAACTCAAACGTATGGATTTGATGTGGTTTTGTGAAAGGGAAATCGTTTTTGTCTAAGTTACTAGAGTTTTGAGGAAGTCACAAGCAATGTGATAGAGGGGAACATGTGGATGCATTGTGCTTTGATTTCCAGAAAGCATCTGACAAGGTGCCATGTCAAAATAAGAGGTCATGGGGTAGGGGGTAACATTTTAGTATTGCTGGAGGATTGGCTAGCTAACAGGATACAGAGAGAAGGCTGAAGTGGTCATTTTCAGTTTGGCAAGATGTAATGAGTGAAGTGCCACATGGATACGTGCTGGGGTCGCAACTACATACAATCTATATTCATGACGTGGATGATGGGACTGAACGTATGATTATCAAATTGGCTGATGACACAAAGATAGGTAGGAAAGTAAGTTGTGAAGAGGACACACATCTGCAAAGGTTCAAAGGAAGGGCATTGTAGCACAGTGGTTAGAACAGTTGCTTTCACAGCTCCAGGGTCCCAGGTTCAATTCCCGTATTGGGTCACTGTCTGTGCAGAGTTTGTACTTTCTCCCCGTGTCTGCGTGGGTTTCCTCCGGGTGCCCCGGTTTCCTCCCGCAGTCCAAAGATGTGCAGGTTAGGCGGATTGGCCATGATCAATTTCCCTTAGTGTCAAAAACGTTTAGGTGGGGATCCTAGGTTACAGGGGTAGGGTGGAGGTGTGGGCTAAGGTAGGGTGCTATTTCCAAGGGCCGGTGCAGACTCGATGGGCCGAATGGCCTCCTTCTGCATTGTAAATTCTATGATACTATGCCATAGATAGGTTAAGAGAGTGGGCAAAGATCCGGCAGGTGGAGTATAATTTTGGAAAATGTGACCTTTGCCTCTTTTGTATTGAGACTAAAAAAGCGGCATTTTATTTAAATGGAGTAGTTTGCATAACACTGAAGTACGGAGCGATCTGTGGGTCTTGGTGCATGTTGGCAGGATCTTTCCCCATGTGGAGGCTAGACCTCGGGCACCCAGTTTAAAAATGAAGGGTTGATGCACGATCAATTGCACAAAGACGAGAGTTGAACACAACTGAGGCTTTATTGCACTAAAATGTGTGGCCTCCTACAGCAGCTGGCGAAATGGCTGCTGTACAGGGAGCACACATATTTATACTCCGGAGCCAGCAGGCAGGGACTACCCCCGTACCTGTAGCACAGGGCTTTACCATACATACCCAAATATACACAGCAGTGGTTACTGCCACAAGGGTCTCCCGTTTAAGAGAAAGATAAGCAGCATTGTTTTTCTCACAGTGGGTTGGTCGTCTGTGGAACTCTCTTGTTTGGAGAGCGGTGGAGGAAGGGTTACTGAATACTTATAAGGCAGAGCTACTAAGTATCAATGGCGGCCATGGAGGGAGTACCAAAAAAAAAGCCTTTCACTTGGTGAAGCAATCTTTGCAATCCTCAAGTCCAATCCTTTTGGTTCACTTTAACCCTGGGAAACCAATTGTTCTCACATGAGGTATGTCTCCTCACAGGATAGGGGCAATACTATCCCACAAGATGAGGGATGGTTCTGAGCAGCCCACCGCCTTTGCCTCAAGGACCCATTCGGAAAAGGAGCAAAACTGTGCTCAAATAGAGAAATAGGGATTAGCAGCCATATACGGTGTGAAGAAATTTCACCAATATATGATTGGATGGCAATTTGTTATAATCGGGGCTGTTTAGCACACTGGGCTAAATCACTGGCTTTGAAAGCAGACAAAGGCAGGCCAGCAGCACGGTTTGATTCCCGTAACAGCCTTCCCGAACAGGCGCCGGAATGTGGCGACTAGGGGCTTTTCACAGTAACTACATTGAAGCCTACTTGTGACAATAAAGCGATTTTCATTTCATTCATTTCATTAATCATTGACCATAAGCTAGTATTGGGCCTCTTGAGAGATCACAAATCAATATCACTAATAGCCTCTGCAAGGGTGCAACGTTGGGCCTTGCTACTTGTGGCTGACAACAATACCTCCCAGCACAGACCTGGCATGTAGAGTGCCAATGCAGATGCATTGAGGCGATGCTCCCTAAAGCAAAGCATGCCATCTGCACCTGTACCCCAAGAGGTCATATTGGCATTGAATTTCTTGGTCAGTGTCGACAGGCCACATTCACAACTGGACCCAGCAGATGATGCAGACCGGGTGGCACAATGACAAATCCAAGGATTTGAAGCCCATTTTAACCCACCAAGGTGAACTGACCCTGCGAGGATGGTGTGATCCTGTGGGGCTCACGAGTCGTTGTTTCACCACCAGCCAGGGGATCTCTCTTACAGGGGTTACATAGTGCCCAACCGGGGCAAAGAAAATGAAGATGCTGGCACCCAGCTGTATACGGTGGCCAGGCATTGATTAAACCATCAAAGAAATGGTACAGCAATGTCTCCCCTGTCAGGCTCAACAATCACTGCCTCCATCGGCCTGTCTCCACCCCTGGGAATGGTCGGGTCGCCCATGGACTCGGGTCCATGTTGACTACGCAGGCCCTTTCTTGGGCAGGATGTTCTTATTTTAGGCGGGCACCCACTCCGCTCAGCTGTCTCTGCAGGAGATGGGGACCATGACCTCGGAGGCTACAGTGGATGCCTTACACCGAGTGTTCACTACACATGGACCGTCAGAATCCATTGCAACTGACAACGGCACCTCTTTCACAGGGGGCAACTTCCAAAATTTTGTTTGAGCGAACAGCATTCGCCACAACAGTACGACCTCCCACCGCCCTACTTCCAATGGTTTGGCCGAGAGGTCCGTACAGGGTTTTACGACTCCACCGAGGAAACAATCCGACAAACCACTTTGCCATCGACTTGCTAATTCTCTGCTGCCGTACACTACAAGCCGCCCCCCACGCCACCACCGGGGTCACACTGGCTGAGTTACTGATTGGCCGTCGCCTCAGAACTCGTTTGGCTTTTGTATTTCCGAGCTTGGCGGGGAGGGTGGAGGCACGTCAGGCCTCCCAGCGAAGTCAACAGGCTACTCAAAGGAACGACAGATCATTCCGGGTTTGGGAATCCACCCTTTGTTCGAAACTTCACCTCGGACCCATTATGGCTAGCTGGGTGGATTATATCCAACCCTAGGCCCGTGTCATATCAGTGAATGTAAACGGCAGAATCATCAAAATCATATCGACCGTTTGTGGTACCGCACCATGGTAGGGAGGGAATTCCAGGGTTTAGGGCTTTGGCAGTTGAGATGTGGGTGTTGCAGTCTAGGCCAGCATTTATTGGCCATTCGCATCCACAGGAATTGAAATTGGAAGAGCGCAGATCTCGCAGAGGATTATTACTCGGTATGGTGCTCTTTCTGAGGGTTGGTACAGGCTCAATGGGCTGAATGGCCTCTTTCTGCACTGTCGGGATTCTATGGATTCTGTGGAGATAGACCTCTTCATTTCCCCTTCTCCAATCCCGGTAACCTCATGGTCAGTCCCAAACAATCTCGATCAATTCATACCCAGATTGCACAGAATCCTCACTGGTGGAGTGCATTGAAAAGCATCAATCCAAACAATGAGCAGTGGCTAGCACTGTGGCTTCACAGCGCCAGGTTCCCAGGTTCGATTCCCCACTGGGTCACTGTCTGTGCGGAGTCTGCATGTTCTCCCCGTGTGTGCGTGGGTTTCCTCCGGGTGCTCCGGTTTCCTCCCACAGTCCAAAGACGTGCAGGTTAGATGGATTGGCCATGCTAAATTGCCCTTAGTGTCCAAAAAGGTTAAGAGGGATTATTGGGTTACGGGGATAGGGTGGACATGAGGGTTTAAGTGGGTCGGTGCAGACTCGATGGGCCGAATGGCCTCCTTCTGCACTGTATGTTCTATGTTCTCATGAAAACCGAAAGTAAAGGAACTTGCATTTACATTGCACTTTTTATGACTTTGGGACACCTGAAAGGACTTCACAGTCAGTGGAGTGCTTTTTGAAGTGTTTTCAAACTGTACACAGAAAGATCCCACAACCAGCGAGGAGGCAATGCTCTGTCTGATGGATATTGCCCAAAAAACATGCTCCACTCCTGACATGCCGTGTCTCAATTATCCCCAAATTGGATACCGACAGAAACCGATTTCTGGCCCTGATTTTAATCTTGCCGCCATTGGCAGCTATGCCTTCAAGGTCAAGGCCTTAAACTCTGGAATTGGCTCCCTAACGCTCTCTGCTCTTTATCTCTCTCTCTCTCTCCTTAAGATGCTCCTTCTAATCAGCCACTTTGGCAAAACTGTTGTTGACCATCTTCTCTCAGCTAATTGTGCGTTTTAACAAATGCCTAGTAACTGCTTCCAAACTCTCCCCTGAGGGAGCCTGCAGCACAGCCTGACCAGAAGGTCACCATACAGAAGTGGGGTGAGCTCGGAGGTGGGGGCATAAGTGAAATGGAGAGAAAATGCCTCTGCCTCCCCCTACCCCCACCATGCCTGCAATGGGGACTGCTGCCTTGAATTGCCATCTGTTGGCATCTGTAGAAGGAGGTAATCCTGTTGCCGACACAATGATTGATGGGTACCAGTGAAACCCTTTGATTCCTAATTAAGCGAGTAAGACAGACAGCACTTAAGATAAAGAGGAAAGAGATACATCGGACTTTAATGTGACTCCAGCTGACCTCAGATAACAGGCTTGGATTCCCCAATAAAAAGGAAGCAGCCTTATAACCAGGCAATTAGAAACCAATAAATAGCTATTAAAGGAACTGGTGACATGGAGGGAAAGAGTTATAGTTGAACTGGACTATATCCATGTTGCCCACTCACAGAGATTTTGCTCCTGACGTTCGTTAAAGGTCCAGTCTCAATGTTTGGCTTGTTCCTCCTGGTGTCGCTTTGTGTCGCTGCTTGGATCTTTGATATTTCAAAGTCCCAGTTCCCTCGCTCGCACTCACCCACCCAACCATTGCCAGCTCCCCTCTGCGCCACCACCATCCTTCACTCACCCTGACCGCCCCCCACTCCCCCCTCGCCTACCACACTCTGTGACTTTCTCCAACAGCCTCAACTAACCAGGCCAACCTTTGCAAACCTCCCTCCGCGGCCTCCAATGTCACTCTGGGAACCTCACTTGCCTCGCCATTGTCGCCACGGCGACGATTCACTCCTTAACCCTGCTCGGGCTCCATGTTCCCATTAAAATAGCTTTAGCCAGGAATCTCAAGGCAATGTAAAACATTCACACGTATTTTCTCACCCCAATCCTCCCCCCGCCCCATCCTCCCACACTCACTGGGCGACATTTTAGCCAATGCAAGAAGTGACCTACCTCCCATTTTTCACACAGTGCCACTCTCCATCCTCCCAAATCTCAACGGAGAGTAAATTCGGACAAGGAATAAAAACAGGAGAAAAACAGAAAGTGCTGGGAAAACCCAGCCCGTCTGGCAACACCTTTTTGATTTGATTTGATTTATTATTGTCACGTGTACCAGTATACAGTGAAAAGTATTGTTTCCTGCATGCTGTACAAACAATGCATACCGTACATAGGGAAGGAAGGAGAGACTGCAGAATATAATGTTACAGTTATAGCAAGGTGTAGAGAAAAGATCAACTTAATAAGAGGTGGTCCATTCAAAAGTCTGATGGCAGTAGGGAAGAAGCTGTTCTTGAGTCGGTTGGTACGTGACCTCAAACTTTGGTATCTTTTTCCTGACGGAAGAAGGTGGAAGAGAGTATGTCTGGGGTGCGTGGGGTCCTTAATTATGCTGGCTGCCTTTCCAAGGCAGTGGGAATTATAGTCAATGGATGGGAGGCTGGTTTGTGTGATGGACTGGGCTACATTCACGACCTTTTGTAGTTTCCTGCGGTCTTGGTCAGATCAGGCTCCATACCAAGCTGTGATACAACCAGAAAGAATGCTTTCTATGGCGCATCTGTAGAAGTTGGTGAGAGTCGTAGCTGACATGCCAAATTTCCTTAGTCTGAATCTTCTTCAGAGCACGGAGTGGATTCATACCGGGGTTGGAGTTCCAAAGAAGAGTCTTATTCAACTTGAAACATTAATCTTATTTCTCTCTCCACAGATGCTGCAACTCCTGCTGTGTTTTCCCAGAACTTTCTCTTTTTATTTTAAATTTACAGCATCTGCAGTATTTTGCTTTCAGGAAAACAGGTCTGCTGGATCAGCAAAAAATATCTTCCTTCAGTTACTACCTCCTACTCAGCACTCTCAGGACAGATCCCTCTGCACTGTCCCCATCAAACACTCCCAGGACAGTACAGCACAAAGTTAGATACAGAGTAAAGCTCCCTCTACACTGTCCCCATCAAACACTCCCAGGACAGTACAGCACAGAGTTAGATACAGGGTAAAGCTCCCTCTACACTGTCCCCATCAAACACTCCCAGGACAGTACAGCACAGAGTTAGATACAGGGTAAAGCTCCCTCTACACTGTCCCCATCAAACACTCCCAGGACAGTACAGCACAGAGTTAGATACAGGGTAAAGCTCCCTCTACACTGTCCCCATCAAACACTCCCAGGACACGTACAGCACGGGGTTAGATTCAAAGTAAAGCTCCCTCTATACTGTCCCCATAAAATACATAGAACATAAGTGCAGAAGGAGGCCATTCGGCCCATCGAGTCTGCACCGACCTACTTAAGCCTTCACTTCCACGCTATCCCCGTAACCCAATAACCCCTCCTAACCTTTTTGGACATAATGGGCAATTTATCATGGCCAATCCACCTAACCTGCACGTCTTTGGACTGTGGGAGGAAACCGGAGCACCCGGAGGAAACCTACGCAGACACGGGGAGAACGTGCAGACTCCGCACAGACAATGACCCAGTGGGGAATCGAACCTGGGACTTTGGCACTGTGAAGCCACAGTGCTATCCACTTGTGCTACTGTGCTGCCCAGAAATATCCAATACTTCCAGGAAAGGCAAAGCACGGGGCTAGATACAGAGTAAAGCTCCCTCTACACTGTCCCTTCA
The DNA here is from genome assembly GCF_902713615.1 of Scyliorhinus canicula. Lineage (NCBI taxonomy): Eukaryota > Metazoa > Chordata > Chondrichthyes > Carcharhiniformes > Scyliorhinidae > Scyliorhinus > Scyliorhinus canicula. Next base: position 15,627,778 of record NC_052148.1, on the reverse strand, counting down.
AACACTTCCAGGATAGGTCCAGCACGGGGTTAGATACAGAGTAAAGCTCCCTCTACACTGTCCCCTTCAAACACTTCCAGGACAGGTACAGCACTGGGTTAGATACATAGTAAAGCTCCCTCTACGCTGTCCCCATCAAACACTCCCAGGGCAGGTACAGCACTGCGTTAGATACACAGTAAAGCTCCCTCTACACTGTCCCATCAAACACTCCCAGGACAGGTACAGCACTGCGTTAGACACACAGTAAAGCTCCCTCTAAACTGTCCTCATCAGATACTTCCAGGACAGGTACAGCACGGGGTGAGATACAGAGTAAAACTCCATCCACACTGTCCCTATAAAACACTCCCAGGACAGGCACTGATTCAGATAAATGTCGAATCAATCTAGTTTTGTTGATGTTAATCAAGGGGAGGATATTGAAAAATGAATGAAAATCGCTTATTGTCACGAGTAGGCTTCAATGAAGTTACTGTGAAAAGCCCCTAGTCGCCACATTCCGGCGCCTGTCCGGGAGGCTGGTACCGGAATCGAACCGTGCTGCTGGCCTGCTTGAAAAGCCAGCAATTTAGCTCAGTGAGCTAAACCAGCCCCTATTGGTCAGGGCGCTGGGGATAGCACCCTACCTTTGTTCAAATAGTGTTGTGCAATGATCTTCATCGACTTGGAAGAAACTGGACCTCAGGGTTTCATGGCTCACCAGAAAGTTAATGAAAGAATGATATTGCATTTAGAGATCGGTGAGACTGAAGCAGGTATGAATGGTGGTGGGGGGGGCAGTCAGTGCCGATAGACAATTTGATAAAGTAGGACTGACTCGATGGGGTCAAGGTGGATCTGAAACGTGGAAAAATATGAAGAGGAGGTTTTTCTGTCGGTGCCGTAAGTGTTTAGTAGCCTTGTGTTAACCCTCAGCCCAAATTGTGTTGCCAACTCTTGTCAGATATATTCCTGGAGATTTTAATCACATGACCCACAGCTACCCCACCCCCACACTGCTGTCATTGGTTAGCTGAAGTTCCAGTCCCCGTGCTGCCCCACCTCCCCCTGATCAATTCGAAAGCAAATATGTTCTCAGTTCTCCAGTCGATTGGTTTCTGCCTGTCCAGTTAAACAGTCTTTCTTCATCATGTCCGGCACCATCAGTAAATCGAAGCGGTCAAAGAATATATATTTCTAAACATTTTATATTATTGCCAGCATGGTTTTCCTCCTGCCGTTCGCTTGCTACGGTGTCCCAGAGAATCATCTTTAACTCCTGGAGCCCCCAGCACCATGGAGGAGTGTTGGCAACTGCAGTTCCTTTGCAATTGGAGGACATGAGAGGCTGATCAGAAAGTATCTGGAGAAACGATTAACACTCAGCTCATTCCCATCTGCTGCACCAGCCTCAGTTGAATGCAGTTTCATTTTATTAAGTAGTAAACACACTGACATCGCTATAAACACACTGACATCGTTAAATATAGACTTTGCAAAAACTCATGGCCCCCAGCCAAGCACCCTGGATACTGTGGCTAAATACGCCAATCCCGGATAGCATCTGTGCTAATCAGGTGCTGCGGAATGAAAACAAACTCTGAGCAGCATCTGTTTCTCTATTCCTCCTGCACACAGCCACCGCCAGGGAGGCAGAGAGAGGGAAACAGACAGGGAATGAGGGACTGAGAGACACAGGGTACGATTTAACCACTGCCTTGCGCCCGCCATGGATCTGGGAACTCTGGGTAAATACGGGAAAGGCCAAAATCGAGATTCGCGCCAGGCGCAAATCAGTGTGCAATTCGCCCGGCCCACTCCTGATGGTGAGTTCCCAATCCCGCCCAAAAATGGCGTTCATCTCATTAACCCTCATTTACATTCATTTGAATCTCATTAGCGAGATTGAAGTCAAGTGCAGCAGCCTCCCAGGAATTGCGTGACTCCCCAGTGAGAAGTCACGCGGGCGTCGTTTAGCGCTCCTTTTTAAAAACGTGAAGCTGGTGCAATGGCCGCTGGGGGAGAGCGAGGAGGTGAGCAGCCATTTCCATTTTCCAGCATGCAGCTGAAGGGCACCAGAGTTGCTGTCCCTGTGCTGAGGCGGAGAGGGGGGGGAACCTCTCGGGGGGGGGGGGGGTTGACCTTGGTCGGGGTACTGAAGCGATCCAGGTCGGGGCGGTCACCCCGGGGCAGGGGGTTGTTGAGGGGCTTTGCATCTGTGAGGTCTTCAAGCCATAAGATCATACGACATAGGAGCAGAATTAGGCCACTCGGCCCATCGAGTCTGCTCCGCCATTCTATCATGGCTGATATTTTTCTCATCCTCATTCTCTGCCTTCTCCCCATAACCCTTGAAGCCATTGTTGATCAAAAACTTATCTATCTCTGACTTAAAGACACTCAGTGATTTGGCCTCCATAGCCTTCTGCGGCAAAGAGTTCCACAGATTCACCACATTTTGGCAGCAGAAGTTTTGCCTCATCTCTGTTTTGAAGGATCGTCCCTTTAGTCTGAGATTGTGCCCTCTGATTCTAGTTTTTCCAACGTGGAAACATCCCCTCCACTCTATCCAGGCCTCACAGTATCCTGTAAGTTTCAATAAGATCCCCCCTCAGCCTCCTAAACTCCAATGAGTACAGACCCAGAGTCCTCAACCGTTCCTTATACGACAAGCTTGTCATTCCAGGGATCATTCTTGTGAACCTCCTCTGGACCTTTTCCAAGGCCAGCAAATCCTTCCTTAGATACGGGGCCCAAAACTGCTCACAATACTCCAAATAGGGTCTGACCAGAGCCTTATACAGCCTCAGATGTACATCTCTGGTCTTGTATTCTAGCCCTCTCGACATGAATGCTAACATTGCATTTGCCTTCCTAACTGCCGATTGAACCTGCACATTAACCTTAAGAGAATTGTGAACAAGGACTCCCAAGTCCCTTTGTGCCTCTGATTTCCTAAGCATCTTCCCTTTTAGAAAATAGTCTATGCCTCCATTTCTCCTTCCAAAGTGTATAACCTCACACTTTTCCACATTGTATTCTATCTGCCACTTCTTTGCCCACTCTCCGAGCCTGTCCAAGTCCTTCTGCAGCCCGCCTGCTTCCGCAATACTATTTGTCCCTCTACGTATCTTTGTATCATCAGCAAACTAAGCAACAGTGCCTTCAGTTCCTTCCTCCAGATCATTAATGTATATTGTAAAAAAAGTCGTGGTCCCAGCATCGACCCCTGAGGTACACCACTAGTCACCATCTTTAAATATTGTAGAAACTCTTAACAGGGGCAACCCCAGCTGCTGTCTGTCTGTCCTACCAAACACCTCCCAGACAGAGCCCTGGTGCAGCTTCTATCCTGAAATTCAATTTCATTCCCTCTGACTGTGAGCAGCCTCAAGCTACACAGCTGAAGACTATTTCAAATGAGGAATTAGCCTTGTTGGTTGTGAGAGCACTTCCCACTCCTCAACACTCAAGTGGATGCTCTCGCTGCCAAAGGGTAAGTGTATGGATCAGTGGGGGGCACCTAAGCGCAGTCCTTAATGTTCCCGCCAGAGGCCTGGGGTCTCCTTATGTGGCCGGGGTGAGTGTGCAGAGCAAATTCTGCCACGTAAGGGTGGGGGAGTCTTGTGGAATTTGAGGGTTCCAGGATGGAAGCCCTAACTGATTGTCGGCCCGTCTCCTTCCCCAATTCCTTACAGATACCTAAATGGGTGGTGGTCCCGCATCGGCTGTCCTCAAATTGATGGTGGCAGCCCAGGCGGCCAGGCGCCATAGAAAGCAGCAGCGATGGCGCAGGCTGGAGGCAGCCAACCGAGGCCTGAAGGTCACAAATTTCCAGGACTTTCCTGATGAGTTCAACAGTGAAGAGGGGATGGGGTCCTCCGAGGTGACGGTATGTCGCGGTCGTATCAACAAATGCCAAGAAGGTGAGTTTAAATTGTGCCGCAGGCAGATTGGGGCAAGAAATTCAGGTGAAGAAATCTGCAAACGGAAAGCCGGCATCAGAACGGCGATGAGGAAGATGTTGGATTGTTGGGTAAACCTGGCACATTCCCCACGGCCCAGCCCGTGGTAGAGGAGTAAGTCCCTGAGGGAGCCCCCAACATTAGGCATCATCCCACAGGTCAGAAGGTCAAGGGGTTGAAGTTCCAGCTCTCTTTACGAAGGCTGACACTCCCAGTGCTGCGTTGAGGGAGAGCTGCACTGTCACTGGTGCTGGCCTCTCAGAGAGATGTAAACGAGACCGTATTATTGGGGCACTATTGGGGAGAAAGAATGTTCCCTGATAATTTTCCTCAAACAACATCACAAAAACAGATAATCAGGGGCGGCAAAACTCCGAGCCCGTGCCGGGTCGGAGAATCACCGGTGGGGGGACCGGGCCGCGTAAATCCCGCTATGCCGCTCCGACGCCGGGCAGCCGATTCTCCGGTCGGCAATCGAGCCGGCGTTGTCACCGCGGGGGCCGGTGGTAGTGGCCCCGGAGGCGATTCTCCACACTCGACGGGCTGAGTGCCCGCCGAGTTCTGCCGAGTCCTGCCGGCGTTGTTCACATATGGTCCTACCCAGCGGGACCTTGACATCCTGGCTACGGGGGCCGTCCTGGTGGGAGGGACCAATTGCAGGGGGGCCTCCACGATGGCCAGTGATCGGGGGCTACCAACCGGCGGGCGCGCTCATTCCGCGGGGCCCTATATTCCCCTGTGCCAGGCTCCTGTAGGGCTCCGCCATGTTGCCCAGGGGCCAGTGCGGAGACGGCCGTGGCGTGCATGCGCAGACCTGAGCTGGACGTGGCGCGCATGCGCGGACCCACGCCAGCCATATAGGGCCGGCTTTCGGCGCAGGAGCGGCGCCGTTCTAGCCCCCAAGGTAGGGGAGAATGACTGGGCCTGGAAGCCCATTGATGCCGGCATCGCTCGTGCCGGTTGTGACGCTGGTGTCAACATTTGGCCAGGATTTCGGAGAATCCCGGCCCTGATCATTATCACATTATTATTTATGGGAAGTTGGTGTGTACTAATGAGCTGTTGGGGTTCCTATATTAGAACTATTGGAATCCCTACAGTGCAGAAGGAGGCCATACAGCCCATCGAGTCTGCACTGACCCTCTGAAAGAGCGCCCTACCTCGGCCCACTCCCCTGCCCCAACTCAGTCACCCCATAACCCCACCTAACCTGCACATCTTTGGACTGTGGGAGAAAACTGAAGCACCCGGAGGAAACCCATGCAGACACAGGGAGAACGTGCAAACTCCACACAGACAGTCAACTAAGTCGGGAATCGAACCCGGGTCCCTGGCACTGAGGCAAAAGTGATAACCACTGTGCTCCTTTGAGATAGTATAAAAGTGACAGCACTTAGAAAAAGGCATTTCATTGGCTGTCAAGTGGTTTGGGACATCCTGAAGGCCTAAAAAGTGCTAAGTGAATGTCAGTCTTTCTTTCTTCTTGGCCCCAAGTCCTCATTCGTTGATGCCCCCCTCCTCACCGTGCACTAATCGAACAAAATGCAGAGTGTCCCGAGAGTATTTTGATGGCCCCCAATCTGTTTGTGCGTTCTGATGAAAGATATAAATACGTACACATAGGAATTTAAGTTCACCAGGAGAGGGAAAGGTGGAAGGAGGCCTCCTGTGTGATATAAGCCTTCTCAAACTCCTTATTTCGTAAGGAAAATCCCATCGATCACACACTCTGAGGAAGCCTCACTTTCTAAGGGCAGACTTTCTGGATCCCAAGACCCCCTTGAATGTGCAGTTCATCCAACTCGGCTCCTGCGGCAGGTTCCCACAGGGAGCGTTGCAGCCGGGAGGGAGGTTGCCTTCAGTAATTAACCTTTTCAACATCAGCAACAAATGTATTCTCCAAACACTTTAGAGGACAACTGTGGCCTCTCCAAATGCTTTTAAAGGTGTAGACGTTTCTCCCTGACCAGTCCCCATTTCCTGCCCTCATTAATCATCAGCCAGTGGGGTTTTGATGAAGTGGTTTATGGATTTGTTTTAAGTTGGGCATTCCAGCAGCCAGATCCCATTGTTTGAATGTTGCTACGATTGTGTTGTGGAAAAGATCACTGCTGGTTGGCATCCTAACTCCGAGGCAAGCTTACAGCCATTCTCTGACAACAGACTGCCACCGATACCAGGGCGCACTGCAAGCAGGAGGTTTTTGTCAGACAGATGTGCATTTACCTTTCACAATCTAAGGACATCCCAAAGGCACTTAACAGGCAAGGCAGTGCTTGGAAATATATGTAACCAAGGCCGTAAATTTGCATCCAGCAAGCTCCTACAGATAGCAATGAGATAAATAACCATGAAGCAGCTTCAATGACATATAAGGATAAATATCGGCCAGACACTCGGGAGATCTCCCCTGCTCTTTTCGTTGAAATTGTGCCACGTAATCTTCCACATCCACCCGAGTGGGCAGCAAGAGGCCTTGCTTTAATATCATCTGAAAGATTGCGGACCCAATTTAATGGAAGCATTTCTAAGTGCCATTTTGGGCGTGGTTGGCAGTGTATTTCTCTTGATGCCCCGTATTTCACAGCGCTTAGTGCCGGAAATGAGCCCCCCACGAGCTCCATACCATTACTGCTGCCTCAGCGTCTGAGTCACCAGACTCGTGCCGCAGAAGCACGGCGCTAAAAAGGGGGAGCTGCTTTTAAGGGCTCCCTCACCACTCACTCTCAGACAACACACAAGCCTATGGCAGCACGCAGACCTGCTCCTCGCAGTGGCAATGCCAACCTGGACATGCTTCTTGACACAGTGGATGCAAGACGGGACATCCCGTTCCCCCGAAGGGGTTGGCGGACCAGCAGCAGGGTCACCAATGCCACCTGGGAGGCAGTGGCAGCGGCTGTCAGAGCGGGCAGCATGACCAGGAGGACCGCAGTACAATGTAGGAAGACCAACCACCTCCATCGAGCTGCAAGGGTAGTTACCAACTCTCTCCTGGCATCAGTTCTGCCTTCCTCCCCTCAAATTCCTAACCCCCACCCCAAACCCTACAAATCACTGGCTGACACCTCGCACCCCCTGGCACCCACCACCACAATCCCAGGTCCAGGTGCAGTGCCCACACATGCCTCTGCCATAGACCCCCACCGATCCATCAAGCGTGCCACTCACAAAACCCACTCTTTGTCCCCGCAGGAGAAGATAGCACATAATAAGTGGAAAAGGGTCAAGATGAGGGGCAATGTACTAGAGATTCGAGTCTTCACCCCTTACGAGATCATGGGGTTGACCGAGGAGGGAGCCGACAGCGAGGTTGGCCTGCACTGCAGAGGTGAGGGTCCACTGCACCTTCACCCAGGTGACCTGTCTCCAGTGAGTTGTTCATGTCAGACAAAATGATCCTTCCCCCTCATGAATCACATATCCATTCTCTTGCAGGATCTCCATCTGATAGGGCTGGGCCATCCGGAACCGATCCCCACCTGCCAGCCCCAAGGCCCCACCTCGGAGGAGAGCTCCGAGGAGACCACCATTGAGGCGTCACAGCTGTCACCACGACCTTCCACCAGTGCAGAGGCGCACACCTTGATGGGCAACGTTAGTGGACAGGCTTCTGGGGCACAATTCCACTTGTAGGAAAAACTAGAACCAGAGGACACAATCTCAGACTGAAGGGACGATGCTTTAAAACAGAGATGAGGAGGAATTTCTTCAGCCAGAATCTGTGGAACTCTTTACCGCAGAAGGCTGTGGAGGCCAAATCATTGAGTGTCTTTAAGACAGAGATAGACAGGTTCTTGATTAATAAGGGGATCAGGGGTTATGGGGAGAAGGCAGGAGAATGGGGATGAGAAAAATATCAGCCATGATTGAATGGCGGAGCAGACTCGATGGGCCGAGTGGTCTAATTCTGTACCTATGTCTTCTGGTCTTCCAATCTGGTGAGCACCACACAGCTGCTGTTGGACATCAGGTGGAGGAGGAAAATCCAAGTGAGTCAGGAATTGGATCCTAGGATTCAGCTGAGTTCCAGTCAGATGCCGAGCCTCTGGACAAGGTTATCCCGGAGCAGAAGAAGATGCTTGGAGGCAGCCGTGAGATTCAGAAGGGGAGTGAGTGACATTCCAGTGAGTGCATAGCCGATTGAAGGCTATGGCCCTGGAGATGATGCCGACAATGCCTTGCCAACATTGCCGTGGTGGTGACCACAGTGGAAAGCCTGCAGCACGATGCCAGCGTCTTGAGTGGTGGTGTCCAAGGCTTGGCTCAGTTTGTGACGCCCATGGCTGAGAGCCTCGACATCATGTCCCAGACGATAAGGAACACATCCCAAACGCAGGAGGACGTGGTGCAGTCACTGAGGGGCATCGATTAGTGTGGCGACAGCATGGTGTAGACAATCAGGAGCCGCCTGGGCTGGCAGAGCTGCCCCTCCGTCCCACAGAGTTCCCCAGGGCCCTACAGGCAGCATCGGGGAGGAGGAAGCTCTGGAATCCAACCCGGGGCCTGCCAAGGAGACGGGGGCGGTCTCCACTTCACCCGAGTCCCCCCATCCCCACTCCTGACACGGGCGCATCTTTAGGGCAGCGAGCAGAATTGGGTGCCATGGCAACACCAGTGATACTGGTAAATTGGCCGGTGTCATCCGGCTCCAGGATTTCTGCCAAGGGTATCAAAGGCCGTGGAGCACAGAAAGCAGCTGGCTGCCTCCACCACTGATGTGCATCCTGGAGACACACCAGGATGAAGCAATAGACCACGATAGATGGCAGCGATCTGCAGGTGTCCCAGGATGTAGCTGTCATGCATGTTCTCTGGGAAGTGTGTACACGTGTGCATGATCCACAGGTGGTGGTCACACACAAGTTGAACATTTTGGGAGTGGAACCCCCTCCAGTGCGCACATGGCGACACGTGTGCCATCAATTACCTCCTCGACCTGGGGCATACTGACAAAATCCTGCATCCTGCATCGTGGGCATCTTGGTGGGCTTGGGCCAGCACAAAGTTGATATAGTCTGATGCCCGGGCATACAGAGCGTCTGTGATCTCACGTATGCAATTGTGGGCTTGTAGATTGTGAAATGTCGCACTAGCCCCCTCAAGCCCTCGAATGAACCGGTTGTATAGAAATTCAGGGCTGCGTTGACCTTCAAGGCCAGAGGGTGTCCTCCTCCTCCACGAGGTGCCATGTCCGTGAGGTCGTGGCACAGGTGACACCCTGTCTGTTTATTGAGATGAAAATGAAATGAAAATCGCTTATTGTCACGAGTAGGCTTCAATGAAGTTACTGTGAAAAGCCCCTAGTCGCCACATTCCGGCGCCTGTCCGGGGAGGCTGGTACAGGAATCGAACCGTGCTGCTGGCCTGCTTGGTCTGCTTTAAAAGCCAGCAATTTAGCCGAGTGAGCTAAACCAGCCCCTGGAGTCTCCTGCGGCACATGCTGTCCGTCATCTCCTCAAAAGACCAACGATGCCTGTACACCTTGAGCCGTCTCTGGGTTCCTCCTCAGCCTGATGGACAGCAACGGACCCCTGCAGCTGGAGTGCCGTCTCCAAATTGCTGCCTTCCCTGGCGTCTGGCCTCCTGGGTTGCCACAAGTACCATGAGGGCATTGTCTGCAAGATCGATACCACTATCCATTTTGGTATCTGTAAGGAATTGGAGAAGGTGACAGACCGACAATCAGTTCGGGCTTCCATCCCGGGACCCTCAGGTTCCGCAAGCCTCCCCCACCCTTAAATATCCCGCCTTCTTTCGGAGTGCCATCCACCGAGCCAACTGTGCTGGAAACCTCGCTGCGCACACTCACCCCCGGCCACAGAAAGAGCCCCGAGACCCCACATCCCAGACTCCTGCCGGGAACATTCGGCGGACCTGTGGGCGCTGGGGCACCCAACCCCCAACCCAGGGGTGACACCACCACTGATGGCCTACTCCCCGACCGAGGCCATCTCCCCCTGAGGTACCCCCCCCACCATCCGGGGTTTCTTCCCCCCCACCCCCCCCACCCCCCCACCCACCCCCCCACCCCCCCCCCACCCCCCCCCCCCACCCCCCCCACCTCCCCCCCCCCCCCCCCCCCCCCCCCCCGGGCACTGGGCCAGCAACCCCAGTGTCCCGTGGGTGATTGCCTGACTTCGAAGATGGCTACTCAGCTCCTCGGATCCTCACAGCAGCTACTGTTCCGCCAGCTTCACATTTTTAAAAAGGTGCACTAATCGGCGTCAACGTGACCGCTTGCTGGGGAGGCAGTTAGATTTCGGAAGACAGTTGTTAGATAGGGGGTCACTCCCCTTAATGGTATGAAGATTGGCTTTAAGTGGCGATTATTAGTTTCTAGTCACGCCACAGCAGAACCCTGATTCTGCCGACGGGAACCGGCCGGTTAGATCGTAAACAGATCATCACCCCACGTGGTTCCCGACCTTGACCTCTCCCGCGCTCTCACGGCCCCATTCCGATGAGCCCGGTAGATCTCGCCCAATGTCAATGAATGGCAGAATAGCCTGATTATAGGTGGCATATAAAAGCATTTTACTATTTTATTCGATTGCCTTTATTTACTAGTTGTCAAAAAATTGGAGCTGGGGGGCAGTGAGTGGACTGACAATCAGCCAAGATTGTCCGATCAGGCATGGGAAGGATTTGCGCTCTGCGAATGGACATATTGGGCCACGATTGGTGGAGAGGATTGGCTGGAGGTGGAAGGTCAAACGATGAAACCTCCAGGGTTATGTCCAATCAGAGTTGGCAATGCTGAAGGAGTGATGCGTTGCTGAAAGGGATGTCCTTGGGACAAGATGACAAGATGTTAAACTGGAACTTCGTCTGACCATTCCGTTCATGCTGCACGTGAAAGGTTTGAAGACACTCTACTTTTTCCTGAACTCCTGATCAATCTTTGCTCCCCTCCACGCCCTGTGCACCGCCCCCCTCCAAACACCAACCAACATCCTCAAAAAACAGATCATCGGATCATTGCTGTTGGCGGGATCGAACTGTGCTCAAAATGACTGATGCAATGAAATAGTCACTGTGTCGCAAAGCAATTCATTGGCTGCAAACTCCTTTAAGCTAGAGGACCATTTCTTTCCTGCTGTGTCATTTCTTAGAGAAATGTGTACAATGTTTGAGAGTAAAGGTACAAGAGGAAGAAAATGAGAAGTAAAAGTACTTCTGTCTACAGTTTCTGGATGGATCAAATTTTGATCTGTTGATGTTGGGGCCAAAGCCCACCACTGCTGTTGCCTGGGTGACCAAATCTTGGCCTGTAAAAAATCAGGCCTGCAAAGTCACAAGGGATAAAGTCTCCAGCACCAATGTGTTTTGCAGCAATCGCTGATTGATTAAAGCTGCTTGCATTTATCTTCATTATAAGGGTAGGGAGCTGGGGTCAGAAGGAAAAGGCACGTTTCCCCCTACTTTGACTAAAATAAATGATCATTAATTCATCCGCCTTTCAGGAATTTCCTCTTACATAGAACATAGAACAGTACAGCACAGAACAGGCCCTTCGGCCCTCGATGTTGTGCCGAACAATGATCACCCCACTTAAACCCATATACCCGTAACCCAACAATCCCCCCATTAACCTTACACTACGGGCAATTTAGCATGGCCAATCCACCTAACCCGCACATCTTTGGACTGTGGGAGGAAACCGGAGCACCCGGAGGAAACCCACGCACACACGGGGAGGACGTTCTTTAAGAAATCTTAGCATCCTGGTTACAATGCCAAGGCATCTCACCCCAAATCTGGCTCCGTTCTGAGAGTTGTGATTGGTCAGGCTGAGGAGATTTGGGGATCAAACACGGCAGAGACTGGAACCCGAATCCTGAGGGAGCCTTAAAATTAGAGCCAGGCCCATTCAAGATGATGTCAGGAAGGACAGTTCAAAATTTCAAAACAGAGATTGAAAGACCGTTGCTGAATAAGGGTACTACCCCCTGTGCGCACTGACCAAGACTGGCCACAAATGTAAAATTCCCATCCTTTTAGTCAAATTTCACCATGGCATTGCAACCACGTTCCAACTCCCCACCCGTGCCCTCGGTAACCTCTTCAAATCCTGCAAGATCAGACATCTCTGCATTCTTACTATTTATGCTATCATGGGCAGAATGCATTTGCTCGCTTACTGCCCAGAAGCAGCATGTTTTGTCTGAAACGAGGTGTGTCTTTTCTTACCCTTGGAGTGTGTTTTGTAATTAAATTATTCAGCAGCAAGCTTTTGTGTGTTTAAAATAAAGATGGTTATTTATTCTCTGACGTGTCGCCTGAATTCGCACATCGCATATTCAGGTTCACACACACACTCACACGCCGTTTACACAGGTTGAATTCAGATGAAGACCGTCCCCCTTTGTAGATTACAGTTAATTCAGTCTCTGATTTACAATTTACAATCTCCCTGCGGCAGGCCTGTGGTTTACAATGGATTTGATGATTGCAAGTTGAAGTGAGGGTCTTGTAAAATGAAAGGTTCACAGCAGCTTTTGAGATTTCATGCAGTCGAATAGCTAGGAGTTTGGTTCTCAGGTTACCTTTGAAACTGGAACAGGTTAAGTCCCTTGGTTGCTTGATGTCTGACAGCGAGTTTCAGATTTTGGTTCTAAGGCTGGCTGATGACTACTGCATCTGTTGGGCCCTGGGGTGAAATCGCATTCAATCACTTGACCACTGGGCTGACACTTTTGAGGCCTACTCAGTTTAGTTTGGAAGGGGGAGGCCATTGTAATGCAATGGGAAGTGACAATGGCCATTGAGTTCTGATCTTCCCTTTTGTCCAGTCTGAAACATGGAGACAGGCAGTGTGAAAACTCCAAGGCCTTTAGGTGCTGGCCCATCCTTAAGCAATGAGATGTGTGAATTCTAGTGCTGGCTGGGATGTATCCTCATCTGTAATCATATTTAATTAGGTATTTTCTGGAAACTTGATCATGTCTGTCGTCCAAATAGAGAATATATGGACAGGGCTTAGATGAAGAAATGTTAGCAGGGACAGGACATTCTGGAGGGGGAAGGTGAACAGCCAGTGGTCATGGTACGCATCGGTACAAACAACATAGGCACAAAAAGGGATGAGGTCCTAAAAGCAGAATACAGGGAGCGAGGAAGGAAGCTAAGAAATTGGACTTTAAAGATAGTGACCTCAGGATTACTACCGGTGCCACGTGCCAGCCAGAGTAGAAATGACAGGATATATAGGATGATTATGTGGCTGAAGGGATGGTGTCAGAGGGAGGGTTTCAGATTTCTGGAGCATTGGGGCCAGTTCTGGGGGAGGTGGGACCTGTACAAACTGGATGGGTTGCACCTGGGCAGGACTGGAATGGATGTCCTGGGGGGGCTATTTGCTAGAGCGGTTGGGGAGTGTTTAAACTAATGTGGCAGGGGGATGGGAACCGATGTTGGAAGTCGGAAGGTAGTAAAACAGGGACAGAAACAAAAGGCAGTAAGGGGGAAAGTGTACGGAAGAGAAGCTACAGTCAAAAATCAAAAAGGGCGACAGTACAAGGTACAGTGACTGAGGAGAGCTCAGTGAATAGGACCAGTAATACTAAAAGGAATAAAATGGGAAGTAAAAACATAAATGGAAAGCGAGGCGGCAGGTTGTTACATGAAGATATGAGTTTCGCGACAAAGGAAATTAGGAGAAAAGTTAAGAGGAAAAATAACTTAGGAGAGCTTACTGATCAAGGTGTTAAGATTCAAAACAGAGGTATAGAAGCCAACATAAGTATACTTTACCTGAATGCTCGTAGTATTCGGAATAAGGTAAATGGGTTGATGCTGCAAATCATCGTGAATGACTATGATTTAGTGGCCATTACTGAAACATGGTTAAAGGATGGTCACGACTGGGAGTTAAATATCCAAGGGTATCAATCTATTTGGAAGGACAGAGTGGATGGTTGCTCTGTTATTTAAGGGTGACATCCGGGCAATAGTAAGGGTTGACATCGGTGCTATGGAGGATAAGGTTGAATCCATTTGGGTGGAAATCGGGAATAGTAAGGCGAAAACGTCACTGATAGGAATAGTCTATAGGCCACCAAATAGTAAATTATGGTGGGGCAGGCAATAAACAAAGAAATAACTGATGCATGTAGAAATGGTATAGCAGTTATCATGGGGGATTTTAATCTACATGTCGATTGGTTTAACCAGGTCGATCAAGGCTGCCTTGAGGAGGAATTTATAGAATTTATAGATAGTTTCCTTGAACAGTATGCAATGGAACCTATGAGGGAACAAGCGGTCCTAGATCTTGTCCTGTGTAATGAGACAGGATTGATTAATGATCTCATAGTTAGGGATCCTCTCGGAAAGGGCAATCACAATATGGTGAATTTAAAATACAGATCGAGGGTGAGAAGGTGAAATCAAATACTAGTGTTTTGTGCTTAAACAAAGGAGATTACAATGGGATAAGAGAAGAGCTAGCTAAGGTAGACTGTGAGCAAAGACTTTATGGTGGAACAGTTGAGGAACATTGGAGAACCTTTAAAGCAATTTTTCACTGTGCTCAGCAAAGGTTTATACCAACAAAACAGAAGGACGGTAGAACGAGGGAAAATCGACCGTGGATATCTGAGGAAATAAGGGAGAGTATCAAATTGAAGGAAAAAGCATACAAAGTGGCAAAGATTAGTGGGAGACGAGAGGACTGGGAAATCTTTCGGGGGAGAAAGCTACTAAAAAAGCTATAAAGAAGAGTAAGATAGATTATGAGAGTAAACTTGCTCAGAATACAAAAACAGATAGTAAAAGTTTCTACAAATATATAAAACAAAAAAGAGTGGCTAAGGTAAATATTGGTCCTTGAGAGGATGAGAAGGGGGATTTAATAATGGGAGATGAGGAAATGGCTGAGGAACTGAACAGGTTTTTTGGGTCGGTATTCACAATGGAGGACACATAACATGCTAGTGACTGATAGAAATGAAGCTATGACAGGTGAGGACCTTGAGAGGATTGTTATCACTAAGGAGGTAGTGATGGGCAAGCTAATGGGGCAAAAGGTAGACAAGTCTCCTGGTCCTAACTCTTCCTCCTCATGTGCAAGGCTTAGTAGAGTCAACTCTTCCTCCTCATGTGCGAGGCATAATCTCATCCAATTTAAGGTGCTGCACCGGGCCCACATGTCCGGGACTAGGATGAGTAGGTTCTTTGGGGGTGAGGACAGGTGCACCAGATGTTCGGGGAGTCCAGCGAACCACGCCCATATGTTCTGGGCATGCCCAGCACTAGAAGAATTCTGGAAGGGGGTGGCGGGGACGGTGTCGAGGGTGGTTGGATCCAGGGTCAAACCAGGGTGGGGACTCGCGATTTTTGGAGCTGCGGTAGAGCCGGGAGTGCAGGAGGCGAAAGAGGCTGGTGTCCTGGCCTTTGCGTCCCTAGTAGCCCGACGAAGGATTCTGCTACATTGGAAGGGTGCAAGGCCCCCAAGTGTGGAGACCTGGATCAGTGACATGGCGGGATTTATAAAATTGGAAAAGGTCAAATTTGCCCTGAGAGGATCAATACAAGGGTTCTATAAACAATGGCAGCCTTTTCTGGACTTCCTGGCTCAAAGATAGGTAACTTGGTCAATAGCAGCAGCAACCCGGGGGGGGGGGGGGGGGGGGTTCCTTATTGTAGTGTCTATTCTGTAACTTTATATTGTGTTAATTTGCGTTGTTGTTAAAATGCTGTGTTGTTCATGGAGGTGGGGCGAATGTTTATGATTGTTAATATTATTGTTATTTTTGGTATTTTACTATGGTGCGTTATTGTTGTATAAATTCAAAATTTTTCAATAAAAATTATTTCAAAAAAAAAGTCTCCTGGCCCTGATGGAATGCATCCAGAGTGAAAAAAAGAGATGGCTAGGGAAATTGCAAATGCACGAGTGATAATTTACCAAAATTCACTGGACTCTGGGTGGAAATAAGCAAACGTGACACCACTGTTTAAAAACGGAGGTAGGCGGGTAATTACAGGCCAGTGAGCTTAACTTCGGTAGTAGGGAAGATGCTGGAATCTATCATCAAGGAATAAATAGCGCGGCATCTGGATGGAAATTGTTCCATTGGGAAGATGCAGCATGGGTTCATAAAGGGCAAATCGGAACTAATTTAGTGGAATTTTTTGAGGACATTACCAGTGCAATAGATAACGGGGAGCCAATGGATGTGGTATATCTGGATTTCCAGAAAGCCTTTGACAAGGTGCCACACAAAAGGTTGCTGCATAAGATAAAGATGCATGGCATTGAGGGTAAAGTAGTAGAATGGATAGAGGATTGGTTAATTAATAGAAAGCAGAGTGGGGATTAATGTGTGTTTCTCTGGTTGGCAATCAGTAGCTAGTGGTGTCCCTCAGGGATCCATGTTGGGCCCACAATTGTTCACAATTTACATAGATGATTTTGAATTGGGGACCAAGTGCAATGTGTCCAAGTTTGCAGATGACACTAAGATGAGTGGTAAAGCAAAAAGTGCAGAGAATACCGGAAGTCTACAGAGGGATTTGGATAGATTAAGTGAATGGGCTAGGGTCTGGCAGATGGAATACAATGTTGACAAATGTGAAGTTATCCATTTTGGTAGGAATGACAGCAAAAGGGATTATTATTTAAATGGCAAAATATTAAAACATGCTGTTATGCAGAGAGACCTGGGTGTGCTAGTGCATGAGTCACAAAAAGTTGGTTTACAGGTGCAACAGGTGATTAAGAAGGCAAATGGAGTTTTGTCTTTCATTGCTAGAGGGATGGAGTTTAAGACTGGGGAGGTTTGCTGCAATTGTGTAATGTGTTAGTGAGACCACACCTGGAGTATTGTGTTCAGTTTTGCTCTCCTTACCTGAGAAAGGACATACTGGTGCTGGAGGGTGTGCAGAGGAGATTCACTAGGTTAATCCCAGATCTGAAGGGGTTGGATTATGAGGAGAGGTTGAGGAGACTGGGACTGTACTCGTTGGAATTTAGAAGAATGCGGTGGGGGGCGGGGGGGGGGGGGGGGGATCTTATAGAAACATCTAAAATTATGAATGGAATAGATAGGATAGATGCGGGAAGGTGTTTCCACTGGCGGGTGAAAGCAGAACTAGGGGGCATAGCCTCAAAATAAGGGGAAGCAGATTTAGGACTGAGTTTAGGAGGAACTTCTTCACCCAAAGGCATGTGGATCTGTGGAATTCGTTGCCCAGTGAAGCAGTTGAGGCTCCTTCAGTACATGTTTTTAAGATAAAGATAGATAGTTTTTTGAAGAATAAAGGGATTAAGTGTCATGGTGTTCAGGCCGGAAAGTGGAGCTGAGTCCACAAAAGATCAGCCGTGATCTCATTGAATGGCGGGGCAGGCTCGAGGGGCCAGATGACCTACTCCTGCTCCTAGTTCTTGTGTTCTTATGTGAGAGGAGGTTTGCGTGGAGTATAAGGGGCAGCACGGTAGCATGGAGGGACAGCACGGTAGCATGGTGGTTAGCATAAATGCTTCACAGCTCCAGGGTCCCAGGTTCGATTCTTGGCTGGGTCACTGTCTGTGCGGAGTCTGCACGTCCTCCCCGTGTGTGCGTGGGTTTCCTCCGGGTTCTCCGGTTTCCTCCCACAGTCCAAAGATGTGCGGGTTAGGTGGATTGGCCATGCTAAATTGCCCATAGTGTCCTAAAAAAGTAAGGTTAAGTGGGGGGTTGTTGGGTTACAGGTATAGGGTGGATACGTGGGTTTGAGTAGGGTGATCATGGCTCGGCACAACATCGAGGGCCGAAGGGCCTGTTCTGTGCTGTACTGTTCTATGTTCTATGTTCTATAAATGACAGCATGAAACTGTTGGGCCAAATGTCCCATTCTGAGATGGAAATACATTCTAACTTTGTAAAAGAAAAGTTTGCTTTTTCACATTTCAAGACTTCTTCCACCTTTTTGCCCTTTACTAGTACTGGGCGAGTCTACATTATAATAATTGAAATCCTACATTATCACTCCTCTCCGTAATTAGCACCCAAATAATCAACTCAATCTATTACTTTACACCCAGTAGTGTAATAATTCCTCTACTGTTTTTTAATTCGAACAACATAGACTCCGATCCTCTCAAATACATTGTCCCACATAAACAGGAATATTAAGTTCCCATTCCTCTGCTTGTTTTAGGCTGGCCACTGTTACTGGCACCTCTATATCGTGGCCCCAGATGATGCCTTGAGTGTGCATCTCACCAACCTTATTTACCATACTTAGGATATTTAACTCCACGCACTCCAAATCTCGCATTCCTCCCCTGGCCAGTCTGATTTCCAAACCGTTCTGAATTTGTTTTAAACAGTATCCATTCCCGTGGGATGTGGGCATTCGGGGAAGTCCAGTATTTGATGCCCATTCCTCATTGCCCTTCCGCTGAGTGGCTTACTGGGCTATTTCAAGGACAATTCAGAGTCAACCACATTGCTGTGGGTCTGGAGTCACATATAGGCCAGACCAGGTAATGACGGCAGATTTCCTTCCTGCAAGGGCATTCGTGAACCAGATGGGTTTCCATAACAATCACTAATAGTTTCAATAATAATATTTATTAGTGTCACAAGTAGGCTTACATTGACACTGCAGTGAAGTTGCTGTGAAATTCCCCGAGTCGCCACATTCCAGTGTTCGGATACAGAGTGTAAATTCAGAATGTCAACTCACCTCGCCAGCACGTCTTTCGGGACATGTGGGAGAAAACCAGAGCAAACCCACGCAGACATAGGGAGAAGGTGCAGACTCCGCACAGCCAGTGACCCAAGCCAGGAATTGAACTCGGTTCCCTGGCGCTGTGAAGCAACAGTGCTAACCACTGTGCTCCCGTGCCGCCCCTATGGTCGCCATTATGGAGGTGCTAAGAGTTGCCAGGGGGGGATTTGAACCTGTGCCCACAGAGGATTAGTTTGGGCTCCTCTCCATCCTCCATCCCTGTCCCCTCCTCCATCCCTGTCCTCTCCATCCTCCATCCCTGTCCCCTCCTCCATCCCTGTCCCATCCTCCATTCTCCATCCCTGCCCCCCTCCTCCATCCTCCACCCCTAACTCCCCACTTTCATCCCTACCCTCCTCCTCCATCTCTGTCCCACCTCCTCCATCCTTGTCCCCTCCTCCATCCCTGTCCCCATTCCTCTGTCCCTGTTCTCCCTCCACTATCCCTGTCCACCCTCCTCCAGCCCTATCCACCCTCCTCTATCCATTGTCCCCCTCCTCCATCCCTCATCCACATGTTTAAGGCTGAGCCAGACTCTAGTAACAACATTTGTTGATCTGTTTGGCCTCAAGCTGATTGACAGTGGGCCAAGTTCTGTCACTCGTCCAGTGGCATTACCACACTGCCACCACGTCCTGGCCCCACTTCGATGCCATTTGCCTCTCCCAGTCCCTGCGCACCTTGTTACTCTTTGCTCATCTTTCACTCTGGTGCCCGTTCCCCAGCCAAGTGAAGAGTGGAACCCATTATCTCACTGACGTTAGCCGAGTGTCACTTGTGTTAAATGAACGTTACAACGAGCTTGAAGACGATAAACAGGCGCTGTGAAAAATTCACCTCTCCCTCCCACGGAAGCATCCAGCAACTGAGACGTGAAGGAATGGCAAATTTTAGAATAAATCAGTCTTGTTGACTGGAATGTCAGGTATGGGGATGGTCCGGAGGCTGTGGAATCCAGCCCACCCTCCTTGTCCAACCTCCGTCAATATCTTATGCTTTTTACTACCTAGTGCTACTGGGCTACAGGGAGCTGATGCATGTCTTCTCTCATATCCCATTTGTACAAATTAGCAAGGTCTGGAGAAGCCAAACTTAATCAACTTAGACAGCCATTTCCTGAAGTAAATTCATGGTGCGTGTGTGTATGTATATTTATATATATGTAGCTGTATCTGTGTATATTATGTATGATGTATGTTAGTGTGTGCATATAAACATATATATATATATATTATGTTTGCACACATATTTGCATGGACGTGTTTGTAAGATGAATGTGACAGAACTTGGCCCACTGTCCACAGGGACAGTCTAACTCGTGTTTGACTGAGGTGCCAGAAGCACAGCAATGGTTTTGGTGGTGAGTCAGCTGAGTCTGGGGGAAGGTGGAAGCCTCAGGCCTTCATAGCGGGGAGGAGGCAAGGCCAGAAAATCAGCTTGAGGCCAAACAGATCACCAAATGTTGTTACTAGAGTCTGGCTCAGCCTTAAACATTTGGATGAGGGATGGAGGAGGGGGACAATGGATAGAGGAGGGTGGATAGGGCTGGAGGAGGGTGGACAGGGATGGTAGAGGGAGAACAGGGATAGAGGAAACGGGACAGGGGTGGTGGAGGGGGGACAGGGATGGAGGAGGTGGGACAGGGATGGAGGAGGAGGGTAGGGATGAAAGTGGGGGGTTAGGGGTGGAGGATGGAGGAGGGGGGCGGGGATGGAGGATGGAGGAGGGGACAGGGATGGAGGATGGAGGGGACAGGGTTGGAGGATGGAGAGGACAGGGATGGAGGAGGGGACAGGGATGGAGGATGGAGAGGACAGGGATGGAGGAGGGGACAGGGATGGAGGAGGGGACAGGGATGGAGGTTGGAGGGGACAGGGATGGAGGAGGGGACAGGGATGGAGGGATGGAGGAGACAGGGATGGAAGAGGCGACAGGGGATGGAGGAGGGGACAGGGATGGAGGAGGGGACAGGGATGGAGGATGGAGGGGACAGGGATAGAGGAGGGGGCAGTGATGGAGGAGGGGACAGGGATGGAGGAAGGGGACAGGATAGGGGGACAGCGATGGTGGTGGGTCTCTCCCCTCTGTCCCCCACCTTCACATACATCAGGGTTTTCCACTCTTCCCCTCACCTTCAGGAGCATCAGTCTCTCTCCCCCCCCCCCCCTTGCATTGGAGGTGGATTAACCCCCTGTCAGAGCCCCCTTGACGCTGCCCATTCATGTGCCCCTTCATGTGCCTCCTTGGCACTGCAGCAGGCACTGCCACGGACTAGTGCCAGAGTGAAATGCCCAGTCTTGTCCCTCAACCCCAGGGGTCTACAGGCACCTCCATGCTCCTGACTGGTTTTTGCTTTTGGAAAGCAGCAGTGATGTGTGTCACTGTGACGTCTCACATCCAGCAGGGTAAGAATATGTCATGAGTGGACACTGCTCAGCCAAGTCCATTAATTATATTAACATTTATTTAATTTTATGTAAATCAGTGGCGGGAACCACTCCGGCATTGGGCCGTCCTAAAAGTGCGGAATCCTCCGCACTTTCAGGGGCTAGGCCAGCACCGGAGTGGTTTGCGCCCCGCCAGCCAGCGTGGGAGGCCTTTGGCGTTACGCAGGCCGGGGCCGATGGGACTTCGCCGTCCGGCGCGGGTCCGCGCATGCGCGGGGGCGTCAGCAG
Organism: Scyliorhinus canicula; assembly: GCF_902713615.1. NCBI lineage: Eukaryota > Metazoa > Chordata > Chondrichthyes > Carcharhiniformes > Scyliorhinidae > Scyliorhinus > Scyliorhinus canicula. Next base: position 15,606,435 of record NC_052148.1, on the reverse strand, counting down.
CTGCTGACATCATCCCGGCGCATGCGCAGGGGGGGGTTCACCTTCGCGCCGGCCATCGCGGAGGTTTACATGGCCGGCGTGGAGGAATGGAGTGCCCCCATGGCACAGGCCTGCCCGCGGATTGGTGGGCCTTGATTGCAGGCCAGGCCACCGTGGGAGCTCCCCCCCGGGGCCAGATCGCCCCGCGCCCCCTCCCGCCCTCGGACCCTGGAGCCCGCTTGCGCCGCCAGGTCCCGCCGGTAAGGGACCAACTCCAATTCACATCGATGGGACCTGCATAGAACGGGGGGGGGACTTCGGCCCATCGCAGGCCGGAGAATCGCTGGGGGGGGGGGGGGGCCTGCATACCGGCGCGGCGCGATTCCCGCCCCCCTCAAATCTCCAGCGCCAGAGAATTCGTCAGCCGGCGGGGGCGGGATTCACGCCACCCCCCCGGCAATTCTCCGACTCGGCGGGAGGGGTCAAAGAATCCCGCCCCAGGTTCATGCTCATGAGATTTAGCAACCATTACGGGATTTGCACCTGTGGCTAATGGGGCCGTTAGATCATGCCCGTTAACTCTGTTCTGTCTCCCTACACATACTGCCACTCCTGCTGAGTTCTCCCGGCATTTTCTGTTTGTTTCAGATTCAAGAATCGGCTGTGTTTTGCTTACTTTATTTAGATATGATTTGTCGTTCACAAATCTTTTCTTAATTTATCAGCATTTGACCAAGTTATTGTTAATTTTGTTCCGAATTATCATTTCTATAAACTCCCCTGCCATCAAACTTAAACTGACCAGGCCTGTAGTTTCTGGGTTCATCTTTACACGTTTTCTTTGGACAAGCTTGTGACATTGGCAATTCAGCAGTCTTCCAGCACCACTCCCCAGTCCAAGGAAGATTGGAAAATAATGGTCAATGCCTCCACAGTTCCTTCAGTACCCTTGGACGCATGTCTGGTGCCTTATCAAAACCTATCCAAAACATCCTCCTTACCAATGTCAAACCCCTTAAGTGTCTGAGGTACCTCCTAACCTGGACAGCATCTCCTTCCTTGGTAAAGACAAATGCAAAGTATTAATACCTCAACCATGCCCCCTGCCTCCCTGCATAAATCCTCTTTCCAGTCCCTAATCAGCCTCTTCCTCTTCCCATCCTTTCACTATTAATGCACTTAGGGAAGGCTTCTGGAGCCCCTTTGATGTTAGCTGCCAGTCTACTCACACTCTCTCTTTGATTCTCATGTGCTTTTTCACTTCCTGCTTCTCGGTTGTATTATCCATCTCTCATCAATATTCTTTCCTGCTTCATTTTAATCTCTCTCTTTCGTCATTCAGTGATCTCAGCGTTAGTTTGCCCAACCACTTGCCTTCGCTGGAGTATACCTTGAGAGTACTTGAAATATCTTTTAAATGCAGTGCAGTTTTCCCCGCTAATCTTTGATCCCAATTCATTTGGGCGAGACCGTTCCTACCCCCATTGAAGTTGGCTCTCCCCTAAATAATTATTTCTGAGCCCAGGTTGTTCCTTGTCCTTTCCCATAGTTTACAATCCAGTGATCATTGCCCTCAAAGTACTACCCGAGGCACCTTTAATCCACCTCATTCCCCAAAACAACAGGTACCTCCAACAGCACCTCCTTACTCAATGGAAACATATGAAATATTTGGTATTTATATTGACTGACTGTTTGGTGTGGCCTTCAGGGTGTGAATGGTTTGGGAAGAAAGGTGCAGCTACTGAGGAAAATTACCATTGCTGTGTAACGGAAAGGGGTTGATGTTGCCTGCGGTGGCTTGGTGGGTGGCTTTACTGTCCCCGAGTTAGAAGATGGTGTTTCCGGGTCCCACTCCAAAAACATAGATTTAAGGTAAGGCGCAAGAGATTTAGAGGGGATTTGAGGAAAAGCGTTTTGGTGGTGGGAATCTGGAACTGCCTGAAAGGGTGGTAGAGGCAGGAACCCTCACAACATTGAGATGAACACTTGAAAAGCTGTAGCATACAAGGCTGTGGACCAAGTGCTGGAAACTAGGGTTAGAATAGATAGGGGCTTGATTCCCGACACAGACACGATGGGGCGCGGGGCCTCGTTTCCTGCTGTAAAACTCTACGGCACTATGACATGAGCATTTCATCTAGGCTGACACTCCAGTGCAGCACTGAGGGAGTGCTGCACTGTCGGAGGAACTGTATCTCGGGTGAGACATTAACACGAGGACCCGTTGCTTTTTGTGCCGGACATATCAGATCAGATTGTAGCCTGGTAACGCGGTGCAAAGGAGTTCACCCTGTAACCTGTCCAACTTTAATCCTTCGATCAACATCATAAAAACATAACCTGCTCATTTGGATGTGCATGAATTAGCAGCTGCATTTCCTATATTACGCAAGTGACTGTCCTTCAAAAGCACGTCACTGGCCTAATGCGCGATCAATGAACACAGAAACGAAGGAGTAGTCCGAATCGAAGGCTTTAATCTACAAGAAGTGTGCCCAGCAGCAGGAGTACAGAAATAACGATGGCTGCTGGGAAACACGGGTTCTTATACTCCGCCTTGTAGCCGGAGCTACCTTCCTCTCGACCAATGAGAAGACACTTGGGCCAATGGGCAGCGAGCCTTCTACACCAATAGCAGCTCACACTCCCAGGTACCATAGTACCTCTAGTCATACTACCACATGGCTATAAGGTACATCTGGTGGTTGTGAGAGGTGCTATAAAAATGCAAGTTTTTCTGATATATAGCAAGAGGCTGACCCTCTCACTTTATTTCATTGGAGGGAGATGTAAAGCAGACTGCTGGCTTGCCATCATTCATTCTATAATATCACAGAGGCGCCAGCTTTGCCAAGTAGTCAAGAGCCTCCAAAGGCCTCGAGTTGGAAGGCCCTTCTCTTTCTCACCAAGAGAAAGTTTGGGGCATTCAGTCTCCGATCTTCGGGTAAGCGTTCTCCAAGGCGGCCTTCAGGATGCGCGATAACGCAGAATAGCCGAGCAGAAACTTATAGCCAAGTTCCCCACACGTGAGTACGGCCTCAACCAGGACCTGGGTTCATGTTGCATTACATTCATCCCCCACCATCTGGCCTGGTTTGCAAAATCCTACCAACTGTCCTGGTTTGAGACATTTCACACCTCTTTAACCTGGGGTTACCCCTATCTCTGGATCTGTAACGACTTAATCACCTGCTAATGCTTGCATTCTAAGCAGCACGGTAGCATTGTGGATAGCACAATCGCTTCACAGCTCCAATGTCCCAGGTTCGATTCCGGCTTGGGTCACTGTCTGTGTGGAGTCTGCACATCCTCCCCGTGTGCGCGTGGGTTTCCTCCGGGTGCTCCGGTTTCCTCCCACAGTCCAAAGATGTGCAGGTTAGGTGGATTGGCCATGATAAATTGCCCTTAGTCTCCAAAATTGCCCTTAGTGTTGGGTGGGGTTACTGGGTTATGGGGATAGGGTGGAAGTGTTAACCTTGGGTAGGGTGCTCTTTCCAGGAGCCAGTGCAGACTCGATGGGCCGAATGGCCTCCTTCTGCACTGTAAATTCTATGAAAATAAAAAATTGTCTGGCATCTTTGAATTTGTCTATATAGATGTTTCTGGAACATACCTATTCATTCACCTGAGAAAGGAGCAGCACTCCGAAAGCTAGTGTTTGAAACAAACATGTTGGACTTTAACCTGGCTTTGTAAGACATCTTACTGTGTTCACCCCAGTCCAACGCTGGCATCTCCACATCATGGCTTTCTCACCAGCAGCACACAGCCCTTTCACGCTGCACAGTATTTCTACCACAACAACAACACGAACGTGAATTTGGGCAGTGCCTTCGAATGCGGTACAAGATCCCAAGGTGCTTCACCGGAGTTATTAAACATTACGTTTTGACTCTGAACTCCAGCGGGAAACGTGAGGGAAAACGTCCCCAATGTTTAATCAAAAATCCAGGTTGTCGAGAGGTTTGAGGAATTCCAGGGTTTCAGGGCAGGGCAGCTGACGTGACGAAACCCCGATTAGAGGCCAGAATTAGAGGAGTGCAGAGTTCACGGAGGCTTGTAGGGCTGGAGGAGATTACAGAGTCTGGGAGGCTAGTGGACATGGTGGGAATGGGAGGGGGTGGAAATGGGGGGATTTGAAAACAAAGATGAGAATTTTACAACTGAGCATTGCCAAGCCAGAAACCAATGTGGATCAGTGAGCATAAGGTGACCAAGACTTGGTTTGGGTTCAGGTATGAGCAGTTATGGTAAGGTAAAGTTACCATAGTCCTAGATGACCACTGGTTGTTTTCCCCCTTTGAAGGGGAGAGCTGACTGGTGGTGATTGGGTCCCCACACCTCAGGCGAGATTAAGAAGACTGGGCTTTCATGAATAACCTCAGCAGGGTATGGGAATTGAACCTGGGTTGCTGGCCTTGCTCTGCATCACAAACCAGCTGCCAGCCAAGTGAGCTAAACTGGCACACAAGAACAGAGCTTGAATGAGCTGAGGTTTAAAGAGGGTGAAAGCTGAGAGCCTGTCCATGACATCATTGACATGTGAGGAGAGGTAACAAAGGCAAGGATGAGGGTTTTAGCAACAGTTGATCTGAAGACGGTCATATTAATTCGGTGTAATTAATCTGCAGGTGAACAAAAAAAAACACGGTTTTGAAGGTCATCACTGTCGTCTCCCAGCCCTGGTGAATGCAGAGTCCGCCGGGATTCTCACAGTCACTCATCAAATACTAGCGGCAATTCCTCACAGTTGCAACGTGCGGGCGGCTGTCTTCTGCTCTCTCCTGACAAAAGGGGCACACAACTTGAAGGTGAGGGGGTGGCGGGAGGGGGTGCGGGGAGGGGGAGAGGGAACGACAGGAGCAGGAAGAGTAATGATGTCAATGGACTGTGATTCTGATGAGTGGCAGAGCTGGTTAGCCAAGACTCGCCATGCTTGGCTGCTGTTCTGTGTGTAATTTACACTTGGAGACTGATTGATGTGCAATATTTGGACGTTAGCCCAGTTGCATAAATCATTCTGTAACTAAATCTAAATTAAAACCACATAAAACCCTTCGGTACCAACTTCTGACCTTTCCTGTCAGTTCTATTTTCTTTCTTGTTTTCACCCCATCTACCTTCACTTCCTCTTCGAAGCAATTTCTCATTTTTCCCTTCATGTCTTTCCAATGAGCCTCCACTTACTGCACATTAGAAAGGATTTACAGAACAGAATCAGGCCTTTCAGTCGAGCAGCTCCTGTCCATGTTTACGATCCGCACAAACCTCTTTGTGTGGACTCATCAACACGTACCCTTCATTCTCCCTCATGTACCTACCCAGCTTCCCCTTAAATGCAGATGATTCACCTCAACTACTCGGTGTGGTAGTGACTCTCATCACTCCCTGGGTAAAGAGGTTTCTCCTGAATTTCATATCAAATGGACGAGTGACCATGTCATATTTACGACCACTCGTTCTAGTCTCGCCTGTAAGTGGAACCATCTTCTCTACGTCTACTCGATCAAAACCTTTCATAATCTTTCTTTCATAAGGCTTCTGTCAGGCTACCTTGCAGTCTTCCCTTCTCTAGGGAAACGAGCCCTGTTGTTCAATCTTTCCTTAAAGCCAATTCCTGTCTTCACGATTTTTATTCCACCTAATTTCAGCTGTCCATGAAAGTCCCGCTCCATATATTCAAATAATTATTGCTTCTCTTTGATAGTCGCCAATAGGCTCCCAAATTTCTTCCCCACTGCTCCTCCCTTGCCTGCCATTCCAACCCCCCCCCCCCCCCCCCCCCCCCCCCCCCCCGCCCTTCAGCTTCCATGATGGGCCTCCGTTGATGATAAACACCAAGCTGTGGATATTCTCATGAATTTTGGAAGACCAATTGTTCAAATTAGGATGTAAAACTTCTTATCATTGTTTTGAAATCCTTACATGGCCTTGACCTCTTTTCCTCTCTCTCTCTCACTCTCTCTCTCACTCTGTAACCTCCGACTCCCCTGTTCTCCTCCAATTCTAGTCTCCAGACCATCCCCAATTTTTACTGCCCCACAATTCAGCTGCCTAAGCTAATAATTCCTTCGCTAAACCCTCCGCCTCTCTCCCTTTCTCCTGTTCCACAATAGTTCTTAAATTCTACCTCTCTCGACCAAGATTTTTGTCATCTGTTCCCAATAGTGTTGGCAGATTGGTTCTGACTGGCTAAGGGAGGTTGCAGAGAATAGATACAGTGTGAAAGAAATGGAAAAAAAAGTGAAAATCGCTTCTTGTCACAAGTAGGCTTCAAATGAAGTTACTGTGAAAAGCCCCTAGTCGCCACATTCCGGCGCCTGTTTGGGGAGGCTGGTACGGTTGTGTGGATAATAACTGGTGTATTCTATGAACATAACTATTGACAGATATACAGGACTACAGGGGGGATTTTGAGACCGCACTCTGGGTGCGATCTAACCAGAAATAATCAGAGTCCATTCTGTGCAGTATAAGCACTGCGATCGACCCGGTGATCTAACAGCCATTTGTTGCCATTTCAGCTACCAGCACTTAGCTTCACTTCCTGCACTGCGGAGCTCGGCTCGCCGCAACTCCTCAATGCAGGAACAGATCGGGAAAACGCCATTTTTAAATGGCTGCCTGATCTCTCGACCCGTCCCCAACCCGACCCCGGACCCTCCCAACTCCCACCAACAGGGCCGGCTCAAGGCACCGGCAACTCGGGCAGTCGCCCGGGGCGCCATGTGCTCGGGGGCGCCAGAGACTCGGGTCCCGCGCATGCGCAGTTGGGCCGGTGCCAACCAGCGCTTGCGCGGTGGCCGCCCGCCCCCAGGGCGGCCCCCCGGCTCGGTCCGCACCCCCGCTCATTCCCCCCCGCCCCCCGCCCCCCCCGCCCCCCCCGCCCCCCCTCGGGTCCGCCCCCCCTTCGAGTCCGCCCCCCCTTCGGGTCCGCCCCCCTTCGGGTCCGCCCCCCCGCATGTCCGCCCCCCCCTCGGGTCCGCCCCCCCCTCGGGTCCGTCCCCCCCCCGCGGGTCCGCCCCCCCGCCCCTCCTCGGCCTCGCCCCCCCCCGCCCCTCCTCGGCCTTGACCCCCTCGGCCCCGCCCCCCCTCGGCCACGCCCCCCCCTCGGCCCCCCCCTCGCCCCCCCCTCGCCCCCCCCCCCGGCCCCGCCCCCCGGCCCTGCCCCCCCCCAAGGGCGCCGAAGTTCAGCTTGCCCGGGGCGCCAGCAACCCTAGAGCCGGCGCTGCCCACCAATAAGGGGGTCCACGAGTCTCCCCCCCCCCACCACATCTCACATGGGCATGGTTCCCCCGGGCCCAATCCTGGCGTGGGTAAACTGCAAGGCTAGCATCCAGGGTGCCAGGCTGGCAGTGCCAAAGTGCACAGGGCACCATCCAACATGGAGGCCGACCGCGCAGAGGCCTCCGATCGCCTGGGAGACCACCCTCCCCCCACCAAGTGTTGTTCCGTTTGTGGGGACCAGTACTGAATGGCCCTAGGCTGCAGTCTCCTCAATGAGGCCTTTAGATGCCAGGTGGCCATTTTATCCAGCACAAGCACGGTTAAAAGTGCTTTTAAGCTCTTATAACAATGCGAGTCTGGGTCCCGCCCTGTCGACGTTACGACCAAGAAAGCACAACAGCGCCTATACTTTCTCTGGAAACGAAGGAAATTCGGCATGTCCACATTGACTCTTACCAAGTTTTATAGATGCACCAGAGAATGCATCCTATCTGGCTGCATCACAGCCTGGCATGGCAACTGCTCGGCCCAAGTTCGTTATAAACTACAGAGAGTCGTGATCAATGCCCAATCCGTCATGCAAACCCTCCTGTCTACACCTCCTGCTGCCTTGGGAAAGCAGGCAGCAAAATCAAAGACCCCTCACACCCGGGTTATTCTCTCTGCCTACCTCTTCCATCTGGCAGAAGATACAGTAGTTTGAGAACACGCACCAACGGATTCAAAAACAGCTTCTTCCCCGGTATTACCTGATTCCTGAATGACCCTCTTAGGGTCTGAGCTGATCTTATCGAAGGCAGATTATTACGTGAATGGGTGTAAAAGCTTTGACAAAGAATCATCGGACTCGAAACGTTAGCTCTTTTCTCTCCCTACAGATGCTGCCAGACCTGCTGAGATTTTCCAGCATTTTCCCTTTCGTTTCAGATTCCAGCATCCGCAGTAATTTGCTTTTATTGGAATAGAGATGTTTTACTGCAATTGTATAGGGCCTTGGTGAGGCCACACCTGAAGTGTTGTGTGCAGTTTTGGTGTCCTTATCTGAGGAAGGATGTTCTTCCTCTGCAGGGAGTGCAGCGGTGGTTTCCCTGGCTGATTCCTGGGATGGCGGGACTGTCATATGAGGAGGGACCAAGTCGGTTAGGATTATATTCATTGGAGTTTAGAAGAGTGAGAGGGGATCTCATAGAAACTTAGAAAATTCATACAGGATTAGATTCAGAAAGAATGTTCCCGATGGTGGGGGATTCCGTAACTAGGGATCATAGTTTGAGGACAAGGGGCTGAGGTGAGGAGAAATTTCTTCACCCAGAGAGTGGTGAATCTGTGGAATTCACAATCACAGAAAGTAGTTGAGGCCAAAATGTTGTGTAATTTCAAGAAGGAATTAGATATAGCTCTTGGGGCTGAAGGGATCAAGGATGTGGGGGAAGGTAGGATCAGGGTATTGAATTTGATGATCAGCCATGATCATAATGAATGGCAGAGCAGGCTCAAAGGGCCGAACGGCCTCCTCCTGCTTCTATTTTCTGTTTCTAACTGATCTTTCTACGCATCTTCTCTACAGTTGTAGGACAATATACCTTATACTTCACCCGCTGTCTATAGTTATGTATTTTCATTATGTTTCCTCATATATTTATCATATCTTCGAGGCGATCTGCCTGGACCATACGCAGGACAATACTTTTCACAGCACCTTGGTACATGTGACCAATAATCTAAATCCAGATTGTGACGCCTGGCAAGATCTGGTTAGATCGCACCAGGCATAAGGACCATTGGGAATCCCAAAAGAGGCTTCTCCAGCGATCTACCAGCCACTTCCCGCCCCCATTCCAGCAGGACCATCTTTAACCTCTCCCTGCTCCGCTCTGAGGTCCCCTCCTGCTTCAAGAAGACCACCATCATACCGGTGCCAAAGAAGAACCAGGCAACGTGCCTCAATGACAACCGTCTGGTGGCCCTGATATCAATTGTAATGAAGTACTTTGAGAGGTTGGTCATGAAGCGCATCAACACCATACTCTCAGAATGCCTTGATCCACTGCAATTTGCATACCGCTGCAACCGGTCCACAGCAGACCCTGGCCCTACACTCATCCCTAGAGCATCACAACAACAAGGACTCCTACATCAGACTCCTATTTATTGACGACAGCTCCACATTCAACACCATAATCTTAGCCAAGCTCATATCAAAGCTCCAAAACTTAGGACTTGGCTCCTCACTCTGCAACTGGATCCTCGACTTTCTGACCCACAGACCACAATCTGTAAGAACACCTCCTCCGTGATAGTCCTCATACCGGGTCCCCACAAGCTGCGTACGTAGCCCCTACTCTACTCCTTGTACACACACGACTGTGTGGCAAAATTTGGTTCCAACTCCATCTACAGGTTTGCTGATGACACGACCATAATGGGTCGGATCTGGAATAAGGACAAGTCAGAATACAGGAGGGAGATAGAGAACCTAGTGGAGTGGTGTAACGACAACAATCTCTCCCTCAATGCCAGCAAAACTAAAGAGCTGGTCATTAACTTCAGGAAGCAAAGTACTGTACACACCCCTGTCAGCATCAACGGAGCCGAGGTAGAGATGGTTAGCAGTTTCAAATTCCTAGGTATGCAAATCACCAAAAATCTGTCCTGGTCCACCCACGTTGATGCTATCACCAAGAAAGCACAACAGCACCTATACTTCCTCAGGAAACTAAGGAAATTCGGCATGTCCACACTGACTCTTACCAACTTTTACAGATGCACCATAGAAAGCATCCTATCGGGCTGCATCATGACCTGGTATGGCAACTGCTCGGCCGAAGACCGCAAGAAACTTCAGAGAGTCGTGAACACAGCCCAGTCCATCACACGAACCCGCCTCCCACTGCCTGGGGAAAGCGGGCAGCATAATCAAAGACCCCTCCCACCCAGCTTACTCACTCTTCCAACTTCTTCCATCAGGCAGGAGATACAGAAGTCTGAGAACACGCACGAACAGACTCAAAAACAGCTTCTTCCCCACTGTCACCAGACCCTCTTATGGACTGACCTGAGTAATACTTCACCCCTGTATGCTTCACCCGATGCCGGTGCCTATGTATTTACATTGTGGACCTTGTGTGGCCTTTTTGTGTATTTTCTTCTTCTGTTATTTTATTTTCACGTACTTAATGATCTGTTGAGCTGGGCAGCACGGTGGCCTAGTGGTTAGCACAACCGCCTCACGGCGCTGAGGTCCCAGGTTCGATCCCGGCTCTGGGTCACTGTCCATGTGGAGTTTGCACATTCTCCCCATGTCTGCGTGGGTTTCTCCCCCACAACCCAAAAATGTGCAGAGTAGGTGGATTGGCCACGCTAAATTGCCCCTTAATTGGAAAAAATAATTGGGTAATCTAAAATTTGAGAAAAAAAAATGATCTGTTGAGCTGCTCGCAGAAAAATACTTTTCACTCTACCTCGGTACACGTCACAATAAACAAGCCCAAAGGACGCGGAGGGTAGGTCGCGCTCTGTGTCCATGAGAAAATCAGCATGGGCTCAGACTCTGGAGTGAATTGAAAAACACGATGCTCTCTGGCATGTTTGGGCCTTGCAATTTTCAGTCACCACATCCTCCCTCTCCGGTGCAATGGGAATCACGCAGTGTGAGCCCAGGAATTTAAATCAGCCATTAGCATATCATTCACGAGCACTCTCTCCAGTCCTTGTCTCCTTGGAATATTCACTGGGTGTCGTCATGACATTATGCCAGTGTCATTTACAAAAGCGTGCACCTGGCTGACTCACCTCAGAGGGGGGTTGTTGGAGGTAAACGCTCGGGCGGCCATGATTCTCCAGGGCATTCAGTTCTCAGGGTCCACCAGAGAGGACATGGGGTCACAGATAAGTTCAACTCGGGGTCAGGGCTGGGGTTCCGTCACACAATCTCGGGGGAGGGGTCACTAGCAGGCCTTACCATCCAATCATTTCGGGCATGCCTTGCTTTACAGGGGTCTGAAATGCAGGCATCATTTTCTTCGACCTACTTTCTGGGCTTATAGCCAATTCACCGCTGGGCAGTGCCCGTCCTCAGTGGGAGCTGTAAAGTGTGTGAGAGGAGGGTCAACACAGCATGGTGAGGGGGGCAGGGGGGGGGACCGTGAGGTTCCTGGATGAGGTTCTATGTTAGACCAGGCTTCAAAAGCAGAGTGGGGTTCTCAGGAATGGGTCGCAACCCTGCCTAAAGAGGAATGAAGACCCTCTCACACAGAGAAGCACAATTGTGCATAGAGCTCCACACTCAGGCACTACTCTGAGGACCAAGGGGTTAAGCTCCATTGAACTTCACCCACTTGCATCCAAAGTTTGACTCTTCGGAATTAGTATGCAGGGCTATGAAATGGGTGAGTGAGGGTGCCCACTAGATATGTGCTTGTCATGCTAGTCGCAACCTTCACTCTAATCAGCTACGCCTAATCTGTCGGAAGAGGCAATCATTTGCTTGATATGCTATTTCACTCTTCATTGACAAGACAGTGCTAAAATTCACTGCCATTGAGTGAGCAACCAAGGGAGTCGTCCAACCAAACAGTCTGGCCTTCTATGGTGGCTACATCTCCCAGCCGTTTGGCCTGGAGAGGGAACATACAGTGTCATAGAATTCCTACACTGCAGAAGAAGGCCATTCGGCCCATCGTGTCTGCACCAACCCTCCAAAGGAGTACTCTGCCTAGGCCCATGCCCCCACCCTAACCCCGTAACCCAGTAGCCCCACTTAAGGGGCAATTTAGCATGGCCAGTCCATCTAACCTGCACATCTTTGGACTGTGGGAGGAAACCAGAGCACCCGGAGGAAACCCACGCAGACACGGAGAGGAAGTGCAAACTCCACACAGACAGTCACCCGAGGCCAGAATTGAACCCAGGTCCCTGGCGCTGTGAAACAGTGGTGCTAACCACTGTGCCTCCATGCTGTATGAAAATAAATGTTCGTTCACATCGCGGGAGTCGAATCTGGGACGCCTGGGTGAAAAGCAGGAATCCTAACCACTAGACAATATGGGAGGAGTTAACCTCCCCCATGGGGAATAACCTTGCCCATGGTACCACGGTCACCATGGAGGTCGCCTGGGCCTGCTCAGTGCTGCAGGATCTGAGATGCTTTATCGACTCTTTTAGTCACCTTTTGGTTTGATATTTTAAGTTTCATTTGTGATTTGTTTTGTTTAAGGCAGTTTCCCTTTAAGTGGCTGCTCCTTTTACTTTGTCCTTCAGTTTGCTTCATTTAGTTTAATTGTTTTCCATCACAATAGTTGCAGTCCCAAGCTTGAGGGGACCATCATGCCCTCTTCCGCGGCTTAATTTGTGGCTGGGTGTCCCTGGAGAGCCAGCATGTGGTGTCCATCGAGACCTTCCGTGTACGCTGGGCATGCATGGAATCCCCCTTGATCAAAATGCTATGTCTGCAAAATAGTTGGGAGTTCCAAGCAGCTGCTGCTGCTTTTGCTGCTACATAAGTACCATTGTCTCTGGAGTAAAAACCTGCTCTCCGGGAAAGGAGGAGGCTGTCACTGTCACTAAAAGGTTTCACTGGTAGCGGGGTGCACCTCTGCTGCCCTGGGCGATGTGGTAGTCACCACTGTTGTATTATGTTGTATATGTTGGTGTTAGGGTAAGGCCCCTGTACTGCAGGAACGAGGGTAGATCCATGCCTGCTGGCTCCGCCCAGTAGGCGGAGTATAAATGTGTGTGTTCTCTGAACAGCCGCCATTTCACCAGCTGCTGTGGGAGGCCACACACCTCTGTGTAATAAAGCCTCGATTGCATTCTACTCTCGTCTCGTCGTAATTGATAGTGCATCAGACGATTACTGGAAAAGGAACTGCAGATTGGAGAGAGAGGGCTGCAGGCTAGATCCTGGGCCGAGGCCTGGGCCTATTGTCAACATCTACAGCCTGCAAGAGAGGGAGGAGCTGGAGCATTGCAGAGACTGGATCTGAGCCTGTGCCTGCTACCTCCAATTCTAACATCAACATCCTCAGAGGCCTTGGACCTGAGAGCTGGAGGCCTTACAACCTGGAGGAGACGGAGGAGCAGGAGGATTACTGCGACTGTCTGGGCTTGCTGAATCTCACCATCCACAGAGGCCTGAAAGTTTCACCTGCACCCTTCAGGACAAGTAACCGCCGTGGTGCTCGGTGATGCACGCCAGCAGTGGTATAGTTCAGGAACCTGGTCAGGTCCCTCAGCTTGGTGGACGTCTGATGACAACTCCATCTTGACCTCTTACATGAGACCTGGAGTTAGAGTGTCCAGAATTGACCGCCTTTACATTTCAAGGGTGTACCTGCCCAGCATTTCGACAGCTTCTGAACAGCGCCGGCCCTAGGGTTGCTGGCGCCCCGGGCAAGCTGAACTTCGGCACCCTGGGGGGGCGGGGCCAAGGGGGGCCGAGGGGGGGGGCGGGGCCGAGGGGGGGGGCCGAGGGGGGGCGGACCGCGGGGGGGGCGGACCGAGGGATGGGCGGGGGGGGCGGACCGAGGGATGGGCGGGGGGGAGCGGACCGAGGGGACGGAGGACCGAGGGGGGGCCGCCCTGGGGGAGGGCGGCCACCGCGCATGCGCTGGTTGGCACCGGCCCAACTGCGCATGCGCGGGACCCGAGTCTCTGGCGCCCCCTAGCACATGGCGCCCCGGGCGACAGCCCGAGTTGCCGGTGCCTTGAGCCGGCCCTGCTTCTGAACAGCAGGTGCCGTAGTTGGATCACCCTCTAGCGTGGGAATCTGTTCCGTCTTGCGCTCATGTGGGTCCGCGTACTGGCACTTTATCAACCTGCGGAAGAACGAGCGGTTACTGGGCTCTTTATATAGCTTCTGGCCTGGCTGGAGAGGGAAGCAGGAAGCAGACCTAGCCTCCTCATCAGATCCAGACCCAGTCTGGGGGAGCTGACCAACGCCCTCGACAGCCTCTCCAGGGGCCCAGGGCCTGGATGGGCTGGCCGTGGAGCTCTTCAGTGTGTTCTGGGTGGTCCTGGGGGGAAGGCGATGCTGGAGTCACTCCTTGCAGGCATTGTTCGTCTTTTACCAGGACCTACTCAAAGTCCGGAACATGGTCGTCGCACGCTGTAGCTCTCCCCCGTCTGGAGTAGCAGCTGTCATCAGGGAGCCACTACTCAGGAATCCGCACCTGTCTGATGGTAATGTCAAGGGGCGATGATTGGTTGCTATCTTGTTCAAATTGGTCATGGCCTGACATTGCTGTGGCGTGAATGTTACTTGCCATTCATTAGCCAAAGCCTGAATGTTGTTCGGGTCCAGCTGCATATAGGAATGGAATGAATCAGTGTCTGAGGAGTCGCGAATGGTACTGAACATTGTGCAATCATCAGCGAACCTCCCCACGTCTGACATTTTGATACAGGAAAAGTAATTGATGAAGCAGCAGAAGATGGTTGGGCCTAGGACACTATCCTGAGAAACTCCTGCAGTGATATCTCAGGATTAAGGTGATTGATCTCCAACAATCACAACCATATTCATTTGTGCCAGGTATGACTCCACCGATAGTGGAGGAGGAGGTGGACCCTTTGGTGGCGATATTTGGGGTTTCAGAGAAGCCGGAGCTCATGGAGAGGAGGAAGGCCGATGTCGTGGCCTTCACCTCTCTGATTGCACGGCGGCAAATTTTGCTGGAGTGGCGGTCGGCATCGCCAACGGGGGTAGCGGCTTGGTTAGGTGACCTGTACGACCTCCTGCGATTTGAGAAGATAAAGTATGAGTTAAGGGGCTCTTCAGGGGGGGTTTGAGGAAAGGTGGGGGATGTCTGTGACCGTGTTTGAGGAACTGTTCGTCGCAGGGGAGTGGGGGGGGGGAGGGGGGGTGATGGGAGGAGGGGGGGTTGAAAAAGGGGAAAAATCTGTACAGACTGTACAGTTAATTGCTGGGAAGAATGTTTCCTGGGGTATTTATTCACTGTAACCTGTTTTGATACATGTTTGTGTCATGTGAGAGCACCTTTAAGAAATGGGTGTTTATAAATGGGCATGTATAAAAATATCTGTAGAGTACCTTTAAGAAATGGGTGTTTATTACTGCAGTGATGTCAGAGAGTGGGTGGAGCTGGGCTGTCGGTCAGCTTTTTACTTTCGCTTTAGGCTTTTTGCTGCAGGGTGGGTTTGGTTTCATTTTAGTTTTGGAGAAGCTGCAATCACAGCAGGATGTGTGTGAATCTCTGCAAGCTCGTGAGTGTCCATTTGCTGATCTCAACGTGGTAACTGTTCTCAGTAGTGACTGAGTAAGCCTGATGTGCTTCTGTTAAAAAGTGTTTTTTAAGCCTTATAGATGTTAAAAGGAAAGTAAGGATTACTTGGTGTAGTATTCTTTGGGGGTTGTATTTGAAGTAATAGTTGCTAAGATGTTCATTGTATGTTTTAAAAAGGTTAACTTGAGTTCATAGAATAAACATTGTTTTGTTTTTAAAAAATACTTTTCCATTTCTGCTGTACCACACCTGTAGAGTGGGCCGTGTGCTCCCCATAACCACAATCCATTAAAAGTTGTGGGTCAGGTGAACTCCATGATACACTTTGGGGTTCTCTAAACCCTGGCCCATAACAAATGTAATAAAATACATCTTTAAAAAAAGGTACGACTCCAACCAACGGAGAGTTTTCTCCCTGTTTCCCATTGACTCCAGCTTTAATGCCACATTCATTCAAATGTTGCCCTGATGTCAATAGGCTTCTCACCTCACTCCTAACATTCAGCTCTTTTATCCATGTTTGAACCAAGGCTGTAATGAGGTCAGGAGCTGAGTGGCCCTGGCGGAACCCAAATTGACCATCTGTGAGCGTAATATATATACGGCATATTGCACTTACATAGCACCTTTGCTGGCCACCAAACATTCTGAATCATTGCACACCACTGAAGTTCTCTTGAAGTATAGTCATTGTTGTAACATAGCTGCCAATTTGCTCACAGCCATCTCCCGCAACGGCAATGAGATAATGACTAGATCATTTCTTTTTTGTGATGTTAACTGAAGGATAACTATTGCTCAGGAAACCCGGGAAGCACTCCTTATCCTTCTTCGAAATAATGCCACACGACCTTTCACCCAAGAAGGCAGACCAGGCCTCGGTTTGACGTTTGAGCTGAAAAGCAGCACCTCAGACAATGTAGCGCTCCCGCAGTACTGCCTGGGATATCAGCCTCGATTCAGCTGAAGTGGGACTTGAATCCACAACTCTCTGACTCTGAGGGGAAAGTGCGACCAACTGAATGTCTCAGCTCAGACTGGCCGAGCCTGACACCTTCCTGATCGCTGTATGGCTCAGCACTGTGCTTTTATCTGCAGAACAACGTATATTTACAGAACACCTTTAACAGACTATACCACACAACGGCGCCTCACAGGAGCTTTATAAAGCAAAGGTTGGGAAGGGTGGAATGGAAGATGGCCGCCCCTAAACAACGGACCTTTGGCTGGTGCGTCGCGTTTTCACTCCCTCCCAAGACGGTTCCCACTGAGGGTGCAACCGGAAAATCCTGGCAAAAGTTGGAGATTGAAGCAAATAAGGAGCTCGTAGGACACATCGCAGCAATTCTGTGCACAGCAAGCTCCTCGATACAGCAACAGGATGGTGACCAGATAATCTCTTGTGATGTCAAATTATTGGCCAGGATAGCTCCCCTGTTCTTCGTTGAGGAAGCCTGGTCAAGGAGGGAGGTTTGAAGGAGTGTCTTAAAGAAGGGAGAGATAAAGAGGTGTAGGGAAGGTATTCCAGAGCTTGAGGCCTTGACAGCTGTGGGCACAGCCACCAATAATCATAGAAAAAAAACATAGAATCTCTACAGTGCAGAAAGAGGCCATTCAGCCGACCGAGTCTGCACCAACCCTCCGAAAGAACATGATACCTAGGCCCACACCCCGCCCTATCACCATAGCCCCACCTAACCTTTTGGACACAAAGGGGCAATTTTAGCATGGCCATTCCGCCTAACCTGCACATCTTTGAACTGTGGGAGGAAACCGGAGCACCCGTAGGAAACCCACGCAGGCACGGAGTGCAAACTCCACACACAGAGTCACCCAAGGTCGGAATTGAACCCGGGTCCCTGGCGCTGTGAGGCAGCAGTGCTAATCACTGTGCCACCATGCCTCCCTATGGAGTGATTAAAATCGGAGAAGTTCAGGAGGCCTGGATTGGAAGAGCACAGAGATCTCAGAGGGTTGTGGAGCTGAAGAAGATTGCAGAGGCAGGACGGAGGGGAGAAAGGCCCTAGAGGAATTGAAAACATGGATGAGAATAATAGGTTTGTTTGATTGTCTGTCGTCCTGTTCTAGGTGCTGGTACGTCACTGCTGAAATACTGAGTCACATGGTCAGGATGCATCCTCATTGAAACCATTTCAGTTTCCTTTCTTGTATATTTTCATTGTCAACAGCAACAGACAGCAGCTCCAAGATTTAATGCTGAATCAAGAGTTCCTGTCAGTGATGCATTCCCAGTGGTATCACATCCACCTGAACACTCGAAACATCCAACCCCGTAAATCCTCCACTGTCTGCACATGTTGATGGCCAACTTGGCCTTTCGCCATCTCGTCAAACAGCTTTACAGCCGAAAACATATTTCACATAGAGACATAGATCGAAAATATGAACGGGGGAGGCCATTCGGCCGTTCGAGCCTGCTCCACCATTCATTATGATCATGGTTGGTCATCAAGTTCAATATCCTGATCACGCCTTCCCCCCATATCCCTTAATTGCTTTAGCCCCAAGAGCTATATTTAATTCCTTCTTGAAATTTTTGTTGAGGGCACATTGCCGCTTCACAGCGCCTGGGAACCGGGTTCATTTCTGGCCTTGAGAGACTGTGTGGAGTTTGCACAATCTTCCCGTGTCTGCGTGGGTTTCCTCCGGGTGCTCCGGTTTTCTCCCACTGTTCAAATATGTGCAGGGTAGATGGATTGACCATGATAAATTGCCCCTGAGTGTCCAAGGAAGTGCTGTTCAGGTGAGGTTGCCGGGATAGGGTGGGGGAGTGGTCTGGGTAGAATGCTCTTTCAGAGGTCGATGCAGACTCAATTAACCGAATAGCCTCCTTCTGCACTGGAGGATTTCTATGCATTCTATGGATAGTCACTTTGTTAATTTGGGAAACACATCAACCAATTTGTACACAAGATTCCACAGATAGCAATGTGCCAATGGTCAAATAGTTATGTTTTCGTGGTGTTGGTTGAGGAACGGTGAGAGGGGAGAGAGACCAGTGGGGAACTTTCTTCACACAGAGGGTGGTGAGCATCTGGGACGGGCTGCCGGAGTAAGATTTTGTCTTTTAAAAAACAGTTAGACAGTTACATGGGCAGGGTGGGTATACAGGGATATGGGCCAAACGCAGGCAAGTGGGACTAGCTCAGTGACAGAAACTGGGCGGCAGGGACAAGCTGGGCCGAAGGGCCTGTTTCCATGCTGTAAACATCTATGACGCTATGAATAAACATTGGACCCAGGCACCGGGGAGAAATCCCTAGGTTCTTCAAAATAATGTCCTTTTCCACATGGGAGGGCAATTGTGGGCTTGGTCAAAGCTCGAAAAAACAGCACCTAAGGACATAAGACATAGGAGCAGAGTCTGCTCCGCCATTCAATCATGGCTGATATTTTCTCATCCCCATTCTCCTGCCTTCTCCAGTTAACCCCTGAGCCCCTTATTAATCCAGAACCTATCTATCTCAGCTTTAAAGACACTCAGTGATTTGGCCTCCACAGCCTTTTGCGGCAAAGAGTTTCACAGATTTACCACTCTCTAACTGAAGAAATTCCTCCTCATTTCTGTTTTAAAGGATCGTCCCTTTAGTCTGAGATGATGTCCTCTGGTTCCACAAGTGGAAACATCCTTTCCACGTTCACTCTATCCAGGCCTCGCAGTATCCTGTAAGTTTCAATAAGATCCCCCTCATCCCTCCAACGAGTACAGACCCAGAGTCCTCAACCGTTCCTCATACAAGTTCTTCATTCCAGGGATCATTCATGTCAACCTCCTCTGGACCCTTTCCAAGGCCAGCACATCCTTCCTTAGATACGGGGCCCAAAACTTCTCACAATACTCCAAATGGGGTCTGACCAGAGCCTTATACAGCCTCAGAAGTACATCCCTGGTTTTGTATTCTAGCCCTCTTGACATGAATGTTAGCATTGCATTTGCCTTCTTAACTGTCGACTGAACCTGCACATTAACCTGAAGAGAATCGTGAACAAGGACTCCCAAGCCCCTTTGTACTTCTGATTTCCTAAGCATTTCCCCATTTAGAAAATAGTCTATGCCGAAATTCCTCCTTCCAAAGTGCATAACCCCACACTTTTCCGCAATGTATTTCATTTGCCACTTCACTGCACACTCTCCGAGATTGTTCAAATCCTTCTGCAGCCCCCTTGATTCCTCAATACTTCTTGTCCATCTACAGATCTTTGTATCATCTGCGAACTTAGCAACAGTGCCTTCAGTTCCTTCTTTCAGATCATTTATGTATATTGTGAAAATTTGTGGTCCCAGCAAAGGCCCCTGAGGTACAACACTAGTCACCGGCTGCCATCCTGAAAAAGACCCCTTTATCCCCACTCTCTGCCTTCTGCCAGTCAGCCAGTCCTCTATCCATGCCAGGATCTTATCCTTAACACCTTCTGACAATGCAGCTCTCCCTCAGTCCTGCACTGAAAGAAGGAAAGACTTGCATTTATATAGCAGCTCAGAATGACACTTGTAAAGCTAATGAGGTATGGTCCTTGGTCGGAATTTTCCAGCTGTTCAGTATGATCTTCTGTTCCCACCACAGTGGACCCCCCACCCTGTGATCCTCAGTGGCGGGGGGGGGGAGGCTGCAGACAACAACAGAAAAAACCATCGAAAGCATCTGGATCAGAGAATTTTTCCACGGCCAACAGCGGGCCGCCTCCACCGTCGCCTCCGCCAAACACGCCACCGGGGGGCGGGGGGGGGGGGGGTTGGTGGTTGCGCAGAAAATCCGGCCACTTGTTGCAGTGTAGGCATTACAGTAACAGATTAACGCACAAAGTTCCTGAAAACAACTTTCTGATAACAGCAATGTTGTCTGCTTATTCAGTGATGTGGATTTAGGGATATATATTGGCCAGGGAACCAGGAAAGCTTCCCTGCTCTACTTCAAACAGAACCAGGAACCCGGGTTCGATTCCCACTTTGGGTGACTGTCTGTGTGGAGGCTGCACGTTCTCCCCGTATCTGTTGCCTCCGGGTGCTCCAGTTTCCTCTCACAGCCCAAAGCTGTGCAGGTTAGGTGGATTGGCCATTGCCCCTTAGTGTCTGAAGGTTAAGGTGGGGTTAGGGGGATGGGGTGGGGGCCTAGGTGGGGTGTTCTTTTGGAGAGTCGGTGCAGACTGGATGGGCCGAATGGCCTCTTTTTGCATTGTAGGGATTCTAGGAATTCTATTCTGTGAAGTCCCACCCAAGAGAGAAAGGCGGCAGGGCCTGATTCTTAACTCATACTAAAGATGGCACCTCTGACGGTTCATCAGTGCTGCAGTGGGTCTGTCAGCCGGAATTACACCTCTGCAGTGGGAATTTGGACCCGAGACCCATTGATTCAGAGGCCAGAGTGTTGTCACTGAGCCACGGCCGACTCATTCAGGTTGAGGGTGAACAAGTGTCCCAGCACCAGGAAGAGAACAAATAAGAAGAGTGGAAAGGCCCATTAACCACGGTCTGAGGCTGTTAGCTGTGTGACTACGGGTCATTAACAAGTGATTAATGGCTTGTACTGGAGGGAAGAGAGGGAGCCAAAAGGTCAATGCAAATCATTGGCGTACACTGTCACTGAGGCAAGAATAAAACCACACAATCCTTCATAAATTAATCAGCTTACTCCCAACAGGAAGCTCACTGCAGAGAAAAAGACCGGAAAAACAATACAACCGTGAGGGAGAATGAGAAACACGTCTTGGGTGGTGGTGGTGGGGTGGGGGGGGGGGGGGTTTGTCTTTCACCCCCTTGAAAAAATATAACCTGGGTTACCCAGAGCAACTGTGGTTCGGGGTCAGAGGGTCAAGGGTGCAAAAGATGCATGCCCTCTTCCCAAATCATCCTCTTTTCTCCGGCTTTCTTCTTCTTCCTTTTTCTTGATTTCTCTTTCTTTGTTTTGTCTTCTTATCCTTCTCTTTCCTCTCGCTCGTCCGCTCTTTTGCGCTTTCTGTTCTCCATTTGCTGCTCCTCTCTCTCTCTCTCTCTCTCTCTCTCTCTCTCCCACCTGCTCAACTGGCAGTACATTCCGGATCAGAAGGATATAAAGGGCCATAAGGAATGGGGCGGAATGGGTTTCATGGATGGACTATGTGGGACGTGAGGGAATGTGAGGGGTGTAGTCCGGAGAGTTTTTGTTCCAATCTTGATTTCACAGCTGGGACAGAGTGCTGGAGCCTTTCCGCCCAGCCCACCTCCACTCCCAGCAGTCCCTGGGGCTGCATCCGCACTATTTCCAGGGTTATCCACCATGACTCCCAATACATACGGCCCAACCCGGATAATATCTGAACTTTCCAAGTCGGGTTTGTTGGGCCAGGAACTGTCCCGATCCAGGAATGAAAAATCAGGTCTCAGCTTCTATTCTGTCGAAACCTCCACCAGTCTGACGTGTTCGTGATCATCTTTCATTCTTCTAAACCCCAGAGAACTTATTCTGCTCAAACTCTCCTCGTCGGACATCCCTCCCAACCCAGGAATTAATCAGCGTCTCGAGTACAGTACTGGCAGAGAGATGTGACCTGGGAAATCATATTCCAGTCAACCTCATCAGGGTCAGAGGGGAAAAGGTCAAAGAGAAATGGATTTTTCAAGGATATTTGTAAAGCAATTCATTTTTGATCAGGACTGCTGACTATTAAAGCAATACACAACCATCCAGTTCACCCCATTCACCCCTGGAGTATTCTGTAAGTGAAAGTATTGATTTGTTTTCTTTTTAATTTGTCTTTCTCCCCACTTGCTTTTCTTCTTGTCCACCGTTCAAGTTGGGGTCGAATGATCAGATTGAAATCTGACAGTGTCAAATAATCCCAACCAAACGTTGCCGGGGAATGTAGCCAACACGAATCAATGAAAGCAGAGCCCACAGGTAGAGGATTCAGGCTGTATCTGACAGCGAGTTTCCAAACCTCTGACAACAAAATGGCCCTTCTTTGGAAAGCTAGTCAAGCACACAGGAGCTTGCTGCTGACTGCCGTCCCCTTGGGAATGGCAAGCAAGCTGACTCGTTTACCAGCAAACACACCTTGAGCCACATGCCTTTCCCCCACTAAATCAAGCCAGTGACTCAATGCAATGGACGCCAGCCTATCCCAGCATCCATAGAGACAACAAAAGCCCTCTGTTCAAACTACATCCTAGTGTTCAAATCATAGGACAGTGCAGTACAGAAGGAGACCATTAATAATAATAATAAAAAACGTTATTATTGTCACAAGTAGGCTTACATGAAATTGCTGTGAAAAGCCGCTAGTCGCCACATTCCGGCATCTTTTTGGGTACACTGAGTGAGAATTCAGAATGTCCAATTCACCTAACAAGCACGTCTTTCGGGAGTTGTGGGAGGAAACCAGAGCACCTGGACGAAACCCACGCAGACACAGGGAAAATGTGCAGACTCCGCACAGACAGTGACCCAAGTCGGGAATCGAACCTGGGACCCTGGCTCTGTGAAGCAACAGTGCTATCCACTGTGCTACCATGACACCCATGTGGCTAGTCCAGTTCAATTTCTGGTCACTGGTAACCCCCGAGGTTCATTGTCAGGATTCAACAATAGTAATGTCATTGAATGTCAAGGGTAGGTGAGACTCTTCCTTGTTGGAGATGCTCATTGTCTGGCACATGTGTAATTCGAATGTTACTTACAACATATCAGCCCATGCCTGAATGTTGTCCAAGTCTTGCTTGTGGGCGCGAATACTTCAGTATCTGAGGAGTTGTGAAATCATCTGGGAACATCCCCAATCTTTTTCTTAGGTTGGAAGGATAGCCATTGCTGAAGCAGCTGAAGATGGTTGGGCCGAGGAACTCCATGAGGAACTCCTGCAGTGATGTCTGGAGCTGAGATGATTGACCTCCAACCACCACAACCACCTTACTTTGTGTCAGGTATGACTCCAACCAGCGGAGAGTTTTCCCCCCTGATTCCCATTGACTCCAGTTTAGCTAGGCCTCCTTGATGCCACACTCGGTCAAATGCTGCCTTGATGTCAAGGGCAGACACTCTCACCTCACCTCTGACGTTTACCTCCTTGGTCCATGTTTGAACCAAGGCTGTAATGAGATCAGGAGCTGAGTGACCCTGAAGGAACCCAAACTGAGCATCAGTAAGCAGGGGAGGAAGTGACACCTAATAGCATGATAATCGTCCATCACTTTACTCATGATTGAGGTCCATGCCCCCACCCTATCCCGTAACCTCCTAATCTCACTGAACCTGTTGGACATGAAGAGGCAATTTAGCATGGCCAATACACCTAACCTGCACATCTTTGGTCTGTGGGAGGAAACCAGAGCACCCGGAGGAAACCCACGCAGACACGGGAAGAATGTGCAAACTCCACACGGACAGTCACCCAAGGTAGGAATTGAACCCGGGCTCCTGGCACTGTACAGAGTTCCTCCGTCATTGAAGATTGGGATATTTCTGCAGCCTCCTTCTCCAGTGAGTTGTTTAATTGTCCGCCACTATTCACGACTGGATGTAGCAGGATTAGGGATGACTGGTACTGATCCTGGCATGCCCTCCTGCACTCTTCATTGAACCAGGTCTGATCCACTCATTTGACAGTAATGGTGAAATGGGGGATGTGCAGGGAATGATTTTGCAGATTACAGTGGAGTACCAATCTATATTTGTGTACCATTCTGCGCCTGCTGATGGCCCACTGCACCTCCTAAATGTCCAGACTTGAGATGCTACGTTTGTTCAAAATGGATTCCATTTAGGATGGTGGTAGTGTTACCAACATGAAGGTATCCTCAATGTAAATATGGGGCTACATTTCCATAGTGACTGTGCAGTGATCACTCCTACCAATACTCTCACAGACAGATGCAACTGCAATGGGTAGATTGGTGAGGATGAAGTCAAAGTATTTTTTTCCCAAATGTTGGTTCCTGCATCACCTCCCACAGAACTAGTCTGGTAGCTATGTCCTTTAGGACTTGTTCGGGAAAGGCTGAAATGATAGTTCTAGCAATACAGGCCGGTCAGTTTAACATCAGTGGTGGGCAAGCTTTTAGAATCAACTATTTTGAGGAAAATAAGGGTAATTTAAGGGATAAACATAAGAAATAAGGTATTACGTTAATGTTTCTATGCCTGGAAGGGTCAGACCTATAATTAGATTCATGCTGGATGTGTGGAGGTTGGTTAAGTTCCAACAGTGTTTCTACTGTCCTCAGAGTGAGCTATGAGATGAAGAATAAATAGGCCAGCAGAGGAATGTGGGCGTTGCTTAGCAACTGGGGCCTTGTAAGGTAGAGAAGCTTTTAAGTTTTAGTTTTAGCTGACTTTGACAGTTGGAGACAGGACCTCAGGGAGTGAACATCTCTCAACTCTGCCAGAAGAAAGACTGGGCAGGATGGCAGCTGCAAAGGGTCAGGCTTCCTAAAGTACAAGCTACAGTTCAGATAACCAAGGAATTGGGACATGTTTAAGATGACCGGAGTTAAGTGAACGGAGACAAAGGCATTGATCAGCAGAATTCAAGGAAGAGTAAACAAAGTGTTCTGAGTTAAGGAAACAATTGCAGTAACTCGATTTAAAGTGGGACAGCAGAGTTAAAAGGAAAATCAAACATCTGATACCGTTTTAACGCAGTCTGAAAAGCGAGAGTTGAAGGAATTGTGAACATTTTGTATCACAGTCAAGACAAGCAAATCTTAAAAGGTTTTAGTGGAAAATCCTGGAGTCGATTCACCATAAAAAGTGGAAAGGAAGCTTTGATTAAAAGTGTCATTTTTATTACGATCCCAACCACACCCCAACAGTGGCTAGGATACTGGACCGGATCCCCAACAATTTAGTTCATTTGTAAGACTGTGCGGAAAGAATGATTTGCTCCAGGAGTGATTGCTGAAGAAATAGGGCTTGGTTAATGAGACTATTGCAGCTTAAGATATGCTTTGTAATCCATATACAGTGAATGGTAGAACCCTCAAGAGTATTGACAGTCAGAGAGATTGAGGTGTGCAGGTCCACAGGTCACTGAAAGGGGCAACACAGGTGGAGAAGGAAGTCAAGAAGGCATACAACATGCTTGCCTTCGTTGGCCGGGGCATTGAGTATAAAAATTGGCAAGTCATGTTGCAGCTGTATAGAACCTTAGTTAGGCCACACTTGGAGTACAGTGTTCAATTCTGGTCGCCATACTACCAGAAGGATGTCGAGGCTTTGGAGACGGTGCAGAAGAGATTTACCAGGATGTTGCCTGGTATGGAGGGCATTAGCTATGAGGAGAGGTTGAATAAACTCGGTTTGTTCTCACTGGAATGGAGGACGTTGAGGGGTGACCTGATAGAGGTCTACAAAAGTATGAGGGGCATAGACAGAGTGGATAGGCAGAGGCTTTTTCCCAGGGTAGAGGGGTCAATTACCAGGGGGCATCGGTTTAAGGTGCGAGGGGCAATGTTTAGAGGAGATGTACGAGGCAAGTGGGTGTCTTGAACTCGCTGCCGGAGGAGGTGGTGAAGCAGGGATGATAGTGACATTTAAGGGGCATCTTGACAAATACATGTGTCGGATGGGAATAGAGGGATACGGATCCCGGAAGAGTAGAAGTGTAGAAGATTTTAGTTTAGTTGGGCAGCATGGTCGGCACGGGCTTGGAGGGGCAAAGGGCCTGTTCTTGTGCCGTACTTTTCTTTATTCTTTGTTATTCTTAAAATCTGTGTGAAATTGTTAAACTAAGGCAGGAATAAAGGAGTATTGTATTATAATCCAACCATTGATGTTTAATAAATGCTATCTTCTTATTGTTAAAAGTAATAATAATAATCTTTATTGTCATAAGTAGGCTTACATTAACACTGCAATGAAGTTACTGTGAAAATCCCTGTGTCACCACAGTCTGGCGCCTGTTCGGGTACACAGAGGGAGAATTCAGAATGTCCAATTCACCTCACAACACGTCTTTCGGGACTTGATGAGGAACCCGGAGAACCCGGAGGAAACCCACGCAGACACGGGGAGAACGTGCAGACTCCACACAGACAGTGACCCAAGCCGGGAATCGAACCTGAGACCCTGACACTCTGAAGCAACAGGGCTGTTCTTAAAATAAACTTAGAGTACAAGGGGCTGGTTTAGCACAGGGCTAAATAGCTGGTTTTTAAAGCAGGCCAGCAGCGTAGGTTCAATATCCGTATCAGCCTCCCAAAACAGGTGCCGGAATGTGGCGACTAGGGGGCTTTTCACAGTAACTTCATTTGAAGCCTACTTGTGACAATAAGCGATTTTCATTTCATTTCATTTCAATTCATTTTCCCCAATTAAGGGTCAATTTAGCGTGGCCAATCCACCTACCCTGCACATCTTCTTGGTTTGTGGGGGCGAAATCCACGCAAACGCGGGGAGAACGTGCAAACTCCACACGGACAGTGACCCAGGGCCGGGATCGAACCGGGGACCTCAGCGCCGTGAGGCAGCAGTGATAACCACTGTGCTACCATGGACCCGCCAATTCTCTGGAGCGTATCGACAGCTAGAGACGGGTGCTCTACACTGCTTCCTTGCTAGACCCCCGCAAAACGGGGAACCGGTGGCCATTTCGTATTTCTGGCGTAAAACGCCGCCGTTCCCACCGTGGCGTGGGGACATATCCCCAGAATCGGAGAATACAGCCCATGGCCTTTCGAGCCATGGTTCCATTCTGGAATCCCCGTCCAGTTATGACATAAACCGGGATTGTAACACTATTTGGGATAGAATTGATGGAACCATCAATTCAGCGAACACGTGTAGTTGGATCTGAACAGAGGCTTTAATACACTTACAACAGAGCCAGCCTATTCGTCGTTGAACTTCAGATGAACTGGCAGGCTGGCTCTCAGGCACTGATCTTTATACATCGGTCCCAGGGGGAGGAGTCCTGGGCGGAGCCAAGGGAGGAGCCCAGTACAAACTCTCGCGTACTCCCAGAGTGACACCCCCTGGTGGTCGGATAGTGCAACTGCACTTACAATGGTGGATAGTGAACATATATACACGGAGTTATATTGGCAACTATATACAGCATTGATCTTACAACGGGTAGATAACGAACATATATACATGGAGTGATATTGGCAACTATATATAGTGTGAATCACATTCACCACAAGAATTAGTAGTCACACGGAAACATATGTGTTGATTAGGATGAGTTGGTGGGACAGGACATACCCTGTCCCAGGGTGGTGCCTGGGACATTGTCAGGTAGGTATGATTCTGTCAGAATAACTGTGTCAGGCTGTTACTTGAGTAGTCTGTGAGGCAGCTCTGCCACTTTTGTCACAAGCCCCCGGATATTAGTGAGGAGGTCTTTGCAGAGTCAACAGGCCTTGTTGGTTCCCATGCCTAGGTCAATGCCGGGTGATCCATCTGGTTTCATTACATTTTGGAGACTTTGTCGTGGATTGATAGAACTGAGTGGCTTGTGAGGCCATTGCAGAGGGTTCAGAGTGAGCCACATTGTAAGGAATGTTCTCTTCCTGTGTTACAGGGTTCTATAAGTTCCCAACAAATAGCGTCATTGGTGTGATAGGCACAGGGACTACTTCATAAACAGAAATTGGCATTCTGACTGAGGGAAGAAAGGTCGGTCAGGAGGTCGAGAGAAATTACTGACTTTTCTTCCCTCCAATCTTTAATTACCACCCGAGAAACGGTGCTTAATTTGATGAAAGCCTCAGCTTAGGAACAGCATCTTTGACAACACGGCACTCCCTCAGCAGGGTTTCAGAGCCTGGACCTGTGGTTTAAGGCCTGGAGTGGAGCTTGGAGCCTCCAGCTCCTGCCTCAGAGGCGAGAGGCTGCCAGAAGGGCAGTGGTGCTGAAAGGTGTCTCAAACCCATTGTGAAAGTGAGCAAGAGTGAGTGAGTGTGAGAGAGAGAGAGAGTTCTGAGAGAGAAACCAGCAGAAGAACAAGAGACTCCTTTTCACTGCATTCAATGGCAAATCCTCAGCACGATTCTCTTGCTCTTTCTCGGCCCCTTGCTGTCAAATGGAGCTAACGTGCGGAGACAATTCTGTGTGTTGGTCCCGGTGAGCAGGGCTCTCTCTCCTGCTCACAGCTGTCACATTTCAATTCCCCACCCCCCAATCCACCCCCACCCCCCAATCACCCCTCGTCACCCCACCCTCCCCCGCTGTACTTTCTTGACAAGTCAAATCTGCTCGACAGTGAAGTGCAATAAAGCCTCAATAATTTCTAATATCCGCCCGTAATCTCCCGAAATGAAATTGTCACTTGACATATGTCTGAAGGTCTGCTTTGAGGTGGATACATTATTTTTTTGTAATTGCAAAGCTCCGAGCAAGGCCCCCGAGGTGCTTGTCTAATAGTTGCCGTCCTAATTGTATTATTGCGCCGGGAGTTTGTCTGTGTAAGCTCCCTTTATATTTTTCTTCTGCTTAAAATGCGTTTGTTCCTATTTTATGCTTGGTTGTTTGCTGCTTGCATTGCTCTCCATCCCCAACAGGCTTTCCTGAAGGGGCTGGCAGCTCATTGAGGTACAGGGCTGCAAATTCACCCCCACTACCCTGAGGGTAAAGCCCTGCTGGTGAGTGCTGTTCCACATTGTGAGGCGGCACAGGCACAGGTCATTCAGCCCATTGAGCTTGGCGGGCCATTCAGTTGGATCAGAGCTGATCTGTATTTTACCCCTCTGCATTCCCCGTCCCTTAATAGCCTTTGCTAACAAGAATTCTACCTGAAATTTTCAGCTGATAACAAACCACACCCCACCCAACCGAGACAGAATGGGTGGGATTCTCCCATTCAGAAACTCTGGGCGCGATTCTCTCAGCCCGGAGCGAATCACGCCGCGTCGTCCCGATGCCGGCACGCGATTCTCCGCAGGGTGGAGAATCGGCGTCATTGGCGCCAGCGTGGTTGGCGCGGCACCGGTCGGGGGCCACTCTACGCGGCCGGCCAGCTGATTCTCTGAAAAAGCAGGAGTCCCGCCACAGCGCCGTCCTTACCTGCTCTCAGCCAGCGGGAACTCGGTGGAGAAGGGTCGGTGGGGGGGGGGGGGTTCCAACCCGGTTTGAGGGGGGGGGTCCGATATACCCTGGCCTGCGATCGGGGCCGACCGATCGGCGGGCCGGCCTCTCTGGCTGCGGGCCTCCTTTCTTCTGCGCTGGCCCCTGTAGCCCTGCGCCATGTTGTGTCGGGACCAGCGCGTGGAAGGAAGCCACGGCGCATGCGCACATTGGTGCCGGTGCCACTGCGCATGCGCGGATACCGACGGCGTTTCCGACGGCATCAACACTTAGCCTCAGGATCACAGAATCCCGCCCTAAGTTTTGACGGCAGGACTGAATCGGTGGACTTCCGCGGCAATTAAATTGCCGCCAGTCTCGGAGCAATTCAGTTAGTGGGCTAGCACCGGCGCCACTTGGAACTCGACCGAGAACTCCAATCGAAAACAGTGGCCGATTCACCGGAGTCGAGATTGTCATTCAAGAGGCTGACAAGATGGCAGCACGGAGAGTGGCCCCCTGGTTTGTGGACCCAGATCTGGAGATCCTGCTGGACGCCGTGGAAGAGAGGCGGGTCACCCTGTTTACTCAACGCCTGCTAGCAACCCATTGGGTAAAGGTTCAGGGTCACCATCACCTTGACAACCACTGTGTGCAGGTGTCCTCTCGGTGTTGCCAGGTACACCATGATCCGGCAGATATGTCACACTGACCCCCTGCTAAGCCTGATCCTTCGGCAACATGCCCGGTCCAGCAGGTCCTCGAATGACAAGTGCTGCCGATACACACGGTACACATGAGGCCTGATGCAGTGCCTCCTTCCAACCTCCTCCTCGGCCTGTTGGGCTGCTGGCTCTCCATCACCGGCTGCCTCCTGTTCCTCTAGGCCAGGCTCCGTGTCTGCAGGGTCCTCCCCGAGCAGCTCCTGCTCATCCAACCACAGTGCATCCCCTAGGGCAGCGGCAGCCTGGGTGAAGGCCACCATTCCTCGTTCGAAGGTGAGCGTGAAACGTACCCCCCTCCCCCCACGCCCAACCAGGTCCAATAGGCTGCACGGTGACCCTGGCCTGCACTGCAGCTCCTGCCCCACATGTCCCGCTTCTACCCCTCCCTCCATCCCCATCCCCATGCCCACCCCAGCCAGTCCTCTTGGCACCTTGCCCTTCACCTCCCTGGCACCATCGGTGCCTGGCACCCATCCTTGCTGGCAGGCACCCAGCCCTGCCGGCAGTGGTACCGGTGACTGGCCCTACCCATGCTGGGGTTACGCTGTACAACCCCCCGCATGGCAAACTCCTGTAGGGGCTGATGTGGGCGTCCCCTTGGGTGGGCCGCATGATCTGGGGGAGGGTCCGTAGGGTAGAGGGGGGTGGAGTGTGGGTGTGTGGGGGGGGGGGGGGGGTACCAATACAGCCAGTGTAACTCTGCACAACCACGGGCCACAGTGGATGGCCAGTGGGGTGCGCAACAAGATGGCTGTCCAGCAGGCTGCAGCAGTGTAGCGTTCATGCCTCGACACCCCGGTCCCAGGGGTCACCCGAACCGCACGGCCCATCCCCTGGTCCCTCCCCTGTCACCCCCCCCCCCCCACTCCACCTGCGGCTCTGGCAGATGTCCCCACTCCCTCCCAATCTTCCCCCACCCCCAGCCAGCCCTGTTCGGCAGCCCATGGTCACGCCTCTGGGAACATGTCCTCCCTCCGCCCTCGCCCTCAGCAGCCACAGCTCCAGTTTCACCAGAAGTGAAACCCGCCATCGGTAATTCCTCCTGGTGTAGGCGGAGCATCGCAGATGCCCCGGGGAATACCCGGTCAGGCCCGTTAATGATATGCCAATGGCGTTTACTGTACGTGCGGCATAGAAATGCATTCATGCCGCTGTCGATGCACTGGAGCACGGTATTCCATTGGGCACCCGTCGCCAGCCACCGGTTTTGGCTCACGCGCAATTCTCTGCCCAATCGCGTTTCACGATTCTGCCGTCGCTGGACGTAGCATCTCACCCCAGGATTTTGGGGGAGGAAGATCCAGATTTCAAAAACCTTTTGTGTGAAGAGGTATTTCCTGATCTCACTCCAGAAGGGCCTGGCTCACAGCTTATGCCACAGAAGGATCCATAGAATCCCGACAGTGCAGAAGGAGACCATTCGGCCCATCGAGTCTGCCCCTGTCCTCTGAAGGAGTACTTACCTCGGCTCACCCCTTCTGCCCTATCTCCGTAAACCCATCCCTTGGCCAAGGCCAATCCACTCAACCTGAACATCTTTGGATTGCCATCTTACCCTGGATTTTATCAGTGGAAACAGCTTCTCTCCAGTACCAATCCTATCAACTCCTTTAAGCACTCGAATCCAATCCAGTGCTCATATCTATGCTGCCCACCTGCAGTGTGTCAACTCCGACACCTGCCCATACCTCAGACATGGGCTTCGAATGGGCTCTCGGCCTACAAGGCTCACACTCGCCTCAGCGTTCAATCAGTTAAACCGTGACTCAGTCAGAAGGTTGTTGGTTCACGTCCCGTCTTCAAAAACCTGTCCAAACTGTTATGAATCTGCTTTCCATAGTTTCAGAATAATCACATTCCTGGACTCAGAATGCTGGAGCTTAATTCATCGAGTATCTTCGTTGCTATTTTTGACCGATAGACGGATGTAACTGTTACTCAGCGCATTGACTGCAGGGCAGCAGTGAATGTAGCAAGATGACACATCTCAGGGGGCGACACAGTAGCACAGTGGTTAGCACTGTTGCTTCACAGCTCCAGGGTCCCAGGTTCGATTCCCGGCTTGGGTCACTGACCGTGCGGAGATGTTCTCCCCGTGTCTGCGTGGATTTCCTCCGGGTGCTCCGGTTTCCTCCCACAGTTGAAAGATGTGCTGTTAGGTGGATTGGCCATGATAAATTGCCCTCCGCGTCCAAAAAAGGTTAGGTGGGGTTGCTGGGTTACGGGGATAGGGTGGAGATGTGGGCTGAAGTGGGGTGCTCTTTCTAAGGGCTCGATAGGCCGAATGGCCTCCTTCTGCACTGTAAACTTTATGATTCTACGATTCCTCCAGACTTATTAAAAAGCCTGCAGAGGGTATAGGCATCATGGCCCATAGTTGTGGCGGACTTGCTTGGGATAGGTGCAGCCCCTCTACATAGTGTCCAATTGTTTTTTTATTCCTCTCTCTCTCTCTCTCTCTCTCCGTGGCCAAGATCTTCGTTCTGTCTTTCACCACCTGTTCTGGGAAAGGAGACTGGCTCGGAGCTGGGTGTAGGAATCAGTGACATCGATTAAGCCTGCAGTTTATCAACCATAACCTCTGTGAGCACTGATTAATGCAGGCAGACAGGAAATATTCAGCGTGGAGTCAAAGGATCGGCCTTTCTTTAATCAGAAGGGAAAAGTTTCCAACAGGTTACCATATCGATCTTCACAACTGTAAAACTGTCAGGCCTGACTGCCCCAGCCCTACCATGCCAAGATATCGGGAGTGGTTTGGGGGGGGGGGGGGGGGGCGGTGGAGAGGGGACTCTTGCAAACATCCTCATGTTAGAGAATTCATTCTCAGTTTATTCTTTTTGTGCTAAGATACCCAGCCACGAGAATCATCCACGTTCGGACCCCTAGTTAACATCTCTCCCAGTTATACCTCGATCTGACCCCCCCCCCCCCCCCCCCCCCCACCCCAATAGTCACCAGATTGCCCTAGCGCGTGCGACTCTGCACAGTGCAAGTGACAAGGTGGAGAGATGCTGGGCAGAGGGTGGATTATAAATACGATACACCCACCAGCCCATCCTCCCAGTCCCTCTCACCCTCACGTTCCAGCCTTACGGACACGTGGTCATTGTCCTGAACTTTCTCCACTGCCGCACTGCCATCCCTTGGTGTCCGACTGCCGAATCGTCCTCTCTATTTTTTAGACAGAAAAGTCTTGCATTTATTTGTTGCGAGCCACCGAGGAAGTTCTTTTTGAAGTATAATCACGGTTGTAATGTATGATATTGATCTTTTTTTCTCTAGAGGGCAGCACGGTAGCACAGTGGTTAGCACTATTTGCTTCACAGCGCCAGGGCCCAGGGTTCGATTCCCCGCTGGGTCACTGTCTGTGCGGAGTCTGCACGTTCTCCCCGTGTCTGCGTGGGTTTCCTCCGGGTGCTCCGGTTTCCACCCACAGTCCAAAGATGTGCAGGTTAGGTGGATTGGCCATGATAAATTGCCCTTAGTGTCATAAGGTCAGAAGTGGGGATGTTTCCGCATGACTGCACAATGTTCAGCACCGTTCATGACTCCTCGGATAATGCAACAGGACATGTCCCAATGAAGCAAGACCTGGCGCCCCTTGACATTCAATGACATTACCATCACTGAATCCCCCACAATCAACATCATGGGGGCTACCATTGATCAGATTCCGCCATCTGTTTGGGTGCACTGGGGGAGAATTCAGAATGCCCAATTCCCCTAACAGCATGTCTTTCGGGACAAGTGGGAGGAGGCCGGAGCACCCGGAGGAAACCCACGTAGACACAGGGAGAATGTGCCGATTCCGCACGGATAGTGACCCAGGCCAGGAATTGAACCTGGGATCCTGGTGCTGTGAAGCAAAAGTGCTAACCACTGTGCTACCGTGCCACTCGTAAAAAAGTAATCACCGAGTTATCCTTCACAAACCTGCACCTCATAACCCAACAGCCGCATGTTTCAGTCCGTGTACTAAACGCATTCAAATGGTCATTGGATAGGCATATGGCCGATAAGGGAATAGTGTAGAGGGACTTTAGAGGGGTTTCACAGGACGGCGCAACATCGAGGGCCGAAGGGCCTGTACTGCGCTGTAATGTTCTATGTTCTATGTTCTAGAACCTGAACTGGACTAGCCATATGCCTACAAAGGCAGGTAAAAGGCTAGGATTCCTGCGGCGAGTAACTCACCTCCTGACCCCCCAAAGCCGGCCAACCATCTACAAGGCACAAGTCAGGAGTGTAATGGAATGCTCCCCAATTACCTGGGTGAGTGCAGGTCCAACAACACTCAAGAAGCTCAACACCATCCAGGACAAAGCAGCCCCGCTTGATTGTTCCTCCTTCCACAAACATTCAAACATCAACGAACAGTGACAGCCGTGTGTACCATCTACAAGATGCACTGCAGTAACTCACCAAGGTTCCTTAGTCAGCACCTTCCAAACCCACGACCTCTATGATCTAGAATGACAAACGCAGCAGATACCTGGGAACCCCACCACCTGGAGGTTCCCCTCCAAGTCACTCATCACACTGACTTGGAAATATATCCACGTACCTTCGCCGTGACAAAATCCTGGCACTCCCTCCCTAACAGCACAGTGGGTGTACCTACATCTCAAGGACTGCAGCAGTTCAAGAAGCCATCTCACAACCATCTTTTGAAGGGCAACTGGGGATGGGCAATAAATGCTGGCCTTCCAGTAAATGAATTTTTTTAAATCTGTATTTGGGTGAACTTTGAATGTGTTTGTGTGAAAGTCGGAACATATTTTCTGATCTTACTAAGACTGGTTTCAATATAATAAATCTACTGGGCGGGATTTTCTAGGCGTTCCTGCCGGTGGTTTCTGGTCCTGCCGACGGTGACGCCGCGCTGTGGGTTGTGCGGCGGTGGAGGGTACAAACACGGGAAACTCTGTTGACAGCTGCGGGACTGGAAGATCCTGCCGCTCCCGGTCAATGTCGGGGGGGGGGGGGGGGGGGGGGGGGGTTGGAAAGTCCCGCCTGGCCTCTTTGTTTGTTAAACTGAGGAAAACCCGTCCTGTTGGTTCATTTATGTTCACAGCACAGAACCAGCAAAACGCTTATTGATGCGCAAGTATATGCTTCAGAAAAAAAACTACTCCAGTCAAAGAAGTAGAGGGAAAAGAGGGGACCGTTCGACCGCACCCCACCCCCCCACTCATCTGAACCTTACAGAGGGATGAGAGGTAGCAAGGCGGCGATTGATTGATTGATTTGATTGATTTTATTTATTGTCACATGTACCGAAGTTCAGTGAAAAGTATATTTCTGCAGCCGAGGGAACATACACAGTATGTACTTAGTGGACAAAAGAATAATCAACGGAGAACATTGACAAATGGTACATCGACAAATAGTGATTGGTTACAGTGCGGAACAAGGGGCTGATGTGCGATAAATAACTAGATAAATAACTGCCTCGAATGCAGTGTACTTGCGATCGCTCGCGCGGATGGGAAGCTGGTGGTAGGCCGACTTTAGGTCTACCGTGGAGAAGACCTTGTACTGTGCGATCCTGTTGACCAGGTCAGATATACGGGGGAGAGGGGATGCGTCCAGCTGCGTAAACCTGTTGATGGTCTGACTGTAGTCTATGACCATCCTATTCTTCTCCCCGGTCTTTACCACCAGAACCTGTGCTCGCCAGTGGCTGTTACGAGCCTCGATGACCCCTTCCTTCAGAAGCCGCTGGACCTCGGACCTGATGAAGACCCGGTCCTGGGCACTGTATCGTCTGCTCTTAGTGGTGACAGGTTTGTAATCCAGGGTGAGGTTTGCAAAAAATTGGGGGATCGTCTTTGAGGGTCGCGAGGCTGCAGACAGTGAGGGGAGGTATAGGGCCGCCGAATTTAAATGTTAGACTCTGGAGGTTACACTGTAAGTCTAACCCCAGGAGTGTGGCCGCGCAGAGGTGGGGGAGGACGTAGAGCCTGTAATTTTTAAACTGCCTCCCCTGGACCGTGAGGTCCACTATACAATACCCCTTGATCTCAACCGAATGGGAGCCAGAGGCCAGGGAGATTTTTTGCTTTACGGGATGGACAGGAAGAGAGCAGCGTCTTACCATGGCAGGGTGTATGAAACTCTCCGTGCTCCCGGAGTCCAGCAGGCAGGATGTTTTGTGCCCGTTGAGCAGGACCTTCGTCGTCACCATAGAGAGGGTGCGGGGTCGAGACTGGTCCAAGGTGACTGATGTGAGTCGTGGCAGAAGATCGGAGTCGTCATCGGGCGGTGTGTAGTCACCCGCGCCGGGGTCCTCGGAGCCGATGCAAGATGGCGGCGCCCACTGGTCACACATGGCGTCGGAAAAACAAGATGGTGGCGCCCGGGGGCCGCACATGGCGTTGGGGGATGGAGATGGAGAAGTTTGCGGGCCGCACGGGGGCCTCAGAGAGAGACGGGGCGGCGTCCCGCAGTCGCTGCTCGGGACCACAGCGACCGCCTTGGCTTGGCAGACCGACAGAAAATGGCCCTTCTTACCGCAGCCCTTGCACGTTGCTGATCGGGCTGGGCAACGCTGTCGGGGGTGTGTTGCCTGTCCACAAAAATAGCAACGGGGCCCAGCGGGGTTTCCAGGGCATCTTGCAGCGCAGGCCTGAGGCAGCACGGTAGCATGTGCTCCGGTTTCCTCCCACAGTCCAAAGATGTGCAGGTTGGGTGGATTGGCCATGATAAATTGCCCCTTTAATCAACACGATGTTTCCCCAGCAGCTCGAGTACCGAAAGAAAGCCGGCTGCTGGGGTACACGGGTTCTTCTACCCCGCCTCACTGGGCGAAGCTACCTTACGTTCCTACCAATGAAATGGAAACACTTGGGCCAATGAGCAGCGAGCCTTCTCCACCAATGGTAGCTCACACTCCCAGGTACCGTAGTACCTCTCGTCATACTACTACAGGGGCCAAACAAAGCAAATACATGAGCAAGAGCAGCATAGGGCGTCATGAATAGTGTTCTTACAGGGAATAGATCAGTCCGAGGGGGAGTCGGTGAGGAGTCTTGTAGCTGTGGGGAAGAAGCTGTTCCTATGTCTGGATGTGCGGGTCTTCAGACTTCTGTACCTTCTGCCTGATGGAAGGGTCTGGAAGAAGGCAGAGCCTGGGTGGGAGGGTCTCTGACAATGCTGTCCACCTTCCTGAGGCAGCGGGAGGTGCAGACAGAATCAATGGGAGGGTGGCAAGCTTGTGAGATGCGTTGGGCTGAGTTCACCACACTCTGCAGTTTCTTGCAATCTTGGACCGAGCAGTTGCCATACCAGGCTGAGATGCAGCCAGATAGGATGCTCTCTATCGCACATCTGTAGAAGTTTGTGAGAGTCAATGCAGACATGCCAAATTTCTTTAGCTTCCGTAGGAAGTAGAGACGTTGTTTTCCTGACTGTTGCATCGATGTGAGTGGACCCGGACAGACTGTTGGTGATGGTGACCCCCAGGGGCTTAAAGCTATAGGAGGTTTAACGAGAGAATTGCAGAGCTGAGGGCCCACGGTGCGGCCACCTGTGAGGAAGTTAAAATGGTGGATGCTCAATCGGTCAGAATTGGAGAAACACAGAAATCTCAAAGGGTTAGCAGACTGGCAGTGATTACAGGGATAGGGAGGGCTGAGGCTCTGGAGGCCCTGAAAACCAGGCTGAGAATTTAGCAACCAACAGTAAATTGCTTAACCGAGAGCCAATGTAGATCTACAAGTCAGAAATAAGTCAGTCTATGCGACCGGGTCACTAAAAAGCAAAGCTATAGGGGGGGGTCTCAAAGTGCTCAATCAATTCCAAATATCCCCCAGTCAATCGGGAAGTCGGGTGCAATTTTGTGACTGACCAAAACCCTTCTTAGGCAGAGACAGTGGCTGGCACTTAACCCTCAACCTGGAACTTCAGTAAAAGTTGACCCTGACCAGAAGAGCTGTCTAAGCCCCTGCCAATCCGTCACATACAAATTCCAATGACAGGCCCCGGTGGGGAGATCAGCTTTTTCTCTCAAAACGTGCCTTCTTTTCCCTGGGATAGAAAGACCTGGATTCTGTCGGGCGGTTCACAGGGTATCTGTTCCACTCCAGCTGTTACCTATTGCTCAGTCGACGGTGCCTGAACTCAAGCTAAGCTGCAGCACACACACAAGAGGGAAAGGGTCCCCGTGCTGAAAGTGGCTGCTGCTAAATAGGCCTTGTGATATATGAGGCCAAGGGCAGAGGTCAGACTCGTTCAGGAGCTTTTGTTGGCCCACTTCGCTACAATATTTATCCTTTGATGGTCCGCCAATGGGAAAAGCAGGCCACGGAGAATAAACAGACATCCCAGTTGGAAACAAAACCAGGGGATCAGGTGGTTTATCTGTAGAATCGTGGATACCTTGGATTGAGTTACAGGCTGGAATCTAATCAAGGGGTTTAGGTCATTTAAATATAGATTAATGAATATCTAGGAGTGAGTTGCAGGCCAGATCTAATTGAGGGGTTCGGTGGGATTTATGAATTGAATGAATTACACACTGGAATCTAATCAAGGGGTTCAGGGGTTTACGTGTAAAAACATGGATGCCGAGAGGCGAGGAACCATGTGGAATACTCGGCATACTGTAGTGAGCACAGACTGGAATTTCATTGAAGGACTCGGGTGTTTATATTTAGAATAGTAGATACCAAGGGATGAGTTAAAGGCTGGAACCTAATGGAAGGGGTCCAGGAATTTATTTATAGAATTACTGTGCCAGGTTTTAAGTGCCTCAGTTTTGTGTACCTCCTTCACTCTCCAAATCTTCAAAACCTGAAGTTCGATGCCACTTCCTCTTTAACCTTCTTGTTTTTCTGTACGACATTGCCCTTTGCACATTTCACCCTGTACGACCCAATAAAAAAATTCCAGTCCTGACCTCAATTGCTCAATGTGCTTGAAAGCCAACCCTGCTCCTTTAAAGTCTGGGTGGGATTTGGGAGGGGTTCAGAGGGCAGATTGGGTTCTTACAAGTGCTTAAACAAATAATCGACTATCAAAGTGTCCAATAATGGAACAGCTGCGATGTTAGTCCAGGGTACAGTTTTTCCATAATTCCTGACAGATGGAATTCCTTCATCTCCAGCAATCAAGAAGAGTATTATTTTATTCATGATCGGTTGAAGACTTGGCCATCTGGCGCCGCATTCCGTCACCAGTTTGAGACCAGGAGGCCTGTCGCTGTACTGGGATTTGTACAGGTCTGAATTCATGTCAGACATGGATCCGGACTTGCAGTGGGATATCAAAACCACACACTCCCTCTCTATGCACAGGAGAAAGGTCCCATAATCTTAATAAGAGATGAGGAGGGGTGGTTTCCCCACTGACGGCTCAGAGTCCCACCACATTTGAGAGAGTAGACGTACAGAAGATGATTTCATTTGCGGGGCCAAGACAATATATCGCTTTCCGACTCCGTGACTCCACCATCTAGAAGGACAATTGCAGCAGAAACAAAGGAACACCTCCACATGTAAGTTCCTCTTCTAGTCACACGTCAGCCTGCCTTGGAAATATATCGCCGTTCTTTCACTGCCGCTGGGCCAAAATCCTCGAATTCAACCTAACTCTAGGTGTATGCACCACATGGGGAAGTGATGGTGTGGTGGGATTATCACTGGGCTGATAACCCAGAGGCCCAGGGCAATGCTCTGGGTACCAAGGTTCAAATCCCACCAAATCCGATAGTGACATTTGAATTCACTAAAGCTAATGATGCCCATGAAATGATTGTCATATAAAGTTCTCCGGTTCACTAATGCACTTCAAGGAAGGACATCTGTTGTTCTTACCTTGGTGACTTCCTCCAGTGCTGCATTTGTTTTTAGTAATGTACTTCAGGGATTGGAAAAAAAACCACTTTTAATTTCCAACTAACCTATCAGCATCAAAACTCCCAGGACAGGTACAGCACAGGGTTGTATGCAGAGTAAAGCTCCCTCTACACTGTCCCCATCAAACACTCCCAGGACAGGTACAGCACGGGGTTAGATAAAGAGTAAAGCTCCCTCTACACTGTCCCATCAAACACTCCCAGGACAGGTACAGCACGCGGTTAGATACAGAGTAAAGCTCCCTCTGCACTGCCCCATCAAACACTCCCAGGACAGGTACAGCACGGGGTTAGATACAGAGTAAAGCTCTCTCTACACTGTCCCCATCAAACATTCCCAGGACAGGTACAACACAGGGTTGTATGCAGAGTAAAGCTTCCTTTACTTTGGCCCATAACATCCCGCTAGCTGCAGTAAGCCACAGTCCACCAATTCATGAAGGGAAAAATGCGTTTGGGTATCGCTTCCAATCTTTCTCTGGGTGCGGCAGCCTTGGGCCTCCATGTCTCCATCAGCACAGGATCGAGCGTGCAGCAGGAGGAGTACAGGCCCGCCCCTATGACTGGGCCAGTTTGGGATTGGCCATTGAGGGCATGTATAAAACAGGCAATATATTCATCAAGTGTTTTAAAGGTATGTAGATTTTGTTTCACTATTTTTTTTGCTTTTTCAGACAGGCATTGCTGCTGCCCCGAACAGGCGCTGGAATGTGGCGACTAGGGGCTTTTCACAGTAACTTAATTTGTAGCCTACTGGAGAGAATAAGCGATTTTCATTTCATTTCATTATTGGTTCTTTTAAAGCTATTTTTAATTTTATTTTTTATGATTGAAGGTGATTATTTATAACTGAACATAGGTTTGGTTATTTGTTTTAAATCTGTGAAACTATTTAAATCTGTACTATATTATTACATCATTTTACGTGTGGCATGCTTAAAAATGTTTGAATTTAGATTATGGTCATAAGATTTCAAAAGCACGTCAGGACTTTTGCTACCACTGTCCTTGTAGCATCTGATAATTTTTTGATTTGTATTCATAGAATCATAGAATCACTGCAGTGTGGGAGAAAGCCATTCGGCCCATCAAGGCTGCACCAATGCTCCAAAAGAGCACCCGAAGCAGGTCCACACCCTTGCCCTATCCCCGTAACCCCACCTAACCTTTGGACACTAAGGGGCAATTTGCATGACCAATCCACCTAACCTGCACATCTTTGGACCATGAGAGGAAACCGAAGGAAATGGCGAAGGCATGATGGCACAGTAATTAGCACTGCTGCCTCACAGCACCACGGACCTGTGTTCAATTCCAGCCTTGGGTGACTGTGTGGAGTTTGCACTTTCTCCTTATAAATAGAAAACCTTAAAAACAGTTAACATTTCATAGAATCATAGAATTTACAGTGCAGAAGGAGGCCATTTGGCCCATTGAGTCTGCACCGGCCCTTGGAAAGAGCACCCTACATAGGCCCACACCTCCACCCTATCCCCATAACCCAGTAAACCCACCTAAACTTTTTGGACACTAAGGGGCAATTTAGCATGGCCAATCCACCTAACCTGCACATTTTTGGACTGTGGGAGGAAACCAGAGCACCCAGAGGAAACACATGCATTCCTGAATTACCTGTGATTATCACTCACTCCACTCACACTGTTTGTTCCTGTAAAGACTTGTTTACCTGTAAAGACTCAAATTCTAACCATTCTTCACATTCCAATCTACAATTATCTTGCAATTGTGTCTCTCCTATATATAAGACCATGAGACACAGGAGCAGAATTAGGCCACTCGGCCCATCGAGTCTGCTCCGCCTTTTATTCCCATTCTCCTGCCTTCTCCCCATAACCCCTGATCCCGTTATTAATCAAGAACTTATCTATCTGTCTTAAAGACACTCAGTGATTTGGCCTCTTCAGCCTTCTGCGGCAAAGAGTTCCACAGATTCATCACCCTTTGGCTGAAGAAATTCCTCCTTATCTCTGTTTTAAAGGATCGTCCCTTTAGACTGAGATTATGTCCTGGTTCTAGTTTTTCCAACAAGTGGAAACATTCTCTCCACTTCCACTCCATCCAGGCCTCGCAGTATCCTGTAAGCTATGTGAGCCCCCTCATCCTTCTAAACTCCAACGAGTACAGACCCAAAGTCCTCAACCATTCTTCATATGACATATGCTGTGGTTGTGGATGTGCCTTCACTTCACCTGATGAAGGAGCAGCACTCCGAAAGCTTGTGATTTCAAATAAAGTTATTCGGTTTGAACCTGGTGTTGTGAGACTTCATACTGTGCCCACCCCGGTCCAGCACATCTCCACATCAGGATAAAGTGTCAGTCATTCAGGACAAAGAATCATAGAA
The DNA here is from genome assembly GCF_902713615.1 of Scyliorhinus canicula. Classification (NCBI taxonomy): domain Eukaryota; kingdom Metazoa; phylum Chordata; class Chondrichthyes; order Carcharhiniformes; family Scyliorhinidae; genus Scyliorhinus; species Scyliorhinus canicula. Next base: position 15,564,037 of record NC_052148.1, on the reverse strand, counting down.
TCCCCACAGTGCAGAAAGAGGCAATTCGGTCCATCGAGTCTGTACCGACCCTCTGAAAAAGCACTTTGCCCAGGGTCAGGTCCCCACCCTATCCCCTGAGCCCAGTAACCCCACTTAACCTTTTGGACACTCAGGGACAACTTATCATGGCCAATCCACCTAACCTGCACATTTTTTGGACTGCGGGAGGAAACCCACGCAGGCACGGGGAGAATGTGCAGAGGGTGATGAATTTGATGAACTCACTGCCCCGTAGTGCGGTGGATTTGAATAAATAAATGGTTTTGTAGAAAGAGAGATATAATTCTGCTAAAAAGAAACAGGTTAAAGGGACATGGGGAACAGGTAGGGAGGTGGATTTGAGACCAGGAACGTCATGATATGCAGACAAGCACATAATGAGATACAAGCAGGCAGCTAATGAACACAGAGAACAGGACATAACCAATCAGCAGGCAGAACACTTGGGGGTGGTTTCCCACTATAAAAGGCACGAGGCACTCACACTCCGCCTCTTTCCACTAGGGACATCTACAGAGTGAGTCAGGGTGTATATATCACATAACACCTCCAGCACGTGGCTAAGAGCTAGTCTGGTTCAGTCAGGCAGAGTAATCACAGGTAGGTTAGCAGAGAGGCGAACCCACACGGAACTGTGCTAACTGTGTGACAGGTTCAATAAATCAGATCGAACTAACTTCCAGGTCTGGAGTATCTTTCAGTTAAAGCTACATCCAGTTGCAGCTCGTGTTATCTCAGTGTGCTTAACACGACATGGAAGAGATCAGCCATGATCTGATTGAATAGCGGAGCAGGCTCCAAGGGCTGAATTGCCCTCTTCTGCTCCTAATTCCTATGTTCCACACAGTCACGCGGGACTGGAATTGAACCCGGGTCCCTCGTGTTGTGAGGCTGCAGTGCTAACCACTGCGCCACCCTTGGAGATGAGGAGGAATTTAGTTCATTGGCGTTTCTGAATCTTTGCATGTTCTATCCAAAGGGTTGCGCTTGATCACTTGTTGAATACACTCACGGCTGAGGATAATAGATGTTAGAATCCTGAAGAAATGAAAGGTGGGGGTGGAGGGGGGGGGGGGGGGGAGTGGAGTTGAGGTTGAGGATTTTTTCTTTCATTCTTCATATGACATATGCTGTGGTTGTGGATGTGCCTTCACTTCACCTGATGAAGGAGCAGCACTCCGAAAGCTTGTGATTTCAAATAAAGTTATTCGGTTTGAACCTGGTGTTGTGAGACTTCATACTGTGCCCACCCCGGTCCAGCACATCTCCACATCAGGATAAAGTGTCAGTCATTCAGGACAAAGAATCATAGAATCCCCACAGTGCAGAAAGAGGCAATTCGGTCCATCGAGTCTGTACTGACCCTCTGAAAAAGCACTTTGCCCAGGGTCAGGTCCCCACCCATCCCCTAAGCCCAGTAACCCCACTTAACCTTTTGGACACTCAGGGACAATGTATCATGGCCAATCCACTTGGCCAAAAGCACATTTTTTGGACTGAGGGAGGAAACCCACGCAGGCACGGGGAGAATGTGCAGAGGGTGATGAATTTGTGGAACTCGCTGCCCCGTAGTGCGGTGGATTTGAATAAATCCACAGGATGTGGCTGTCACTCGTTAGGCCAGCATTTATTGCCCATCCCTAGTTGCCCTTCAGAGAGTGGTGGTGAGCTGCCTTCCTGAACCGCAACAGTCCCTGAGCTGTAGGCACACCCACAGTGCTGTTAGGGAGGGAATCCCAGGAATTTGACCCAGTGGCGATGAAGGAGCGGCGATTTATTTCCAAGTCAGGGTGGGTGAGTGACTCGGAGGGGAACCTCCAGGAGGTGGAGTTCCCAGGTACCTGCTGCTAGATGGTCACGGTTATTGGATGGCGGAACAGGCTCGAGGCTGCATAAGGCCTAATCCTACTCATATTTCTTCTGCTCTCATCACAGTACTGGGAGGGGGCCATTCAGCCCATCCATACTCAAGGGGACACAGGCCACATTTATGCAAACTATCCTCATAATTGAAATAATCTTAACCTCAATCTGTTTTCATGTGGGAGCCTTGCAAAACAAGCAGTTTGACTGTCGGGGCATCACACGGCCCAACTGAAATTAAGCAGCAAGGAAATCAAGGAAAGTGGGCTGAGGGAGGGAAAGTGGGGATCGGCCATGATCTTACTGAATGCTGGGGCAGCTTCAAAGCGTCATTCTCCTCTTCCTATTTCTTCAGACCTTATCGCACTACAACCCTCCATGTTAACTACCGCCTTCCCCAATTTAAGCCCATTTCAGTGACTCTCATCTTCCCAACTTCTCTTTTAAAAGTAATTTATTAACTCTCAGGACGTGAGCATTGCTGGCAGCAGAGGAGGCCGAGCTGTGTTAGCCTTGGTCTCAATACCAAGGGTTAATACGCAAGTCTGTAATCCGACGCTCTGGCGATTGTAACCACAGCTGCAATGTGAGTTTCAAAACAAACAGGAGTTAACCTGGAGCATCTCTGATCCTCCTGTCTGGGCCGAAACTTGATAGCGAAGCTACGGGGAAGAGTGTTTCACTAACCGTTATGGCAGATTTATAAATACAGTGATTAATATTTTGGAAAAGCCCAATACTCTGGAGAAGTAATTAAAAGGCTATCTTAGACATCTTTGTGGGCTTGACCCCAGGAGCCAGAGGTAACGCTGGAAGTTTTATTTAATCTGCCTCTCCACCCCACAATGTGTTTTCATTGCAAAAATCTTTGAAGGTGGCTGGGACACTTTGAGAAGGTTGTTTTACAAAGAAAGTATATGGGTTCCTTCAGGGCTTTATCAACAGAGATTCAGGGCGCGATTCTTCAGACTGTAGTTAAAGTCCGCTGAATGGCGCATTCAGCGGGTGTTTCCCGATGGCTGCAGCGCTGAGAAATATCCTGCTATCCAACGGCACGTGCCTTTTTCTGGGCCCTGGGGAGCTTCTCCCGGCCGAGGCCGCACTTCGAGGGATTTCCTGCTGATCAGCTGAAGCTCGCCAGCAACAAAGGCTCCTCGCTGAGCCTGGGTGCCATTTTGTCCAGCAGTCCCGATCTTCCCCCCCCATCGCACCCCCGTTCAGGCTTCCTCCCCAATGCATTTTTCATCCGCCTCCCCTCGCCTCCCCCAAATCTTCGGGAGGGCCCCGGGAACCCTCCCTCACCCTCCTTTTACTTGGCAAGGCCAGGCCCCTGGAAGTACCAGCCTGGCACCCTGCAACTTGGCGCTGCCATCCAGGTACCCTGACAGTGCTAGGGTGCTACCCTGCCCTGTCCCCTGCCACCTGGGGGTCTCCAATGGCATGGGACCACCCCCCCCCCCCAGGTGCTGTTACATGGAGCAGTGCTAAAATGGTACGTTGACAAAGTCTCCCAGGCACGGCCTGCGAGTTCCGGATGTCGTGTGAATCTGGAGTCCAGGTATTCACTTCTGGGTTTTGTCCGGCAAGGGTGAGATCCAGAGTACACCCGGCGGAGCGAGTCAGGTGACCCGCGTGAGGTTTCGCGCCCGGCACGGAACCTGATCGGGGGCTCGCACGCAATTCACCCATTGCAGCCGCATCCGTGCCGGGTGAAGAAGGGTTGCTGAATCGAGCCCACCGGTCTAAAACAAAGAAAGCTTTTATGAAATGAAAATCGCTTATTGTCACGAGCAGGCTTCAATGAAGTTACTGTGAAAAGCCCCTAGTCGCCACATTCCGGTGCCTGTCCGGGGAGGCTGGTACGGGAATCGAACCATGCTGCTGGCCTGCTTGGTCTGCTTGAAAAGCCAATGATTTAGCCCAGTGAGCTAAACCAGCCCAGAAAGCAATAGTGCGAGGTCTTGTGGGTGGTGGCTAGTATCGTGCCTCTGAGCCAGAATCACTCGGCCTGTCAAGGAGAGTGTGCTCATAATCTGGCCACATTGACTGTCACCATGTAAACTTCCAGCACCCTTCAATGGCTGGTCATGCTCATTCCAGCTTGAATATGACACAGATTTCACTCAGGTGGACCTTCCAGTTGATGTGTTATGTACTCTGGGATAACACAGGCTGCAACTTGATGCAGCTTTGACCAAAAGATACTCCAGACTTTGAAGTAAGTTCAATGTGATTTATTGAACCATTAGCACAGTTCTCTATGAGTGCGACTCTCCTGCTAATCTTGCTGTAGGAACTCAATCTAACTAACCAGTCTGCTCTAAGCCACGTGGTGGGTGTGATGCTTCTGATCTGCCCCTGTCCTTCTCGCTAAGTGTCGCCTGTGGAGACAGAGCATGTGTGCCCTGTCCTTATATATGGGTTGCCCCCTTGTGGTAGTGTCACCTCTGGGTGTCTTGACTGCCCATTGGTCTGTGTTCATTAGCTGTATGTCTGCATGTCATGACATCTCTGGTGCTCCCTCTAGTGGTTACTTAGTTGTAGTGTATTTACATTAACCCCTTGTGTATTTACAGTGATCCATATCACCACACCAGTGTAAGGCTTCATGGTGAAGACTATCATCACTCATCCCATTCTAGGTGATCACGGGCAGGATACTCCGCTTGCCGACTCCGATATCTATCGTAATCGACGATCGGGTGGAGAATCCATTTTTACAACGCAATCGGGGGCGGAGCATGTTTTCAGATGCTCCTCCCCCCTCCAAAATAGCATCATCGAGGAGTACACTGCACATCGTTGGGACGGCCTCAGGAAGTTACCTGAAGGCCCTCCCACCGAGACCCCACCTCCGATGGGCCAAGTACCCAACCGCGCGGTTGACGTGTGGTCTCAGGGGGCAGGAACCCAGCGTGGCGGCTGCGGACTATGCCCAGCCCCACCACAGTGGGGCGGGAGCCATGCTGCTGACCTGGGTGTGGGGGGGGGGGGGGGGGGGGTCTTCGCGAGAGCTGGGGGGGGGACGTGTGTGGGATGGCCCGGGCGTGGCGAGGGGGTGTCCAGGGGGGCACTATCTGGCAGGTCCGGTCCACATGCGGCTGGCGCCGTGTTGTACGGCACGACCGCTGCAGGACGTCGCCGTACGGATCCGGCAATTCTCCGGCCGTTTTTATCGGGAAGGCTGTGTGTCTTACATGGCACGGCAGCCAGCCCCTCACTGCTCGGAGCATCGGTGCTGGGGCCTCACCGCATTTTCCCACGTAAAACACCATGGATCTTCCGGACATAGCCCCACATCTTTGAGGTGCCCCATGAGGATACAGACACGGGTCGCATGCCATTCAACTGCCCTCTAACCTACCGCAAGATTTATAGATTAGAACAGTACAGCACAGAACAGGCCCTTCGGCCCTCGATGTTGTGCCGAGCAATGATCACCCTACTCAAACCCACGTATCCACCCTATACCCGTAACCCAACAACTCCCCCCCTTAACCTTACTATTAGGACACTACGGGCAATTTAGCATGGCCAATCCACCTAACCCGCACATCTTTGGAGTAAACCGGAGCACCCAGAGGAAACCCACGCACACACGGGGAGGACGTGCAGACTCCGCACAGACAGTGACCCAGCCGGGAATCGAACCTGGGACCCTGGAGCTGTGAAGCATTTATGCTAACCACCATGCTACCGTGCTTCCCACACAGGGTGAGGGGGAGGGAGGGGGTGCAGTGGTATTGGGTTCATGGTCGGGGGAAGGTGGCACTGAGACTCTTGAGGGTCCAGGTACCTCATCCTGGTGGAGGTGAAAGGAAAAACTGCAAGGATTTGCCAGTGTGAGATGGAAGGGTGTGAGGCTGATGGAGAGGCACTCACTAAAGGGGAAACACATGGGGGGAGGTTCCAGAGGAGTGAGGGTCAGGGCTCTGTGAGGAATGCTCAGCGCCCACCTTTGGGTTCTCTTCTTTACAGTGCATGGTTCAGGAGAATCATGACTGGTGCCTCCCTGTCCCACTTTCACGGGCATCTCTGTACACTGATTGGTGCCTCTCAATTGCTCTTTCAGGGAGATCTCTGTACACTGATTGGTTTCCCTCAGTCCCTCTTTCAGGGAGATCTCTGTACACTGATTGGTGTCCCTCAGGTTCTCTTTCAGGGAGATCTCTGTACACTGATTGGTGTCCCTCAGTTTCTCTTTCAGGGAGATCTCTGTACACTGATTGGTGTCCCTCAGTTTCTCTTTCAGGGAGATCTCTGTACACTGATTGGTGTCCCTCAGTTTCTCTTTCAGGGAGATCTCTGTACACTGATTGGTGTCCCTCAGTTTCTCTTTCAGGGAGATCTCTGTACACTGATTGGTGTCCCTCAGGTTCTCTTTCAGGGAGATCTCTGTACACTGATTGGTGTCCCTCAGTTTCTCTTTCAGGGAGATCTCTGTACACTGATTGGTGTTCCTCAGTTTCTCTTTCAGGGAGATTTCTGTACACTGATTGGTGTCCCTCAGTCCCTCTTTCGGGGAGGTCTCTGCACATTAAAACAATATCAATTACGACGAGACGAGAGTAGAGAGTAATCGAGGCTTTATTAAGCAGAGATGTGTAGCCTCCCGCAGCTGCTACCAAAATAGCTGCACTCGGAGACTCACACATTTATACTCCGCCTATTGGGTGGAGCCAGCAGGCAGGGATCTACCCCCTGTACCTGTACAGGAGCCTCACCGTAATACACCTCATATGCTATATATATTATCAGTGGTGACTACCACATACACTGATTGGTGTCCCTCAGTTTCTCTTTCAGGGAGATCTCTGTACACTGATTGGTGTCCCTCAGTCCCTCTTTCAGGGAGATCTCTGTACACTGATTGGTGTCCCTCAGGTTCTCTTTCAGGGAGATCGCTGTACACTGATTGGTGTCCCTCAGGTTCTCTTTCAGGCAGATCGCTGTACACTGATTGGTGTCTCTCAGTTTCTCTTTCAGGGAGATCTCTGTACACTGATTGGTGTCCCTCAGTTTCCCTTTCAGGGAGATCTCTGTACACTGATTGGTGTCTCTCAGTTTCTCTTTCAGGTAGATCTCTGAACATAGAACAGTACAGCAGAGAACAGGCCCTTCAGCCCTCGATGTTCAGCCCAAGATCAAGTTATCCCACTCCCTGTCATTCTGGTGTACTCCATGTGTCTATCCAATAACCGCTTGAAAGTTCCTAAAGTGTCCAACTCCACTATCACAGCAGGCAGTCCATTCCACACCCTAACCACTCTCTGAGTAAAGAACCTACCTCGGACATCTCTCCTATATCTCCCACCCTGAATCTTATAGTTATGCCCCCTTGTAACAACTACCACCCGAGGAAATAGTCTCTGAAGGTCCACTCTATCTGTTCCCTTCATTATCTTATAAACCTCTATTAAGTCGCCTCTCATCCTCCTCTGCTCCAAAGAGAAAAGCCCTAGCTCCCTCAACCTTTCCTCATAAGACCTATCCTGCAAACCAGGCAGCATCCTGGTAAATCTCCTTTGCACCCTTTCCAATGCTTCCACATCCTTCCTATAATAAGGTGACCAGAACTGCACACAATACTCCAAATGTGGTCTCACCAGGGTCATGTATAGTTGCAGCATAACCCCACGGCTCTTAAACTCAAGCCCCCTGTTAATAAACACTAACACACTATAAGCCTTCTTTGATTGATGTCTCTCAGTTCCTCCTTCTATGTAATTGTGTCAATAGATATCCTTACCTGACAAAAATCTTGACATTTTCAATTGCCTCTTGCATCCATGGAGAGTTCTAGATTTTCACTACCCTTTGAGTGATGGTCTGTTTCCAGATTTTTCTCCTGAAGTATCTCAATCTCATTTTTAGATTGTGTCCTTAATTCAAAGCTCCCCCCAACCAGAGGAAATAATTTCTATCTGTCCATCAAATCCTGGGGGCTAGCATTGACCCAAAACTGAACTGAACTAGTCATACTAGTCATGGGCGGCACAGTGGCACAGTGGTTAGCACTGCCACCTCACAGCTCCAGGGACCCGGGCTCACTTCCGTCCTCGGATGACTGTGTGGAGTCCTCCCCGTGTCCGCATGGGATTCCTCCGGTTGCTCCGGTTTCCTCCCACAGTCCAAAGATGCGCAGGTTAGGTGGATTGGATATGCTAAATTGCCCCTCAGTGTCCAAAAAGGTTAGGTGGTGTTGCAGGGATGGGGTGGAGGTGTGGGCTTGGGTGGGGTGCTCTTTCCAAGGGCCGGTGCAGACTCGATGGGCCGAATGGCCTCCTTGTGCACTGTAAATTCTATGATTCTATGATATAAATACTGTGGCTACAACAACAGGTCAGAGGCTAGGAGTAACTCAATTCCTGACTCCCCACATCCTGAACTGCATCTACAAGGCACAAGTCAGGAGTGAGATGGAGTACCCTTCAATTGCCTGGATGAGTGCAGCTCCAATAGCACTGAAGGAGCTCAACACCACCCAGGATGAAGCAACCCTCTACCCATCCATCACTTTAACTCCCTACACCATCAATGCACCGTTGCAGCCTTGTGTACCATCTGCAAAATGCACTACCGCAACTCGCCAAGGTTCAACAGCACCTTCCAAATCACACCTTCCTCTACCACCTAGAGGGCCAAGGGCAGTAGACCCATGGGAACACCACCACTTGCACGTTCCCCTTCAACCTGACTTGGAAATCTATCACTGGTCCTTCACTGTCGCTGGGTCAAAATCCTGGAACTCCCTCCTTAAAGTAAAGTTGCCATGGTCCCAGATGACCCTAGGTTGTTTTCCCTTTGAGGGGGGTGAGCTGACTGGTGGCAATTTAACCCAAGGATCACCACACCTCAGGTGATGGGCAAGGTTGAGAAGGCGGGGCCTTCATGAATAACCTCAGCTGGTACAGGAATTGAACCTGCGTTGTTGGCTTCCCTCTGCATCACGAACCAGCTGTCTAGTCAACTGAGCTAAACCGGCCCAATTCCCTCCCTAACAGCAATGTGGACGTGCCTACACTACACTGCATCGGTTCCAGAAGGCAGCTCGCCTTCTTAAGGGCAATAATAGAAGAATAGAGTTATAGAATCACTACAGAGCAGAAGGAGGCCAATCAAGTTGGATCTCTGAAAGAGCACCTGACCTAGGCCCACACCTCTACCCTATCCTCATAACCCACTGACCCCTCCTAACCCTTTGGACACTTCCCTGCTGTTACCAGACTCCTAAACAACCCTCTTATGGACAGGCCTGATTAATACTACACTCCTGTATGCTTCACCCGATGCCGGCGCCTATGTATTTACATTGTGGACCTTGTGTTGCCCAATTATGTATTTTATTTTTATTTTATTTTCTTTTCCAGCACTTATGATCTGTTTGAGCTGCTCGCAGAAAAATACTCTCACTGTACCTCGGTGCACGTGACAATAAACAAATCCAAAATCCAAACTAAGGGACAATTTAGCATGGCCAATCCACCTAACCTGCACATCTTTGGGTGGAAACCGGAGCACCCGGAGGAAACCCACGCAGACAGGGAGGAATGTGCAAACTCACACGGGCAGTCACCCAAAGTTGGAATCAAACCCGGGTCCCTGGCGCTGTGAGGCAGCAGCGCTAACCTCTGTGCCACCGTGTTGTCCTAACGAGGAGTGCGAAACAAAAAACGAAGCCCACATCCTATGAATGAATACAAAAACACGGAGACCACTGAGCTGCATCTGGGGAAAACTACTAGTCACATCTCGCCAATAGGAGTACCATTCCTTTATCTCTATCTTCTGTTTCCTCTCAATTGATGACCGGGTAGCAGAGAAAAGGACATTGGGGGAAAGGTGTGGAGTTGGAGGAAGGGGGTCTCCCCATTTTAGCACTTAACCATTCCCATCCCCCACCCTGGGAAATTCTGACGTATCATCCCACTTTGCCGTGACCTTCTCAGGGTGGAATTGGAGCTATAGTTTAAGACCTGACGTTATTAAAGTTAGTATTAAAGTTGGAGGGTTACAAAGTGCCGAATAGTTTGTGTACCTTGAACCTGCCCCGAGTTTAAATAGAAACAAAATACCACGGATGCTGATAATCTGAGATTAAAACAGAAGATGCTGGTAAATGACAGTAGGTGTGGTGGCACCTGTTAACTGCGGCGATTTTCAGCCCACATTAACCGTCAACCTAAACAGCGACGCCAAACCAAAACCTCACGAGAGTCAGGAAATTGGGTTCCCGCCGGCGAGGTCATTTTGTTGGTTTTCCGCGCACCTCACTGGTGACATGGAACCTCATTTCAATAAATGTTAATAAATTTAAATATAATTAAAGGACATCGTCCATAATTGCCAGGAGCAGGAGAAAACTGGAGGGGATCGCCGGACCTACGGCCCCTCACCGTGGCAGTGCAGAGGGCCCTTGATGTGGTCGGCGGCTCGGAGGAAAGGGAGGTCGCCAGGGTGGAGGTCGCCAGGGTGGAGGTCGCCAGAGTGGAGGTCGCCAGGGTGGAGGTCGCCAGGGTGGAGGTCGCCAGGGTGGAGGTCGCCAGGGTGGAGGTCGGCCGCGGACAAGGAACTGAGACCATGCTGAGTTGTGGTTCTCCGTGATACGTGTGTCGAGCCAACACCACGCCCGCACCACCCACCCTCACCCCCCACACCTCCCTCACCCCCACCATAACCTTGGCCCGCAGTCTAATCATGCGTCATGCAGGAGCTGCTGGTGATGGGGCTGGTCCGTCTGGTGTCCCCCGCACCAGCTTGTGCCTCATTCAGAGCCCCCCCCCCCATGAGGCGAACAGTGACGGGGAGATCAGCCCGGACGGCACCCCTCGTCCCGAAACTCAGGACACCCCGGAGCTCGAGTCCGAGGATGACACGGATTTCCCCGTCACAGCTGTCACCATCCCAGAGACACTCACCTCAGACGGGCTCTTTAGTGAAGAGGCTACTGGGTACTCATCACACAGCTGATCCGGGACATCTGGAGGTAGGAACAAGTGAGGGCCTCACGGTAGCATGGTGGTTAGCATCAATGCTTCACAGCTCCAGGGTCCCAGGTTCGATTCCCGGCTGGGTTACTGTTTGTGTGGAGTCTGCACGTCCTCCCCGTGTGTGCGTGGGTTTCCTCCGGGTGCTCCGGTTTCCTCCCACAGTCCAAAGATGTGCGGGTTAGGTGGATTGGCCATGCTAAATTGCCCGTAGTGTAAGGTTAATGGGGGATTGTTGGGTTACGGGTATACGGGCTACGTGGGTTTAAGTGGGATGATCATTGCTCGGCACAACATCGAGGGCCGAAGGGCCTGTTCTGTGCTGTACTGTTCTATGTTCTATGTTCTAGGGGGCGGATGGTTGGAGGACGGGCCGACCTCAGGAACTAGCTGCCGTTAAGATGGGCTTTGGGCCTCTGGGTACCATTGGCTGGTGCTGCCCTTGCCAGCGGTATGCTCCGTGACCCCCGCCTGGCGTCCCTGTCAGGGCTACAGCGGGTGTTGCCCTTGAGCGAACTCCCAGGCGGGTGGTGGCTGGTGGCTGGGTTGGGGGGGTGGGGGTATGGCAGAGGATGGGGTCGGGGGGGTGAGGGCACCCATTTGCCGTTGTCACTCTGCAGAACCAAGGGATGGTCAGTGGGGTGCTCAGCAAGTTGGCTGCCTTGCATCGTCACGGCAATGGCGGTCCATGCCTGGGCACCGCCCCAGTCCTGTGGGAGGGGTCACCCTGGCCAATCAGCCTGTTCCCCCCCCCCCCCCCGCCATCCCCCTCCTTCCCCTGCCCTGGCAGGGCCAACCCCCCCCTCCCCCCCCCCCACCCCAAGACAGCCAGCTGGCCAGTCCAGCAGCCCATTGTTGCTTCTCTCCATGTCCTACCTCCTCTCTCTTCTTCAAAACACAAGTGAATCGCGCCGTCGGGAATTCGGCCCATCGGAGGTGAAGAATCACTGAGGCCTCGGATAATACCGGGTCAGGCCCGCTAATGACATGCAAACGGTATTTACTGTACATGCATTCCGGAACGCATTGACGACCCTCTCGAGGTGACGGACAATTTTGATTTGACGCCAATTCAGCGTCGCAACCAATTCTCCACCCAATCCGTTTCCCAATTTAAGTGTCGGCCGACGGAGAATCCCACACAAGCATTTTAAGGTCACTGAAACTTGTTTCACTGGAACACTTTGCTTGACCAGTGGCAAATGGAATTCTATCTGGATAAGTGTGAGGTGATGCACTTGGGCAGGACAAACAGGGCAAGGAATACATGATAAACAGCAGGACCCTGGGAAGCAGCAAGGATCAGAGGGACCTTGGTGTGCATGTACACCGGTCCCTTAAGATAGCAGGACAGGTGGGTACAATGGTTAAGAAGGCCTGTGGTATACTTGCCTTTATTAGCTGAGGCATAAAGTTTAAGAGCAGGGAGGTTATGCTGGAACTGTATAAAATGTTGGTTAGTTATAGTTATGAAGAGTGATTGGATAGACTGGGGTTGTTTTCCTTGGAGCAGAGGGGACTGAGGGGGGACATAACTGAGATGTATAAAGTTATACAGGTCCACAGGTCACTGAAAGGGGCAACACAGGTGGAAAAGGTAGTCAAAAAGGCATACGACATGCCTGCCTTCATTGGCCGGGGCATTGAGTAGAACAATTGGCAAGTCATGTTGCAGCTGTATAGAACCTTAGGCCATACGGAGTATAGTGTTCAATTCAGGTCGCCACACTACCAGAAGGATGTGGAGGATTTAGAGAGGGTGCAGAACAGATTTACCAGGATGTTGCCTGGTATGGAGCTATGAGGAGCGGTTGAATAAACTCGGTTTTGTCATAATATATACCAATATATCATGGTGCAGACACACACTGATGGACACACACAGGGACCAATCAACATGTACAAACACCACGGCCAATCACCAGTTAGAATACACACACTATAAAGGCAGAGGGCACCACCGTTCCCGCTCATTCTGGGTGCTGCCTCTGAGTGTAACAGGAACTTATTCAGCCCAGCACAGACTCACACCACGTGCTGAGAGAAACAACTGGTTCGGACAAGGCTTAGGTCTCTAATTCAAGTTAGCATCATTTAGACCCACAGCCATCGTGTGTTAGTTAGTTAGAAGTAGTTAATAAAATTGAGTTGAACCTTCATCTGTGTTGGAAGTGTCTGTTCATCTCTCAAGCCGACACAAGCCAACACATCAGGTTTGTTCTCACTGGAATGACGAAGGTTAAGGGGCGACCTGATAGAGGTCTACAAAATTATGAGGGGCATAGACAGAGTGGATCATCAGAGGCTTTTCCCCAGGGTAGAGGGGTCAATTACTGGGGGGCATAGGTTTAAGGTATGAGGGGCAAGGTTTAGAGAAGATGTACGAGGCAAGTTTTTTACACAGAGGGTAGTGGGTGCCTGGAACTCACTGCCGGAGGAGGTGGTAGAAGCAGGGACGATAGTGACGTTTAAGGGGCATCTTGATAAATACATGAATAGCATGGGAATAGAGGGATACGGACCCAGGAAGTGTAGACGCTTGTAGTTTAGTCGGGCAGCATGGTCGGCACGGGCTTGGAGGGCCGAAGGGCCTGTTCCTGTGCTCTACTTTTCTTTGTTCTTTGTTCTTGTTCTTTGTTATGAGGGGCATAAACGAGAGTGGACAGGAAGAAACCTTTCCCCTTTGTGAAGGGTTCAATGACCAGGGGGCAGTGACTTATGGTAAGGAGCAGGAGGTTTCGAGGGGATGTGAGGAAAACCCTTTTTCACCCAGAGGGTGGTGAGAGTTTGGAACTCGCTGCCAAGGGGTGGTGGAGGCAGAGACCCTCATTATATTTAAGAAGCATTTAAATGCGCATTTGTGAACCTAGCACATACAAGGCCAAGTGCTGGAAAATGGGATTAGAATAAGTTAGGTGGTTGTTTTTTACTGGCACATACACAATGGCTGATGGGCCTTTTCTGTGCTGTATGACTATGTGACTCTATGACGCTCGTGCTGACTACTACAGAAGGTGCCAATGTCTTGGCACCCCATCATTCATCCCTGGCAGTGCCAACCTGACATTGCCAAGATGGCATTGCCCTGTGTCTCACTACCAGGGTGGGCCCTCTGAGAGTCCTGTTGGCTAGAGAATTCCCCTTATGTTCGGAGGGGGGGGGGGGGGGGGGGGAGTGTTGCACCGATGCCTGTTTTTTGAGGTGGGGTTATTCTAATTCTTGTAGGGGGGGAGGGGACACCCAATGCTTGTAAGAGAGTTGGTGCGGAGGGTTCCCCCTATCTCCGTGGAACCAGCCTTGCCGGTTCTATCAGGCCCTACCCCAGCAAAGAAACTGCGGAAGCCATGGCCCCACGTTATCTGTACACCGAATGCCAGAGAATCCGGAGAGCCGACCCTCTGGCAAATTATACCAAGGTTCCGCCTTGCGTTTTGAGCGCAAGTATGACTCTTCTTCAAGGAGCATTGGACTCCAAGCATTAAGGGCTGGATTCTCTGTTTCAGCGGCTAAGCGCGGACCCGACCCACCATCCGTGACCCCACAGGCCACCCCCTGGCCACCCCCCACCAGTCCCCCAGTGCTAGCAGAAGCCCCCGCCGCCAGCGGCATGGCTCCCAGCCCAGTGTGGAGGTGCTGGGCACAGTCCACAGCCAGCACGCTGGGTACCTACCACTCAGACCACACGTCAACCGCGTAGTTGGGAACTTGGGCCATCGGGGGGGGGGGGGGCGGAGCATCGCAGGAGGGCCTTCCAGTGACGTGCAAATGCCGTCCCAACAGCGTGCACCGCACAACACAATTACGCCACTTCTGTGGGCGTGGAGTATGGCTGACCAGGAACCAAACCTGCACAGGCCCCACTTTGGGCATTGGAGTGGATTCTCCGCCCGATCGCAGATTACAATATCGGCCCCGGGCAACGAACAATCCCGTCCTGACTCTTTTGCCCCCTGCACACATACTGCCACACCCGCTGGAGTTTTCTATACATTCTGCTGTTATTTCTTGTCTCAAGTTTCACTGGAACAGCTTAGAAAATGGGATTTTGCAGGAGAGAGGGGAATCTGTGGTCACAAGCTGAGTGGGCAACGTTCTTGGCTTCACATCAGTGATTTGTGGGTTCAGTTAAGTCCTGCGCCATGAACACTGAGCACCCAATCTGGAACATTCTCCGTGCAGCAGTGAGGGAGGGCAGCAAGTATTTCATGAAAGAGAAGACCCCCACCCCCCTTGCACCACAACCGCCCCCACCCCCTCCCCCCACCAATTCCCCCACCGCTCTACGTCAGGTGGATATAATAGACCACACGGTGGTATTTTGGATAAGAGTCGGGAGGTTCTCCCTGGTCAAGAGCTACATTAAGAAGTGGGTTAGCTGGTCACTGTCATATCGGTGTTTGTGGGATCTTGCCGTGTACATGCCGTCCTGCCACATTTCCCAAAGTTACGCCGGCGGCGGCACTTTGAAAAGTACTTTACCGGCAGCACGGTTCTTTGAGACAACGTGATGTAGTGACAGACGTACGGAAATGCACGTTCTTTCTTGGTGACAAGGCGGAGGCATTGGGAAAAGCAATGCTGTCGATGGAGAGGAGGCCATGCCCGAGACATATGGGGCGGAATCACCCGGCGCCGGCATCAATCCCGCCCCCGCCATGGCCCGAATTCTCCGCCACCTGGGAATCGGCGGGGGCGGGAATCACGCCGTGCCGGTCGGCAGGCCCCCCGCACCAGTCGGCGGGCCCCCGTGGCGATTCTCCGGCCCGCGATGGGCCGAAGTCCCGCCGCTGACAGGCCGTTCCTGCCGGCGGGAATCAAAACACCTCTGGTGCCGGCGGGATTGGCGGCGCAGGAGAGCTCCGGGGTCCGGGGGGGGGGGCACGGGGCGATCTGACCCGGGCGGTGTCCCCAGGGTGGCCTGGCCCGCAATCGGGGCCCACCGATCGGTGGGCGGGCCTGTGCCGTGGGGGCACTCTTTTTCTTCCGCCTTTGACATGGTCTTCACGACGACAGGGGCGGAAGAGACCCCCTCCCCTGTGCATGCGCTGGTATGATGTCAGCAACCGCTGACGCACCGGCGCATGCGCGGAATTCTGCCGGGGCAAACGCCTTTCGGCCCCGGTTGGCGGGGCGCCAAAGGCCGTTCGCGCCGGTCGGCGGAGTGGCAACCACTCTGATGGGGGCCTAGCCCCTCAATGTGAGGGCTTGGCCCCTAAAGGTGTGGAGAATTCCGCACCTTTGGGGAGGCCCGACGTCGGAGTGGTTCACGCCACTCCAACACGCCGGGACCCCCCGCCCCGCCGGGTAAGGGAGAATCCCGGCCAAGATCGGGGCTGTTTAGCACAGGGCTAAATCGCTGGCTTTGAAAGCAGGCCAGCAGCACGGTTCGATTCCCGTAACAGCCTCCCCGAATAGGCGCCGGAATGTGGCGACTAGGTGCTTTTCACAGTAACTTCATTTGAAGCCTACTCGTGACAATAAGCGATTTTCATTTCATTTCAAGATCTCTGGGGTTAAACACCTTCCGCTGGATCCTTGGCACGTCGCAGACATGACCCTGCCTCTCCCAGTATTGTCGCAGCTGAGTACTGAAGAGCACTGCTAGCTGAGGGCCAGTGTGCGTGTTGGGAAGGGGAGGGGCTGGGGGGGGGGGGGGGTGGTCACAGAGGAGAATGACTCAGCCAAGGGGAAGGGTGAACTTTGACTGATAGTAACTGCTGCCTCTTCATCCTAAACAAACAATCTGCAACAACAAAGACGAGAACTTCACACCCCAGGGAGAAGACAGCTTTCTCTCACACAGAGAGAGAGAGAATGAATGTCAACAACAGACTGAGCAAAGGCAAAGTACACCTTAAACCTTACACTCCTGTCAAAGATTACTCCATAGCCCTGCTCCTGCGCCCTGTCCTTTCATTTAAATCACTCTTTGTTGCCCCATGTCTCTCGATCATCCTTTCTTTACCTATCTCTTATACTTGCTTTAATGAATGGGATAACATTTTCAAAAGAAATTAGGGGAAAATGTTCCCAGTGCCAATGTGACATTGTTTTCTCCGCGTTTTACTCCTGGCGGTACTCCCGGTAGCAGCAACTGAGTATAGAAGCCGGGGGAGAGAGCAGATGAATTTGGCGCTGGAGAGATGGGGCAGAAGTGAGGGCTTTCAATTTGTGGGAGATCAGGTTCTGTTCTGTGGGAGATGAGGCCAAATGGGTTGCACCTCGACAAAGCTGGAACCAATCTCCTTGTGGGGCATTCTTCTGGTGGTGTTGCGGAGGGTTTAAACTAACTTTTTAGGGGAGTGCAAACCAGGAGGTAATATTAGAAATGGATACCAAGAATACTGGGAGAAAACAGATAGTACTAGAGTAGGAAATAAGAAGGTATCAGATGGGTTCAGCATTTATTGCCCATCCCTAATTGCCCCTGAGGGGGCAGTTAAGAGTCAACCACATTGCAGTGGGTCTGGAGTCACCTGTAGGTCAGACCAGGTAAGGTTTCCTTCCCTAAAGGACATCAGTGATTAACGACAATCGATTCATGGTCATTATCAGACGTGTAATCCCAGATTACTATTGAATTCAAATTTCACCATCTGCAGTGGCAGGATTTGAACCTGGTTCCCAGAGCAGTGTCTCTGGTTTACCAGTCTAGTGACAATACCACTACACCACCACCTCCCCGTGGAGGAAGCAGCTTGTATCATAGGCACTATAATTCACCAAGTCTCTCATAATATCAATAAGACATGGGACGAAATACAAAAATTGTGCATATTAAAACATGATTGATGAACCATAAAGATGGCTGCTACAAGTCACATGACCACAGGCTTGGCCCTTTGTAGCCGTCCAACACGAGTTACAATAGTAAAGGAGTCCTCCTCCCACAATCATGGAATCAAACACCCAGTTGTAAGGACATTATGATCACTAAACCAAGGGATACACAGCTTGAAACTCGTTTTGCCTGCAGGGTTTTTAACAGACCAATCTCATAGCTGGGACTGTCCAGGTTCATTTCAAAGTGAGACCGGTGAGGTGACAATGGACATCATTTGCCTCATGATAGGTTTCCCCCTCGAGCTGAGTCAAAGGGTCTTCCAGACAATGGCTTACCAATACAAGAATCTCAAAAGCTAATGACTGGGACATTATCAGTCCAGTAATCAAAAGCCAGTTCCAGACAATAGATGAATCACTTTCCTAACCATTTTAAATAAGAACATAAGAACTAGGAGCAGGAGTAGGCCATCTGGCCCCTCGAGCCTGCTCCGCCATTCAATGAGATCTGATCTTTTGTGGACTCAGCTCCACTTTCCGGCCCGAACATCATAACCCTTTATCCCTTTATTCTTCACAAAACTATCTATCTTTACCTTAAAAACATTTAATGAAGGAGCCTCAACAGCTTCACTGGGCAAGGAATTCCATAGATTCACAACCCTTTGGGTGAAGAAGTTCCTCCTAAACTCAGTCCTAAATCTACTTCCCCTTATTTTGAGGCTATGCCCCCTAGTTCTGCTTTCACCCGCCAGTGGAAACAACCTGCCCGCATCTATCCTATCTATTCCCTTCATAATTTTATATGTTTCTATATGATCCCCCATCATCCTTCTAAATTCCAACGAGTACAGTCCCAGTCTACTCAACCTCTCCTCGTAATCCAACTCCTTCAGCTCTGGGATTAACCTAGTGAATCTCCTCTGCACACCCTCCAGCGCCAGTGAGAACTGAGAAACCCTCAGTCAGCTGCTTTAACACGAGGTGGAAAGAACGCGAGCACTGGCTGACCAAGGAGCTGGCTATCAGCTCTCAATGCCTCTAAGCCTAGTATATCTGAAAAGCCTCTGATCATTGCCAGCCAAGTGCGCAAAGTACAGAAATGCCATTGTGCTGAAGCATCGTTCACTTCAAGGATTTCCGTGTTGCTGTCTCCACCCAGAAATGCATCTAGACTGAACTCCACCAGGAAGGAAAGACGCTATGAACTTTGACATCTCGGACTCTGGATATTAATTTCTGTGGTTATTTTATAGTTGCTGGCCACAGTTGTAAATCTTCCTCTTTTCAATCTCCCCTTACTGTATATATATGTATGTGTGTGTGTGTGTGTGAGGTTGTGAACACTGGTCTCCCCATTCCCCCCCCCGCCTCCCATAGTTCGGATGTTAATAACCGAGCCTTCGGCATGAATCATCACTTGGGTGTGCTGTGAGTTATTAGTAAGAAGCCTGACAACACCAGGTTAAAGTCCAACAGGTTTGTTTCAAACACTAGCTTTCGGAGCACTGCTCCTTCCTCAGGTGAATCAGTGCTCCGAAAGCTCGTGTCTGAAACAAACCTGTTGGACTTTAACCTGGTGTTGTAAGACTTCTTACTGTGCTCACGCCAGTCCAACGCCGGCATCTCCACATCATGAGTTATTCGAGATCACATTGCACACGGGGTGAATCTCGGGAGAGCCCCAAATCGGGCAACGTGCTGGCTGCTGGGCAGATCGCGAGTCACCCGACTCGCTCCATCGGCACAATACGAATCTCGCCCTCACTGGTCGACATTGGAGAATACAGCCCTCTGTGTATATTATAGAGAATAGCAGCCCCTGTGTATATTATAGAGAATAGCAGTCCCTGTGTATATTGTAGAGAATAGCAGTTCCTGTGTATATTATAGAGCAGCCCCTGTGTATATTATAGAGAATAGCAGCCCCTGTGTATATTATAGAGAATAGCAGCCCCTGTGTGTGTTATAGAGAATAGCAGCCCCTGTGTGTGTTATAGAGAATAACAGTCCCTGTGTATATTATAGAGAATACCAGTCCCTGTGTATATTATAGAGAATAGCAGCCCCTGTGTGTGTTATAGAGAATAACAGCCCCTGTGTATATTATGGAGAATAGCAGCCGCTGTGTTTATTATAGAGAATAACAGGCCCTGTGTATATTATAGAGAATAACAGCCGCTGTGTTTATTATAGAGAATAGCAGCCCCTGTGTATATTATAGAGAATAACAGCCCCTGTGTATATTATGGAGAATAACAGCCGCTGTGTTTATTATAGAGAATAACAGGCCCTGTGTATATTATACAGAATAACAGCCCCTGTTAACCTAATAGAGAATAACAGCCCCCGTGTATTTTATAGAGAATAAAAGCCTCTTTGTATATTATCGAGAATAGCAGCCGCTGTGTATATTATAGAGAATAGCAGCCGCTGTGAATATTATAGAGAATAGCAGCCCCTGTGTATATTATAGAGAATAACAGCCGCTGTGTTTATTATAGAGAATAACAGCCCCTGTTAACCTAATAGAGAATAACAGCCCCCGTGTATTTTATAGAGAATAAAAGCCTCTTTGTATATTATAGAGAATAGCAGCCCCTGTGTATATTATAGAGAATAGCAGGACCTGTGCACATTATAAAGAATAACAGCCCCTCCTGCCTATGTTGTAGGAACAGGAGCCCGGTGTATATTATAGCGAATAGCACCCCTTATGTGTATTGCAGAGAATAACAGTCCCCGTGCATTTTATAGACAACAGCAGCCCCTGTGTGTTTCATAGAGAATAGCAGCCCCTGTATCATATAGCGAAAGCAGCCTCTTGTTATAGAGAATAGAGGTCCCAATGTACATTATAGAAAATAACTGCCCCTGTGTATAATATAGAAAATAACAGCCATTGTGTATATTATAGGGGAAAGCAGCCCTGGTGTATGTTATAGAGAAAGCAGCAACGGTGTATATCGTAGAGAAAGCGGCCCCTGGGTATATTTTAGAAAATAACAACCCCTGTGTATATCACAGAGAAAGCAGTCCCTGTGTATATTATAGAGAAAGTAGCCCTTCTCTGTGTTGTAGATTTGATTTGATTTGATTTATTATTGTCACATGTATGAGTATACAGTGAAAAGTATTGTTTCTTGCATGCTGTACAGACAAGGCATACAAACATAGGGAAGGAAGGAGAGACTACAGAATGTAATGTTACAGTCATAGGAAGGTGTAGAGAAAAGATCAACTTAATACCACAAGACTATAAGACCATAAGACATAGGAGCATAATTAGGCCACTTGGCCCATCGAGTCTGTTCCGCCATTATAGAGATCAATATAATACAAGGTAGGTCCATTCAAACGTCTGATGGCAGCAGGGATGAAGCTGTTCTTGAGTTGGTTGGTACATGACCTCAAACCTTGGTATCTTTTTCCTGACGGAAGAAGGTGGACGAGAGTATCTCCGGGGTGCGTGGGGTCCTTAATTATGCTGGCTGCCTTTCCGAGGCAGCGGGAATTGTAGACAGAGTCAATGGATGGGAGGCTGGTTTGTGTGATGGACTGGGCTACATTCACAACCTTTTGTAGTTTCCTGCAGTCTTGGGCAGAGCAGGCTCCATACCAAGCTGTGATACAACCAGAAAGAATGCTTTCTATGGTGCATCTGTAGAAGTTGGTGAGGGTCGTAGCTGACATGCCAAATTTCCTTAGTCTTCTGAGAAAGTAGAGTCGTTGGTGGACTTTCTTAACTATAGTGTCGGCATGGGGGGACGAGGACAGGTTGTTGGTGATCTGTACACCTAAACACCTGAAGCTCTCGCCCCTTTCTGATTTGTTCCCATTGATGTAGACAGGGGCATGTTCTCCACTATGCTTCCTGAAGTTGATGACATTCTCCTTCGCTTTGTTGACATTAAGGGAGAGATTATTTTCGTCGCACCAGTTCACCAGATTCTCTTTCTCATTCCTGCACTCTGTCTCGTCATTGTTTGAAATCCGACCCACCTCGGTGGTGTCATCAGCAAATTTGAAAATCGAGTTGGAGGGGAATTTAGTCACACAGTCATAGGTGTATAAGGAGTATAGCAGGGGACTGAGGACACAGCCTTGTGGGGCACCGGTGTTGAGGATGATCATGGAGGTGGTGTTGTTGCCTATCCCTACTGATTGTGGCCTGTGGGTCAGGAAGTTCAGGATCCAGTCTCAGAGGGAGGAACCGAGGCCCAGGCCGTGGAGTTTGGAGATGAGTTTTGTAGGAATAATAGTGTTGAAGGGTGAGCTGTAGTCAAGGAGTCTGACATAGGTGTCTTTGTTATCTCGGTGTTCCAGGGTAGGGTGCAGGGCCATGGAGATGGTGTCTGCTGTGGACCTGTTGCAGCGGTAGGCGAACTGTAGTGGATCAAGGCAATTCGGGAGGCTAGAGTTGATTCTTGCCATGACTAACCTTTCAAAGCACTTCATAATGATGGATGTCAGAGCCACTGGACAATGGGCATTAAGGCACGCTGCTTGGCTTTTCTTTGGTACAGGGATGACTTCTTCTTGAAGCAGATAGGGACCTCAGATTGTTGTAAAGTGAGGTTGAGGATGTCTGCGAATATCTCCGCCAGCTGATCCGCGCAAGACCTGAGCGCCCGTCCGGGTACCCCATCCGGGCCAGTGGCTTTCGAGGGTTGACCTTCGAGAAGGCTGCTCTTCATCTGCCATAGTGACCTCAGATACAAGTTCCTCCGAGGCTTCCAGGGCGGAGGGCGTGCTCTCACTGACCGCTTGCTCAAAGCTGGCATAGAATGCAGTGAGATTATCAGGGAGGGGAGCATTGGAGTCGGTGATTTTACATGCCTTCATCTTGTAGCCCGTTATGTCTTGCAGACCTTGCCATAGTCGGCGGGGGTCCGTGAGGCTAGCCTGGGACTCGAGCTTGGTCCGGTTCTGTCTTTTGGCATCTTTGGTGGATTTCCTTAGATAATATCTGGCTTTCTTGTATTGTTAAGGGTCGCCTGACTTAATTGCCTTAATCCTAGACTTCAGCAAGCAGTGGATGTCCCTGTTCATCCAGGGTGTCCAGTTGGGAAACACACGGATTTGCTTCTTTGGCACGCAGTTTTCTACACACTTACTAATGAAATGAAAATCGCTTATTGTCACGAGTAGGCGTCAAATGAAGTTACTGTGAAAAGACCCTAGTCGCCACATTCCGACGCCTGTTCGGGGAGGCTGGTACGGGAATTGAACCGTGCTGCTGGCCTGCCTTGGTCTGCTTTAAAAGCCAGCGATTTAGCCCAGTGTGCTAAACCAGCCCCAATAAAGTCAGTTACTGTAGTGGCGTACTCGTTCAGGCTAGCCGCAGAGTTTTTAAATACTGACCAGTCCACTGACTCTAAGCAGTCCCGTAGGAGATCATCCAATTCCTCAGACCAACAATGCACAAATTTCTTTGATGGATTCACCCGCTTCAGTTTTTGTTTATAAGCCGGGAGCAGGAGCACAGCCCTGTGGTCAGATTTGCTAAAGTGTGTGCGGGTGATAGAGCGGTAGGCATGTTTGATATTTGTGTAGCAGTGGTCCAGGATGTTTGGGCCTCGAGTGGAACAGGTGACGTGTTGGTGGTAACTTGGTAGTACGGCCTTGAGCTTGGCCTGATTGAAGTCCCCAGCTACAGTGAACAAGGCCTCGGGATGTTTTGTTTCAAGGCTATTTGTGGTGGTGTACATTTCGTCCAGCGAAAGTGGCCCCTGTTTATGATATGTTATAGAGAATAACAACCACTGTGTATATTATAGAATAATTATAGAGAAAGCGGTCTCTGTGTCTATTATATAGAATAACAGCCATTGTACAGGTTACAGAGAAATCAGTCCCTGCGTGTGTTATAGAGAATATAACTAAAAAACATAGAAGCAGAATTAGGCCACTCGGCACATTGAGTCTGCTCCGCCATTCAATCATGGCTGATATTTTTCTCCTGCCTTCTCCCCATAACCCCTGGTTCCTTTATTAATCAAGAGCCTACCTATCTCTGTCTTAAAGACACTCAGTGATTTGGCCTCCACATCCTTCTGCGGCAAAGAGTTCCACAGATTCACCACTCTCCGGCTGAAGAAATCCCTTGTTACCTCCTCAAAGAACTCTAACAGATTTGTCAGACATGACCTCCTTTTGACAAAGCCGTGCTGACTCAGTCCTCTTTTATCATGCACTTCCAAGTACTCCGCTATCTCATCTGTAATAATGGACTCTAAAATTTTACCAATGCCCAAAGTCAGTCCACCGGCCTATAATTTCCCATCTTCACAACCTGTGTATATTATAGAGAATAACAGCCCCTGTGTATATTATAGAGAATAACAGCCCCTGTGTATATTATAGAGAATAACAGTCCCTGTGTATATTATAGAGAATAACAGTCCCTGTGTATATTATAGAGAATAACAGCCCCTGTGTAGATTATAAAGAATAGCAGTCCCTGTGTATATTATAGAGAATAACAGTCCCTGTGTATATTATACAGAATAACAGTCGTTGTGTGTATTATAGAGAATAACAGCCCCTGTATATATTATACAGAATAACAGTCATTGTGTATATTATAGAGAATAACAGCCGCTGTGTATATTATACAGAATAACAGTCCCTGTGTATATTATAGAGAATAACAGCCCCTGTGTATTTTATGGAGAATAGCAATCCCTGTGTATATTATAGAGAATAACAGTCCCTGTGTATATTATAGAGAATAACAGTCCCTCTGTATATTATAGAGAATAACAGTCGCTGTGTGTATTATTGAGAATAACAGTTCCTGTGTATATTATAGAGAATAACAGTCCCTGTGTATATTATAGAGAATAACAGCCCATGTGTATATTATAGAGAATAACAGTCCCTGTGTATATTATAGAGAATAGCAGTCGCTGTGTGTATTATAGAGAATAACAGTCCCTGTGTATATTATAGAGAATAACAGCCCCTGTGTATATTATAGAGAATAACAGTCGATGTGTGTATTATTGAGAATAACAGTCCCTGTGTATATTATAGAGAATAACAGTCCCTGTGTATATTATAGAGAATAACAGCCCATGTGTATATTATAGAGAATAACAGTCCCTGTGTATATTATAGAGAATAACAGTCCCTGTGTATATTATAGAGAATAACAGCCCATGTGTATATTATAGAGAATAACAGTCCCTGTGTATATTATAGAGAATAGCAGTCGCTGTGTGTATTATAGAGAATAACAGCCCCTGTGTATATTATTGAGAATAACAGGCCCTGTGTATATTATAGAGAATAACAGCCCCTGTGTATATTATAGAGAATAACAGTCCCTGTGTATATTATAGAGAATAACTGACCCTGTCTATATTATTGGGAATAACAGCCCCTGTGTATATTATAGAGAATAACTGACCCTGTCTATATTATTGGGAATAACAGCCCCTGTGTATATTATAGAGAATAACAGACCCTGTGTATATTATAGAGAATAACTGACCCTGTCTATATTATTGGGAATAACAGCCCCTGTGTATATTATAGAGAATAACAGCCCCTGTGTATATTATAGAGAATAACAGTCCCTGTGTATATTATAGAGAATAACTGACCCTGTCTATATTATTGGGAATAACAGTCCCTGTGTATATTATAGAGAATAACAGCCCATGTGTATATTATTGAGAATAACAGCCCCTGTGTATATTATAGAGAATAGCAGCCCCAGTATATGTTCTAAAGTGAGGCAATCTCTATGTACACTACAGGGAAGCGCAGCTCCTGTTTTTGTTGTAGAGAATGTCAGCCCGGCTGTGATTTCAAGTGTGTGACTCCTGCCTTTAGAAGCCTCACAGGATATTCAAGTTAATTCAAATGAACGTAAACAGAGTAAGTGGAACAATAACAATCATCTTGTTTTCCAGAAGACGCTGTGTGTTATTGGGTGATTCTCTCTCCCGGACGAGCTGCAGATTTCATTGAGCTAATGAATGTTTCCTGCTGTTTAACAGTTTCTATCCTTGTTTCATCCTGAACTTTGAAGTTCTGTTAGTCCAAGGGCAGCCTGTCGTGTTAGCAGCCTCTGATGGGCAGCTTCCACAAGTGTCGCTTTTCCAACACACCAAAATGTGTCCCTCCTCCAACCACAGCCTCCTCCCCCGCAACCAACACTAACCCCTTCATCTCTTCCCCTGCCTGTTACATTTGCTTCTCCACTTTTCTCACCTCTACCCTAGAGAGTTTGTGCTGGAAGGTCATTAAACTGTACAACAACCCCCCCCCCCAAAAAAAAACAAGACAAAGCACAGACAAGTTAAATGGTCCAACATATGGCCTTTGCAATACAGAGTGGTAACTCCAGCTAATTGGGAAGGCAGAAAGAGAGGGACTCACACTGACAAAAGCCCGAGGCACAAAAAAATGGCTAGTTCGAGGCAGACACACGTGGGAGAGGTGCTTTCTTGCAGAGAGCAGGGCCACAGGCTCGGACAAGGTCAGGAGGTCATGGATTCAAACCCCACCCCACAGGCTTGAGCACGGAATCATGGCTGGCGGACACGACCAGTGTGGTGGCATTGAGGGAATGCTGCACTGCCAGAGGTGCCAACTTCCAGGTGGGAAGTTAGACTGGGGCTGTGTCTGCCCTCTTGGGTGGATGCAAAAGATTCTCATTGGCACCACTCTGAGGAAGAACAAGGAAGCTACCTTGGTGCCTTGACCAATTATTCATCCCTCAATCAACATTGCAAGAACAGGTTCTCTGGTCATTATTTGCGGTGTGTGGGAGCTTATTGTTTAGCTTCTGTGTCACCAAATAACCAAACTGTAGCTGCGTGTCTAAAGTATTTGATTTGGGCCATCTGGAAGTTGGTGCTCCCCAAATGCAGGGTGTTCCATTGAGTTCTTCCTTTTGGGTGAACATGTCAGTTCCATTGAAGCCCAGAGTGGACTCTCACCCCGGCCACCAGTGCTATTACCTCTCCCTCCGCTCACCTACCCATCCCGACTCCTGCACAATACGAAGGCGAGATATTATTTCTAATTCTTGGGGCTCATTTTAAAAATTGACACCTGGGCAATGGCAGAACATTCTCCCCGTGTCTGCGTGGGTTTCCTCCGGGTGCTCCGGTTTCCTCCCACTAGTCCCGAAAGACGTGCTGTTAGGTAATTTGGACATTCTGAATTCTCCCTCTGTGTCCCCGATCAGGCGCCAGAATGTGGCGACTAGGGGATTTTCACAGTAACTTCATTGCAGTGTTAATGTAAGCCTACTTGTGACCATAAATATTATTATTGGGAAGATTGGGCAAGTTCTTGAACAAGCTACAATGCAATCTGCTGGCCTTTATTGAACACCGATGGTGAGATCTGCTGAAGTCTCCTTCATAAATCTTTGCCAAACACTTAATTATCTCTTTAGCACCATCCCGTTTGTCGAATTGGACAACTCAGACTTTGGTCTTCCACGATTCGGGTACATTTGCAGAATTTTGAGTCCCTGAGGTTAGAGGTTACATATCGAGCTGGACCTGTGCGGTTACTTCTTATCTTTAGAAACAGGGACCATCAGATCCCTCGTGGACAAAGTGCCTTGAGTCTTGCGTCACTTCAGTTGTGTTTTGAAGCAAAGGTCAGGGAGTTGGGATGAGACAGCAACTTCTGAAGGAGTTGCTAATATTGCTGACATCTTTAGGTGGAAAACGCAGCAGGCAGGAAACTCCAGTAAAGTGAATCCCAAAGGGATGAGGGGTCGAAATAAAGCTAGATTTATGAGATAGCTATCTCCTCTTTGCTACTGATCAGGGGTCTGCATAACAAGGCGCAGAAATGAGCTCCAACTGTTCCCTCCTGCCTGTTAAGGGGATTCGGGCAGGGATTTGCTGGTTTCAGGACTGTCCGTCATTTCTGTCTATGTACCAGCACCAAGGCCAGATTCCTTTTCTGGTTCCTTAAATTATGGTTTCAGGAAACATTGATTACATCTGAGCTACCAGGACATGAAAGAGCAACGTAGAGGGAGCTTTACTCTGTATCTAACCCCGTGCTGTACCTGTCCTGGGAGTGTTTGATGGGGACAGTGTAGAGGGAGCTTTACTCTGTATCTAACCCCGTGCTGTACCTGTCCTGGGAGTGTTTGATGGGGACAGTGTAGAGGGAGCTTTACTCTGTATCTAACCCTGTGCTGTACCTGTCCTGGGAGTGTTTGATGGGGAGAGTACAGAGGGAGCTTTACTATGTGTCTAACCTCGTGCTGTCCTGTCCTGGGAGTATTTGATGGGGACATTGTAGACGGAGCTTTACTCTGTATCTAACCCCGTGCTGTACCTGTCCTGGGAGTGTTTGATGGGGACATTGTAGAGGGAGCTTTACTCAGTATCTAGCCCCGTGCTGTACCTGCCATGGGAGTGTTTGATGGGAACAGTGTAGATGGAGCTTTTCTCTGTATCTAACCCCGTGCTGTACCTGTCCTGGGAGTGTTTGATGGGACAGTGCAAAGGGAGCTTTACTCTGTATCTAACCCTGTGCTGTATTTGCCCTGGGAGTGTTTGATGGGGACAGGGCAGAGGGAGCTTTACTCTGTATCTAACCCCGTGCTGTACCTGTCCTGGGAGTGTTTGATGGGGACAGGGCAGAGGGAGCTTTACTCTGTATCTAACCCCGTGCTGTACCTGTCCTGGGAGTGTTTGATGGGGACAGGGCAGAGGGAGCTTTACTCTGTATCTAACCCCGTGCTGTACCTGTCCTGGGAGTGTTGATGAGGACTGTGTAGAGGGAGCTTTACCCTGTATCTAACCCAGTGCTGTACCTGCCCTGGGAGTATTTGATGGGGACATTGCAGACGGAGCTTTACTCTGTATCTAACCCTGTGCTGTACCTGTCCAGGGAGTGTTTGATGGGGACAGTGTAGAGGGAGCTTTACTCTGTATCTAACCCCGTGCTGTACCTGTCCTGGGAGTGTTGATGAGGACTGTGTAAAGGGAGCTATAGCCTGTATCTAACCCAGTGCTGTACCTGTCCTGGGAGTGTTTGATGGGGACAGTGAAGAGTGAGCTTTACACTCTATCTAACCCCGTGCTGTACCTTTCCTGGGAGTGTTTGATTGAACAGTGTAGAGGGAGCTTTACTCTGTATCTAACCCCGTGCTGTACCTTTCCTGGGAGTGTTTGATTGAACAGTGTAGAGGGAGCTTTACTCTGTATCTAACCCTGCGCTGTACCTGTCCTGGGAGTGTTTGATTGAACAGTGTAGAGGGAGCTTTACTCTGTATCTAACCCTGCACTGTACCTGTCCTGGGAGTGTTTGATTGAACAGTGTAGAGGGAGCTTTACTCTGTATCTAACCCTGCGCTGTACCTGGCCTGGGAGTGTTTGATTGAACAGTGTAGAGGGAGCTTTACTCTGTATCTAACCCTGCGCTGTACCTGTCCTGGGAGTGTTTGATTGAACAGTGTAGAGGGAGCTTTACTCTGTATCTAACCCTGCGCTGTACCTGGCCTGGGAGTTCGTTATGAGACACCGGCCACCTCTGAACTATTTTCAGAAAATTAGGAACTCTATATTTGCTGAGTAGGAACCATCACTGATGATACTGATGTGTGGACCATCTTAAATGTATTGGTGTGGGGACGATCTCTAAACATCCTTACGTTAGAAATATCTTTAAATGTACCGAAAGAAGGGATAATCTCTGACGGGTACACTATCACTGCGTTGAACATATAATGTGCCTTGTCTTTGTTTGAGAGTCTAGGTGAAGGGATGAGGCCTGGGGCCCAGGATAGAAGAAACTCCCTCAAAGTTGTAAAGAGCTAGCTAATGACAGGATGTGATAAATGAGAAAGTAATAATTGCTTTTCCTTGTGTCCAGATCTGCTCCTCAACTTGGTATTGAATGGGTTAAGGGTTATGGGAAGCTCAATGGTGGCCGCATGCTACTGGATTGGGTGCTGGCCTAGGATGCTCGTCTAGTCACAGGCCCATTGCTCCCAGCTGACCCAATGTCAGGCCGATCAATCAAAGTAATCCTCTTATTCACAAGGTACCAGCCTGACCTGTTTATACAGCCATTGGGCACCCTGCAGGGTTCACTCAGGCACACAGTACTTAACACCAACATTGTAAAGGTCATCAACACAGAAATCTGTTAAATGGGTCCAGGGAATGTGTTGGGGGAGGGGGGGAAGGAATGGATCAGGTTCACTGGATGCCCTTTGAACCTCTTCCTCAGGGGACATTTACCACAATAAATCCATGAGTTGTTAAGAAATGGGCAATTCTGATTCAGACCTACCTGCAGGTCAACGACACGGGGGAAATTTCAGCAGTGGTGGTCTGGGAAGCACTGAAGGCGGTGGTCAGGGGGGAGCTGATCTCCATATGGGCCCATAGGGAGAAGGTGGACAGGGCAGAGACAGACCGACTGGTAAAGGAGATACTACAGATCGATAGGAGGTATGCGGAGACCCCAGGGGCAGGGCTTTTAAGGGAACGGCGGAGGTTACAGGCAGAGTTTAGCTTGCTGACCACAGGGAGGGTGGTGGAGCAGCTGAGAAAGGCGAGGGGGGCGATCTATGAACATGGAGAGAAGGCCAGCAGAATGCTTGCACAGCAGCTTAGAAAGAAGGAGGCAGCTGGGGAGATAGGGAAAGTAAATGATGGAGATGGGAACCTGGTTGGTGATTCAGTAGGGGTGAGTAAGGCGTTTAGGGATTTCTACAGTAGGCTGTATAGGTCGGAACCCCCTATGGGGCCGGAGGGAATGAGGCACTTCTTGGAGGGGCTGAATTTCCCAAAGGTGGACATGTCCGAAGCTTAGGGGATTCTGGCAGGAGTTTGCAGATGTCATGTCCACGGCGTTAAAAACAAGGGTGGCGCTGAGTCCAGAGATGGCGATTTTCAGGGTGTCGGAAGACCCGGGAATCCAGGAGGAGAAAGAGGCAGACGTTCTGGCCTTTGCTTCCCTGGTAGCCTGGAGACGGATACTATTAGCTTGGAGGGACTCAAAGCCCCCGAAGTCGGAGACCTGGCTATCGGACAGGGCTAGCTTTCTCTGTTTGGAGAAAATCAAGTTCGCCTTGAGAGGGTCACTGTTAGGGTTCGTCCGGAGGTGGCAACCGTTCGTCGACTTATTCGTGGAGAATTAATCATCAGCAGAAGGTGGGGGCAGTGGGGCAGGGGGTTAGTTTAGCTTAGAGTAGGGGGTAAATAA
This sequence comes from Scyliorhinus canicula, assembly GCF_902713615.1. Taxonomy (NCBI): domain Eukaryota; kingdom Metazoa; phylum Chordata; class Chondrichthyes; order Carcharhiniformes; family Scyliorhinidae; genus Scyliorhinus; species Scyliorhinus canicula. Next base: position 15,533,177 of record NC_052148.1, on the reverse strand, counting down.
AGGTGGGACCTGTAAGGGAGGGAGACGGCTTTTGTATAATGTTTATAGTTTCATGTACGTTGTTTATTTTATTGTTGTTACAATACCAAAAATACTTCAATAAAATGTTTATTAAAAAAAAAGAAATGGGCAATTCTGATCACCGACTTACAAAATAAACTGTGTGGCAGCTTTGGATAATATGGCCATTAAAATGGAAGGCTGTTCAAGCAAGTATAGTTCTGTATGTGTACACGTGTTCATGTGGTTGTGTGTGTGGTTTTATATGTGTGGCTGTGTGTGGTTCTGTATGTGTATGCGTGGTTTTATATGTGTGTGTATGTGGTTCTGTGTATCTGTAGTTCTATAGGGCAGCACAGTAGCATTGTGGATAGCACAATGGCTTCACAGCTCCAGGGTCCCAGGTTCGATTCCGGCTTGGGTCACTGTCTGTGCGGAGTCTGCACATCCTCCCCGTGTGTGCGTGGGTTTCCTCCGGGTGCTCCGGTTTCCTCCCACAGTCCAAAGATGTGCACGTTAGGTGGATTGGCCATGCTAAATTTCCCTTAGTGTCCAAAATTGCCCTTAGTGTTGGGTGAGGTTACTGGGTTATGGGGATAGGGTGGAGGTGTTGACCTTGGGTAGGATGCTCTTTCCAAGAGCCGGTGCAGACTCGATGGGCCGAATGGCCTCCTTCTCCACTGTAAATTCTATGATATGATATGGGTGTGTGTGGTTCTGTGTATGTGTGGTTCTGTATATGTGTGTGATTCTGTGTATGTGTGGACAGACACACATACAGAACCGCACATACACAGACAGAGATACAGAACCACACACACACACATACAGAAGCATACACACATAAAACACACATACAGAACCACACACACACACATACAGAAGCATACACACATAAAACACACATACAGAACCACACACACATACAGAAGCACACACACACTTGGATTTCCTCCGGGTGCTCAGGTTTCCTCCCACAAGTCCCGAAAGACGTGCTTGTTGGATGAATTTGACATTCTGAATTCTCCCTTAGTGTACCCGAACAGGAGCCAGAATGTGTCGACTAGGGTTTTTTCACAGTAACTTCATTGCAAGAATAATAATCTTTATTATTGTTACAAGTAGGCTTACATTAACACTGCAATGAAGTTACTGTGAAAATCCCCTTGTCACCATGTTCTGGCACCTGCTCAGGTACATGGAGGGAAAATTCAGAATGTTCAATTCACCTGACCTGCACATCTTTCGGGACTTGTGGGAGGAAACCGGAGCACCCGGAGGAAACCCACGCAGACACGGGGAGAACGTGCCGACTCCACACAGACAGTGACCCAAGCTGGGAATCGAACCTGTGCCCCTGGCTCTGTGAAGCAACAGTGCTAACCACCGTGTAACCATGCAGCCCATATCGCAGTGTTAATGTAAGCCTACTTGTGGCAATAATAAAGATTATTATTATTATCTATGTATGTGTGGATCTGTATCTGTGTCTCTGTATGTGTGCTTCTGTATGTGTGTCGGTGTGTGGTTCTGTATGTGTGCCTGTGTGTGTGTGGTTCTGTGTTCATGTAGTTCTGTGTGTATGTGTGGTTCTGTTTGTGTGTGTGTCTGGTTCTGCGTTTGTGTGGTAGTGTGTGTATGTGTGCTTCTGTGTGTGGGTGCGTGTAGTTGTGTGTGTGTGTGGGGGTTAGGTATGTGTGTGTGTGGTTATGTATGTGTGTGCATGCGTGGTTACATATGTGCATCTGTGCATGTGTGGTTATGTTTGTGTGTGTGTGTGGTTATATGTGTGTGGTTATGTATGTGTGTGTGTGTGGTTATATGTGTGTGGTTATATATGTATGTGTGTGGTTATGTGTGTGTGTGTGGTTATGTATGTGTGTGTGTGTGATAACATGGTTGTATGAGTATGGTTCGGTGTGCATGTCTGATCAAACTGTCAGTTATTTGACAGAACACTGTGGTGAACGTATTGCATTAACCATTCACCATGTATGTCACTGCATCACGCTGTTGCCCATGTGGGCTCCACCTATGGACCATTGTAAGATATTGCCTGTGATGTATCATGTTGGTGCCTTTGTGGGCTCCGCCCTTGGCTCCTCCCCTTGAGGGGAGGTATAAAGTGCAGCAGCCCTGTAGGCGGCTCTCAGTAGCAGAGCAGTCGCAGGCAGGCACTGTTCTAGTCGATCAAAGCCAAAGTTTACATCTATTCTCTGTTTCGCGTGAATTGATGGTCGCATCAAACACCTCGGGCAGGATTTTCCCCCACCCGGCGGGGCGGGGGGTCCCGGCGGGATGGAGTGGCGTGAACCACTCCGGCGTCGGACCGCCTCAAAGGTGCGGAAGTCTCCTAAAGGACCTAAAGGAAGTCTCCGCACCTTTAGGGGCCAAGCCCTAACATTGAGGGGCTAGGCCCGCGGGGGAGTGGTTGGCGCACCGCCGATCGGCAGGAACGGCCTTTGGCACCACGCCAGCCAGGGCCGAAGGAACTTTGTTGGCCGGCGGAAGTCTGCGCATGCGCCAGAGCGTCAGCGGCTGCTGACGTCATCCCCGTGCATGCGCAGGGGAGGGGATCACTTCCGCCTCCACCATCGTGAAGACTATGGCGAAGGCGGAAGGAAAAGAGTGCCCCCATGGCACAGGCCCACCCGCCGATCAGTGGGCCCCAATTGCGGGCCAGGCCACCGTGCGGGCACCCACCAGGGCCAGATTGCCCCGCGACCCCAGCCCCCCCAGGACCCCGGAGCCCGCCCGAACACCTGGTCCCGCCGGGAAGGTAGGTGGTTTGATTCACGCCGGCGGGATCGGCATGACAGCGGCGGGACTTCGGCACATCGTGGACCGGAGAATCGCTGTTGGGGGGACCGCCGACAGGCGCGGCGCGATTCCCGCCCCCGCCAAATCTCTGGTGCCGGAGAATTCGGGGCACGACGGGGGCAGGATTGAAGCCGGTCCCCGGCGATTCTCCGAACCGGCGGGGGGGGTCGGAGAATCCCACCCCTGATCACCAGGACCTCCAGTACAGACCAGGAAATGAGTGGTCGCACATTTGGTGGCTCCCGCTCATACGTATACAGATACATAGAAGATAGGAGCAGGAGGAGGCCTGGCAGAGTTATTGCAGTTGGAAAAGGAGGGTTCACCTTGAGGTGGAAGCTGCTCAATGAATTCTTTAAGGAGTATTGAGTCATCAGTGGAGAGAACGGGGGCTTTTCTTTTTTATTTTTCTGTTTGGGCTGAGGGTTTTGGGTGGAAAACCAGAAAGGGGGTTGCGGGTGCTGGGGTGGCAGTGGGGACAGTGGGGGGGAGGGGTATTTGTTGGAGGGTGTATAGGGAGGGTTGCCACGGTTGGATTTTGTGTTTCTTTGTAATGTATATATTTGAAAATGCCTTTTTTTATAAAATGCCTCATCACCAGAGCTTTCAAACAAGCACCTAGAACTAGCTTGACTGCTGGTGAGGATCCCTGTCAGATCCTTCGTGCATGTCCAATGTCTCTGTGCCATGGTACGCTGCCCTCAAAGTGGCTGTGAGGGGGAGGAGACAGCCGCACACCTCCTGTGGAATCTGCCTTTGCTAAAGCGGTCAGGAGAGAGATGAAGTGGTTTTTGCCAAGGTTCATCCCGGGCAGGCTCCGTGATGCAGGGCTCTGTGCTCTCCAGGCTGTGCCCAGGGACACACACTGAGACAAACATCAGCTCTTGCTGGAGGATCATCAACTCGGTGAAAGATGCTCTTTGGTCTTCCCCAAAGCTTGTTGTTCTTCCAGTGCACAAAATTGTCTTTGTCCAAGTGTTACAGTGAGGCACAGTCCAAGGTCAGGGACTGGGTGCTGAGGGACGCGCTCAAGCTTGGCATGGCTCCCCCAGAGCGCAATGGGGAAAGGCCACTGTGTAAGGCCTTCCAGACAATGTACACTGAGGGGCTGGTAACTGTGTAAAGCCCCTCAGACTGTGTGCTTAATCCTAACGGTACGTAATCTCTCCCAAGTCCGTTCCGAGGTTCCCAGCTGTTTCAAGAAGACCATCATCACACCGGTGCCAAAGACGAACCAGGCAATGTGCCCCAACGACTATCGTCCGGTGGCCTTGACATCGATCATTATGAGGTGCTTCGAGAGATTGGTCATGAGACACATTGGTAAAGATTCTCAGAGCCACCGCACCGCCGATTCTTCGGCGCCAGCACGCTGTGTGGGTCCGCCATGTCGTGTGGGGCCGGAGCCACAGGCGGCCGCCGCGTGCATGTGCGGATCCATGGCCGGAAGTGCAGGGCCCCTGTGGTGGTATGATCTGCATAGCTGTCTGCCATTGGTGCAGAACACCGGCTTACCATTGGCCCTGGTCGGTCATGTGCCTCTCGACCAATTGGTTGAGACCAGTCATGTGACTGCTCTCCGATTGGTCGAGAGGCTGAGTTAACCACGCTTCCATACCGAGGTATAAATAGTCGGAACGCCCGGCGGTCGTCCATTTTATTGTAGTCAACCGCAGGGCTAAGTTCTAGCTTATTAAAGCCTAACTTTTGTATAGCAACTCGTCTCTCATGCAATTGATGGCTCATCAATGTAATAAGCTAGATTTTTGAAGATGGAGTTCCGGATCAAGCCCGAATGCCTCCGCATCATCCCGCAAACTCTGAACTCTACAGAGCTTTATCAACATTGGCTCGCATGTCTCGAAGGATACCTGGAGTCTGCAACCAGCCCCCCCACCATGGCACAGAAGCTTCACATCCTCCACTCCAGCGTGGGTATAGCAGCCTACGCGATAATCAAGGAGAAGAAAGATTACGATGCCGCCATGCTAAAGCTGAATGGACAGTTTCTTAAACCAGTCAACAGAGTATTCGCCCGACATCTGCTGGCCACCAGACAACAACTCCCCGGTGAGTCATTAGACCAATTTTACCAGGCCCTCGCCATCCTGGGGAGGAACTGCTCCTGCCTCGCAGTTTCAGCTACGGAGCACATGGAACTGCTGATCAGAGATGCTTACGTGGCTGGGATGCAGTCCCCCGCTATCCGCCAGCGGATGCTGGAGAAAGACGACCTCAGCTTAACTGAGGCACGGACTCTCTCCACCTCCCTGGAGGCCGCCGATCTAAACGCCCGCGCCTATGTCCCCAGCCGCACGGCACCATCCTGGGCCTCCTGGCACGCTTCCCCACCGCCATCCGCCACTCCCGACCTCCCTCAGGCCTGCGCCGCGTGACGCCCCGACAAGTCCACGCACGCTCGCCAAAACGACAATGCTCATCTAACTCAACAGCCACGAGACGTGCTGCCTGCTGGACTCCGGGAGCACGGAAAGCTTCGTTCACCCTGACACGGTAAGACGCTGCGCGCTCGCTGTCCATCCTGTAAAACACAAAATCGGTTTAGCCTCAGGTTCACACTCCGTCCGCATCACCGGCTGCTGCATCGGGACCTCACGGTCCAAGGGAAGGTTTTAAAAAATTATAAACTCCTTGTCCTCCCTGACCTTTGCGCATCGGCACTCCTAGGACTGGACTTCCAGTGCAACCTGCAGAGCTTGACCTTCCAATTCGGCGGCCCTATACCCCCCCTCACTGTCTGCAGCCTCGCGTCCCTCAAAGTGGACCCCCCCTCCTTGTTTGCTAATCTCACCCCCGATTGCAAACCCGTTGCGACACGGAGCAGACGGTACAGCGCCCAGGACCGGGCCTTCATCAGGTCCGAGGTCCAGAGGTTGCTGACGGAAGGGGCCATCAAAGCCAGCAACAGTCCCTGGCGAGCCCAAGTGCTGGTGGTCCGGACTGGGGAGAAAAACCGGATGGTCATCGACTACAGCCAGACCATCAACCGGTTTACGCAACTGGACGCGTATCCTCTCCCCCGTATTTCCGCCATGGTAAACGGTATCGCGAAATACAAAGTCTTCTCCACTGTGGACCTTAAGTCCGCTTATCACCAGCTCCTCTCCGCGCGAGTGACCGCAAATACACCGTGTTCGAGGCAGATGGGTGCCTCTACCACTTCCTTAGGGTTCCATTTGGTGTCACAAATGGGGTCTCTGTCTTCCAACGGGAGATGGACCGAATGGTCGACAAGCACGGATTACGGGCTACCTTCCCGTATCTCGATAATGTCACCATCTGCGGCCACGATCAGCAGGACCATGACGCCAACCTCCAGAAATTCCTCCAAACCGCAAAACTCCTTAACCTCACGTACAATAAGGATAAATGCGTGTTTAGCACCGACCGCCTAGCCATCCTCGGCTACGTAGTGCGTAACGGAGTGATAGGCCCCGACCCCGAACGCATGCGCCCCCTGATGGAACTCCCTCTCCCCAATACCCTCAAATCCCTCAAACGCTGCCTGGGTTTCTTTGCTTACTACGCCCAATGGGTTCCCAACTACGCTGACAAGTCCCGTCCCCTCATTCAAACCACGACCTTCCCGCCGTCGACAGAGGCCTGCCAGGCCTTTAGCCGCATCAAAGCGGACATCGCAAAGGCCACGATGCGTGCCATCGACGAGTCCCTCCCCTTCCAGGTCGAGAGCGACGCATCAGAAGTTGCTCTGGCGGCCACCCTGAACCAAGCGGGCAGACCCGTGGCCTTCTTCTCCAGATCTCTCCAGGCTTCCGAACTCCGCCACCCCTCTGTGGAAAAGGAAGCCCAGGCCATAGGCGAAGCGGTGCGACATTGGAGGCACTATTTGGCCGGCAGGAGGTTTACCCTCCTCACAGACCAGCGGTCAGTAGCCTTCATGTTTGATAATGCACAAAGGGGCAAGATCAAGAATGACAAGATCTTATGGTGGCGGATCAAGTTGTCCACGTACAACTATGATATCTTGTATCGTCCTGGGAAGCTCAATGAGCCTTCCGATGCCCTGTCCCGCGGTACCTGCGCCAGCGCGCAGATAGACCGCCTCCGCTCCCTCCACGCGGACCTCTGCCATCCAGGGGTGACCCGCCTATACCACTTCATTAAGTCCCGCAACCTGCCTTTCTCCATCGCGGAAGTCAGGACAGTAACCCGTGACTGCCACATCTGCGCAGAGTGCAAACCACACTTCTACCGCCCCGAGCGCGCACACCTGATCAAAGCATCCGGCCCCTTCGAACGTCTCAGCATTGACTTCAAGGGGCCCCTTCCCTCTAACAACCGCAACATTTACTTCCTGGTGGTAATCGGCGAATTCACCCGCTTCCCCTTCGCCATTCCCTGCCCCGACATGACCACATCGACCGTCATTAAGGCCCTCCTCTCCATCTTCTCCCTGTTCGGCTACCCCGCGTACATACACAGCGATCGGGGGTCTTCCTTTATGAGCGACGAGCTGCGTCAATTCCTGCTCAGCAGGGGCATTGCCTCTAGCAGGACGACCAGCTATAACCCTCGGGGTAACGGACAGGTCGAGCGGGAGAATGGTACCATCTGGAAGACGATACTACTGTCCCTCCGGTCCAGAGATCTCCCTATTTCCAGATGGCAAGAGGTTATCCCCGATGCCCTGCACTCTATCCGCTCACTCCTCTGTACCGCAACTAATCAGACACCTCATGAACGTCTTCTTGTCTTCCCCAGGAAGTCGTCCTCCGGATCCCCTCTCCCGACGTGACTGGTCACCCCCGGACCCTTCTTGCTCCGGAAGCATGTGCGGCTGCACAAGTCCGACCCGTTGGTGGAACACGTCCAGTTACTCCACGCTAACCTGCAGTATGCGTATGTGGAGTACCCCGACGGTCGGCAGGACACGGTCTCCCTCCGGGACCTGGCACCCACCGGCATGCGGCCTTCCCCCCCTTCATCACAGACCCCCCCCCCCTGTTTTTTTCCCCCAGCGCCCCACCCAGGTCACCCCCGTCCCATCCATGGCATCTCCACCGCCAGCTCGGGTGACGGAGACTGGTCAAGGACCATCGCTCCCGGACTCCAGGACGTCAGCGGAACCACCACCATCGGCTGAACAGACGTCACCCACTCCACTGCGGCGGTCTGCCAGAACGTCACGGGCCACGAAAAGACTGATCGAATCGATCTAAATTTCAACAGCTCCATGGACTTTGTTTGGACTTTGTGTAATATTGCTAATTGTCTGGGCCAGTGGGAAGCCAAAAATGTAATTAAAGAAAAGGAGAGAAAATTTTTGTTGTCCCGGCTGCTACTCATACCACCAGTTCTCTCCCCCCCCACCCCCCACCCCCGGCTCTCGTTGATACCCCCCGGTTCTTTCTCCGCAAGGGGTGAATGTGGTTGTATGATTTGCATAGCTGTCTGCCATTGGTGCAGAACACCGGCTTACCATTGGCCCTGGTCGGCCATGTGCCTCTCGACCGATTGGTTGAGACCAGTCATGTGACGGCTCTCCGATTGGTCGAGAGGCTGAGTTAACCACGCCTCCATACCGAGGTATAAATAGTCAGATAGGCGGTCGTCCATTTTATTGTAGTCAACCGCAGGGCTAAGTTCTAGCTTATTAAAGCCTAACTTTTGTATAGCAACTCATCTCTCGTGCAATTGATGGCTCATCAGCCCCATATCGGCAGCCGGAGCTGCGTGGATTACTCCGTGGCCCTGCTAGCCCCCTTCAAAATGGAGAATCACTCCAGACTTTCTAGAATAGGTCCGGAGTGATTCGCGCCCGTTTTCTCACGGGTGTGGGGACATAGCCCCATTATTGGAGAATCCCGCCCATTAACGCTATACTCCCAGACTGCCTTGATCCACTGCAAGTCACATACCGCCAGAACTGGTCCACAGCAGAATCCATCGCCCTGACCCTACACTCATCCCTGGAGCATCTCGGCAACAAGGACTCCTACGTCAGACTCAATCATTGACTGCAGCCCCGCCTTAAACACCATAATCCCAGCCAAGCTCATATCAAAACTCCAAAACCTCGGGCCTCGCCCCTCCCTCTGCAACTGGATCCCGACTTCCTGACCCATAGACAACAATCAGTGAGGATAAAGAACAGCAGCTCCTCCATGATAGTCTTCAATATCGTTCTTAGCCCCCGACTATACTCCCTATACACGCACGACTGTGTGGCAAAATTCGGCTCCAACTCCATCCACAAGTTTTCTGATGACACGACCGTAGTGGGTCAGATCTTGAACAATGATGAGTCAGAATACAGGAGAGAGATAGAGAACCGAGTGAAGTGGTATAACGACAACAATCCCTCCCTTAATGTCAGCAAAACTAAGGAGCCGGTCATTGACTTCAGGAAGCAAAGTATCGTACACACCCCTGTCTGTATCAATGGGGCCGAGGTGGAGATGATTGACAGTTTCAAATTCCTGTGGGGTGCACATCACCAACAATTTGTCCAGGTCCACCCACGTCGACACTACCACCAAGAAAGCACAACAACACCTATAGTTCCTCAGGAAACTAAGGAAATTCGACATGTCCACATTGATTCTTACCAACTTTTACAGATGCACCATAGAAAACATCCTATCTGGCTGCATCACAGCCTGGTATGGCAACTGCTCGGCCCAAGACCGAGAGTCGTGAATACAGCCCAGTCCATCATGCAAAGCCGCCTCCCATCCATTGACTCTGTCTACAACAAGGGGTAGCACAGTAGCATAGTGGTTAGCACAATTGCGTCACAGCTTCAGGGTCCCAGGTTCGACACCTGGCTTGGGTCACTGTCTGTGCGGAGTCTGCACCTTCTCCCCGTATGTGCGTGGGTTTCCTCCTGTGCTCCGGTTTCCTCCCACAGTCCAAATATGTGCAGGTTAGGTGGATTGGCCGTGCTAAATTGCCTTTAGTGTCCAAAATTGGACTTAGTGTTGGGCGAGGTTACTGGGTTCTGGTGATAGGGTGGAGGTGTGGGTGTGGGTAGGGTGCTCTTTCCAAGAGCCGGTGCAGACTTGATGGGCCGAATGGCCTCCTTCTGCACTGTAAATCCTATGGAAAAGGTCTATGAAAACTCCCGCTGCCTTGGGAAAGCGGGCATCATGATCAGATACCCCTCCCACCTGGGTTATTCTCTCTTCCAACCTCTTCCATCAGGCAGGAGATACAAAAGTCTGTGAACACGCCCCAACAGATTCAAAAACAGCTTCTTCCCCGCTGTTACCAGACTCCTGAATGACCCTCTTATGGATTGAACTGATCTCTTCACACATCTCCACTACTGAGGAGTACAACACTCCATAGGCTCACATGATGTCTGCGTCAATGCATTTACATTGTGTCTTTATGTATGTCCTATGTTTTTTTCATGTATGGAACGATCTGTCTGTACTGTCTGCAGAACAATGCTTTTCACTGGAACTCGGTACATGTGATAATAAAACAAATCCAATCCAATCTAATCAAATCATCACCATGCCGCCCCTATAATCATTGCATATCATTGCACTTCCAAGCTCTGACAATTTGAAATGAAATGAAATGAAAATCGCTTATTGTCACGAGTAGGCCTCAATGAAGTTACTGTGAAAAGCCCCTAGTCGCCACATTCCGGCGCCTGTCCGGGGAGGCTGGTACGGGAATCGAACCGTGCTGCTGGCCTGCTTGGTCTGCTTTAAAAGCCAGCGATTTAGCCCAGTGAGCTAAACCAGCCCCTGTGAGCTAAACCAGCCCTGTGAGCTGTAAGATGGATAGAATAGAGGGCCAGCTGAGTCTGCGAGTTCAGCCATGTCCCAGAGAGTGGCAAGTACAACACTGCACGTGAACATGAAGATTCAGTAAAGACTGACCGTAAAAACACAAGACGATGGTTGGAATTTCCCATTAATGAGACAGAAAGTTTTGGCAGTTCACATCCCATTCGCCGGAATGGTGGGAACACGTGCCCGGTTCAGTGCTTCGAAGCTCATTAAATAAGTACAGACGCGTATCGGACCGAAATAGCTGGTGGATTGGGAGTTGCTTCATCCAGCCACCGTCAGCTGACGAGGTCCGGGCACCATATTTAAACACCAGTCCGACGCATACACCTCACTCCCTCCAGCCCAATTGTCTTCAGGACACCTAAAGAGAAGTCTTCCAGCCACCAGAAGAAAGCCAAAAGCTTCAAGAAGAAGGCAGCAACCCCACTTCACCCACTGGGCCTTTGAGGCCCGGATCAGAAGAGTGGAAACGCACCAGCATTCCTGTACCCCCAGGGCTGGCTCGAGGAAGCACCCTGACATCACATCTCCAGCCTTGGAGGCTATTGCCCAGGAGGTCAGCACAGCTGGCAATAGCGCCCAGCGCGTCATTCAGTGCAGGAAGAGAATGAGCGATCACATCTGCTCCGCCATGGTGAATCATCTCTCAAATCACTCCAACATCAAACTCTCAGCCTGGCATCAGGCACAAAAATAGCTGCTCTGCTCAGGAATCCTACACAACCATGAACAGGGGGCACATATCAACCTTCACTGCCTGACGGGCACCCTCACATGACCATCATTCCCAGCTCTCATGGCATTCACACTCCATCCTCTGTCCCTTCTGTGGAGGACTCACCGCACGCAGGGGGTATGCATTTCCCCCCAACCTCTGCTCCAGCCCCTCTGATCACATGTCTTTATTTCCACCTTCATACAGGCCAAGCTGGAACACAACAGGCCGAGGGAGGGGAGGACAGGGATCGCTCCGATGGGGAAGGAGCCGAGCTGACTGGGGAGGACAGGGATCGCTCCGATGGGGAAGGAGCCGAGCTGACTGGGGAGGACAAGGATCGCTCCGATGGGGAAGGGGTGATTGATCTCGCCCAGCAGCTAGAACAGATTCCATCTCTGTCACTTCATCAATTCCTGACCATCACAGTGAGACACATGCAGAGTTCATGCAACTGAAACTCCATTTCCCAGACAGCAGCAGATCGAGGCTCACAAGGTAGCTCATCATCACTCTGATCCCAGAGCACATCCGGGGAGGAGGAATCATCACAGCGCCCACCCGCAAACTCCAGACACTCATACCTATACCTCTGGATTAGATTCAGGGTCACTTTCCGGAGAACACCTCAGAGCAGCAGTCTGAGCCAGGGGCAGCCCAGATACCCGGCAGTCTGAGCCAGGGATACCTCAGATACCCGGCAGTCTGAGCCAGGGGCAGCCCAGATACCCAGCAGTCTGAGCCAGGGGCAGCCCAGATACCCGGCAGTCTGAGCCCAGATACCCGGCAGTCTGAGCCCAGATACCCGGCAGTCTGAGCCAGGGATACCCCAGATACCCGGCAGTCTGAGCCCAGATACCCGGCAGTCTGAGCCAGGGACAGCCCAGATACCCGGCAGTCTGAGCCAGGGATAGCCCAGATGCCCGGCAGTCTGAGCCAGGGATACCCCAGATACCCGGCAGTCTGAGCCCAGATACCCGGCAGTCTGAGCCAGGGGCAGCCCAGATACCCGGCAGTCTGAGCCGGGGCAGCCCAGATACCCGGCAGTCTGAGCCGGGGCAGCCCAGATACCCGGCAGTCTGAGCCGGGGCAGCCCAGATACCCGGCAGTCTGAGCCGGGGCAGCCCAGATACCCGGCAGTCTGAGCCGGGGCAGCCCAGATACCCGGCAGTCTGAGCCCAGATACCCGGCAGTCTGAGCCAGGGGCAGCCCAGATACCCGGCAGTCTGAGCCAGGGATGCCCCAGATAACCGGCAGTCTGAGCCCAGATACCTGGCAGTCTGAGCCAGGGATACCCCAGATACCCGGCAGTCTGAGCCAGGGGCAGCCCAGATACCCGGCAGTCTGAGCCCAGATACCCGGCAGTCTGAGCCAGGGATACCCCAGATACCCGGCAGTCTGAGCCAGGGATACCCCAGATACCCGGCAGTCTGAGCCAGGGGCAGCCCAGATACCCGGCAGTCTGAGCCCAGATACCCGGCAGTCTGAGCCAGGGATACCCCAGATACCCGGCAGTCTGAGCCAGGGGTACCCCAGATACCCGGCAGTCTGAGCCAGGGATACCCCAGATACCCGGCAGTCTGAGCCCAGATACCCGGCAGTCTGAGCCCAGATACCCGGCAGTCTGAGCCAGGGGCAGCCCAGATACCCGGCAGTCTGAGCCCAGGTACCCGGCAGTCTGAACCAGGGACAGCCCAGATACCCGGCAGTCTGAGCCCAGATACCCGGCAGTCTGAGCCAGGGATACCCCAGATACCCGGCAGTCTGAGCCCAGATACCCGGCAGTCTGAGCCAGGGGTACCCCAGATACCCGGCAGTCTGAGCCAGGGATACCCCAGATACCCGGCAGTCTGAGCCCAGATACCCGGCAGTCTGAGCCCAGATACCCGGCAGTCTAAGACAGGGGCAGCCCAGATACCCGGCAGTCTGAGCCCAGGTACCCGGCAGTCTGAACCAGGGACAGCCCAGATACCCGGCAGTCTGAGCCCAGATACCCGGCAGTCTGAGCCAGGGATACCCCAGATACCCGGCAGTCTGAGCCCAGATACCCAGCAGTCTGAGCCAGGGGCAGCCCAGATACCCGGCAGTCTGAGCCAGGGGCAGCCCAGATACCCGGCAGTCTGAGCCAGGGGCAGCCCAGATACCCGGCAGTCTGAGCCCAGATACCCGGCAGTCTGAGCGAGGGATACCCCAGATACACGGCAGTCTGAGCCCAGATACCCGGCAGTCTGAGCCGGGGGCAGCCCAGATACCCGGCAGTCTGAGCCAGGGATACCCCAGATACCCGGCAGTCTGAGCCAGGGACAGCCCAGATACCCGGCAGTCTGAGCCCAGATACCCGGCAGTCTGAGCCAGGGACAGCCCAGATACCCAGCAGTCTGAGCCAGGGGCAGCCCAGGTACCCGGCAGTCTGAGCCAGGGATACCCCAGATACCCGGCAGTCTGAGCCAGGGACAGCCCAGATACCCGGCAGTCTGAGCCCAGATACACGGCAGTCGGAGCCAGGGACAGCCCAGATACCCAGCAGTCTGAGCCAGGGATACCCCAGATACCCGGCAGTCTGAGCCCAGATACCCGGCAGTCTGAGCCCAGATACCCGGCAGTCTGAGCCAGGGACAGCCCAGATACCCAGCAGTCTGAGCCAGGGGCAGCCCAGGTACCCGGCAGTTTGAGTCAGGGATACCCCAGATATCCGGCAGTCTGAGCCCAGATACCCGCAGTCTGAGTCAGGGATACCCCAGATACCCGGCAGTCTGAGCCAGGGGCAGTCCAGGTACCCGGCAGTCTGAGCCCAGATACCCGGCAGTCTGAGCCAGGGACAGCCCAGATACCCAGCAGTCTGAGCCAGGGGCAGCCCAGGTACCCGGCAGTCTGAGCCAGGGATACCCCAGATACCCGGCAGTCTGAGCCAGGGACAGCCCAGATACCCGGCAGTCTGAGCCCAGATACCCGGCAGTCTGAGCCAGGGACAGCCCAGATACCCAGCAGTCTGAGCCAGGGATACCCCAGATACCCGGCAGTCTGAGCCCAGATACCCGGCAGTCTGAGCCCAGATACCCGGCAGCCTGAGCCAGGGACAGCCCAGATACCCAGCAGTCTGAGCCAGGGGCAGCCCAGGTACCCGGCAGTTTGAGTCAGGGATACCCCAGATATCCGGCAGTCTGAGCCCAGATACCCGCAGTCTGAGTCAGGGATACCCCAGATACCTGGCAGTCTGAGCCAGGGGCAGCCCAGGTACCCGGCAGTCTGAGCCAGGGGCAGCCCAGATACCCGGCAGTCTGAGCCAGGGATACCCCAGATACCCGGCAGTCTGAGCCAGGGGCGGCCCAGATACCCGGCAGCCTGAGGCAGGGGCAGCCCAGGTACCCGGCAGTCTGAGGCAGGGATACCCCAGATACCCGGCAGTCTGAGCCAGGGGCAGCCCAGATACCCGGCAGTCTGAGCCCAGATACCCCAGATACCCGGCAGTCTGAGCCCAGATACCCCAGATACCCGGCAGTCTGAGCCAGGGGCAGCCCAGATACCCAACAGTCTGAGCCAGGGATACCCCGGATACCCGGCTGTCTGAGCCAGGGACAGCCCAGATACCCGGCAGTCTGAGCCAGGGATACCCTAGATACCCGGCAGTCTGAGCCAGGGGCAGCCCAGATACCTGGCAGTCTGAGCCAGGGGCAGCCCAGATACCCGGCAGTCTGAGCCAGGGGCAGCCCAGATACCCGGCAGTCTGAGCCCAGATACCCGGCAGCCTGAGCCAGCGGCAGCCCAGATACCCGGCAGTCTGAGCCAGGGACAGCCCAGATACCCAGCAGTCTGAGCCAGGGGCAGCCCAGATACCCGGCAGTCTGAGCCAGGGACAGCCCAGATACCCGGCAGTCTGAGCCAGGGGCAGCCCAGATACCCGGAAGTCTGAGCCAAGGATACCCCAGATACCCGGCAGTCTGAGCCAGGGACAGCCCAGATACCCGGCAGTCTGAGCCCAGATACCCGGCAGTCTGAGCCAGGGGCAGCCCAGATACCCGGCAGTCTGAGACCAGATACCCGGCAGCCTGAGCCCAGATACCCGGCAGTCTGAGCCTGGGGCAGCCCAGATACCCGGCAGTCTGAGCCAGGGACAGCCCAGATACCCGGCAGTCTGAGCCAGGGATACCCCAGATACCCGGCAGTCTGAGCCAGGGATACCCGGCAGTCTGAGCCAGGGGCGGCCCAGATACCCGGCAGTCTGAGCCCAGATACCCGGCAGTCTGAGCCAGGGATACCCCAGATATCCGGCAATCTGAGCCAGGGGCAGCCCAGGTACCCGGCAGTCTGAGCCCAGATACCCGGCAGTCAGAGCCAGGAATACCCCAGATACCCGGCAGTCTGAGCCAGGAACACCCCAGATACCCGGCAGTCTGAGCCAGGGGAAGCCCAGGTACCCGGCAGTCTGAGCCCAGATACCCGGCAGTCTGAGCCCAGATACCCGGCAGTCTGAGCCCAGATACCCGGCAATCTGAGCCAGGGATACCCCAGATACCCGGCAGTCTGAGCCAGGGGCAGCCCAGATACCCGGCAGTCTGAGCCCAGATACCCGGCAGTCTGAGCCAGGGATACCCCAGATACCCGGCAGTCTGAGCCAGGGGTACCCCAGATACCCGGCAGTCTGAGCCAGGGATACCCCAGATACCCGGCAGTCTGAGCCCAGATACCCGGCAGTCTGAGCCCAGATACCCGGCAGTCTGAGCCAGGGGCAGCCCAGATACCCGGCAGTCTGAGCCCAGGTACCCGGCAGTCTGAACCAGGGACAGCCCAGATACCCGGCAGTCTGAGCCCAGATACCCGGCAGTCTGAGCCAGGGATACCCCAGATACCCGGCAGTCTGAGCCCAGATACCCGGCAGTCTGAGCCAGGGGTACCCCAGATACCCGGCAGTCTGAGCCAGGGATATCCCAGATACCCGGCAGTCTGAGCCCAGATACCCGGCAGTCTGAGCCCAGATACCCGGCAGTCTGAGCCAGGGGCAGCCCAGATACCCGGCAGTCTGAGCCCAGGTACCCGGCAGTCTGAACCAGGGACAGCCCAGATACCCGGCAGTCTGAGCCCAGATACCCGGCAGTCTGAGCCAGGGATACCCCAGATACCCGGCAGTCTGAGCCCAGATACCCAGCAGTCTGAGCCAGGGGCAGCCCAGATACCCGGCAGTCTGAGCCAGGGGCAGCCCAGATACCCGGCAGTCTGAGCCAGGGGCAGCCCAGATACCCGGCAGTCTGAGCCCAGATACCCGGCAGTCTGAGCCAGGGATACCCCAGATACACGGCAGTCTGAGCCCAGATACCCGGCAGTCTGAGCCGGGGGCAGCCCAGATACCCGGCAGTCTGAGCCAGGGATACCCCAGATACCCGGCAGTCTGAGCCAGGGACAGCCCAGATACCCGGCAGTCTGAGCCCAGATACCCGGCAGTCTGAGCCAGGGACAGCCCAGATACCCAGCAGTCTGAGCCAGGGGCAGCCCAGGTATCCGGCAGTCTGAGCCAGGGATACCCCAGATACCCGGCAGTCTGAGCCAGGGACAGCCCAGATACCCGGCAGTCTGAGCCCAGATACCCGGCAGTCTGAACCAGGGACAGCCCAGATACCCAGCAGTCTGAGCCAGGGATACCCCAGATACCCGGCTGTCTGAGCCCAGATACCCGGCAGTCTGAGCCCAGATACCCGGCAGTCTGAGCCAGGGACAGCCCAGATACCCAGCAGTCTGTGCCAGGGGCAGCCCAGGTACCCGGCAGTTTGAGTCAGGGATACCCCAGATATCCGGCAGTCTGAGCCCAGATACCCGGCAGTTTGAGTCAGGGATACCCCAGAAATCCGGCAGTCTGAGCCCAGATACCCGCAGTCTGAGTCAGGGATACCCCAGATACCCGGCAGTCTGAGCCAGGGGCAGCCCAGATACCCGGCAGTCTGAGCCAGGGGCAGCCCAGGTACCCGGCAGTCTGAGCCAGGGCAGCCCAGATACCCGGCAGTCTGAGCCAGGGATACCCCAGATACCCGGCAGTCTGAGCCAGGGGCGGCCCAGATACCCGGCAGCCTGAGGCAGGGGCAGCCCAGGTACCCGGCAGTCTGAGGCAGGGATACCCCAGATACCCGGCAGTCTGAGCCAGGGGCAGCCCAGATACCCGGCAGTCTGAGCCCAGATACCCCAGATACCCGGCAGTCTGAGCCCAGATACCCCAGATACCCGGCAGTCTGAGCCAGGGGCAGCCCAGATACCCAACAGTCTGAGCCAGGGATACCCCGGATACCCGGCTGTCTGAGCCAGGGACAGCCCAGATACCCGGCAGTCTGAGCCAGGGATACCCTAGATACCCGGCAGTCTGAGCCAGGGGCAGCCCAGATACCTGGCAGTCTGAGCCAGGGGCAGCCCAGATACCCGGCAGTCTGAGCCAGGGGCAGCCCAGATACCCGGCAGTCTGAGCCCAGATACCCGGCAGTCTGAGCCAGCGGCAGCCCAGATACCCGGCAGTCTGAGCCAGGGACAGCCCAGATACCCAGCAGTCTGAGCCAGGGGCAGCCCAGATACCCGGCAGTCTGAGCCAGGGACAGCCCAGATACCCGGCAGTCTGAGCCAGGGGCAGCCCAGATACCCGGCAGTCTGAGCCAAGGATACCCCAGATACCCGGCAGTCTGAGCCAGGGACAGCCCAGATACCCGGCAGTCTGAGCCAGGGGCAGCCCAGATACCCGGCAGTCTGAGCCCAGATACCCGGCAGCCTGAGCCCAGATACCCGGCAGTCTGAGCCTGGGGCAGCCCAGATACCCGGCAGTCTGAGCCAGGGACAGCCCAGATACCCGGCAGTCTGAGCCAGGGATACCCCAGATACCCGGCAGTCTGAGCCAGGGATACCCGGCAGTCTGAGCCAGGGGCGGCCCAGATACCCGGCAGTCTGAGCCCAGATACCCGGCAGTCTGAGCCAGGGGCGGCCCAGATGCCCGGCAGTCTGAGCCAGGGATACCCCAGATACCCGGCAGTCTGAGCCCAGATACCCGGCATTCTGAGCCAGGAATACCCCAGATATCCGGCAATCTGAGCCAGGGGCAGCCCAGGTACCCGGCAGTCTGAGCCCAGATACCCGGCAGTCTGAGCCCAGATACCCGGCAGTCTGAGCCAGGGATACCCCAGATACCCGGCAGTCTGAGCCAGGGGCAGCCTAGATACCCGGCAGTCTGAGCCGGGGCAGCCCAGATACCCGGCAGTCTGAGCGTGGGATACCCCAGATACCCGGCAGTCTGAGCAAGGGACAGCCCAGATACCCGACAGTCTGAGCCAGGGGCAGCCCAGATACCCGGCAGTCTGAGCCAGGGGTACCCCAGATACCCGGCAGTCTGAGCCCAGATACCCGGCAGTCTGAGCCACGGGCAGCCCAGATACCCGGCAGTCTGAGCCTGGGGCAGCCCAGATACCCGGCAGTCTGAGCCAGGGACAGCCCAGATACCCGGCAGTCTGAGCCAGGGATACCCCAGATACCCGGCAGTCTGAGCCAGGGGAAGCCCAGGTACCCGGCAGTCTGAGCCCAGATACCCGGCAGTCTGAGCCCAGATACCCGGCAGTCTGAGCCCAGATACCCGGCAGTCTGAGCCAGGGATACCCCAGATACCCGGCAGTCTGAGCCAGGGGTACCCCAGATACCCGGCAGTCTGAGCCCAGATACCCGGCAGTCTGAGCCCAGAATACCCGGCAGTCTGAGCCCAGAATACCCGGCAGTCTGAGCCCAGATACCCGGCAGTCTGAGCCCAGATACCCGGCAGTCTGAGCCAGGGACAGCCCAGATACCCGGCAGTCTGAGCCCAGATACCCGCAGTCTGAGTCAGGGATACCCCAGATACCCGGCAGTCTGAGCCAGGGGCAGTCCAGGTACCCGGCAGTCTGAGCCCAGATACCCGGCAGTCTGAGCCAGGGACAGCCCAGATACCCAGCAGTCTGAGCCAGGGGCAGCCCAGGTACCCGGCAGTCTGAGCCAGGGATACCCCAGATACCCGGCAGTCTGAGCCAGGGACAGCCCAGATACCCGGCAGTCTGAGCCCAGATACCCGGCAGTCTGAGCCAGGGACAGCCCAGATACCCAGCAGTCTGAGCCAGGGATACCCCAGATACCCGGCAGTCTGAGCCCAGATACCCGGCAGTCTGAGCCCAGATACCCGGCAGCCTGAGCCAGGGACAGCCCAGATACCCAGCAGTCTGAGCCAGGGGCAGCCCAGGTACCCGGCAGTTTGAGTCAGGGATACCCCAGATATCCGGCAGTCTGAGCCCAGATACCCGCAGTCTGAGTCAGGGATACCCCAGATACCTGGCAGTCTGAGCCAGGGGCAGCCCAGGTACCCGGCAGTCTGAGCCAGGGGCAGCCCAGATACCCGGCAGTCTGAGCCAGGGATACCCCAGATACCCGGCAGTCTGAGCCAGGGGCGGCCCAGATACCCGGCAGCCTGAGGCAGGGGCAGCCCAGGTACCCGGCAGTCTGAGGCAGGGATACCCCAGATACCCGGCAGTCTGAGCCAGGGGCAGCCCAGATACCCGGCAGTCTGAGCCCAGATACCCCAGATACCCGGCAGTCTGAGCCCAGATACCCCAGATACCCGGCAGTCTGAGCCAGGGGCAGCCCAGATACCCAACAGTCTGAGCCAGGGATACCCCGGATACCCGGCTGTCTGAGCCAGGGACAGCCCAGATACCCGGCAGTCTGAGCCAGGGATACCCTAGATACCCGGCAGTCTGAGCCAGGGGCAGCCCAGATACCTGGCAGTCTGAGCCAGGGGCAGCCCAGATACCCGGCAGTCTGAGCCAGGGGCAGCCCAGATACCCGGCAGTCTGAGCCCAGATACCCGGCAGCCTGAGCCAGCGGCAGCCCAGATACCCGGCAGTCTGAGCCAGGGACAGCCCAGATACCCAGCAGTCTGAGCCAGGGGCAGCCCAGATACCCGGCAGTCTGAGCCAGGGACAGCCCAGATACCCGGCAGTCTGAGCCAGGGGCAGCCCAGATACCCGGAAGTCTGAGCCAAGGATACCCCAGATACCCGGCAGTCTGAGCCAGGGACAGCCCAGATACCCGGCAGTCTGAGCCCAGATACCCGGCAGTCTGAGCCAGGGGCAGCCCAGATACCCGGCAGTCTGAGACCAGATACCCGGCAGCCTGAGCCCAGATACCCGGCAGTCTGAGCCTGGGGCAGCCCAGATACCCGGCAGTCTGAGCCAGGGACAGCCCAGATACCCGGCAGTCTGAGCCAGGGATACCCCAGATACCCGGCAGTCTGAGCCAGGGATACCCGGCAGTCTGAGCCAGGGGCGGCCCAGATACCCGGCAGTCTGAGCCCAGATACCCGGCAGTCTGAGCCAGGGATACCCCAGATATCCGGCAATCTGAGCCAGGGGCAGCCCAGGTACCCGGCAGTCTGAGCCAGGAATACCCCAGATACCCGGCAGCCTGAGCCAGGAACACCCCAGATACCCGGCAGTCTGAGCCAGGGGAAGCCCAGGTACCCGGCAGTCTGAGCCCAGATACCCGGCAGTCTGAGCCCAGATACCCGGCAGTCTGAGCCCAGATACCCGGCAGTCTGAGCCAGGGATACCCCAGATACCCGGCAGTCTGAGCCAGGGGCAGCCCAGATACCCGGCAGTCTGAGCCCAGATACCCGGCAGTCTGAGCCAGGGATACCCCAGATACCCGGCAGTCTGAGCCAGGGGTACCCCAGATACCCGGCAGTCTGAGCCAGGGATACCCCAGATACCCGGCAGTCTGAGCCCAGATACCCGGCAGTCTGAGCCCAGATACCCGGCAGTCTGAGCCAGGGGCAGCCCAGATACCCGGCAGTCTGAGCCCAGGTACCCGGCAGTCTGAACCAGGGACAGCCCAGATACCCGGCAGTCTGAGCCCAGATACCCGGCAGTCTGAGCCAGGGATAGCCCAGATACCCGGCAGTCTGAGCCCAGATACCCGGCAGTCTGAGCCAGGGGTACCCCAGATACCCGGCAGTCTGAGCCAGGGATACCCCAGATACCCGGCAGTCTGAGCCCAGATACCCGGCAGTCTGAGCCCAGATACCCGGCAGTCTGAGCCAGGGGCAGCCCAGATACCCGGCAGTCTGAGCCCAGGTACCCGGCAGTCTGAACCAGGGACAGCCCAGATACCCGGCAGTCTAAGCCCAGATACCCGGCAGTCTGAGCCAGGGATACCCCAGATACCCGGCAGTCTGAGCCCAGATACCCAGCAGTCTGAGCCAGGGGCAGCCCAGATACCCGGCAGTCTGAGCCAGGGGCAGCCCAGATACCCGGCAGTCTGAGCCAGGGGCAGCCCAGATACCCGGCAGTCTGAGCCCAGATACCCGGCAGTCTGAGCCAGGGATACCCCAGATACACGGCAGTCTGAGCCCAGATACCCGGCAGTCTGAGCCGGGGGCAGCCCAGATACCCGGCAGTCTGAGCCAGGGATACCCCAGATACCCGGCAGTCTGAGCCAGGGACAGCCCAGATACCCGGCAGTCTGAGCCCAGATACCCGGCAGTCTGAGCCAGGGACAGCCCAGATACCCAGCAGTCTGAGCCAGGGGCAGCCCAGGTATCCGGCAGTCTGAGCCAGGGATACCCCAGATACCCGGCAGTCTGAGCCAGGGACAGCCCAGATACCCGGCAGTCTGAGCCCAGATACCCGGCAGTCTGAACCAGGGACAGCCCAGATACCCAGCAGTCTGAGCCAGGGATACCCCAGATACCCGGCTGTCTGAGCCCAGATACCCGGCAGTCTGAGCCCAGATACCCGGCAGTCTGAGCCAGGGACAGCCCAGATACCCAGCAGTCTGTGCCAGGGGCAGCCCAGGTACCCGGCAGTTTGAGTCAGGGATACCCCAGAAATCCGGCAGTCTGAGCCCGGATACCCGCAGTCTGAGTCAGGGATACCCCAGATACCCGGCAGTCTGAGCCAGGGGCAGCCCAGATACCCGGCAGTCTGAGCCAGGGGCAGCCCAGGTACCCGGCAGTCTGAGCCAGGGCAGCCCAGATACCCGGCAGTCTGAGCCAGGGATACCCCAGATACCCGGCAGTCTGAGCCAGGGGCGGCCCAGATACCCGGCAGCCTGAGGCAGGGGCAGCCCAGGTACCCGGCAGTCTGAGGCAGGGATACCCCAGATACCCGGCAGTCTGAGCCAGGGGCAGCCCAGATACCCGGCAGTCTGAGCCCAGATACCCCAGATACCCGGCAGTCTGAGCCCAGATACCCCAGATACCCGGCAGTCTGAGCCAGGGGCAGCCCAGATACCCAACAGTCTGAGCCAGGGATACCCCGGATACCCGGCTGTCTGAGCCAGGGACAGCCCAGATACCCGGCAGTCTGAGCCAGGGATACCCTAGATACCCGGCAGTCTGAGCCAGGGGCAGCCCAGATACCTGGCAGTCTGAGCCAGGGGCAGCCCAGATACCCGGCAGTCTGAGCCAGGGGCAGCCCAGATACCCGGCAGTCTGAGCCCAGATACCCGGCAGTCTGAGCCAGCGGCAGCCCAGATACCCGGCAGTCTGAGCCAGGGACAGCCCAGATACCCAGCAGTCTGAGCCAGGGGCAGCCCAGATACCCGGCAGTCTGAGCCAGGGACAGCCCAGATACCCGGCAGTCTGAGCCAGGGGCAGCCCAGATACCCGGCAGTCTGAGCCAGGGATACCCCAGATACCCGGCAGTCTGAGCCAGGGACAGCCCAGATACCCGGCAGTCTGAGCCAGGGGCAGCCCAGATACCCGGCAGTCTGAGCCCAGATACCCGGCAGCCTGAGCCCAGATACCCGGCAGTCTGAGCCAGGGGCAGCCCAGATACCCGGCAGTCTGAGCCAGGGACAGCCCAGATACCCGGCAGTCTGAGCCAGGGATACCCCAGATACCCGGCAGTCTGAGCCAGGGATACCCGGCAGTCTGAGCCAGGGGCGGCCCAGATACCCGGCAGTCTGAGCCCAGATACCTGGCAGTCTGAGCCAGGGGCGGCCCAGATGCCCGGCAGTCTGAGCCAGGGATACCCCAGATACCCGGCAGTCTGAGCCCAGATACCCGGCAGTCTGAGCCAGGAATACCCCAGATATCCGGCAATCTGAGCCAGGGGCAGCCCAGGTACCCGGCAGTCTGAGCCCAGATACCCGGCAGTCTGAGCCCAGATACCCGGCAGTCTGAGCCAGGGATACCCCAGATACCCGGCAGTCTGAGCCAGGGGCAGCCTAGATACCCGGCAGTCTGAGCCGGGGCAGCCCAGATACCCGGCAGTCTGAGCGAGGGATACCCCAGATACCCGGCAGTCTGAGCAAGGGACAGCCCAGATACCCGACAGTCTGAGCCAGGGGCAGCCCAGATACCCGGCAGTCTGAGCCAGGGGTACCCCAGATACCCGGCAGTCTGAGCCCAGATACCCGGCAGTCTGAGCCAGGGGCAGCCCAGATACCCGGCAGTCTGAGCCTGGGGCAGCCCAGATACCCGGCAGTCTGAGCCAGGGACAGCCCAGATACCCGGCAGTCTGAGCCAGGGATACCCCAGATACCCGGCAGTCTGAGCCAGGGGAAGCCCAGGTACCCGGCAGTCTGAGCCCAGATACCCGGCAGTCTGAGCCCAGATACCCGGCAGTCTGAGCCCAGAATACCCGGCAGTCTGAGCCCAGAATACCCGGCAGTCTGAGCCCAGATACCCGGCAGTCTGAGCCCAGATACCCGGCAGTCTGAGCCAAGGACAGCCCAGATACCCGGCAGTCTGAGCCCAGATACCCGGCAGTCTGAGCCCAGATACCCGGCAGTCTGAGCCAGGGATACCCGGCAGTCTGAGCCCAGATACCCGGCAGTCTGAGCCAGGGATACCCCAGATACCCGGCAGTCTGAGCCAGGGGCAGCCCAGATACCCGGCAGTCTGATCCCAGATACCCGGCAGTCTGAGCCCAGATACCCGGCAGTCTGAGCCAGGGGCGGCCCAGATACCCGGCAGTCTGAGCCGAGATACCCGGCAGTCTGAGCCAGGGGCAGCCCAGGTACCCGGCAGTCTGAGCCAGGGATACCCCAGATACCCGGCAGTCAGACGGCTGCAGGAGGCTAACCGCCCACTCTGGCCGAGTCAGGTGATGAGCCTGTGGAAGCGGCTGCAGGCCCACAGGCTGAGATGTATCGGCAGGCGGTGGGACATCAGGCAGAGCTTCGACAGTCACTCATCAGCCTCGTGTAAACGATGGAGGAGTCGGTCTGCGTTCTGTCTGATGTTGTGGCTCCGACATGCAAGGACCTCGAGGCCACCCTGCGAATGCTGTCGACCACCATGGAGACCTTGGCCCAGCTGGTCTTGCTGCATTTGCGGCCGACCCTACACTCCATCAGCACACACCCTGGCGGGCAGCCTGAGGATGTAGGCCACAACCGGGACGAGGTACCTTGACCTCCAACCAGTTGCCCCACCTCCTGCAGCAGACACGCGGGGCCTCTCTGACGCCCACGAGGAGGATGAGCTTCAGGCCGGCA
This sequence comes from Scyliorhinus canicula, assembly GCF_902713615.1. Lineage (NCBI taxonomy): Eukaryota > Metazoa > Chordata > Chondrichthyes > Carcharhiniformes > Scyliorhinidae > Scyliorhinus > Scyliorhinus canicula. The sequence continues at coordinate 15,508,370 of NC_052148.1, read as the reverse complement.
CTCTGGGAGCCTCCATCACGACATCCCAATGGGTGTGCAACCGCTCACTGTCCCCCCCCCCCCCCCCCCCTCCTCCGCCTGTGCTCGCACCCACTCCAGCTGTTCAGATCAGTGAGGGCGATTCTGCCCGTGTGGAGAAGCTTCTGATCAGGCCGGGTCAAAGGTCACCACCGACATCAAGACGTAGTCAGCAGGCTGCACCCATCTCTGCTGCAGGTGTCAGGGATGCACCCAGGTGGAGTAGTTGGGTTGGAAAAGTTAAGACATTTTGCTGCCACTTTTGGTTGGCAGGTTTGCCGTCACTGTAAAGAAATTGCACCCTTGTCAATTCATGTGAATGTTTTAGTCAACTGCAGGCGATGCGAGTTTGTACATTGGAATCCTCTCATGTTGGGCTTTCCCCATCCTGCCACTCAGTGGTACTGTCCCACTGTGAGGTCAGCATTCATGTCACGTGCTCGCGCTCCATCCCATCTGTGGGAACCACCTCGGCACCAGCCCCCAATTCATCACCACCCCCAGGTTTGCTATTCTGTGTTGAGGAGGGGTGAACTGGCTCCCTTTCTTTATTCAACCCTCTCGGGTAGTCGCAACAAGATTAATTTAAAAGGGATCCCTTTCCTTGTGGATACCTTTTTCCAGCCTGATGTATGTTTTAAATGGAGACAATGTAACCGGCTTTCCTGAAACCATAAGACTTGGGAGCTGAAGTAGGCCAGTCAGAAGTTCATAAGGTATAGGAGCAATATTAGGCCATTCGGCCCATTGAGTCTGCTCCACCATTCAATCATTCAGCTCATCCTGGCCTTAACTCCCCCATCCTGCCCGTCCGATCTAACTCCTCCTTCGGCACGTCGAGTCTGCTCCACCATTCAATGAGATCATGGCTGGTCTGATATCATCCTTCACTCTCCCGCCTTATCCCCATAACCATTGATTCCCTCACTAATTTGAAATCTGTCCATCTCAGCCTTGAACATATTCAATGGTCCAGCCTCTACAGCTCTCTGCAGTAAAGGTTCCACAGATTCACCACCCTCTGGGAGAAGACATTCCTGTCTTAAATGGGCGACACCTTACTCTGAGATTATGCCCTCCGGTCCTCGGGCGGGATTCTCCGCTATCCGGCAGGGCGAGCAACTCCGGCGTGAACCACTCCGGCGTCTGGCCGCCCCGAAGGTGCGGAATACTCAGGGGCTAGGCCGGCGCCGGAGTGGTCTGCTCCGCGGGGCTTGGCGCCACGCCAACTGGCGCCGAAGGGCCTCCGCCTGCCAGCGTCATCCCAGGGCATGCACAGGGGGGGTGGTTCATCTCCACATCGGCCATCGCAGATTGTTACAGCGGCCGACACGGAGGAATAGAGTGCCCCCACGGCACAGGCCCGCCCGCGGATCGGTGGGCTCCGATCGCGGGCCAGGCCAGACCCCCCCCCCGCGCCCCCCCCTGAGGACCCTGGAGGCCGCCCGTGGAGCCAGGTCATGCCGGTGAGTACGCCGGCGTGCGGTCCTAAAACGGCCCATCGTGGGCCGGAGAATTCGGGCAGCACTGGGGCCCATTGAGTCGTGCCGGTCCTCGCCATTCTCCGAGGCGGGCGTCACGATTCACGTCGGGGGGATTTTTGGGGGGGGGCGGGAGAATTCGGCGGCCGGCGGGGGTGGGATTCACGCCGACCCCCGGCGATTCTCCGACCCAGCGGAGGGTCAGAGAATCCCGCCCCTAGACTCTCCCACATGAGGAAACGTCCTCTCAGCATCCACCCTGTCAGGAGATCAGGGGCATCTCGAGACATTAGAATAGGCCAATCCAATGGAGATTTAGCGGCAGATGAGCAGAGGGAGGGATGGGTGCAGCCAGGTAATCATCTGGAGGCGGAAGTAAGCTGTCTTGGTGATGGAGAGGGCATGGGGACAGAATATGGACAGTCTAATGCTGCCTCATGGAATGATCAACGACCAGCTTCTCCACTCTATCTACGCAGCAGAATTCCCTTACTCCTATAAACATTCTCGGCAATCTTTTCTGCACCCTCCCGAAACCATTCACATCCTTCCTCATGTGGTACCGACGCTTGGATTCAATACTCCAGTGGAGGTCAAACCAGCGTAAACAGAAATTTATCACCACTTCCTTTGCTTTTATTTTTCCTTTATGCTTTCAGGAGATGTGGTCAGCGAGGCCAGCATTTGTTGTCCATCCCTAATTGCCCTTGGACTGAGTGACTTGGGGCCATTTCAGGGGGACAGTTCAGAGTCAACCACATTGCTGCGGGTCTGGAGTCACATGTAGGCCAGACCAGGTAAGGACGGCAGATTTCCTTCCCTATCGCGAACCAAATGAGCTTGTACAACAATCAATGATAGTTCCCTCATTGCTGGGGCTCGTATTTAATTGCAGATTATTTTACTGATTGAATTTAAATTCCACCAGCTCCCGCGGTGGGACGTTAATACGCGTCCGAGCATTCGCCTGGCCCTCTGGGTCGCATGTCCAGCGACATTATCACTACTTCTCTGCGTCCCCTTACGTACATTATGACCCTATTTGTAAAGCTGTGTGCTTTATTAAATGCTTTCTCTGCCTACCCTCAATGTTCTGCGCACAGACGCACCCCTTTTAGATTTACAGTCTGTGAAATAGAGGGAAGTCCTTCTCCGTGAAACCTGACCAATGGAGCCCATAAATCAGGGTATACCTTTCAGCTTCTGAGAAAACATCAACGCAAAGTGCCAGCAATGCAGCCACACTTAATAAATATTTCAATAGCCCACTGCCGGGCAGAAGCGACAGGGGACAAGTCGTCAGCAACTCAATCAGAGTCAGAGTCGGTTTCTGCTGTTTAGTGTAAATTAATATCTTGTGGCGGGGCGATGGGAGATGGTAGAGCTGGTTATATACTGTTCTGCCTATCATTCTGTGTGGAAAAGTGATGACAGGCTATGCCTATTGAAGTATAAGGCGGTATAGGGAGAGAGAGAGACAGCGACAGAGACTGAGAAAGAGCCAGAGGTCGATAGACTGAAAAGAGAAAGAGAGAAAAGAGAGAGCAAGAGAGAGCCCGAAAGACTTAGAGAAAGATTCAAAACAGCTTCTTCCCCACTGTTACCAGACTCCTAAATGACCCTTTTATGGACTGGGAAAGGTGGACTCTTTTGACCCTGCTGTGGAAGACTGGGCCCAATATGTAGAGAGGATGAAGTATTCTTTACAGCAAATGATACAGTTCCGGGTGAAAAGCAACGCGTGTGGGCCAGCAGCTTTTGCCATGATGTGCAGTCTCACCTTGCCAGAGGCACCGGACACAAAAACTTTCCAGGAATTGACGGATTTGGTAAAAGAGCACTATGACCCGAAGCCACCTCTGATCCTGCAACGGTACCGGTTTTACTCAGCATCCTGAGACACTGGGGAGTAGAACATAGAACATTACAGCGCAGTACGGGCCCTTCGGCCCTCGATGTTGCGCCGACCTGTGAAACTATCTGAAGCCTATCTGACCTACACTATTCCATTTTCATCCATACGTCTATCCAGTGACCACTTAAATGCCCTTAAATTTGGCGAGCGCGGAATAAATAATTTGGCGATACAAAAACCTTTGCTAGCAGAGGCCGAGCTGGATTGCAAACAAGCATTGCAGCTGGCTTTGTCAAAAGCGGCAGGCGGAGCGCACGAGTTACAGGGCACTCCGATGGAGGTAGCCTACACCAGTGAAACTGAGTTACAGGGCACTCCGATGGAGGTAGACACCCACACCAGTGAAACAGAGTTAAGGGACGACCGCTGGGGGATAGGCAAATGCATTGCCACCCTCCAGAACAACTCGGGGACTAAGGAACCCAGGCCGACTCGCAGAACCGCTCCCAAGCGAGGGAAAATTAGGACCAGACAGACAGCAGCCACTGCAGTTTTTCGTCCAGCAAGATATTGTAGTTGTTGCCAGGGATCGGAGCCAAAAAGGAGAATTAGAAGCCCAAATCCAACATCTTGGAGAAGGTCACGTCGGCCGGGGTACAGGAGAATGCACACTCTAGAAGCCTCACCTACCTCCGATGAGGAACAACTAAATTGTGTAGCGATGGTTAAATTAACCATAAGGTTAGGGCAGCACGGTGGCCTAGTGGTTAGCACAACCGCCTCACGGCACTGAGGTCCCAGGTCCGATCCCGGCTCTGGGTCACTGTCCGTGTGGAGTTTGCACATTCTCCCCGTGTCTGCGTGGGTTTCGCCCCCACAACCCAAAAATGTGCAGAGTAGGTGGATTGGACATGCTAAATTGCCCCTTAATTGGAAAAAATAATTGGGTAATCTAAATTTTTTTAAAAAAATTAACCATAAGGTTAAATGGGCAGCCCACACTGATGGAAGTCGACACAGGAGAAGCCGTATCAGTGATGGGGGAATCATTATTTAATAGAATTTGCACTGGACTCCAACCCTTACCCCTAACCAGGACATCGGCAAAAATGAGGACATATACAGGGGAACCACTGAGAGTGTTGGCCACAAGGCATGTAACTGTGGCTTATGGAGAGCAACTGGTTAGGCTGCCTTTAATGGTAGCGAAAGGTGTGGGGCTAAGCTTATTGGGCGAAACTGGCTAAAAGAGATCCAGCTGGATTGGGGAAACATTTTCCAGCTGGAAAATGGCCACCTGAGCGAACTCCTGTGCAAATACCCAGAGGTTTTCCAAGAAGGGCTCGGAACAATAAAGGGTGCAAAGGCGACATTACACGTAGATCCAGGGGCAGTCCCAAAATTCTACAAGGCCCGACTGGCACCCTTCGCATTAAGGTAGAAAGTTGGTACGAAAAGATTGGAGCGGGAAGGAATAATAAAACCAGTTTGCAAAATGGGCGACACCCGTGGTGCCTATCATTAAACCGGGAATCTCAGTCCGCCTTTGTGGAGATTTCAAACAAATGATTAATTGCTGCTCACAACTGGACAAATCCCCAATTCCCCGGATTGAGGATTTGTATGGAAAGCTGGCTGGAGGACTCCTATTCTCAAAGCTGGATATGAGCCACACATACATACATACAGCTGAAGCTGGACGAAGAGTCCCATAAATTCTCAACGATAAACACACTGAAGGGCCTTTTTCAATAGAGAAGATTACCCTTCGAGGTATCGTCAGCCTGTGCAATATTCCAGAGGACAATGGAGAATATATTACAAGGGTTTCCACAGGTCACCATTTACCTGGAGGATGTCCTCATTACGGGAAAAACAAAGGCAGAACACCTGCAAAACCTGGAGGAAGTCCTTAGAAGTTTTCAGCAGCAGGTGTGTGGCTAAAGAGGGAGAAATGTTTTTCTCGCACCTCAAGTAACTTATCTGGGGTATAAGGTTGACAAGTCAGGGCTACACCCTCTGGAGGATCGGGTGAGGGAGATTAAAGATGCCCCGGCCCCCACCATAATCCAAGAGTTAAGATCCTTTTTAAGGACTGGTGACATACTACGGAAAGTTCATACAGAACAGAGGTTCCATCTTGGACGCCCCTCTACCAATTAGAAAAAAAGGGCAAGTCTGGGCGTGGTCCGCCCGCCAAGGCAGGGCTTTCCAGAAGATAAAACAACAGCTTCCTCAGAAAAGGTCTTGGCACACTATGACCCCAGGAAAGAGTTGGTGCTCACTTGCGACGCATCTCCATATGGCGTTGGGGCAGTTCTGGCACACACAGAGGGCAAAACGGGCAGGAACGGCCTATAGCGTTTGCTTCCAGAACGTTAGCAGCAGCAGAGCGAAAGTACGCCCAAATTGAAAAAGGACTGGCTGTGATCTTCGCAGTGAAGAAATGTCATCAGTACTGGTACGGGCGGAAATTCACAATCACAGACCACAAGCCGTTGCTGGGCTTGCTGAAAGAAGACAAAGCAATACCACCAATAGCCTCTGCCTGGATCCAACGCTGGGCCCTACTGCTGGCAGCGTACCAGTATCAATTGGAGCATCGACCGGGAACCTGGGTGGGAAACGCCGATGCACGAAGCAGGCTGCCGTTGCCGGACACCCCAACATTGGTACCCAGAATAGAAGAAACGGTGATGACACTGCATTTCGTGCACCCCCTTTGCAGTGGCTGCACAAAACATTCATTTGTGGATATACAGGGACCCGGTTTTAGCAAAAATAAACACATGGTGCTAACGGGGGAGATGGAAAGACCTGTCCAGAATTCCACCCCTACTGGAGCAGAAGAGAGCAGATCACTGTGGAAGATGGGATACTGCTATGGGGGGGGGGCTCGAATAATAGTTCCAAGTCAAGGCCGTCAAGCCATACTGGCTGAACTACCACAAATAGTAAAAAAACCAGGTGCGGACCTCAGATTTGTTTCCTCTCCCAGAGCTGACTCAGACTAGCATACCGAGAGCCGTGGAGAGTCCTCACTGACAAACTATTCACATCCCTCCGACACCACAGGACATCGGAGTCGGATCTGGACACCGTGGATGACGCCGCGGCTGTACCCCTGCCGCCGGAGGAAAGGGGCGAACCGCCCCTCAGACTCTCACATCGGAAAAGACGGGCGCCTAGCTGTTATACCCCCCTCCATCGGAGGCCGAGGTGGAGGAGCCGGACCCGACGCAAAAACGAAGCAGGAGACCCGTGAGTCACGAGGACCATGGAGGCTCATCGGACTTTGGGGGAAGGAGGAGTGTAATGATTTAGGCCAGGCCTTTGAGATTGGCCAATTAGAATACAAGTTCCCTGATTAGTGGCCCAATCAGGGAACCCCTTTCTGTGTATATAACAAGGAGTGTCAGATCCTCTGCACTCCCGGTGTAGACAGCAGACTGAATGGTCATGGTTGTTCAGCTGTTGGCTTTGTAAATAAAATAAATTCTGGTGACGGGACATCTGCCTCAGTGAACTTATTACAGATAGACATAATCACAGAGACTGTGGCAGAGATAGGATGAAGTACAGGGTAGATGACGATAAACATTATAGAGCAGCGTGGGAGGGAAAGAAGGCAGAACAACATATTGCATTTACGTAGTGCCTTTAATAGTCCAATATTACTTCAATAGTCCAAAGAACTTCAGGGGAGCGTTTATCAAACAAAATCTGACACTGACTCCAATTGGGACTTTTCAGGATATGTTATCAAAAGATTCTCAATTAGAAAAAGGACAAGATCTACGTTTCTACACCACTCTTCCCAAGCACCCGGATGTCTCCCAGCACTTTATTGGCAATGAAGTACAAATGGAATCACACCTGTAAAGGAGAAAACGCCTTTGCCAACTTGCCAACTTGCGTTAAAGTGAACTCCTGCAAACAGCAGCGGGATAATTACCAGATAATCTACATTTTATGAGATTGGTTGAGGGGCAAATATTGGCCAGGTCACCCTGAAGCAGAGTTTAAGGAGCATCTTGAGCACGAAGAGCGCGGTCGCAAAAAGAGGGAGTTTTGAGGGAGCGGATTGTGGGACTCGGGACCCAGACAGCTGGAGGCCCGGGAATGAGGGAAGGGAAAGGTGTAAAGGCAAACGGGGATGCAGAGGAACTTCACAGGAAGACTCGAGAAAACCAGAGAGACAGAGACAGGCAAAAAGACACAACAACAGACAATCAAAACTGGAGAGAATCAAGAATATAATGCAGAGAACCTGTCAATTGGACAGTGGCACAGGATTTACACCTCACAAACGCACCAGCCTGTATCAGCAGCAAGTGATGAAATCAGTAATGACTTACGGTTAGCCACGTGAATGGAAACGAGAATCATATTTCAGACTATCTGGGACATGTACTAATAATAACTCATGTTTCAAAATCTTACTCTGAAATTTATTCGTGTAACTGTTTACTACTATCTTCGCACTACATATTAAAAGAAAACTAAACGAAGTCAACTGTCACGAAAGTTTGCTTAACTTGTTGGCATAATCAATATCTGCTTGTGTTGCTGTGTTGGCTATGTTCCCGAGCATTTGGTTAATGGAATAAAGGCCTGTGTGGGGCAGCTGGTGTCACTTTTATACAGCAGTACTTGCTCTACCAACATGCCAAACAGTTCATGATAACAACTTGCTTTTGTATCTCACTTTTAAGGGGAGTAAAAATGTCCCAGTGTTCATCACACCAGTGATTATCACTCAAACGAAAACTGGCACCAAGACACAAGAAGAGGTGTTAGGACAAGTGACTCAAAACCCGGGCAAAGAGGTTGATTAAAAAAACAAACCAGGATCGAGAGGAGGGTGGAGTGGTTTAGAGAGGAAGGTCCGGAGTCTAACGCCTTGGCAGCAGAAAGGACGGCCGGCAGGGTTGCTTCAAGAGTCCAGGGGAAAGTGGAACTCGAGGGCATAGTCTCGATATGAGGGATCCGTCATTTTGGGCCAAAATGAGGAGCAACCTCTTCATTCAGGATCTTCGAAATCTTTGGAATTCTCCACCATAGAGAGCAGTCAGTTGATTACTCAAGACAGAGATTTTGAGAGATCTTTGGATCCTCAGAGAATGGGGGATTCGAGATTATTGGCGGATAGTGGCTTTGAGGTAAAGGCTGGGCTCTTATTGAATCAGAATGAGGGGCCGGATGGCCAACTACTCTGTCACTTATGGGTTTTGATGTCGGCTGGTTTGTATATTGACCCTGCTGACAGTGCCAACACAGGCCCATGAACCTGGAGAGATGTTGCACAGATCCTGGGAGGGTGGAACAGGGTAGTTGGGAGGGCAGGAGGGGGATAGGTGTGAGGGAGGGTCGGAGAATGGGGGAAGGAGGGAGAAATGGGTGACTGGGGGATGGGGGTGGTCCATAGGTGAGTGGGTGATTGGGGATTTTGGGGGAGAAAGAGGAATTGTGAAGGAAGGGGGAACTGGGGTAGGAAGGGGGATTGGGTGGAAGGAGGGATTGGTGGGGTGGTGTGGGAGAGAGGGTGAGTTGATGGACGCCGTCCTATGAGACATAGGAGAGGATGGCCTCCATGGCCTTTCCTCCTTCCTCCGTCTGCTCCTCTGCTCATCCTCCACCTCCTCAATGTGTCCAAGTTTGCAGATGACACTAAGATGAGTGGTAAAGCGAAAAGTGCAGAGGATACTGGAAGTCTGCAGAGGGATTTGGATAGGTTAAGTGAATGGGCTCGGGTCTGGCAGATGGAATACAATGTTGACAAATGTGAGGTTATCCATTTTGGTAGGAATAACAGCAAACGGGATTATTATTTAAACGATAAAATATTAAAGCATGCCGCTGTTCAGAGAGACTTGGGTGTGCTAGTGCATGAGTCACAGAAGGTTGGTTTACAAGTGCAACAGGTGATTAAGAAGGCAAATGGAATTTTGTCCTTCATTGCGAGAGGGATGGAGTTTAAGACTAGGGAGGTTATGTTGCAATTGTATAAGGTGTTAGTGCGGCCACACCTGGAGTATTGTGTTCAGTTTTGGTCTCCTTACTTGAGAAAGGACGTACTGGCGCTGGAGGGTGTGCAGAGGAGATTCACTAGGTTAATCCCAGAGCTGAAGGGGTTGGATTATGAGGAGAGGTTGAGTAGACTAGGACTGTACTCGTTGGAATTTAGAAGGGTGAGGGGGGATCTTATAGAAACATTTAAAATTGTGAAGGGAATAGATAGGATAGATGCGGGCAGATTGTTTCCACTGGCAGGTGACAGCAGAATTAGGGGACATAGCCTCAAAATAAGGGGAAGTAGATTTAGGACTGAGTTTAGGAGGAACTTCTTCACCCAAAGGGTTGTGAATCTATGGAATTCCTTGCCCAGTGAAGCAGTTGATGCTCCTTCATTACATGTTTTTAAGGTAAAGATAGATCGTTTTTTGAAGAATAAAGGGATTAAGGGTTATGGTGTTCGGGCCGGAAAGTGGAGCTGAGTCCACAAAAGATCAGCCATGATCTAATTGAATGGCGGAGCAGGCTCGAGGGGCCAGATGGCCTACTCCTGCTCCTAGTTCTTATGTTCTTATGTTCCTCCTGGTCCGGTCCCTCCTCATCCTCCTCAGATGAGTCTGAATGTCCCTCCTCCTTCTCCAGCACACTGCCCATCTGCTGTGCCAATGGGGAGGATTCAGCAGACCACCACAAAGTGGGGGGTGGGGAGGATGTATTGCAGTGCACCACCAGAGCGGTCCAGGTATCGGAACTGCATTCTGAATAGACCGCTGCACTGCTCAATGTCAGCACAAGGGGGCAACGTGAGTCTCGTTATACTGGTCCCTGTGTCGGTCTCCAGCCTCTGCACTGGCACCATCATCCAGGACCGCCTGTCCCCCTAGAGCAAACACATCATCTTGGTTGGTCCTCGAAGAAGCCGGAGATCCCCGAGTGTCCCAGGGTGGAGCTGCCATGCAGCGCCCTGGGAATTATTCTCACACGCGCACGATATTCATATGGTAGTCACACATGAGTTGAACATTCAGGAAGTGGAACCACTTCCTGGTAATAAAGGGCACTCTCTGACGCCCCGGTGCCCGTAAGGCAACATGCATGCCATCGATCACCCCCTGGACCTGGACCTGGGGCATCCCGGCGATGGCAGAGAATCTTGCAGCCCAGATATCTTGATGGGTTTAGTCCAGTTTGAAGTTTGTATAGTCAGCTGCCCAGGCACACAGGGCATCCATGGCTTCACTGATGCACATGGGGACTGTAGATTGTGATATGCCACACAAGCCCCTGGTCGAGCCCTGGAATTAACTGGTGGCATCAAAGGTCAGAGCTGCGGTGACCTTTGTGGCACTTGGAGTGGGTATCCCACTTCTCCACGGGGTACCAAGTTCATGAGGACGGAACCTCCCGCGGCACCTGCTGTCTGTCAGCTCTTCGAACCACCACGCCCGTACACCTTGGGCTATTGCTGGCGCCCCCTTTGGGTTCCTCCTTGGCCTGATTGGCCGCCAGGTCTTCAGGGTGTGCAATGCCCCCCTGTGCATGGGGTGTTGCCTCGAATCTGCGTCGGCGCTGCTGCCACCTTCTATGGCATCTGGCTGCCTGGGGGGCCACCAGAACCGTGATGGTTACCGCTGCGGGCCGACTGCACCATCCATATTGTTATATCTGTAAGCAATTGGAGAAGGTGAGAGACCGACAATCAGTTATTGCTGATGCTTTTGTTGCTGCTGTAGTGATTTTTTTATTTATTCGTTCATGGGACGTAGGCGTTGCAGGCTGTGCCAGCATTTATTGCCCATCCCTAATTGCCCTTGAGGGACTGTTAAGAGTCAACCACATTGCTGTGGGTCGGGAGCCATGAAGGCCCAACCGGGTACGGTCTCCTTCCCTGAAGGACTTTGGAGAACCGGATGAATTTTTCTGACAATCAATAATGGTTTCATGGTCATCATTAAATTTTAATTCCAGATATTTCATTGAGTTTAAATTCCATCATCTGCCGTGGTGGGATTCGAACCTGATTTTGCCAGAGCATTACCCTGAGTCTCTGGATTACTAGTCCAGTGACAATACCACTATGCCATCGCCTACCCTGTATGTAACTGGCACGTACCCTCTCTGATCCACACACGCGCCCTCTGGTCGCGAGGATATCCCCAGTGCTGAAGTCCACCTCCAGGGTATTTAATTGTCGGCTGCTGCCTCTATGGTGCTGATAGCCCCTGGGTTCGGGAAAAGTGTCCAGGCCTCACAGAGTCACTGGAATGCCTCCCTGCCCAACCTGCACCAGCGGAAAGGCTGACCGGCCCAGCACACCAGAACAGGCCGCAGCAACACGGAGTTTGGCGGAGGAGAGAGAGAGAGAACCATTCCACCCCTCGCAAGGCGGGCACAGTTCAGTCCAGAACAGGTCCGGCAAATTATAAACAAAACCAAATACAGAGCAACCACCGAAGGAAAACACATACAGACAGGAAGATAATGAAGACACCCAGGACGAAAACCAAAACGAAGAACAAATGAGCAATGCCACCAGCTGCCACGGGTTTTGGGTGGGCAGACAGACAGCAGCGGTAGTTGCGCCCCTGTTACAGGTATATACAATTTGGGGGATGGTCTGCGGGACCCGCACTGAGCCCATCACCACCCCCCAGTCCAGGGGCAATCACCACCCCCCCTTCTCCCCGTGGGGCACACCCACCCTGAGGACTGCGCAACAGTTCCAGCGCCCCTGGGCTGCATGTCCAAAAACAGAAATGGCTACTCACCTCCTCGTACCCCCCTCCCCCCCCCCCCCCCCCCCGCCTTTGTGCTATATTGCCGGATTTAAATAGCAGACCTAAACGGTGCCGGCTTGACCAGTCGCTGGGGAGCCGGTTAGTTCCCTGGAGGCTGTTAATTGGGCTTCCAGCTCGCTAATGAAATGAAGATTGGTCTTAATTGGTGTCTCACCATGTACAGGTGGAATGCGTTATCCACCAATGGGAGCAGGCCGGTTAGACCGCAAACTGTTCGGCGCCCAGCGGGGTTCCCGATTTTGGCCACGCCCGTAATTTATCCAGCGTGCCGGGCGCAACAGCCATTAAATTGCACCCATTCAGAGAAAGTTGTGGGAGGTAGAATAGATTGAGGGGTATGGAGATAATGGATTGAGGGATATAGTGATAATGGATTGAAGGATATAGTGATAATGGATTGAGGGATATAGTGATAATGGATTGAGGGATATAGTGATAATGGATTGAGAGAGATAGTGATAATGGATTGGAGGATATAGTGATAATGGATTGAGGGGTATGGTGATAATGGATTGAGGGATATAGTGATAATGGATTGAGGGGTATGGTGATAATGGATTGAAGGATATAGTGATAATGGATTGAGGGTATGGAGATAATGGATTGAGGGATATAGTGATAATGGATTGAGGGATATAGTGATAATGGATTGAGGGATATAGTGATAATGGATTGAGAGAGATAGTGATAATGGATTGAAGGATATAGTGATAATGGATTGAGGGGTATGGTGATAATGGATTGAAGGATATAGTGATAATGGATTGAGGGTATGGAGATAATGGATTGAGGGATATAGTGATAATGGATTGAGGGATATAGTGATAATGGATTGAGGGATATAGTGATAATGGTTTGAGGGATATAGTGATAATGGATTGAGGGGTATGGAGATAATGGATTGAGGGAAATAGTGATAATGGATTGAGGGATATAGTGATAATGGTTTGAGGGATATAGTGATAATAGATTGAGGGGTATGGAGATAATGGATTGAGGGATATAGTGATAATAGATTGAGGGGTATGGAAATAATGGATTGAGGGATATAGTGATAATGGATTGAGAGATATAGTGATAATGGATTGAGGGATATAGTGATAATGGTTTGAGGGATATAATGATAAAGGATTGAAGGATATAGTGATAATAGATTGAGAGATATAGTGATAATGGATTGAGGGATATAGTGATAATGGATTGAGGGGTATGGAGATAATGGATTGAGGGATATAGTGATAATGGATTGAGAGATATAGTGATAATGGATTGAGGGATATAGTGATACTGGATTGAGGGATATAGTGATAATGGATTGAGGGGTATGGAGATAATGGATTGAGGGATATAGTGATAATGGATTGAGGGGTATGGAGATAATGGATTGAAGGATATAGTGATAATGGATTGAGAGATATAGCGATAATGGATTGAGGGATATAGTGATAATGGTTTGAGGGATATAGTGATAAAGGATTGAAGGATATAGTGATAATGGATTGAGAGATATAGTGATAATGGATTGAGGGATATAGTGATAATGGATTGAGGGGTATGGAGATAATGGATTGAGGGATATAGTGATAATGGATTGAGAGATATAGTGATAATGGATTGAGGGATATAGTGATAATGGATTGAGGGATATAGTGATAATGGATTGAGGGGTATGACAGATAATGGATTGAGGGATATAGTGATAATGGATTGAGAGATATAGTGATAATGGATTGAGGGATATAGTGATAATGGTTTGAGGGATATAGTGATAATGGATTGAAGGATATAGTGATAATGGATTGAGAGATATAGTGATAATGGATTGAGGGATATAGTGATAATTGTTTGAGGGATATAGTGGCAATGGATTGAGGGATATAGTGATAATGGATTGAGGGATATAGTAATAATGGATTGAGGGAGATAGTGGTAATGGATTGGGGGGTATGGAGATAATGGATTGAGGGATATAGTGATAATGGTTTGAGGGATATAGTGATAATGGATTGAGGGATATAGTGATAATGGTTTGAGGGATATAGTGATAATGGATTGAGGGGTATGGAGATAATGGATTGAGGGATATAGTGATAATGGATTGAGAGATATAGTGATAATGGATTGAGGGATATAGTGATAATGGATTGAGGGATATAGTGATAATGGATTGAGGGGTATGGAGATAATGGATTGAGGGATATTGTGATAATGGATTGAGAGATATAGTGATAATGGATTGAGGGATATAGTGATAATGGTTTGAGGGACATAGTGATAATGGATTGAAGGATATAGTGATAATGGATTGAGAGATATAGTGATAATGGATTGAGGGATATGGTGATAATGGTTTGAGGGATATAGTGACAATGGATTGAGGGATATAGTGACAATGGATTTAGGGATATAGTAATAATGGATTGAGGGAGATAGTGGTAATGGATTGAGGGGTATGGAGATAATGGATTGAGGGATATAGTGATAATGGTTTGAGGGATATAGTGATAATGGATTGAGGGATATAGTGATAATGGTTTGAGGGATATAGTGATAATGGATTGAGGGATATAGTGATAATGGATTGAGGGAGATAGTGGTAATGTATTGAGGGATATAGTGATAATGGATTGAGAGATATAGTGATCATAGATTGAGGGTAATAGTGATAATGGATTGAGGGATATCGTGATAATGGATTGAGGGAAATAGTGATAATGGTTTGAGAGATATAGTGATAATAGATTGAGGGTAATAGTGATAATGGATTGAGGGATATCGTGATAATGGATTGAGGGATATAGTGATAATGGATTGAAGGATATAGTGATAATGGTTTGAGGGATATAGTGATAATGGATTGAGGAGTATGGAGATAATGGATTGAGGGATATAGTGATAATGGATTGAGGGATATTGTGATAATGGATTGAGGGATATAGTGATAATGGATTGAGGGATATAGTGATAATGGATTGAGGGATATAGTGATAATGGATTGAGGGATATAGTGATAATGGTTTGAGGGATATAGTGATAATGGATTGAGGGTAATTGTGATTATCAATTGAGGGATATGGTGAGAATGGATTGCGGATATTTGCCATTCGGCCCATCGAGTCTGCACCGACCCACTTAAGCCCTCACTTCCACCCTATCCCTGTAACCCAATAGCCTCTCCTAACCTTTTTTGGACACTAAAGACAATTTATCATGGCCAATCCGCCTAACCTGCACGTCTTTGGACTGTGGGAGGAAACCGCAGCACCCGAACGAAACCCACGCAGACAGGGGGAGAATGTGCAGACTCCGCACAGTCAGTGACCCAGCGGGGAATCGAACCTGGGACCCTGGCTCTGTGAAGCCACAGTTCTAATCACTTGTGCTACCCTGCTGCCAAATAATAAATGTAACAAATGTAATAGATTGAGGATTATTGGGTTAATGGATTGAGGGCTGTAGTGATAACCATTTGTGGGATATAGTGATAGTGTGTTTCGGGTTATAGTTATATTTGATGAAGGGATATGGTGATAATTGATTGATGGATATAGTTATAATTGTTTGAGGGTTAGTGTGATAATGGATTGAGGGCTGAATGGAGAGAGGATTAAAGGATATTGAAGGGTGTCGGGAGAAGGTGTTGGACCAGTCCTGGGATCAGTCAGAAAGGTTTGGTGGGTCTTTTGGCTCCTTCATCTTTCATCATCACCTTTGACCCCCCAGCCCAGTGGCACCGGCGCTGGAGTTGAAGGAGAGATCAGGTGTGTGGCGTGGAAATTGGAATTAAATCACAGGACACATCGGTGACGCTGGTGCCAAGGATCGGGGAGTGTGAATTGGTGAGGACATTGTCGTGGAGGGTGACATTGTGGCTTGATCTGTGTGTGTCTGTCTCGCGGAGGAGAATAAATTGGCGGTAATGGATTTAGAGGCAGTGATGCTCAGCGAGGCGGGGCACAATCTGGGATCAGGCAATCAATCATCCTCACTCTGTCAGGAAAAATTCAGGAACAATGGGAGAGACGAGCACAGCCTGACGGCCAATTATGCAGCTGTGAGCCATACAGATCGGGGCCGGACGGTTCAGTGAAGCTCGAGCTTCTCTGTACCGCTCCCGAGGTGTTTTTTGTTTCAATCCGTTCCCTTTTAACCCATTGCGGACGGCACACATTAGGTGGGTTGATCCTCATTATCTCGATTATTACACCCCGGGGGGGGGGGGAGTCGACAGTCACGAAGTCATAATCACGAAGCACAGACACCCCCTCCCCCTCGCCCCCAAGCATTGCAGAATTCCCCCTTCTCCTCCGTGCAATGGAGATCCCACCGGACCCCGGGAGATGTAGTTCACCTCTGACACCCTCCACCCCCCCCCCCCCTCCCCTCTCTGAATCTCAAGGTGCAGTGATTTTAAAAAACCACTCGTAGTGAACATATGTACCATTCATGGTGGTAATGGTAGCGTGGGGGATATGCTGGGCCATGAGGTTATAGATTGTGGTCGAGTATAATTCTGCTGCTGCTGATGGCCCACAGCGCCTCTTGGACGCAGGTTGGAGTTTAATCAAGGAAAATGGAGGCTTTTCTACACAGAATAATCTCGGATAAGGGGCACTGTGCAGTGACACTGCAATCTAAAGCAGGGATTTGAGTGGTTTACATCAACTTTGATAAAATACCATCGACCACGGGTGGTGAGAGAACCTCCTTGAACTCATCCTTCACAGATGCATCTCTCCATGACAGTGTTGGTAGGAGTGACCACAAAGTCGCGTCTTCACACCAAGGACACCCGACAACGTGCCGTGTGAAATGAAATGAAATGAAATGAAAATCGCTTATTGTCCCAAGTAGGTTTCAAATGAAGTTACTGTGAAAAGCCCCTAGTCGCCACATTCTGGCGCCTGTTCGGGGAGGCTGGTACGGGAACTGAACCGTGCTGCTGGCCTGCCTTGGTCTGCTTTAAAAGCCAGCGATTTAGCCCAGTGTGCTAAACCAGCATGTGGCACTACCACATGCAAAATGTGATGGACTCAGGACATATCCGACCAGCTCAAGACTGGACATCCACGAGACGCTGTGGGCCATCACATTTTCTGCTGGTTTCTCACGCAGGGCAATTGCCCAGAGGGAGTTTGCATTTCCAAGGGGAATTCCCCAGCGCATCGTTCAGGTACCCTCCCCACCATCAGTCCGACAATGCTGGGGAGCTCGGATGTTAGGGCCCAACATGGCATCTGAAATATGGTACCTCCAACAATGCAGCACCTCCCCCACTACTGCACTGACAATGTCAGCCTCGTTTATGCCGTCGTCTCTGGACTTGAACCCTGTACATTTGGTCTTAGAGGCAAGACACTGGCAACAGCTGAATGTCAAAGAGTTAGTGGCTAGATGGATATTGGAAAGAGAAGAAGAGAGGGGTTAGAGAGGAGCCAAGAGGAGAGGCGAGACAGGGAGATGCTGCAGAGGGGGTGAGGTTTGTTAATCATGCTGATTACACGGATGCTCTTTAATCCTGCGGTGAATGTGACAGTCAAGCAGATGGCGAGAATATTGTCACAACAATTGGTGACAAATCAGATGAGGAGGTGGGACTCACAGTCTGCTCAGGAGTGGGTCACAAAGTAACTGTTGCTGTTTAAAGGGGCCAGGGCAGGGAAGGCTGTGTTGGTAAAGATTACAGCTGTCACTGCAAATCTAGGACATTCCCTCTCTCAAATGTTGTTGTTCCCAGCAAATCCGGCCTCAATTGTTTATCATTTCTTCATTTCCTTCACTCCTGGCTTGAAGAGTTCAGTGGGGCTGGGGGCTAAGGGTGGGGAGAATGAGCTGTGGAAGGGAAAGTAATTCTGAATCCAGAGGGAACCATACCCCAACCTTACTGCCCATTGGTCGTGCAAAGACCATCAACATCAATGCATCGGGAACAACACCTCATGGAGGACGTGATGATGAAATGCTAATGTCACTGGATTAGCAACACCTAGGCGTAGGCTAACTCTCCATGGATACGGGTTCAAACACACCGGGCGCAATTCTCCGCACTCATGACGGTGCGGAGAATAGCGGAGGTCGTAAATTTTTACGGCCACGCTAGTCTGACGCCCTCCCGCTATTCTCCCCACGCCCGACTCCCGACACGAATCGCTGCCGCCGTTTTTTTAAGGCGAGCAGCAATTCTCAGCTGGCCGATGGGCCGAAGTCCAAGCCCTTTACGGCCGTTTTTACGAACGGCAAACACACCTGGTCTGGCCGTTCATAAAAACGGCCGTAAAGTTCGGATCTTGGCAACCATGGCACCGATTGGCACGGCAGTACCACGGCCGTGCCAAGGGTGCCATGGGCCCGCGATCGGTGGGCACCGATCGCGGGCAGCGGGTCCGATTCCCGCGCACTCTTTGTCCTTCCGCCGCCCCGCTGTATCCATTCGCGGGGCGGCTGAGGGGCATCCCGGCCCGCGCATGCGTGGGTTTCGCGCAAATACGCGATGACGTCATCCGCGCATGCGCGGGTTGGAGTCTTCCAATCCGCGCATGCGCGGCTGACGTCATGTGACGCGTCAGCCGTCGCAAACTCTGGCAAGCGGGCTTAACGAAATTCGTTAAGCCCGCGATGCCGGAGTTCACGGCCGCGGCATGCTAGCCACGACCGGGGACCAGAATCGGTTCCCGGTTGGGGGGGCGGAGGCTGGCATCAAACCCGCCCGTTTTTGACGCCAGCCTTATGATTTCTCCCTGTTTGGGAGAATCGCGCCCACCATTTTAAATTAAATCTGGAATGTACAGCTAGTCTCACTAATTGCGACAAGTTTGTTGTAAAACCCTATCAGGTTCACTAATGCCCTTAAGGTGGTCCTTCCAATGGAATCCCTACAGTGCAAAAGGAGGCCATTTGGCCCATCAAGTCTGCACCAACCCTCTGAAAGAGGACCCTACCTAGGACCTACTCACCTCCCCCCCACCCTTTCCCCGTGACCCCACCTAACAAGCACATCCTTGAACACGAAAGGGCAATTCCCGTACCAGCCTCCCCGAACAGGCGCCGGAATGTGGCGACTAGGGGCTTTTCACAGTAACTTCATTGAAGCCTACTCATGACAATAAGCGATTTTAATTTTTCATTTCATTTCAATTTTAACATAGCCAGACCCTAACCTGCACATTTCTGAACAGTGGGAGGAAACCGGAGCACCCGGAGGAAACCCACACAGACATGGGGGGAACGTGCAAACTCCACACAGACAGGCACTCAAGGCCAGAATTGAACCCCGATCCCTAGCGCTGTGAGGCAGCAGTGCTAACCACTATGCTACCGTACATCGTGGGCAGAACAGTAGTTAGCATTGTTGCTTCACAGCGCCAAGGTCCCAGGTGCGATTCCCGGCTTGGGTCACTGTCTGTGTGGAGTCTGCACATTCTCCCCGTATCTGCGTGGGTTTCCTCCGGGTGCTCCGGTTTCCTCCCACAGGTCCTGAAAAATGTGCTGTTAGGTGAATTAGACATGCTGTATTCTCCCTCAGTGTACCTGAACAGGCGCTGGAATGTGGCAACTAGGGGCTTTTCACAGTAACTTCATTAATGTAAACCTACTTGTGACAATAAAGATTATTCGACCTGGTCTAGCCTACATGTGAGTCCAGATCCAGGTTGACTTTTGTTTGCCCTCTGAATTGGTCCAGCCAGTTCGAGGGCAAGCCGGGATGGGCAATAAAGGATTGCTTTGCCAGCGAAGCTCACATTCCCATCAATGGAGGAAGAAAATGATACTTGCTCTCCAGATATCCCCACAGGAAGCTGGACACACGGAGGCTGAGGGCAATTGTGCACGTCCGGAAGTGAAGTCCGGGTTTGTGGAGCCGTGCGTGAAGGTGGATGGGGGACAGGCGGAATTCTGCAGGAATCGGCAGGGCAATGTGCCTTTAAGATCATGCATGTAATGTCCCTTTTAAGACCGGGTTTGGAACCCGGAGGACTCTGCCTCCGGCTCCACCTCCCAGGGGCCGGATATAAGGTGAAGTCCTGTGGGCGGCACTCAGTGCTCACTCATCTCTCCGGATGGCAAAGTTCTCTGTTTATTAAAGCCTTTGTTTTACGAGTACACTCTCTCGTGTCGTAATTGAGGGTATATCACTTTGTATCTAACCCCTATCTTGGGAGTGTTTGTACCTATCTTGTACCTATCTTGGGAGTGTTTGATGGGGACAGTGTAGAGGGAGCTGTACTCTGTATCTAACCCCGTGCTGTACCTGTCCTGGGAGTGTTTGATGGGGACAGTGTAGAGGGAGCTTTACTCTGTATCTAACCCCGTGCTGTACCTGTCCTGGGAGTGTTTGATGGGGACGGTGTAGAGGGAGCTTTACTCTGTATCTAACCCAGTGCTGTACCTGTCCTGGGAGTGTTTAAGGGGAGAGTGTAGAGGGAGCTTTACTCTGTATCTAACCCCGTGCTGTACCTGGCCTGGGAGTGTTTGATGGGGACAGTGTCCAGGGAGCTTTACTCCGTATCTAACCCCATGCTGGGAGTGTTTGATGGGGACAGTGGAGAGGGAGCTTTACTCTGTATCTAACCCTGTGCTGTACCTGTCCTGGGAGTGTTTGATGGGGACAGTGTAAAGGGAGCTTTACTCTATCTCACCCCGTGCTGAAACCTGCCCAGGGAGTGTTTGATTGGGATAGTGTAGAGGAAGCTTTATTCTGTATTTCACCCTGTTCTGTAGCTGCCCTGGGAGTGTTTAATGGGGACAGTGTAGAGGGAGCTTTACTCTGTATCTAACCCAGTGCTGTACCTGGCCTCGGAGTGTTTAAGGGGAGAGTGTAGAGGGAGCTTTACTCTGTATCTAACCTGTGCTGTACCTGGCCTGGGAGTGTTTGATGGGGACAGTGTAGAGGGAGCTTTACTCTGTATCTCACCCCGTGCTGTAGCTGCCCTGGGAGTGTTTGATGGGGACAGTGTAGAGGGAGCTTTACTCTGTATCTAACCCCGTTCTGTAGCTGCCCTGCGAGTGTTTAATGGAGACAGTGTAGAGGGAGCTTTACTCTGAATCTAAACCCGTGCTGTAGCTGCCCTGGGAGTGTTTAAGGGGACAGTGTAAAGAGAACATTAATCTTTATCTAATCTGTGCTGCTAGATACAGTGTGTAAAGACATTAAGAAAATCTTTTTCAAATCATCCTTCACATGCACGTGCAACACACCAACACACACACACTCTCACACACACACACACACACTCCCAGAGACAAACGCCATGGCAACACTCTCGCATTCAGAATTAAAAACAGCTCAGATTCAAAAACAGCTTCTTCCCCACTGTTACCAGACCCTCTTATGGACAGACCTGATTAACACTACACCTCTGTATGCTTCACCTGATGCCGGTGTCTATGTATTTACATTGATTACCTTGTGTTGCCCTATTACGTATTTTCTTTTTATTTTATTTATTTTCATGTACTTAATGATCTGTGGAGCTGCTCGCAGGAAAATATTTTCACTGTACCTCGGTACACGTGACAATAAACAAATCCATCCATTCACTCATAGAATTGCAGTGGCTTCGACCTATTCCCATGTTGAACCTTTAAGTAGATTAAATAAATGTACCTCGAAGATGATGTTAAAGTCAGCAGCCAAATTAATCAGATTTATGTTCACACTCATTTGTGCAGCTAGCGTGCTAACAATCTCCGGTGAGACCGATTCCTTCTGAATGATGCCATAAGGCTGCAAATTATAACTCATTACAGCTAACGCTGAAACAATCAGCTGCCTCTCCATCGATCAGGCACTCACTCACTCACTGCGAAGTCTTGCCTCCAGATTTAAAGGGACAGTGTCAACCAGCAGAATTTTACCACTGGAGTGATCACCGGGTCCTGCCGATGTTATCGGAGTTTTGAATGGCCCGCCGCAGTGTCCCCCCCCCCGCCCGTTGTGTTTGAGGGAGTGAGGAGCGTGGGGATTCACGACTTGAACCATTTGGTCTCTCTGGACAGCGTCCAAGTCTTTCAGAACAGAGGTTTAACCACCTTCCCACTCAGACCAATCCTGCAGCACCTCCCTCGCAGGAGTCCCGGCCAACATTCATCCCTCAACCAACATTACTGAAAGCACATGATGTGAGCAAAGGATCAGATAATCGAACAAACGGTGGCCGTTTGGCCCATCCTGCCTTTGCTGGTCCTTTACTCGAACTCTATTCAGTCCCCTGCTCTCTCTGCAGAGCCCGGCAGGGATCCCCTTTCCAAGGAGGATTGAATTAATACTCAAAATCTCATCAAACTCTCAGCCATAGGCCTAGTGAGGGGGGGGGGGAGGAAGGTGGGGGCACCGGGCCCATCACCAGCACACCTCCATTGAGACTTTACCAGCGGTCGGGCAAGTGTCAGACAGTCCATCCATCCCCGGGTAAATTGAGGGTCTGTCAGTCCGACTGTGGGCTCAGTGGATAGCGGGCAGAAGGAGGGTGCTTCCTCTGGATCCTTCACCGTGTACGAAGGAGATCCACCCCAGGAACCGCCCCGACCTGATCACCCAGACAGAGGCACTGCTGCCCCAAGGTTTCCAGGTGGTGAGCTTTCTGGTACCATCGCTGTCAGGCAGACCTCCACCCTCACAGACACTCTCCCAGTCTCACTCTCTCAAGCAGACACGCACGAGTACCCACTCTCACCCACCCACCCACCCTGCCAATTACCCAAATAGACACACTCACTGGCACACAGCTACACACAAACACACACTCGCACTGCTGTCACACGTACGTTCCCAAAGCTGGTTTGCATACACACATGCCCACAAACACACATACAAACACGCGTATGCTCGGCGGCCCGGTGGCGCAGTGGTTAGCACTGCTGCCTCACAGCTCCAGGGTCCCAGGTTCAATTCCGGCCTCGGGTCACTGTGTGTAGTCTGCACGTTCTCCCCCTGTCTGCGTGGGTTTCCTGCCACACTCCAAAGATGTGCAGGTTGGGTGGATTGGCCATGATCAACGTGCGGGATTACGGGAATAGGGCAAGGTACAGCGCTCTTTCAGAGAGTCGACGCACACTCGATGGGCCGAATGGCCACATTCTGCACTGTGAGGATTCTATGGATACAAACACACGGCAGGTATATACACACAAATCCAAACAAATACTCAGAGATCCTCATCCTCTTGCACACAAAACAAGACTGACATTTCTGACTGCAACAGTTTGCGTCATATAAGATCCGCTGACCAGTTAGATACTCATTTTTCCTTAACTGAAGAAAAGCCTTATTTGACTCAAAACTAAACTTTAATTCCATTTCCCTACCCACATTTGCTGCTTCCTGGTTCCATTTCATATTTCCAGCATCTGTAGTATTTTATTTTATTACTAATCTTTACTTGTTGAGCAAGCCTGCCCTCCTGTGTTCATATATGTATATTGCAGCAATGTATTTCTATTTCAGGAGTCCACAGAGACGTCTCATGCAATGATGAATCCTTTTGCTTTCCCTCGATTAGTGACTGGGAATAAAAAACATTTTTAATTTCCAGTTCACCTATCAGCATCTAACATTCTCAAGACAGGTACAGCATGGGGTTAGATACAGAGTAAAGCTCCCTCTACTGTACATATTTCAGAGTACTGTGCAGGTTTTGTAATGTATTTTTATTTGTTCATGGGATGTGAGCATCGCTGTTTAGTCCAACATTTGATGCCCTTCCCTATTTGCCTTTGAGAAGGTGGTGGTTAGCTGCCTTCTTGAACCGTGACGGAAAGGTAAAGGACGGAACTTTCCATTCCTGAGAGTAAGTGTTGACATCGGGCAGGATGATGCACAATCAATAGACACGAAACGTAGGTGAAGTCCGAAACGAAAGGCTTTAATCAGCAAGAAGTGAGCCCGGCAGCAGACGTACAGAAATGGCCTGGCTGCTGGGGACAACGGGTTCTTATACCCCGCCTCGTAGGCAGAGCTACCTTCCTCTTGGCCAATAGGAATACAGAGAACACGATACTTGGGCCAATGGGCAGCAAGCCCTCTGCACCAATGGCAGCTCACACTCCCAGATACCGTAATACCCCTAGTCATACTACCACATTCACCCATTGTTGAGAAATGAACCGGAGGGGGGCGTGTCCCGTGCGAGTGGGTAAGAGACTGGTAGTATGACTAGTGATGTCGGATCGTACCTCTCCAACGGTGGCTGCCCACTGACCCGAAAACTATATACAGGGTCGAGTCAGAACACAGTAACTATATACAGGTTTGAGGGAAAAGAAAACGAGAGAACAAGCAAGAACAAGGGTCCATCAACAGTTGACATAGACTCGATCAGCCAATCGGGGGCCTTGGACGTTCTGTGCGACCTGCGGAGCTTCGCTGGAGACGTTGGAGATTCGGGCGTCCGTGACTCCGGAAGCGATGATCTGATCCTTGTGGCTGCGTCCGTACCCCTAGTCGGAGCTGGCGGGAGCCGGGCCGGGGGAGGGTTGTCCGGTCCTCTAGGCAGCGCGTGTAAGGGTGTTGGTGGGCCAGGGAGGGGAGCGCCGGCCAGAAGCAGTTGCAGCTGGAGGGGGGGGGGGGGGGGGGGGGGGGGGGGGGGCTGGCGCCACGGGCGATGGTCGGGATCCGGTGGGTGCCAGGTCCCGCAGGGAGACTGTGTCCTGTCGGCCGTCGGGATTCTCCACATACGCGTACTGCGGGTTCACGTGGAGCAGCTGAACCCTCTCGACCAACGGGTCCGACTTGTGCACCCGCACGTGTTTCCGGAGCAGAATGGACCTGGGGGCAGCCAGCCAGGTCGGGAGCGGGTTCCCTGAGGAAGACTTCCTGGGAAAACAAGAAGGCGTTCGTGAGGCATTTGATTAGTGGATGTGCAAAGAAGTGACCGATTGAGTGGAGGCCGTCTGGGAAGACCTCTTGCCAGTGGGAGACTGGGAGATTTCTGGACCATAGGGCCAGTAGGACGGTCTTCCAGACCGTACCGTTCTCCCTCTCGACCTGTCCGTTACCCCGGGGGTTATAACTGGTCGTCCTGCTGGAGGCGATGCCCTTGCTGAGCAGGAATTGACGCAGTTCGTCGCTCATAAAGGAGGACCCCCTATCGCTGTGAATGTATACGGGGTAACCGAACAGGGAGAAGATACTGTGCAGGGCTTTGATAATGGTGGTTGTGGTCATGTCGGGGCAGGGGATGGCGAACGGGAAGCGGGAGTACTCATCAATCACGTTGAGGAAGTACGTGTTGCAGTTGGTAGAGGGGAGGGGACCTTTGAAGTCCATGCTGAGACGTTCAAAGGGGCGGGAAGCCTTTATCAGATGCGCTTTTTCGGGGAGGTAGAAGTGTGGCTTGCACTCCGCGCAGATGTGGCATTCCCTGGTCACTGTCCTGACCTCCTCGGTGGAGTAGGGCAGGTTGCGGGTCGGATATAGTGAAAGAAGCGGGTGACCCCCGGGTGGCAGAGGTCCGACTGGAGGGTTCGAAGGCGGTCCACTTGTGCGTTGGCACAGGTGCCACGGGACAGTGCATCGGGAGGCTCGTTTAGCTTCCCAGGACGATACAAGATGTCATAGTTGTAGGTGGACAATTCGATCCTCCACCACAAGATCATGTCGTTCTTTATCTTGCCCCTCTGTGCGTTGTTGAACATGAAGGCGAACGACCGTTGGTCTGTGAGGAGGGTGAACCTCCTGCCGGCCAGATAGTGCCTCCAATGTCGCACAGCTTCTACTCTGGCCTGTGCTTCCTTCTCGACCGAGGAGTGGCGGATTTCGGAAGCATGGACGGTACGGGAGACATATAAGATAGTCAGAGGGTTAGATAGGGTGGACAGTGAGAGTCTTTTTCCTCGGATGGTGATGACCAACACGAGGGG
Organism: Scyliorhinus canicula; assembly: GCF_902713615.1. Lineage (NCBI taxonomy): Eukaryota > Metazoa > Chordata > Chondrichthyes > Carcharhiniformes > Scyliorhinidae > Scyliorhinus > Scyliorhinus canicula. The sequence goes on along the minus strand of NC_052148.1, from coordinate 15,482,346 downwards.
ACATAGCTTTAAATTGAGGGGTGAGAGATATAGGACAGATGTCAGAGGCAGTTTCTTTACTCAGAGAGTAGTAGGGGTGTGGAACGCCCTGCCTGCAACAGTAGTAGACTCGCCAACTTTAAGGGTATTTAAGTGGTCACTGGATAGACATATGGATGAAAATGGAATAGTGTAGGTCAGATAGGCTTCAGATGGTTTCACAGGTCGGCGCAACATCGAGGGCCGAAGGGCCCGTACTGCGCTGTAGTGTTCTATGTTCTATGTTCTAAGGCCACGGGTCTGCCCGCTTGGTTGAACGTGGCTGCCAGAGCTACATCGGACGCGTCGCTCTCAACCTGGAAGGGGAGGGACTCGTCGATAGCTCGCATCGTGGCCTTTGCAATATCTGCTTTGATGCGGCTGAAGGCCTGGCGGGCCTCCATCGACAGGGGGAACGTGGCTGATTGGATGAGGAGACGGGCCTTGTCGGTGTAATTGGGGACCCACTGGGCGTAATATTAAAAAAAACCAAGGCAGCGTTTGAGGGCTTTGGGGGATTGGGGGAGGGGGAGCTCCATCAGGGGGCGCATGCGTTCCGGGTCGGGGCCTATTACTCCGTTACGCACTACGTAGCCGAGGATGGCTAGACGGTCGGTGCTAAACACGCATTTGTCCTTGTTGTAAGTCAGGTTCAGGAGTTTTGCGGTTCGGAGGAATTTACGGAGGTTGGTGTCGTGGTCCTGCTGGTCGTGGCCGCAGATGGTGATGTAGAGCCGCCCGTCCGCTTCGAACACAGTGTACCTGTGATCACTCGCGCGGATGGGGAGCTGGTGGTAGGTGGACTTGAGGTCCACCGTAGAGAAGACCTTGTACTGCATGATCCTGTTGACCAGGTCGGAGATACATGGGAGAGGGGACGCGTCCAGCTGCGTAAACCTGTTGATGGTCTGACTGTAGTCTATGACCATCCTATTCTTCTCCCCGGTCTTTACCACCAGAACTTGTGCTCGCCAGGGGCTGTTGCTAGCTTCGATGATCCCTTCCTTCAGAAGCGGTTGGACCTCGGACCTGATGAAGACCCGGTCCTGGGCACTGTACCATCGACTCCTGGTGGTGACAGGTTTGCAATCCGGGATGAGGTTTGCAAACAAGGACGGGGGATCGACCTTGAGGGTCGCGAGGCTGCAGACAGTGAGGGGGGGGGGGCATAGGGCCGCCGAATTTAAATGTTAGGCTCTGAGTTTACACTGGAAGTCTAACCCCAGGAGTGCTGCCGCACAGAGGTGAGGGAGGACGTATAGCCTGTAGTTTTTAAACTCCCTCCCCTGGACCGTGAGGTCCACTATGCAGCACCCCGTGATCTGTACTGAGTGCGAGCCGGAGGCCAGGGCGATTTTTTGCTTAACCAGGTAGACAGGGAGAGCGCAGTGTCTTACCGTGGCGGGGTGGATGAAACTCTCTGTGCTCCCGAAGTCTAGCAGGCAGTTCGTCTCGTGGCCGTTGAGTAAAATCTTCGTGGTCGCTGTGGAGAGGGTATGGGGCCGAGACTGATCCAGCGTGACTGAAGCGAGTCGTGGCAGATAGTCAGAGTCTTCATCAGGCAGGGAGTAGTCACCCGCGGGGTCCTCGGAGCCGATCCAAGATGGGGGCGCCCGTCGGCCACACATGGTGGGGATGGACAAAATGGCGGCGCCCATTCCCCGCACGTGGAGTCGGAGGTCCCAAATGGCGGCGCCCGGGGGCGTAGAATGGCGGCGCCCGGAGATCGCAAGTTGCGTTGGGGGATGGGGGCAGCGAGGTCCACGGGCCCCTGAAGAGAGCGATGGGGGAGTCCTGCGGTCACTGCTTGGGACCGCAGCGACCGCCTTTGCCTGGCAAACGGCGGCCCTTCTTCCCGCAGCCCTTGCAGGTTGCGGAATGGGCTGGGCAACGCTGACGGGGGTGCTTCGCCTGGCTGCAGAAATAGCAACGGGGCCCCGTGGGTTTTTTGGGACACCCTGCGGCGCAGGCTTGGGGGGGGGTCCGAGTCCGTGGGGGAGAGAGAGGCCGAGTTCCACGCTGCCCCGGGGCCGCCACGCAGGCGGGGGCGTACAAGCGTGCGTTTCGGTTCGCGATGTCTAGGGAGGAGGCGAGGGCCCGTGCCTCCGTGAGGCTTAAAGTTTCTCTCCCCAACAGTCTTTGGCGGATCTGCGAGACTGCATACCTGCAATGAAGGCGTCTCGAATTAGGAGTTCAGTATGCTCAGCAGACACCTGTGGGCAGCCGCAGTTCCTCCCCAGCACGAGGAGGGCACGGTAAAAATCGTCCAGTGACTCACCAGGTATCTGCTGCCTTGTGGCCAGTAAGTGCCGAACGTAGACTTGGTTTACCGGCCATATGAAATGTCCTTTGAGTAAGTCCATAGCCGCGTCGTAGTCTGTCGTGTCCTGTATGATCGTGTACACGGCGGTGACGACGCACGAGTGGAGGATGTGCGATTTCTGCTCCTTCGTCGGGACGTTTTCTGCCGTGCTAAGGTAACTATTGAAGCAAGCCAGCCAGCGCATTTCGCTGCGTGGGGGCTGAGTCGAAGACACTCTGGCTCGATGCAGAGCTCCATCCTTTAAAAATCTTGCTGATTAAATTGATGCGCAATCAATGGACAGGAAACGTAGGTGAAGTCCGAAATGAAAGGCTTTAATCAGCAAGAAGTGAGCCCGGCAGCAGACGTACAGAAATGGCCTGGCTGCTGGGGACAACGGGTTCTTATACCCCGCCTCGTAGGCGGAGCTACCTTCCTCTTGGCCAATAGGAATACAGAGAACACAATACTTGGGCCAATGGGCAGCGAGCCCTCTGCACCAATGGCAGCTCACACTCCCAGGTACCGTAATACCCCTAGTCATACTACCACATAGGATTTGTGGACTTCCACAACACCAAAAATGGTACAGCACCGGGACCGATTCAGTGACTGTGGAGTGACTAGCACCGGCACCGTGTGGAACACAATCGATTCCAATGGGAAACGGTGCAGGATTCGCCAGGTTCCTGATTGACAATCGGGAGGCTGACAAGCTGCAGCCGCTTATGGACACTGCAGTCCCCACGCACACCATCCCAGCCAACAAGATGGCACTGGCTGCGCTGTAGTGCGCCCATAAGGCTGATGGATTGGCTGGGGCCAGAGGGCACCTGGGAGGGTTGGCCTGGGGGGACACCCATACGACCCGTGGCATTCGGTTCACAGTGGGCAGTCAGCGGCGTGTGCAGCTGCATGGCAGCCTTGCCAGCTGCAGCAATGGTGTTCCGTACCCGTCCACACCGACCCCCACAGCCCACCTCCTGGCCACTCTCCGCTACCCCGCCCCGGCCCTGGCAGTAGCCCCCCTGGCCAGCGGCACAACTGTCAGCAAACTCTGGCGATGTTGGACACTTTCGGTGTACAAGGTGATGAGAGGCATGGATAGAGTGGGTAGCCAGAACTTTTCTCCAGGGTGGAAATGGCTGTCACGAGGGGACATAATTTTAAGGTGATTGGAGGAAGATATAGGGGAGATGTCAGAGGTAGGTTCTTTACACAGAGAGTGGTGGGTGTGTGGAATGCACTGCCAGCAGAGGTGGTGGAGTCAGAGCCATTAGGGACATTTAAGCGATTCTTGGGCACATGGACAGCAGTAACTTGAAGGGGTGTTGGTTAGGTTGATCTTAGATTAGGATAAATGGTTGACACAACATTGTGGGCCGAAGGGCCTGTGCTGTGCTGGACTGTTCTACGTTCTCTATTTTCCCCTCTCTCTCCCTCAGCAACCACGGTGCCTGTTTCACGATTTTTAAAAGCACAAGTGAACTTCTCCGTCAGGAACTCCCCCAGTGGAGGCGGAGCATCGCGGAGGACCTGGAGAATATCGGGTCAGGCCAGCTAATTATATGCAAATGGTGTTTACTGTACGTGCGTTCCGGACCACATTGACATCGAGGTATTGAGAATTGCAATCTGACATGAACCTGGCGCCCTGAACAATTTTGGCGTCAAAAACGATTCTCCGCCCAATCGGCTTTCCCGATTTCAGCGTCGGTCGACGGAGAATCCCGCCCAATATATTTTCAAGTCGGCATGGTGCGTGACTTGTCGGAGAACTTCCAGGTTGTGGTGGCTGAAGACATACGCAGGAGACTCTCAGTCATTAACAAAGGGGTTTATTGATGAAAGGCAAGGCAGTTCGGTAACACGTGCAGAACACAGTTGGACAGATCCAAACATTTCGGCTCCGGGGTCCACACTGCCCAGGTTGCTGCTCCCAGGGCCGCGCACAACCCTGCTATTGGCTGCTGATTGCGCGCTCCCATGCGATTGGCCCTGAGCCCATGTGGTCCATTGTCCCGCTCCCTTAAAGTGGCTGCGTCAATAAATCCCTCCCTTCTGAAGTCCCTTATTACAACCACCCCAAAAACTATGTACAAAATGTACAAACCTGATAAAAGACAACAGGGGAAAGAATGTCCAGCAGAACGTCCATCTGAGGTTCTGAGGCCTCTGGGTCCTCCTGGACATTTGCAGCCCAGGCCAGGCTCAGCGCACGCCTGGGCAAACAATCTGTCACCTCAGGAGGCACTGACTCAACGACAGAGCAACTGGTTCACTGACCTCGACAGGTGCCGCTCGTAGATTCCTGCTTCCCTTGGCTGGACGGAGTTACAGGATTGGTCATGATACTGGTGGCACTTCAAGCTGGGATGGCCACCCTTGACTCCTCAAGTGGTCAACCTGCTTTCTGACCGTCTTCCTGGTGATATTGACCGCGTGTGACACGGGCCCCACAACCCGTCCCGCTAACCAAGGCGGACTGGAAGCGAAATTACGGACCAAAATCTGGTCTCCCATCCAGAACGTCCTGTCACCCCTCTGCTCCGCCCGTTGGCTCTCCTGGGAGACCTGACGTGCTTCCACCCTCACCGCTAATTTTTTGAGCACAAGTTCCAACAGGGTTCTCAGGGGAAGGCCCATGAGCAGCTGAGGGGGAGCGACCCCTGCGATGGAGTGTGTGTGTGGGGGGGGGGGGACGGGGGGAGGGGTGGGGGGGTTGTTGAGTTAGGCCACACTTGGAGTATAGTGTTCAATTCTGGTCGCCACACTACCAGAAGGATGTAGAGGCTTTAGAGAGGGCGCAGAAGAGATTTAACAGGATGTTGCCTGGTGTGGAGGGCATTAGCTATGAGGAAAGGTTGAATAAACTCGGTTTGTTCTCACTGGAACGACGGAGGTTGAGGGGCGACCTGATAGAGGTCGGATCGTTTTTTCGGGATCCTTAAGGGGGAGGGGGAGCAGCCCCAAGTTGTGGTCCACATAGGTACCAACGACATAGGTAGGAAAAGGGATAGGGATGTAAGGCAGGAATTCAGAGAGCTAGGGTGGAAACTTAGATCCAGGACAAACAGAGTTATTATCTCTGGGTTGTTACCCGTGCCACGTGCTAGCGAGTCGAGGAATAGGGAGAGAGAGAGCAGTTGAACACGTGGCTGCAGGGATGGTGCAGGAGGGAGGGTTTCAGATTCCTGGACAATTGGGGCTCATTCTGGGGTAGGTGGGACCTCTACAAACGGGATGGTCTACACCTGGACCAGAGGGGTACTAATATCCTCGGGGGGAGGTTTGCTAATGCTCTTTGGGAGGGTTTAAACTAGTTCAGCAGGGGATTGGGAACCTGACTTGTAGCTCCAGTACACAAGAAGCTGAGAGTAGTGAGGTCATGAGTAAGGTTTCAAAGTTGCAGGAGTGTACAGGCAGGCAGGAAGGTGGTTTAAAGTGCATCTACTTCAATGCCAGGAGCATCCGGAATAAGGTGGGTGAGCTTGCGGCATGGGTTAGTACCTGGGACTTCGATGTTGTGGCCATTTCGGAGATAGGGATATAGCGGGGCGAGGAATGGGTGTTGCAGGTGCCGGGGTTTAGATATTTCAGTAAGCTCAGGGAAGGTGGTAAGAGAGGGGGAGGGGTGGCATTGTTAGTCAAGGACAGTATTAGGGTGGCAGAAAGGACGTTTGATGAGGACTCGAATACTGAGGTAGTATGGGCTGAGGTTAGAAACAGGAAAGGAGAGGTCACCCGGTTAGGGGTTTTCTATAGCCATCCGAAAAGTTCCAGAGGTGTAGAGGAAAGGATTGCAAAGATGATTCTGGATAGGAGTGAAAGTAACAGGGTAGTTGTTATGGGGGACTTTAGCTTTCCAGATAGTGCCTGGAAACACTGTGGTTCGAATACTTTAGATGGGTCCGTTTTTGTCCAATGTGTGCAGGAGGGTTTCCTGACGCAGTATGTAGATAGGCCAACGAGAGCCGAGGCCATATTGGATTTGGTACTGGGTAATGAACCAGGACAGGTGTCAGATTTAGAGGTAGGTGAGCACTTTGGTGATAGTTACCACAATTCAATTACGTTTACTTTAGAGATGAAAAGGGATAGGTATATACCACAAGGCAAGAATCATATCTGGGGGAAAGGCAATTATGATGCGATGAGGCAAGACTTAGGATGCATCGGCTGGAGAAGAAAACTGCAGGGAATGGGCACAATGGAAATGTGGAGCATGTTCAAGGAACAGCTACTGTGTGTCCTTGATAAGTATGTACCTGTCAGGCAGGGAGGAAGTGGTCGAGCGAGGGAACCGTGGTTTACTAAAGCAGTTGAAACATTTGTCAAGAGTAAGAAGGAGGCTTATGTAAAGATGAGATGTGAAGATTCAGTTAGGGCGCTCGAGAGTTACACATTAGCTAGGAAGGATTTAAAGAGAGAGCTAAGAAGAGCCAGGAGGGGACATGAGAAGTCTTTGGCAGGTAGGATCAAGGATAACCCTAAAGCTTCCTATAGATATGTCAGGAATAAAAGAATGACTAGGGTAAGAGTAGGGCCAGTCAAGGACAGTAGTGGGAAGTTGTCCATGAAGTCAGAGGAGATAGGAGATGTGCTAAATGAATATTTTTCGTCAGTATTCACACAGGAAAAAGACAATGTTGTCAAGGAGAATACTGTGATACAGGCTACTAGACTAGAAGGGCTTGATGTTCATAAAGAGGAGGTGTTAGCGATTCTGGAAAGTGTTAAAATAGATAATTCCCCTGGGCCGGATGGGATTTATCCTAGGATTCTCTGGGAAGCTAGGGAAGAGATTGCTGAGCCTTTGGCTTTGATTTTTAGGTCATCATTGGCTACAGGAATAGTGCCAGAGGACTGGAGGATAGCAAATGTGGTCCCTTTGTTCAAGAAGGGGAGTAGAGATAACCCTGGTAACTATAGGCCGGTGAGCCTAACGTCTGTGGTGGGTAAAGTCTTGGAGAGGATTATAAAAGATACGATTTATAATCATCTAGATAGGAATAATATGATTAGAGATAGTCAGCATGGTTTTGTGAAGGGTAGGTCATGCCTCACAAACCTTATCGAGTTCTTTGAGAAGGTGACTGAACAGGTAGACGAGGGTAGAGCAGTTGATGTGGTGTATATGGATTTCAGTAAAGCGTTTGATAAGGTTCCCCACGGTCGGCTATTGCAGAAAATACGGAGGCTGGGGATTGAGGGTGATTTAGAGATGTGGATCAGAAATTGGCTAGTTGAAAGAAGACAGAGAGTGGTAGTTGATGGGAAATGTTCAGAATGGAGTTCAGTTACGAGTGGCGTACCACAAGGATCTGTTCTGGGGCCGTTGCTGTTTGTCATTTTTATAAATGACCTAGAGGAGGGTTGCAGAAGGATGGGTGAGTAAATTTGCAGACGACACTAAAGTCGGTGGAGTTGTAGACAGTGCGGAAGGATGTTGCAGGTTACAGAGGGACATAGATAAGCTGCAGAGCTGGGCTGAGAGGTGGCAAATGGAGTTTAATGTGGAGAAGTGTGAGGTGATTCACTTTGGAAAGAATAACAGAAATGCGGAATATTTGGCTAATGGTAAAATTCTTGGTAGTGTGGATGAGCAGAGGGATCTCGGTGTCCATGTACATAGATCCCTGAAAGTTGCCACCCAGGTTGATAGGGTTGTGAAGAAGGCCTATGGTGTGTTGGCCTTTATTGGTAGAGGGATTGAGTTCCGGAGCCATGAGGTCATGTTGCAGTTGTACAAAACTCGAGTACGGCCGCATTTGGAGTATTGCGTACAGTTCTGGTCGCCTCATTATAGGAAGGACGTGGAAGCTTTGGAACGGGTGCAGAGGAGATTTACCAGGATGTTGCCTGGTATGGAGGGAAAATCTTATGAGGAAAGGCTGATGGACTTGAGGTTGTTTTCGTTAGAGAGAAGAAGGTTAAGAGGTGACTTAATAGAGGCATACAAAATGATCAGAGGGTTAGATAGGGTGGACAGCGAGAGCCTTCTCCCGCGGATGGAGGTGGCTAGCACGAGGGGACATAGCCTTAAATTGAGGGGTAATAGATATAGGACAGAGGTCAGAGGTGGGTCTTTTACGCAAAGAGTGGTGAGGCCGTGGAATGCCCTACCTGCAACAGTAGTGAACACGCCAACATTGAGGGCATTTAAAAATTTATTGGATAAGCATATGGATGATAAGGGCATAGTGTAGGTTAGATGGCCTTTAGATTTTTTCCATGTCGGTGCAACATCGAGGGCCGAAGGGCCTGTACTGCGCTGTATCGTTCTATGTTCTATGTTCTATGGGCCTGGGACTGGGTGATTTGCCAATACCCAAGGTTGAATAATGGTGGGCGGAGACAAGGACTGCTGCATTTGGCAAGGGTGGCACTGTTGCACCATTCTTCAATGGCTTTATCTGTGCCTGGCCACCAGACGTAGGTGTGTACCAACATCTTAAGGCAGCATGGTAGCATTGTGGATAGCACAATTGCTTCACAGCTCCAGCGTCCCAGGTTCGATTCCCGGCTTGGGTCACTGTCTGTGCGGAGTCTGCACGTCCTCCCCGTGTCTGCGATGGTTTCCTCCGGGTGCTCCGGTTTCCTCCCACAGTCCAAAGATGTGCAGGTTAGGTGGATTGGCCATGCTAAATTGCTCTTAGTGTCCAAAATTGCCCTTAGTGTTAGATGGGGTTACTGGGTTATGGGGATAGGGTGGAGGTGTGGACCTTAGGTAGGGTGCTCTTTCCAAGAGCCAGTGCAGACTTGATGGGCCGAATGGCCTCCTTCTGCACTGTAAATTCTATGATCTTCATCTTTGTCCGCCCTGGGTTCGAGCTGTGTAGCTCTTGTAGGAGGGGCCCTGGCTGGAGGTGGAAAGACTACTTGTGATCCCCACAGAATCATGTCATCCTCACAGGTCAACTCGTCCTGATGGGTGAAGTTGGACATGCTGCTCAGATTTCCTGCAGCGCTACTCAGTCTGGATCAATCTTTTCATCTTTGAAAGTGTGGGGTCTCTTTGGGCCCAGTTTTGGATGTGTCCAGCGGACATTGGCAGAGTGTTTAGGAAGTTCAAATCCAGTCTGATCTCCTGGGGTGCTGGTGGTGGCAGAATGCTCTTAGGCAGGGACAGGCGACTTAATGTAATTTGCGCGCCGTGCCTGTGCTGGAAAGCACAATGTAGGCCGCCAGCAGCAAGGCCCAACATTGAATGCTCTCCGAGGCCATGGGCAGTATGGGCTCCGTCCTCCTTTCCAATGGCCCAGTAATGGCTTATTATTGGTCACTCTGTCAAGCCGCCATCCACATACATAGATTGGTGGAATTTCTTCACATTGTATATAATTGCTCAGTCCTCCTCCTCAATATGGACATAGTTCCATTCTGCTTCTGATAGTGTCCTCGAGGTATAGATGATAGGGTGCTCAGAGCCATCACCCATTTTGTGAACTAAGATTGTCCCTATACTGTCAGGGGACACGTCACATGTCAGCACGATTGGTTTTCCTGGTTCAAAATGCACCAAGAGGTTCAAGGGCTGCAAGGGTTGCTTCACAACTCAAAAGGCTTCCTCCTGGGCCTTCCTCCATTACCCCCACTGATTTGTCATTAGTAGCTAGTGCCAATGTTGTCGCTAATTTGGAATTGAACCTTCCATAATAATTGACCACACTGAAAAATGATTTGAGCTCACTGACATTTTTGGATGCAGGGACTTGGCAGAAAGCCTTGACCTGTTTTTCCAGTGGATGCAGCCCTAATCACACTAATTAGCACTGCTGCCTCACAGCGCCAAGGACCCGGGTTTGATCCGGCCCCGGGTCACTGTCCGTGTGGAGTTTGCACATTCTCCCCGTGTTTGGGTGGGTCTCACCCCCACAACCCAAAGATGTGCAGGTTAGGTGAATTGGCCATGCTAAATTGCCCCTTAATTGGGAAAAAAAGAATTGGGTACCCTAAATGTTTTTTTTTTCAAAGCCCTGTGGATCAACGCAAAATTCTACTTAAGTCACTTCTGAAGTCCGAAAAGCAACACTTTTCACATTTGAGACCGATCCCCACGTTGTAACACCTCTTTAATACCTCCTCCAGGCTAGACATATGTTCCTCAGGGGTGGTGCCAGTGATTAACATGTCATCGTGAAATTCCCTGAAGAAGGTTTTCCATCGTATGCTGGACAATAGCGCGAGCTGAAGTGATGCTGAGCAGTGGTCTTGTCTACTGAAAGAGGGCTTTGTGGATATTTATTGTGGCCAGCATCCAATTTTCGTTGTAAGGAAGAGTGACACAGGTCCAATTTTGAATGGGTATGGCCTCCTGCCAACTTAGTGTAGAGGTCCTCGATCCAGGGAATAGGGTACCTATCAACCTGGAGACCCTGCTTTATAGTTAGTTTATAATCCCCACAAATTCTTATCAAATGATCAGGTTTGAGGACAGGCACGATTGGTGCTTCCCAATCGGAAAACTGAACTGGCTCGATTATGCCCAGCTCTTCCAATCTCTTGAGCACTGCTTCAACCTACTGACCCAGTGTGTATGGCAAAGGTCTAGCTTTGAAGAACGTGGACGTTGAATCCAGATTGACATAGATTTTGGCTTTTACGCCTTTAATCCGGCCCAGTTCTTTGCGAAAAAGGTCTTCATATCTCCTTTGGACACCTTAGAGGGCTCCATTGGATATTTTGAAACTTTCCAGCCAATTGAGCCTAATCTTCTGTAACCAGTGTCTTCCCAACAGACTGGATCTGTGCCCTTCCACGACAACCAAGGGCAGATTTGGCCTCCAGCCCTTTGTAAACCACTGGTGTATTTTTTTTTTTAAATAAATTTAGAGGACCCAATTATTTTTCCAATTAAGGGGCAATTTTAGAATGACCAATCTACCTATCCTGCACATCTTTGGGTTTTGGGGGTGAAACCCACGCAGACATGGGGAGAACGTGCAAACTCCACACGGACAGTGACCCAGGGCCGGGATTCGAACCCGGGTCCTCAGCGCCGTAGGCAGCAATGCTGACCATTGTGCCACTGTGCTGCCCGAACCACTGGTGTATTGATGGTTCCAAGGATCTTCAAACTTTCTCTGGTGTACATGGAAAGATTGACTCTATTATACTTCAGAGACGCAAGATGGCGCCAGAGCATGGCGAATCTTTGCAAGCTCTCCCAAACAGATCCTCTTTTTGCATCTCTTGTAATCATACTAATCTGTTCAGATTTAATTCTAACACTAACATTATTACTAACCTTTCTCTTTTATCTTCCCTTGCAGGTGGAGGCCTGTGGTGGAGACCTTTTGACCCCATTCGACCTGACCTGGCTGCACTCCTGATGACCCGACCTGACCTGGAATCTGATGAGGCCCAAACTGGAGGTCTGACCCTGACCTCGATTTGGACCCGACCCTGACTTTGGCTTTGGAGTGACCGACCCGGCCGAGGTACAGACGCCAGACCCGGACCACCCGACCCAGTTGCCGGAGCACCCAACCCAGCCCCCGACCACGAGACCTGGCCCGACTTGAACCAGAGAGGCCCGCCAGGCATTCCGACCCAGAAAGGCCCGCCCAGCAACCTGACCTACCTGAGGATGGAGGAAAGGAGAATCCACACGGAGGCCCAACTGGGCCTACTCCAAGGCCCGACCCCAGAGCGGTCAAGGAGGGAATAGAACATGGGACCCAGCTCAACCTGCCTCAGGAAGCCCTCTGCCTACGACCCAGGTCCCCCGAAATGGCGGAGAACCCGCGCGAGGAACCCCCCGCCGTGGGTTTCCTCCAGGAGTGCAGGTGAGGTGGATGGGCCATGCTAAATTGCCGTTAGTGCCCAAAGGGGTTGGGAGGGGTTGCTGAGTTACAGGTATGAGGTGTGAGCTTGAGTGGGGTGCTCTTTCCAAGGGCTGTGCAGACTCGATGGGCCGAATGGCCTCCTTCTGCACTGTATATTTTATGTCTAAGGTATTCCCGCACTCACAGAATGCCGGGACCCGACCAGATCACAAACATGCCCGACAACCCCAATACCGCAACCAGCGCCTGGGACCCTGCCAGACGCAACCCCGGAAATTTAACCAGCGCCCTGGGCCCCGGAAATGTAACCAGCGCCCTGGCCCCTGCCAGCGCACCGGCACCAGCAGACGCAATCACCTACGTTCCACAAGGTCAGGCTTCTCCTCTCAGATCCCGAGACCATCCAGCCACAGCCGCCGACCAGGCGAGACTGAAGCAACGCGGTTTCAAGACCCCCCTCTCCCCAGCATACTCCTGGCAAATGTCCAAGCGATCGGAAACAAGCTGGACGAACTTAACACCAGCAGAGGGCAGTAGAGCGGAGCTGCTGATTGGCTGTTGCGGGGAAAATTTGCATCAGTGCATTGCGGTTACTGCATTGCAGAACGTGTACCTGAGCAAGACACCCTCTGTGTTCAAGTGAAGGCAAGCATCCAGCAGAGGGCAGTAGAGCGGAGCTGCTGATTAGCTGTTGCGGAGAAAGTTTTGCATCAGTGCATTGTGGTCACTGTATCTTGAAGGTGGTTTGTGGAGGAGCTGTTGACAAGTGACAGTTAAACCCCAAACACTTCTTCAATGTTTCCCTCCCTACCTCCTCCTCTAACCTGTAAGGATCCCAGCCGAGTAAAGATAAAGAGGGAGACTCGAGGGCAGGTAGAAGTAGAAAGAAGTTGAACCGTGATGTCACAGCCTGCAGGTAAGTGATTGGCTGGTGACTGGTAAGTAGTTTTTCTTTTCCCTGAGGTGTTCTCGTGCGGGGTGCAGTGGCTGGTGAGTGAGTGCGTGCCGAGAAGGGGAGTAAATTTTTTAAAAACTTACTGTTGGGAGTTTCCAGCTGAATCCGGTCGGAGTGAGGACAGAGTGACTGCTGGGTAAGTAGTAAAGATTTAAATTGTTTGCGCTTGCTGTTCTCGTGTGGGGTGCAGTGGCTGCTGGTTAAGTGTTTTATTTTTACCTGTATTTAAGTTGGGTGGTTCCTAAACCCCAGACACTACACTTGCAGTGACCCCCACCCTTCCACTTCCTTTAACCTAAGGGGTAGAGTGAATAACAGGTAAGCTCTTTCTTTCTTTTTCTTTTTTTTTTATCTAGAGGGGATGGCAGGGAAGGCAGTGCAATGTTCCTCCTGCAGAATGTTTGAGGTGAGGGACGCCGTCAGTGTCGCTGCTGATTTCACCTGTGGGAAGTGCACCCAACTCCAGCTGCTCAGAAACCGTGTTAGGGAACTGGAGCTGGAGCTGGATGAACTTCGGATCATTCGGGAGGCAGAGGTGGTCATAGATAGTAGCTTCAGGGATGTAGTTACTCCGAAGAATCAAGGTAGATGCATGGCGGTGAGAGGGGCTGGGAGGAAGCAGTCTGTGCAGGGATCCTCTGTGGTCGTTCCCCTCAGTAACAAGTATACTGCTTTGGATACTGTTGAGGGGGACGACCTACCAGGGGTAAGCCACGGTGAATGGATCTCTAGCACTGAGTCCATCCCTGTGGCTCAGAAGGGAAGGAGGGAGAGCAGGAGAGCAATAGTTATTGGGGACTCAATAGTTAGAAGGACAGATAGACAGTTCTGTGGCAGCAAAAGAGACTCACGGATGGTATGTTGCTGCCTGGCTGCCAGGGTCCGTGACGTCTTGGACCATGTTTTCAGAATCCTTAAGGGGGAGGGGGAACAGTCACAAGTCGTGGTACACATCGGTACCAACAACATAGGTAAGAGAAGGGACGGGGATTTAAAACAGGAATTTAGGGAGCTAGGGTGGAAGCTGAGAGCCAGGACAAACCATGTTGTCATCTCTGGTTTGTTGCCGGTGCCACGTGCTAGTGAGGTGAGGAACAGGGAGAGAGTGCAGATAAACACGTGGCTGCAGGGACGGTGTAGGAGGGAGAGTTTCAGTTAGGTGGATAATTGGAGCACATTCTGGGGAAGGTGGGACCTGTACAGACAGGACGGTTTGCACCTGAACCAGAGGGGCATCAATAACCTGGGGGGGAAATATGCTACGGCTCTTCGGGGGCTTTAAACAAATTTGTCAGGGGAATGGGAAAACGAGCTGTAGTCAAGAAGCCAGTGTTGAGAGTAGTGAGGTACTGAGGAGGAGGGTATCAAGGTCGCAGGAGTCTACCGGCAGACAGAAAGGTGGGTTGAAGTGTGTCTCCTTTAATGCAAGGAGCATCCGGAATAAGGTAGGTGAACTTGGAGCGTGGATTGGTACTTATGACTACGATGTTGTGGGCATTACGGAGACATTAGTTAGAACAGGGACAGGAATGGTTGTTGGAAGTTCCAGGGTATAGATGTTTCAGTAAGAGTAGGGAAGGTGGTGAAAGAGGTGGAGGAGTTGCATTGTTAATCAAGGATAGTTTAACGGCTGCAGAAAGGCAGTTCGAAGGGGATCTGCCAACTGAGGTAATATGGGCCAAAGTTAGAAATAGGAAAGGAGTGGTCACGTTGTTAGGAGTTTTCTATAGGCCCCCAAATAGTAATAGAGATGTGGAGGAAGAAATTGCAAAACAGATTATGCATAGGTGTGGAGGTCTCAGGGTAGTTGTCATGGGTGACTTTAACTTTCCAAATATTGATTGGAACCTCTATAGGTCGAACGGTTCGGATGGGGCAGTTTTTGTACAGTGTGTGCAGGAGGGTTTCCTGACACAATGTGTGGATAGGCCGACAAGAGGGGGGTGGGGGCACATTGGATTTGGTACTGGGTAATGAACCGGGCCAAGTGTTAGATTTGTTTGTGGGAGAGCACTTTGGAGATAGTGACGACATTTCAGTGTCTTTCACTATTGCAATGGAGAGGGATAGGGCCATACAGCAGGGCAAGGTTTATAATTGGGGGAGGGGTACTTATGATGTGATTAGGCAAGAATTAGGGAGCATAGGATGGGAACAGAAACTGTCAGGGAAAGACACAAATGGAAAGTGGAGCTTGTTCAAGGAACAAATACTGCGTGTCCTTGATAGGTATGTCCCTGTCAGGCAGGGAGGAAATGGCGTGTGAGGGAACCATGGTTCACTAAAGAGGTTGAATGTCTTGTCAAGAGGAAAAAGGAAGAGTATGTAAGGATGAGAAAACAAGGTTCAGTTGGGTCGCTTAAGGGTTACAAGGTAGCAGAGAATGAGCTAAAACAAGGGCTTAGGAGAGCTAGGAGGGGACATGAGAAGTCCTTGGCGGGTCAGATCAAGGAAAACCCCAAGGCTTTTTACTCTTATGTGAGAAATAAAAGAATGACCAGGGCGAGGGTCGGGCCGGTCAAGGACAGTAGTGGGAACTTGTGCATGGGGTCAGAAGAAATAGGAAACGCATTGAATGAATATTGTTATGGGATATATCCAAGGATTCTTTGGGAGGCAAGGGATGAAATTGCAGAGCCTTTGGCTTTGATCGTTGGGTCCTCACTGTCTACGTGGATAGTGCCAGAGGACTGGAGAGTGGCGAATGTTGTTCCTCTGTTCAAGAAAGGGAATAGGCAACTATAGGCCGGTTAGTCTTACTTCGGTGGTCGGTAAGTTAATGGAAAAGGTCCTGAAGGATAGGATTTATGACCATTTGGAAAGATTCAGCTTAATCCGGGATAGTCAACACGGATTTGTGAAGGGTAAGTCTTGCCTCACAAATTTGATTGAATTCTTTGAGGAGGTAACTAAGTGTGCAGATGAAGGTAGAACAGTTGATGTCGTATACATGGATTTTAGTAAGGAGTTTGATCAGGTTCCCCATGGTCGGCTCATGAAGAAAGTAAGGAGGTGTGGGACAGAGGGAAATTTGGCCAATTGGATAAGTAACTGGCTATCACATAGAAGACAGAGGGTGGTGGTGGATGGAAAATTTTCAGACTGGAGACCAGTTCCCAGCGGTGTAACACAGGGATCAGTGCTGGGTCCTCTGCTATTTGTGAGTTTTAACAATAACTTGGAGGAGGGGGCTAAAGGGTGGGTCAGTAAATTTGCTGATGACACCAAGATTGATGGAGTAGTGGATGAGGACGAGGGCTGTTGTAGGCTGCAAAGAGACATTGATAGGATGCAGAGCTGGGCTGAAAAATGGCAGACGGAGTTTAACCCTGATAAGTGCGAGGTGATTCATTTTGGTAGAAAAAATTTGAATGCGGATTACAGAGTCAACGGCAGGGTTCTGAGGAATGTGGAGGAACAGAGATGTGGTGAATGTGATTCACACCAGATTATAATCTGTATAAACATGTGTCTGTATTGTAAGTGCAGTTGCACTACCTGTCCTCCAGGGGGAGTAGCTCTGGGAATGCTCGAGTTGTACGGGGCTTCTCCCTTGGCTTTGCCCAGGACTCCTCCCCCGGAAGCTGCTGTATCAGTGCCACATGGTCAGCCGGCCAGTTCACCGAAAGTTCGATGGCTAATAGGCTGGCTCTGTTGTGAGTATATTAAAACTGCTATTCTAATCCTACAAGCACGTGTCCGTAGAATTGTTGGTTCCAACAATTTAATATACTCAGGAAACAGTCGAAGAAATCATGGAAGCAGCCCTCAAGCCCGGACGCCTAGAACTCAACCCAGAGGATGCAGAGGCTAAGGAAATTTTTTCCACTGGCTGAGATGTTTTAAAGCCTACCTGGCAGAAGCCAGCACCGCCGGAACAACGGAGGAACAAAAACTCAGCCTACTGCACGCGAGGGTAAGCCACAGAATCTCCACACAGCTAAATCCGGCCGGTTCTTACACAGCAGCGCTGGCGATATTGGACAAAGTGTATGTTAGGCCTATTAACGAGGTTTATGCACGCCACGTGTTTACGACTCGCCGTCAGCAGCCTACAGAAACACTAGCCGAGTTTGTAAGGGAATTGAACAATCTTTCCAATGACTGTAATTATCAAGCCGTTACCGCGGCTGAACATAGGGAGCTTGCTGTGCGGGACGTTTTCGTAGCGGGCCTTAGATCTAACTATGTGCGCCAAAGACAGCTAGAAAAGGGGGCCCAGGACTTAGACACTACTGTGGAGGCTGCTACCACTATGGAAGTTTCCTTCCGCAGCCTCACCTCGTTTCCCGCGGGCCCCGCAACCTCATCGTGGACCCCCGATCTTGGGATCCATCCCCTTCAAACTCTGAAACTCACCTCGACGACTACGAACTCAGAGGGCAGTCATCACGGGGCCACTCCAGCACAGCTGATCGAGCCGCCGACTACCCGCAACTCAGCGCAGTCACCCTGGATCAATCCCGCCCCAAGCACCTACGAAGTTCGATGGCGGAGGTCCAGATCAACGGGTACAGCACGCCATGCCTCTTTGACTCCGGGAGCACCGAGAGCTTTATACATCCAGAGCTGGTAAGACGCTGTTCGCTTTCTATTTTTCCGGTGAGCCAAACTATCGCCCTCGCTTCGGGCTCCCACTCAGTCCAAATCCAAGGACGCACCGTTGCTATGCTCACAATTCGAGGCGCTAGTTATTCCAAATTTAAACTTTATGCCCTGCCCGACCTCTGCGCGCCACTCTTATTAGGCCTGGATTTCCAGTGCAACCTCAAGAGCCTCACCCTCAGCTTCAGTGGACCCCTGCCCCCACTCACTATCTGCAGCCTAGCCACGCTACGCATCGCCCCCCCTCCTCTCTTCGCCAATCTCACTCCAGAGCGCAAACCAGTAGCTACTCGCAGCAGGCGATACAGCCTGCAGGATAGGGTCTTTATCCGATCGGAGGTCCAACGGCTGCTCAGTGAGGGGATCATAGAGGCCAGTAATAATCCCTGGAGAGCTCAGGTGGTGATCGTCAAGACCGGGGAAAAATTTTGCATGGTCGTCGACTATAGCCAGACCATAAATCGCTTTACGCTCCTAGACGCGTATCCCCTCCCCAGAATTGCAGACATGGTTAATCAGATCGCCCAATATCGGCTATTTTCCATGGTGGATCTGAAGTCTGCATACCACCAGCTCCCAATCCACCCGGAGGACCGCCACTACACGGCAATCGAGGCCGATGGCCGCCTCTTCCATTTCCTCCGGGTCTCTTTCGGCGTCACTAACGGGGTTTTGGTGTTCCAACGAGCGATGGACCCAATGGTAGACCAGTACGGGCTGCGGGCCACATTTCCGTATCTGGACAATGTCACCATCTGCGGCTATGACCAGCAGGACCACGACGCCAACCTCCAACGTTTTCTCCAAACGGCACAGAAATTAAATCTCACTTATAACAAAGAGAAATGCGTTTTCCGCACAAACAGACTGGCCATCCTCGGCTACGTCGTGGAGAATGGAGTCCTGGCCCCAGACCCAGACCTCTTAGAACTCCCCCTCCCTCATTGCCCCAAGGCCCTCAAACTGTACTTGGGGTTCTTCTCATACTACGCCCAGTGGGTCCCTCAATATGCGGACAAAGCCCGCCCACTCTTTAAGGCCACACGATTTCCCCTGTCAGCTGAGGCGCGCCAGGCCTTCAGCTGCATCAAGGAGGTCATCGCCAAAGCAGCCATGCGGGTGGATGAATCCACTCCCTTTCAGGTTGAGAGCGACACCTCAGAGGGGCCACTTTAAATCAGGCAGGGAGGCCCGTTGCATTTTTCTCCCGTACCCTATCCGCTTCAGAACTCCGACACTCCTCAGTCGAGAAGGAAGCACAAGCCATCGTGGAGGCTGTGCGTCACTGGAGGCACTACCTCGCAGGTAGGAGGTTCACCCTCATCACCGACCAACGATCGGTTGCCTTTATGTTTGACAACTCGCAAAGGGGCAAAATAAAAAATGATAAAATCCTTCGATGGAGGATCGAACTCTCCACCTATAGTTACGATATTAAATATCGACCGGGGAAGCTCAACGAGCCCTTGGATGCCCTATCCCGCGGGACATGCGGCAGCGCTCAGATCAGCCGTCTGAAAGCCATCCACGTTGATCTCTGCCATCCAGGGGTCACCCGGCTCGCCCACTACATCAGAGCCCGAAACCTGCCTTTCTCCAACGAGGAGGTAAAAGCGGTCACCAGGGACTGCCCGATCTGTGCAGAGTTCAAACCGCACTTCTATAGACCAGACAGGGCCCACCTGGTCAAGGCTTCTAGGCCCTTTGAACGCCTTGCGATCGATTTCAAAGGGCCACTCCCCTCCACTAACAAGAACATTTATTTCCTCAACATCATCGACGAGTTCTCCCAATTCCCTTTTGCCATTCCATGCCCTGATATGACCTCCCACACAGTCATTAGGGCCCTGCATAGTGTCTTCACCCTGTTCGGGTTCCCCAGCTACGTGCACAGCGACCGGGGTTCGTCCTTTATGAGCAACGAGCTGCGTCAGTACCTGCTCAACAAGGGCATCGCCTCGAGCAGGACTACCAGTTACAACCCCAGGGGGAACGGGCAGGTGGAGAGGGAGAACGCGACGGTCTGGAAGACCGTCCTACTGACCCTCCGGTCTAGAAAGCTCCAAGTCTCCCAATGGCAAGAGGTCCTCCCAGACGCGTTCCACGCAATCAGATCCCTCCCCTGTACAGCTACAAATCAAACCCCTCATGAGCGGCTCTTCATTTTTTCTAGGGGCACTACCACGGGAGTCTCACTTCCGGTGTGGCTGAGGACACCAGGCCCATTCCTCCTGAGGAAGCATGTCAGGGGGCACAAAACTGACCCCCTATTGAAAAGGTGCACCTCCTCCATTCCAACCCCCAGTATGCATTCGTGGAGTTCCCGGACGGTCGCCAGGACACAGTATCCCTTCGGGACCTGGCACCCGCTGGATCCAGCCCCCCCTACCCCTGCTGAGGAACCCCTTACCCCGTTCCCTATGCTGCCGCCCCCTCGCGCCCCCGATTCCGCAAGCTCACCCCACCGGTTCCACGCGCCAGAACCAGCCCGCCCCCAGCGCCCCCAGTCTCCGGTCGAGCCAGAGGTGTATAAAGTTCAGACGGGACCCGCCCCGGAGTCTGCCATTGTACCCCAGCTCTCAACACCCACCCAGCCACCGCAAGAGGCTGCAACCCTGGTGCTCCGCAGATCGAAAAGAACAATTCATCCACTGGACAGACTAACTCTGTGAGCCACCACCCCCGCCGGACTCGATTTTTTCACAGGGGATGAATGTGGTGAATGTGATTCACACCGGATTATAATCTGTATATACATGTGTCTGTATTGTAAGTGCAGTTGCACGACCTGTCCTCCAGGGGGAGTAGCTCTGGGAATGCTCGAGTTGTACGGGGCTTCTCCCGTGGCTCTGCCCAGGACCCCTCCCCCGGAAGCTGCTGTATAAAAGCTCAGTGCCACATGGTCAGCCGGCCAGTTCACCGAAAGTTCAATGGCTAATAGGCTGGCTCTGTTGTTAGTATATTAAAACCGCTATTCTAATCCTACAAGCACGTGTCCGTAGAATTGTTGGTTCCAACAAGAGAGATCTTGGGGTTCATGTCCACAGATCTCTGAAGGTTGCCACTCAAGTGAAATGAAAAAATGAAAATCGCTTATTGTCACAAGTCGGCTTCAAATGAAGTGACTGTGAAAAGCCCCTAGTCGCCACATTCCGGCGCCTGTTCAGGGAAGCTGATATGGGAATCAAACCGTGCTGCTGGCCTGCCTTGGTCTGCTTTCAAAGCCAGCGATTTAGCCCAGTGTGCTAAACCAGCCCCTCAGAGCCATGAAAAAGGCTTATAGAGTGTTAGTGTTTATTAACAGGGGGCTTGAGTTTAAGAGCCGTGGGGTTATGCTGCAACTATACATGACCCTGGTGAGACCACATTTGGAGTATTGTGTGCAGTTCTGGTCACTTCATTTTAGGAAGGATGTGGAAGCACTGGGAAGGGTGCAAAGGAGATTTACCAGGATGCTGCCTGGTTTGCAGGATAGGTCTTATGAGGAAAGGTTGAGGGGGCTAGGGCTTTTCTCTTTGGAGCGGAGGAAGGTGAGAGGCGACTTAATAGAGGTTTATAAGATGATGTGGGGTAGATAGAGTCGACGTTCAGAGACTATTTCCTCGGCTGGATGTAGCTGTTACAAGGGGGCATAACTATAAGGTTCAGGGTGGGAGATATAGGAGGGATGTCCAAGGTAGGTTCTTTACTCAGAGAGTGGTTAGGGTGTGGAATGGACTGCCTGCTGTGATAGTGGAGTCGGACACTTTAGGAACTTTCAAGCGGTTATTGGATAGACACATGGAGCACACCAGAATGACAGGGAGTGGGATAGCTTGATCTTGGTTTCGGACAATGCTCGGCACAACATCGAGGGCCGAAGGGCCTGTTCCGTGCTGTACTGTTCTATGTTCTATGTTCTATGTACTAACATCAAACTTACCTCTCAGAGGGAGGTAAGAGATTGCTGTGTGTTATGTTTCACAGAGACATGGCTCACCCCCGCCTCACTGGACTGTGCCATACATCCTGAAGGCTTCTCAATTCACCGGGTGGACCCCACTGCATCTTCAGGCAAAGCGAAGGGTGGAGGGGTTTGCCTCCTCATCAACTCCTCCTGGTGCTTGGATGTGGCGACCTTGGCGACCTACTGCTCCCTGGACCTAGAATACCTGACCGTGAAGTGCCGCCCATACTATCTTCCACGTGAGTTCACTTCAGCCATTTTCACAGCGGTCTACAGCCCATCCCAGGCAGAAGTGAGGAAGGCACTGGACGAACTGTACACAGTTATAAACAACTATGAAACAGAACACCCGGAGGCCTTGTTCATCGTGGCCGGAGACTTCAACAAGGCGAACGTCAAGAGTGTACTGCCAAAATTCCACCAGCACATCCCCTGTCCCACCAGGGGTGACAACACTCTTGACCACTGCTACTCAAAAATCAAGGGCGCCAACCGTTCCATCCCCTGACCGCAATTTGGGAAATCAGACCATAAGACTGCGCTCCTTCTCCCGGCATACAAGCAGAAACTCAAGCGGGAGAATCCAGCTAAGAAGGTCGTGCACTGCTGGTCCGAGGAAACAGAAGAGCTTAGACAGTGGATTCGTAAATGTTTAAGAAATCAGCGACCAACTTAAATGAGTATGCCACCACCGTCACAGACTTCATCAACAAATGTGTGGAAGACTGCGTGCCAAAGAAAGCAGTACTTACGTTTCATCAACCGGAAACAATGGCTCAATTGCGAGATTGACTGCCTACTGAAGGTCAGATCTGAGGCGTTCAAGTCAGGCGACCCTGACCTATACAAGAAATCCAGGTACGACCTCCGCAAAGTCATCCAGGATTCCAAGAGAGAATATCAGACCAAGCGAGAGTCACAGACTAGCGTTACAGACTCTCGTCGGTTGTGGCAAGGCCTAAACATAATGGGCTACAAAGCGAAGCCGAGCAGTATCTCGGGCAGCAGCGCACCCATCCCCGATGAACTCAATACATTCTATGCTCGGTTCGAGCAGTAAATCATTGATCCACTGTTGAGTGCCCCAGCAGCCCATAACTCACCCATACCCACTATCACAGCTTCCGAAGTCAGATCGGCCTTCCTGAAAGTGAACCCTCGGGAGGCGACGGGTCCGGACGGGATCCTCAGTCGTGCACTCAGAGCCTGCACGGACCAGCTGGCAGATGTGTTTGCGGACATCTTTAACCTGTCCCTAGTCCGCACTTAGGTCCCCTCCTGCTTCAAGAAGACCACCATCTTCTGGTGCCAAAGAAGAACCAGGCAACGTGCCTCAATGACTATGGCCCGGCAGTTGTAATGAAGTGCTTTGAGAGGTTGATCATGAAGCGCATCACCTCCATACTCCCAGAACGTCTAGATCCATTGCAATTCGCATACCGTCGCAACCGATCCACAGCAGACGCCAACTCCCTGGCCCAACATTCATCCCGAGAGCATTATAGAACAGACCAGCCCAGAACAGGCCCTTCGGCCCTCGATGTTGTGCCGAGCAATGATCACCCTACCTAAACCCACGTAACCTGTATACCCGTAACCCAGCAATCCCCCCATTAACCTTACACTACGGGCAATTTAGCATGGCCAATCCACCTAACCCGCACATCTTTGGACTGTGGGAGGAAACCGGAGCACCCGGAGGAAACCCACGCACACACGAGGAGGAAGTGCAGACTCCACACAGACAGTGACCCAGCCGGGAATCGAACCTGGGACCCTGGAGCTGTGAAGCAGTGATGCTAACCACCATGCTACCGTGAGGCCCCATCTCGACAACAAGGACTCCAACATGACAAAACACGACCATAGTGGGTCAGATGTCAAACAACGATGAATCGGAGTACAGGAGGGAGATAGAGAACCTCGTGGAGTGGTACAACGACAACAATCTATCCCTCAGGGCAGCACGGTGGCGCAGTGGTTAGCACTGCAGTCTCACGACACTGATGTCCCAGGTTCAATCCCGGCTCTGGGTCACTGTCCGTGTAGAGTTTGCACATTCTCCCCGTGTTTGCGTGGGTTTCGTCCCCATAACCCAAAGATGTTGAGGTTAGGTGGATTGGCCACACTAAATTGCCCCTTAATTGGAAAAAATGAATTGGGTACAAGAAAAAACCAATCTCTCCCTCAATGTCAGCAAAACTAAAGAGCTGGTCATTGACTTCAGGAAGCAAAGTATCGTACACACCCCTGTCTGCATCAACGGGGCCGAGGTGGAGATGGTTAGCAGTTTCAAATTCCTAGGGGTGCACATCTCCAAAAATTTGTCCTGGTCGACCAACGTCAAAGCAACCACCAAGAAAACACAACAGCGCCTATACTTCCTCAGGAAACGAAGGAAATTTGGCATGTCCATATTAACCCTTACCAACTTTTACAGATGCACCATAGAAAGCATCCTATCTGGCTGCATCACAGCCTGGTATGGAAACTGCTCGGCCCAGGACCGCAAGAAACTTCAGAGAGTCGTGAACACAGCCCAGTCCATCACACGAACCTGCCTCCCATCCATTGACTCCATCTACACCTCCCGCTGCCTGGGGAAAGCGGGCAGCATAATCAAAGACCCCTCCCACCCGGCTTACTCACTCTTCCAACTTCTTCCATCGGGCAGGATACACAAAAGTCTGATAAAATGCACTAACAGATTCATAAACAGCTGCTTCCCCGCTGTTACCAGACTTCTGAATGACCCTCTTATGGACTGAGCTGACCTCTTCACACATGATTTCTATTGAGTAGTGCTACACTCTGCATATTGACCCGATGCCTGTGACTATGTATTTACATTGTGTATTTATGTACACCCTATGTTTTTTCATCTATGGAACGATCTGTCTGGACTGTACACAGAACTATACTTTTCACTGTACAGCGGTACACGTGACAATAAAAACAAATCCAAATGATAGGGTTTACACCGTGAGGCTAAGCCCGTTCCACCCATTGCTGCAGGTGTGCGTTCTGATTTTGGCTGCCCATATTTATATTTTTAATCATCAACTGGGGACTCAGAACCTCAATGCTGGCGCTCCGGTCGAGTCCTACTCCCTCAGAGTCGTGTTCCCCCCCCCCCCCCCCCCCCCCCATCCCCCACCAGACCAATAGCAAATTATCCTGGCTTCACATACCTTGGATACCAGTTACCTGTGTCAGCAGCTCACATCCGGAACTACACTCAGAGGGACATGGTCCTGTTTAAAGTGAAGCAGATGGTTTTAATTAGCTGGCATTATAACTCCGAGCAGCTCAGACTTTGCCAACTGAGGACAGACAGATTCAGTTGCAAAGACGGGGTATTAAACTGGAGTTCCCGGCTGGTGGTACGACCCCCAGCAAGGGAGTCGCTACTGCAAGAATTGCACAGTGCGCCTCCTGGTTAAGCCAAAATGAAGATGTTGGCTATGAGCTACATATGGTGACTGGGCAGAGACAAAGACACCGGGAATCTGGTCCACCAATGTGCCTGTTGCCAGTCACAGCAGACCCTGCCACCTGCAGCTCAACTTCATCCCTGGGACTGGCTGGGCCGTCCTTGGCCAAGATTGCACGTGGACTTTGCTGGTCCTTTCCGAGAAAAACTGGAGATGCCAACTCCAAGTGGTTAGACGTGCAGGAAATGAGCACGATGACTTTGGCAGGCGCCATCGAAACCTTGGGATGGATTTCTGCGATTCATGGCCTCCTAGAGGATCGAGTTTTGGAGTACAGTACTGTGTTTACGGCGTGGAATTCCAACCTTGCACCCAGACTGCGGCACATCCGCAGGGCACCCATCACCCGGCCTCGAACGGTCTGGCAGAAAGAATGGTGCGATCTCTCGCGCTGAAAAAGGAGCCGGACACCCCACTGCGTCTCAAGTTCATCCTTTAATACAACATCACCGCACCCGCCCCCCACCGCCCCCCCCCCCCGCCGCCCCAACACCACCACTACCACCACCATATTACAAGTGGAGACACACCAGCGGAGCTGTTGCTAGGCCTCCGTCTCTGAACTCGGCTGGGCCTGGTGTTCCCCAATTTGGCGCGGGAGAGTGGAGGTGAGGTGAGCCACGCAAAGGAAATGCGACTCGGCCAAAGCAGATGAGCTAGTTTTCTCAGTTACAAACTTTGGGGTTGGACCAACATGGGAGAATTGTAGCAAGGTCTGGGCCGATGTCTCATTTGTTGGACCTACAGGGGGGGGGGGGGGGGAGAGGTGCGAAAGCGGGTGGCTCACCGAAGAGGGAGAGTCTGTTTCGCCGACAGCAACGCACGGGGATCCAGGGGCTGCTCCCAATGTTTCTTCACCAGAGCCAGAAATGAGGGAAGCGGGGATTTAAGACGAGGCCCCTCTCGCTACTTCAGAGGGAAGGGGAGAAGGTGCCGGTACCAACGCACTCTCTGAGCCCACTGACAACCGTCTTGTTGCTAACGATACCACTACCTTGATGGTGGAAGAACCTGTCTGTGAACTGATGCTTTCCATCAAACATCGGAAGTCACATGACAGTCTGACCTTATGAAAAACTGTACCCTATTTGTGATTCTTTTTGAGGTTCTGACCTTGTAAATAGTTATCTGTTATTGTTTTGTAATGTATATAGTATTGAAGGAATTGAGTGGGGACGAATGTGGTACCATGGCCCCTTTAAAGGGCAGGTGTTCGCAGGCCATGTGACCCACCCAGGGCCTATCGTGTGGGAGCGCATAAGTCCTGGCCAATGGAAAGGAAGCGTGGGGCCCAGGGAGCAGGGGCCCCATGAGTGGGGGCCTCGGAGTCAAGGTGTAAAGACCTGTATTGTAACTGTTGTTATTTTAAATAGTTTAACCTCATTGTTTGTTCAAATAAATTACTTTGTGATTTAAGCAGCCTCCTTGTTAATACCTTGTGCTGTTGCAGTTACTATAAGATCAGCCATGATCGTATTAAATGGCGAAGCAGGCTCGAGGGGCTGAATGGTCTACTGCTCCTTGCTCCTATCTTTGTATGTATGTATAAACTGGGGTCAATGACGAGCGGAAAGACATGTAATGAAATGGCTCAGGTACAACCGAGGTACATTCCTGCAAAGGGGAACTGTAGCGTAAAAATTCCAGAGCTTCCTGGATGACAAAGAAATTAGAGAATAGAATGAAATGGGATAAGGGGACCTATAACAGGTTCCAGCTTGACAAGGATGTAATTGTACTAGAGAGGGTGCAGAGAAGATGCACCAGGATGTTGCCTGGGTTGGAGCATTTCAACTATAAACAGAGGCTGGTTAGGCTGGGGTTGTTTTCCTTTGAGCAGAAGAGGATGAAGAGGGAACCTGATTGGGGCGTACAAGAGAGGTAAGTGCAGTGCAATCACAAGCTTGAGTGATTGGAATGCACATAGTGCTTGGAATGCACTTACCTCTCTTTGCAGTGGTCAATGTTTGTAAACATTGGGGTTTCATCACTTCGGCCACTGAAAGGAAGGGAGATGAATGGATCAAAGCTGTAGATGGTTTGTTGAAGCTGTCAATCACAGACCACTATTAGAAAGTTATGAATGGCTTGCATCTGATGGATTTTTGGGAACCTGATGCAGGTCACATCTCTTTTCCTTCCAGGAATGGACATGTGGAGTTTTAAGGTAAGTGTTACAGATCTCATTCTTCTCATGCCTCTTTCTGGACTTCTCTCTAGCTTCCTGACTGGGGTCTCTTTTCGAGGGGGGTGGGGGGTCCCGTTAGGCAAGGAATCCCTGTGGGGCATCCCCCGATTATAATGGTCTCTGTAGGGTGTCGCTATATTACAGAGATTCCTGCTGGGATCCCTGTGGGGGTCTCCCTATTACAGGGGCCCTTGTGGGGGGTCTCCCTATTACAGGGCTCCCTGTGATGGTGCCCCTCTTGCAGGAGACTTTGTGAGGATCCCTTTGGTCAGGGGTCCCTGGGGGTCCCTATTACAGGGGTCCCTGGGGGTCCCTCTTACAGGGAACCTTGTGGGGATCCCTTTGGTCAGGGGGCCCTGTGGGGGGTCTCCCTATTAGAGGGGTGCCTAGGGGTCTCTATTACAGGGATCCCGGTCAGATCACCCCTGTACTTGGGGTTGGGGGGGCACCCAGGTAATTTGGGGGTTCGAGGCTGGTTTGCAGTGTTGGGAGGGGTGGGGGTGGCCACAGGACCTCACTATTGGGCTGCCATCTCAAAACATCGGCCCACTATCAGAATGCCTCTGGAATGCCTCATACTCCACGCCATGCATGGCAAGGCATACAGAATTGCTTGCCGATTTGCACTCCTGGGAGGATCATAAATTGGTTGCAATTCAGCTCCGGAAGGGAGGAGAAAAATCTCTCAAATGGAGAATCCAACCACATGGACAGCATGGTAGCACAGTGGTTAGCACAATTGCTTCAGGGTTCCAGGTTTGATTCCCGGCTTGGGTCACTGTCTGTGCGGAGTCTGCACGTTCTCCCCGTGTGTGAGTGGGTTTCCTCCGGGTGCTCCGGTTTCCTCCCACAGTCCAAAGATGTGCAGGTTAGGTGGATTGGCTGTGATAAATTGCCCTTAGTGTCCAAAATTGCCCTTAATGTTGGGTGGAGTTACTGGGTTATGGGGATAGGGTGGAGGTGTGGGCTTGGGTAGGGTGCTCTTTCCAAGAGCCGATGCAGACTCGATGGGCTGAATGGCCTCCTTCTGCATTGTAAATTCTATGAAACTATGAAGCATGACTCTAATATAAAGGAGAATGAGGCTGAATATAAAAAGAC
The DNA here is from genome assembly GCF_902713615.1 of Scyliorhinus canicula. NCBI lineage: Eukaryota > Metazoa > Chordata > Chondrichthyes > Carcharhiniformes > Scyliorhinidae > Scyliorhinus > Scyliorhinus canicula. Next base: position 15,453,946 of record NC_052148.1, on the reverse strand, counting down.
CAGACAAAAAGTAAAGAGGGAGGTAAAAGAAGCAACGGGAGAGAACAAATAATTTAGCTGCTGAGAGAAAAGGGAATCACCTTCTCCAGACACTTTGATATTAAATGGGTTGTCAGAGGAATGTAGCCCATTGGGGTCCGAAATGGAAATCTAGTTGCAGAGGTAGAAGACATCGCTGGGTTCTAAGTAAGAACTTTGTATTGATGTTCACCAAGGAAGAGGACTTTGTTAAAGCTCAGATAATGGAGGGAGAAAAAGAGACACACTGCCAAAGCTTTTTGTCTCGCACTCATCAGCCCAGATTCGCAGGAATACCAAAATAACAATGTATCTGTTTTTATGCCAGAAGCTACATACATTCACACACACAGGGTCCTGTCCTTTGCTGACAGAAAATGAAATGAAAATCGCTTATTATCACGAGTAGGCTTCAATGAAGTTACTGTGAAAAGCCCCTAGTCGCCACATTCCGGCGCCTGTTCAGGAGACTGGTACGGGAATTGAACCGTGCTGCTGGCCTGCCTTGGTCTGCCTTCATAGCCAGGGATTTAGCCCTGTGCTAAACCAGCCCCCAAGGAGTGTACCCATGCATTGCACCTTTTTAAATTAAATGAAAACTTGTGGGACGGCCATTCCCTGGTTCATTCCCCATGGCAATAGCTTGACCAGAGTTGACCCACCTAGTTTGAATTCAAACAAAAGCTTGGCAGTTAATTGTTCCCCGGTGCATTCTCCATGGCAGTGCCTCCACCAATCAGAGTCCATATGCAAACCAATCAACAGTCTCTTCTCATTCAGTATCAATTGTTGTTCCCTTAGAGATTTAGCATTCTTGAATATATGTCTTGGAGTCATAAAGTCATAGATGTTTACAGCATGGAAACAGGCCCTTCGGCCCAACTTGTCTATGCCGCCCAGTTTCTGTCACTAAGCTAGTCCCACTTGCCCGCATTTGGCCCATATCCCTCAATACCCACACTGCCCATGTAACAGTCTAACTGTTTTTTAAAGGAAATAATTGTACCTGCCTCTACCACTGCCTCTGGCAGCTCATTCCAGATGTTCACCACCCTCTGTGTGAAAGATTTCCCCTCTGGTCTCTTTTGTATCTCTCCCCTGTCACCTTAAACCTATGCCCTCTAGTTCTAGACTCCTCTACCTTTGGGAAAAGATGTTGATTATCTACCTTATCTATGCCCCTCATTATTTTATAAACCTCTATAAGATCACCCCTAAGCCTCCTACGCTCCAGGAAAAAAATTCCCAGCCTCTCCTTGTAGCTCAGACCATTAAGTCCTGGTAGCATCCTCCTAAATCTCTTCTGCACTCTTTCTAGTTTAACAATATCCTTCCTACAATAGGGTGACCAGAACTGAACACAGTATTCCATGTGTTGTCTGACTAATGCTTGTACAACTTCAACAAGATGTCCCAATTTCTGTATTCAGTATTCTGACCAATGAAACCTAGCATGCTGAATGCCTTCTTCACCACCCTGTCCACCTGCGACTCCACCTTCAAGGAGCTATGAACCTGTACTCCTAGATCTCTTTGTTCTGTAACTCTCCCCAACTCCCTCCCATTAACTGAGTAAATCCTGCCCTGATTTGATCGACCAAAATGCATCACCTCACATTTATCCAAATTGAACTCCATCTGCCATTCATCAGCCCACTGGCCCAATTGGTCAAGATCCTGTTGCAATCTTATATAACCTTCTTCATTACCCACTATGCCGCCAATCTTGGTGCCATCTGAAAACTTACTAACCATGGTAGCAGGGTAGCATGGTGGTTAGCATAAATGCTTCACAGCTCCAGGGTCCCAGGTTCGATTCCCGGCTGGGTCACTGTCTGTGTGGAGTCTGCACGTCCTCCCCCTGTGTGCGTGGGTTTCCTCTGGGTGCTCCGGTTTCCTCCCACAGTCCAAAGATGTGCGGGTTAGGTGGATTGGCCATGCTAAATTGCCTGTAGTGTCCTAATAAAAGTAAGGTTAAGGGGGGGGGGGGGTTGTTGGGTTATGGGTATAGGGTGGATACGTGGGTTTGAGTAGGGTGATCATGGCTCGGCACAACATTGAGGGCCGAAGGGCCTGTTCTGTGCTGTACTGTTCTATGTTCTATGCCTCCTACATTCTCATCCAAATCATTAATATCTATAACAAATAACAGTGGACCCAGCATCGATCCCTGAGGCACACCGCTGGTCACAGGCCACCAGTTTGAAAAACAACCTTCCACAACCACCCTTTGGCTACGGTTGCCAAGCCAATTTTGTATCCAATTGACTACCTCACCCTGGATTCCGTGAGATTTAACCTTTTGCAACAACCTACCCTGCGGTACCTTGTCAAAGGCCTTGCTAAAGTCCAGGCAGACAACATCGACTGCACTGCCCTCATCTACCTTCTTGGTTACCCCTTCAAAAAACTCAATCAAATTGGTGAGACATGACTTTTCCCTTACAAAGCCATGCTGACTTTCCCTAATTAGCCCTTGCCTGTAGATCCTAGACTACAGACTACCTTCTAACAATTTACCTTCTACAGAAGTAAGGCTAAGCCAGTCTAGTTCCCAGGCTGAAACCTGCAGCCCTTCTTAAACAAGGGCACAACATTTGCTACCCTCCAATCTTCAGGCACCTCTCCTGTCGCTGTCGATGATTCAAATATCTCAGCTAGGGGGCTGGCAATTTCCTCCCCAGCCCCCCACAATGTCCTGGGATACATTTCATCAGGTCCTGCCTTAATGACTAACATCCAGTGGCTCTGACATCCATCATCATGAAGTGCTTCGAAAGGTTAGTCATAGCATGAATCAACTCCAGCCTCCCGGATTGCCTTGATCCACTACAGTTCGCCTACTGCTGCAACAGGTCCACAGCAGACGCCATCTCCCTGGCCCTGCACCCTACCCTGGAACACCTAGATAACAAAGACACCTTTGTCAGACTCCTATTTATCGATTACAGCTCAGCCTTCAACACCATCATTCCAACGAAACTCATCTCTAATCTCCGTGGCCTTGGCCTCAGCTCCTCCCTCTGCGACTGGATCCTGAACTTTCTAACCCACAAACCACAATCAGTAAGGATAGGCAACACCTCCTCCACGATCATCCTCAACACTTGTGCCGCACAAGGCTGTGTCCTCAGCCCCCTACTATACTCCTTATACACCTATGGCTGTGTGGCCAAATTCCCCTCCAACTCGATTTGCAAATTTGCTGATGACACCACCGTAGTGGGTCGAATCTCAAACAATGACGAGACAGAGTACAGGAATGAGATAGAGAATCTGGTGAACTGGTGCGACAACAACAATCTCTCCCTCAATGTCAACAAAATGAAGGAGATTGTCATCGATTTTAGGAAGCGTAGTGGAGAACATGCCCCTGTCTACATCAATGGGAACGAAGTAGAAAGGGTCGAGAGCTTCACGTTTTTAGGTGTCCAGATCACCAACAACCTGTCCTGGTCCCCCCATGCCGACACTATAATTAAGAAAGCCCACCAACGACTCTACTTTCTCAGAAGACTAAGGAAATTTGGCATGTCACCTACGACTCTCACCAACCTCTACAGATGCACCATCAAAAGCATTCTTTCTGGTTGTATCACAGCTTGGTATGGAGCCTGCTCTGCCCAAGACTGCAGGAAACTACAAAAGGTCGTGAATGTAGCCCAGTCCATCACACAAACCAGCCTCCCATCCATTGACTCTATCTATAATTCCCGCTGCCTCGGAAAGGCAGCCAGCATAATTAAGGACCCCACGCACCCCAGACATACTTACTTCCACCTTCTTCCGTCAGGAAAAAGATGCCAAAGTTTGAGGTCACGTACCAACCGACTCAAGAACAGCTTCTTCCCTGCTACCATCAGACTTTTGAATGGACCACCTTGTATTAAGTTGATCTTTTCTCTACACCTTGCTATAACTGTAATATTATATTCTGCAGTCTCTCCTTCCTTCCCTATGTACGATATGCATTGTTTGTACAGCATGCAAGAAACAACACTTTTCACTGTATACTGATATACGTGACAATAATAAATCAAATCAAATCACCACTTTTTATTTCCCCAATTTCCCGAACATTAGTGCCTTTTTCAACAGTAAATACGGAGGAGAAATATTCATTTAGGACATCTCCCATCCCTTACGGATCTGCACATAGATGACCTTGTTTATCCTTAAGAGGCCCTACCCTCTCCCTCGTCATCCTTTTACACTTTATGGGCGGATTTCTCCCCTACCTGGTGTGACGGAGGGTCCCGGCGTAGGGGAGTGGTGCCAACCACTCAGGGGTCGGGCCTCCCCAAAGGTGGGGAATTCTCCCCACCTTTGAGGGCCAGCCCCGCGCCGGAGGGGTTGGCACCAGAAGACCGGCGCAAAAAACCAGCGCCCCCGGCAGCGGGGCTGGCCGAAAGGCTTTTGCCGGTCCGCGCATGCACCGGCAGTGATGTCAGCGGCAGCTGGCCACTGACATCACAGCCGGCGCATGCGCGATGTGGGGTTCTCTTCCTCTTCCGCCATGGCGAAGGCAGTGGCGGCTGCGGTGGAGAAAGAGTTCACCCAGGGCACTGGCCCGGAGTCTGAGCGGGGGGCCCCGATCGCGGGCCAGGCCACCGTGGTGGCACCCCCCGGGGGTTGATCGCCCCCCCCCCCCCCCCCCCCCCCCCCCCAGGGCCCGCTCGCGCTGCTGATCCCGCCGTTCCAGAGGTGGTTCAAACCTCGGCGGCGGGAGAGGCCTACCAGCGGCGGGACTTCGGCCCATCCAGGCTGGAGAATCACCGCAGGGGCCTCTCCGATCGGAGTGGTGAGATTCCCGCCACCGCCACTTCCCGGGTGGCGGAGAATCTCTGCCACGGCGGGGGCGGGATTTTCGGTGCCCCCAGGCGATTCTCCGACCCTTCTGGGGGTCGGAGAATTTCGCCCTATGTATCTGTAAAAGCTCTTTGGATTTTCCTTTGCCTTATCTGCCAAGACAATCTCATGTCCCCTTTTTGCCCTCCTGATTTCTCTCTTAACTCTACCCCGACAAGCCCTATACTGTTCAAAGGATCCATTTGATCCCAGCTGCCTACGCATGTCATATACCTCCTTCTTCCTTTTGACCATGGCCTCAATACCCCGAGTCATCCAGGGTTCCCTCCTTCTACCAGCCTTACCCTTCACTCTCAGAGGAATGTGCTCACCTTGAACCCCAGTTAACACCTTTCTGAAAGATTCCTACTTCCCAGCTGTCCCCTTGCCTGCAAATAGGCTCCTCTCCAATTAACTTTTGAAAGTTGCCGCCAAATACCCTCGAAATTGGCCTTGCCCCAACTTAGAATTTGAACTTTAGGTCCAGACCCATCATTCCCCACGGCTATCTTAAAACTAATGGTCACTGGTCCCAAAGTGATCCCTCACTGACACTGCCATCACCTGCTCTTCCTTATTGCCCAAGAGGAGGTCAAGGTTTCCCCCCTCTCTGGTCGGACCATCCACGTATTGAATGAGAAATTCCTCCTGAATACACTCAACAAATTTCTCTCCATCCAAGCCCCTAAATGCTATAACCGTCCCAGTCAATGGTGGGAAAGTCCCCAACCATTACCACCCAATGTTTCTTGCAGCTATCTGTAATCTCCTTACATATTTGCTCCTCAATTTCCCGCTGACTATTTGGGGGCCTGTAGTACAATCCTATCAAAGTGATCTCTCCCTTCTTATTTTTCAGTTCTACCCATACAGACTCAGTGGGCAAACCCTCGGATATATCCTCTCTCTGTACTGCCGTGATACTGTGCAGAATCAAAATCCCAACTCCCCCTCCTCTCTTACCTCCTGTTCTATTTTTCCTGTAGCATCTGTACCCCGGAACATTGAGCTGCCAGCCCTGCCCCTCCTTTAGCCATGTTTCAGGAATAGCTATAATATCCCAGTTCCATGTACCTATCCATGCCCTGAGTTCATCTGCCTTGCCCGTTCGGCCTCTTGATTTGAAATAAATGAAGTTCAATCTGTTTCTCTGCCTTCCACTTTTCTCCTTCCTGACTTTTGTTTCTATCCTCTCTTTACTACCCTTCGACTTCCTGCATTGGCTCCTATCCCCCTGCCACATTAGTTTAAACCCTTCCCAACAGCGTTTATAAACAACCGCCCTCGGACATCGGTTCCAGTCCTGCCCAGGTCGAGACCGTTCGATTTGTACTGGGCCCATCTCCCCAGAACCGGTTCCAATGACCCAAAATTCTGAATCCCTCCCTCCTGTGCCATCTCTCAAGCCATGCGTTCATCCTGTCTATCCTGTCATTCCTACTCTGACTGTCATGTGGCACTGGTAGCAATCCCGAGATTAGTACCTTTGAGGTCCTACTTTTTAGTTTATCTCCCAACTCCCTAAATTCAGTATGTAGGACCTCATCCCGTTTTTTACCTAGATCGCTGATGCCTAGATGCACCATGACAGGTGGCTGTTCACCCTCCCCCTTTAGAATGTCTTGCAGCCGCTCTGAGACATCCAGGACCCTTGCACCCGGGAGGCAACATACCTTCCTGGAGTCTCTATTGCCTCCGCAGAAATGCCAGTCTACTCCCCTCACATTTGAATCCCCTATCACTATAGTCCTGCCATTCTTCTTCCTGTCCTCCTGCGCAGCAGAGCCAGCCACGGTGCCATGAACCTGGCTCCTGCTGGCTTCCCCTGGTGGGCCATCTCCCCCAACATAATCCAAAACGGTATACCTGTTTTGGAGGGAGATGACCGCGGGGGACCCCTGCACTGCCTTCCTCGTCTTCCTCTGTCTGATGGTCACCCATTTCCTATCCCCCTCAGCACTCTTTATCTGCGGTGTGACCAATTCGCTAAAAGTGCTATCCGTGACTTCCTCAGCATCGTGGATGCTCCAAAGTGAGTCCATCCGCCGCTCCAGAGCCGTCATGCAGTCTAACAGTAGCTGCAGCTGAACACACTTCTTGCACATGAAGGGGCCAAAGTCAGTGGACGTGTCCCTGAGCTTCCACATCGCACACGAAGATTGGTCTGGGATCTCGTGCCATGGCTTAAACCTTAGGTTAACAATGCCAAAAAACAAAAGCAAAACAAAAAAATAGACAAATGAAAAGAAAAGAAACACTACTTACCAGTCACCACTACTTACCAGATAGATTCAAATTTAGCAGGTCCCCTCTTAGCCAAGCTAAGTGATGTCACTCTTCAGATTCTCCCCAGCCTAAACCTCAGTTTCACCCCTTACCCACTTACCTTCCCAAGATGCCGTTGGTCCAACCACTCGTCTCCGCTCCTGAAAAGCCAGAAGAACGAAAACAAAACGAAAGGGGAAAAGCGCCTCCTCCCACTCTGCACCGAATTACCAAGTTCCAATTCTCACTCGGGCTCTCTCTCACTCAGGATGTCTCGAACTTCACCGTGTGCAAAGCTTGTATATATATATATATACCTATTCTCAATCAGTAAAGTGATGGAAGGGGTCATCAACAGCCTTATCAAATGGCACGTATGTGTGTGTATTTGTGTCTCTTCAATTTTTAAAACATATTTTTTATTGTCACAAGGAGACAATGAAGTTACTGTGAAAATCCCCTCGTCGCCACATTCCGGCGCCTGTTCGGGTACACAGAGGGAGAATTCAGAATGTCCAATTCACCTAACAGCACGTCTTTCGGGACTTGTGGGAGGAAACCGGAGCACCCGGAGGAAACCCACGCAGACACGGGGAGAACGTGCAGACTCCGCACAGACAGTGACCCAAGCCGGGAATCGAACCTGGGACCCTGTTGCTGTGAATCAACGGTGCTAACCACTGTGGTGTGTGGCTATCTATGCACTTGTGTGTCTGTGGGTCTGTACGTGTGTTTTTCTGTCTGTATGTCTGCATGTGTGTGTGTTTTTTTTTGTTTACAAGATGTGGGTAACGCATGGATCCAGCATTTATTGCCCATCCCTAACTGCCCTTCAGAAGGGAGTGTTGAGCTGCCTTCTTGAACCACTGCAGCCCTTGAGATTTCTGTACACCCACAATGCTGTTGGGGAGGAAGTTCCGGGAATATGACCCAGTGACAGTGAAGGAACGGAGAGATATTTCCAAGTCAGGGTGGTGAGTGACTTGGAGGGGAACTTCCAAGTGGTGGTGTCCCCAGTATCTCCTGCCCTTGTCCTTCTAGATGATAGCGGTCGTGGGTTTGGAAGGTGCTGACTGAGGAACCTTGGCGAGTCCGTGCTGTGTATCTTGGTAGACACGGCTGCCACTGTTCGTCGGTGGTGGAGGATTTGACTGTTTGTGGAAGAAGGAACAATCAAGCGGGGCTGCTTTGTCCTGGATGGTGTTGAGCTTCTTGAGTGTTGTTGGAGCTGCACTCACCCAGGCAAGTGGAGAGTGTTCCATTACACTCCTTACTTGTGCCTTGTAGATGGTTGGCCGGCTTTGGGCTTCCTTGAGTCAAAGAAAATGTAAGTTTATTAGTTACTCAAACTGGAGGAAAATAATAAACACACGTCACACAGACACAGATCAGATAGGAGAAGCTGAGTCCAAATAAAAATTTAAAAATAGATACAAATCAGTCCTTGTCTTGATCGTGAGAATAGGTGGTGGCTTAAAGTTGGGTGATTTTGGTGTAGCTGATGTTTAGCAGATTCACAGTCTGTTGGAGACACTGGCTGGCTTGTCTGGGAAGGAGGAATCTCTGCAGGGTGGCTGAAGAGGCTGTGCTGTCGCCATTTCACTTCTGGGGCGAAATTCTCTGCAGACCGTCGTAACGCGGGTTTCCGGCGAGAAAAATCGGTGTACATGACTCCGGCGTCGGGGCCTTCTTTTAGGCCGCTATTCTCCGTTCCCGGAGGGGCCAGCAGCTGACTGACGCGATACGCGTCAGTTTCACCAGCTGCGGAAGTGGTGAGACCCGGCGTATTTTGGAGGAGGAGGAGGAGAGAGACAGACCCGGCATTTGGGGGGGGGGGGGGGGGGGGGGGGGGGGGGGGGGGGGGGGGTTCCGGCATTTGGGGGGGGGGGGGGGTTCCGGCATTTGGGGGGGGGGTTGCGGCATCGGGGGGGGGGGGGTTGCGGCATCGGGGGGGGGTTTGCGGCATCGGGGGGGGGTTGCGGCATCGGGGGGGGGTTGCGGCATCGGGGGGGGCTGCGGCATCGGGGGGGGTTGGGGGCAGCGGCATCGGGGGGGGTTTGGGGGCAGCGGCGTGCAGAGAGGGGGGGCGACGGATGCCCGGGGCCAACGCACCGTCGCCCTCCCCCTCTGTACGCCGCTGCCCCCTACCCCAACCACCCCCCCCTCACCACCCCTACCTCCCTCCCTCCCCACCACCCCTACCCCCCTCCCCACCACCCCTACCTCCCTCCCCACCACCCCTACCCCCCTCCCCACCACCCCTACCCCCCTCCAACGCCGCCCCCCATCTCTCGCAACGCCGCAACCCCCCCCCCCTCAACGCCGGGTCCCCCCCCTCAACGCCGGGTCCCCCCCCCTCAACGCCGGGTACCTACCCCCCTCAACGCCGGGTCCCCCCCCTCAACGCCGGGTCCCCCCCCCCCTCAACGCCGGTACCCACACCCCGTCCCCCTCCCTCTGAAGGCCGGTACCCACACCCCCCCCTCTCTCCTCCTCCCCCCTTCCTTCTCCCCCCCTTCCTTCCTCCTCCCCCCCTTCCTTCCTCCGTCCCCCTTCTTCCTCCTCCCCCCCTCCTTCCTCCCCCCCCCCCCCTTCCTTCCTCCCCCCCTTCCTTCCTCCCCCCCTTCCTTCCTCCGTTAGTGGGGGGGGTGCGGCGTTAGTGGGGGGTGGGGGGTGGGGGGGTGCGGCGTTGGAGGGGGGTAGGGGTGGTGAAGGGGGTAGTGGTGGTGAGGGGGGGTTGGGGTAGGGGCAGCGGCGTGCAGAGGAGGGGGGCGACGGATGCCCGGGGCCAACGCACCGTTGCCCCCCCTCTGCACGCAGCTGCCCCTACCCCAACCCCTTCCCCTCACCACCCCTACCCCCTTCACCACCCCTACCCCCCTCCAACGCCGCCCCCCATCTCTCGCAACGCCGCAACCCCCCCTCATCGCCGCAACCCCCCCCCCTCTCAACGCCGGGTCCCCCCCTCAACGCCGGTACCCACACCCCGTCCCCCTCCCTCTGAAGGCCGGTACCCACATCCCCCCCTCTCTCCTCCTCCCCCCCTTCTCTCCTCCTCCCCCCTTCCTTCCTCCTCCCCCCTTCCTTCCTCCTCCCCCCCTTCCTTCCTCCGTCCCCCTTCTTCCTCCTCCCCCCTCCTTCCTCCCCCCCCTTCCTTCCTCCCCCCCTTCCTTCCTCCCCCCCTTCCTTCCTCCGTTAGTGGGGGGGGGTGCGGCGTTAGTGGGGGGTGGGGGGTGGGGGGGTGCGGCGTTGGAGGGGGGTAGGGGTGGTGAAGGGGGTAGGGGTGGTGAGGGGGGGTTGGGGTAGGGGCAGCGGCGTGCAGAGGAGGGGGGCGACGGATGCCCGGGGCCAACGCACCGTCGCCCCCCCTCTGCACGCAGCTGCCCCTACCCCAACCCCCTCCCCTCACCACCCCTACCCCCTTCACCACCCCTACCCCCCTCCAACGCCGCACCCACACCACCCCCCACCCCCCACTAACGCCGGTCCCCCCCCCCCCACTAACGGAGGAAGGAAGGGGGGGAGGAGGAAGGAGAGGGGACGGAGGAAGGAAGGGGGGAGGAGGAAGGAAGGGGGGAGGAGGAAGGAAGGGGGGGAGGAGGAAGGAAGGGGGGAGGAGGAAGGAAGGGGGGAGGAGGAGAGAAGGGGGGGAGGAGGAGAGGGGGGGGTGTGGGTACCGGCCTTCAGAGGGAGGGGGACGGGGTGTGGGTACCGGCGTTGAGGGGGGGGACCCGGCGTTGAGAGGGGGGGGTTGCGGCGATGAGGGGGGGTTGCGGCGTTGCGAGAGATGGGGGGCGGCGTTGGAGGGGGGTAGGGGTGGTGGGGAGGGGGGTAGGGGTGGTGGGGAGGGGGTTAGGGGCGTTGGAGGGAGGTAGGGGTGGTGAGGGGGGGGTGGTTGGGGTAGGGGGCAGCGGCGTACAGAGGGGGGGGCGACGGTGCGTTGGCCCAGGGCATCCGTAGCCCCCCCTCTCTGCACGCCGCTGCCCCCGAACCCCCCCCGATGCCGCAACCCCCCCCGATGCCGCAACCCCCCCCGATGCCGCAACCCCACCCACGATGCCGCAACCCCCCCCGATGCCGCAACCCACCCCCCCGATGCTGCAACCCACCCCCCCCGATGCCGCAACCCACCCCCCCCGATGCCCCAACCCCCCCCCCCCCCCCCCCCCGATGCCGCAACCCACCCCCCGACACTGAACGGCGTCAACCATCATCAATGGTTGACGCCGTTTTAAAGCAACTGTGATTTTCGCCGACTTCGGGCCATCCGGGTCGGAGATTTGTGGAATCTAACAAAAAAATGAAATCCCGCCGGCGCCAGCTGTTTTCAGAGGCTGCCGGCGGGATTTGCACAGCGCCGGTTTTTGGCCGGTCAGAGATTTAAAAACCCTGCGGGAGCGGGAATAACGCCGCTGCCGGCCGATTCTCCGACCCTGCGTGGGGTCGGAGAATCCCGCCCCTGGTTTCTGATACGCAGAAGCAAGAGGGAGAGAAATATCTTACCTGTGTCTGTAGCAGCGACCGATTCTTCTCGATGTCTCACACACACACAGCACCCAGCACTCGCGTTTTTACCCACTTCCCCCCCTCCCGTGTGTCATAATATACACACAGGTATACGATGGCGCACAGACAGACATTGATTGACACACAGGATGATCAATGAACACACAGAACACAGCAGCCAATCACCAGACAAGACACGGCCACTATAAAGCCAGAGGGCACTAGTTTTCCCGGTCTCCTGGGATCCAGCCTCTGAGACAGTCAGAGTCTGTGAGCAACAACTGGAACATCCACCGTGTGGTAGTAAGATAGTCTGGTCAGGTTAGCCTCAGGTCTCCAGTCAACCCAGCATAGTGTCAACCCACAGTTCAAGTATGTTTAATAGTTAAGAGTTCAATAAAATAGAGTTGCATTTCTTCAAGTGTTGGAGCCTGTCTCTCTCACTGCTATGGTAAACGCAGTCCTCGCAGACCCAGCATACCCAACACATCCCCCTGTATTCCTGGAAAGGGGCAAAAGGCATATCTTGTGCCCAGAGTCGGTCCGTCTTTCATTTCAGTCCACTTGACATATTCTGAGATATTAATCAGCAGAGATGGAATTTTCAATCAGAGTTAACACGTGGCAATCAGTCTCTTGTCCCTGCAACAACGGCAGACTACAATCCAGTCTTTTGCATTTTCCATATCTTCCTTTCAAATGTCTCTGTTTGAAGTAGGCCATGACACCCTGCCAGGTGTGACACTCCATGTTCTCTCATGACCGGCCTGTCAAGTATAACCCACAAAGGCATTTTCCAGAAAGTGGTCACTTTACATTATCAGCCATCTTTCCATCAGTGTCTTTACTTGTCATTTTTTTAAAAACACAGGCCATCCTTAATAAAAGTTTAGTATGTCTATAGGTAGTTGGGACTTGCAGTCCACTGTCATGACAACACACACACACACAAGCACACACAGGCACACACACGTGGACAGACACACAAGGACAGACAGACATATACACAAATATACACTTAAACACAAATACAGCCACAGGCACATGCATACACACACACAAACACACAGATAGACTCACAAACAAGGACACAAACATTCACACAGACACAAGCACACTCACAGACACACATATACAAACAGATCCACACACACACAGACACCCAATCAAACGGCCACACATGCATACAGGCACATACATACACACACATAGCATCACACAAGCACAACATATATGCAGACCCAATCACATTTACAGATACATGTACACACACAGATACAAATAGGCACACAGACACACATGTATACACACCGATACAAACCCATACAGACACACACAGGAACACACAAACACACTCATAGGCATACATACAGCCACATACACACAAGCATATTCACAGACACACATACAAACTTGCACACAATAAAGAAGTAAGCACAAAGACGTGCACATTTAGATGCACACAGGTACACACCCATGCACACAGACACAGACACACGCAAAAGCACACACACACATATAGTCACACACACACAAACCCATACATCCAGACACACACTCACTGCAGACCATGCAATTCCTGTGCAGAACATTCTATTGCCACAGGGTGGAGCCAGAGTTCCACTCAAGCAGCACTGCTGGAATTCTGAAGCGCGGGTTGGAGAAAGTAATTATAGGGCAGAGACAGGCATTCAGCACAACAACTCAATGCTGTTTTCACTCCACAACAGCCTGCTCCCACCTCATCCTATCAAAACCACTTTCCATTCCTTCCTCCCTGATTTGCGAGCAGAGCTTTCCATTAAATGTATCAATGCCACTTGCCTCAGTCAGGGGCGAGGGGTAGCAGGGTAGCATTGTGGATAGCATAATTGCTTCACAGCTGCAGAGTCCCAGGTTCGATTCCCCGCTGAGTCACTGTCTGTGCGGAGTCTGCACGTTCTCCCGGTGTCTGCGTGGGTTTCCTCCGGGTGCTCCGGTTTCCTCCCACAGTCCAAAGATGTGCAGGTTAGGTGGATTGGCTGTGCTAAACTGCCCGTAGTGTCCAAAATTGCCCTTAGTGTTGGGTGGGGTTACTGGGTTATGGGGATAGGGTGGAGGTGTTGACCTTGGGTAGGGTGCTCTTTCCAGGAGCCGGTACAGACTCGATGGGCCAAATGACCTCCTTCTGCACTGTAAATTCTATGAAACCACCTCCTGTGAGAGAGGCTTCCATATTTTCACCATGGCCTGTGAAAAGCGGTTTCTCCTGAATTTCCCCAGCGGATTTACTAGTGACTGTCGCTCAGATCCCTACAAGTGGAAATATTTTCTCTACAGCTACAGCTCCTTCAACCTTTGAATCGCTTCCGTCATCGACTGTTCAATCTTTCTAGACAGCTTACGGTCCACAATTCTGGTTTATTATTCTTGTGAATCTTATTTTTTTTTGCAGTTCCCCCTTTGTTTCGGTATCCTTTTCCAGGTTTGGGGTATTTGTTATGGGATGTTTATGTGTCAGGATTTAACAGTGGCCGGTCAGGAACACTCAGGGCAGAATTGTGCCATTTTTGGTGGTGTCAGGCAGGGATTGTGAGATCAGCGGCAGGCGGTGTTCACGGGTTTGCCGGACGCAGGCTGTGCCCCACCAGGCACCTCCCTGCCAAAGAATAAACATTTACCCCATTGAAAAATAAACTGAGGCAAACCCAGCGACACCAACGGTACCAACAGAAACGGAACAACCCCCCCCCCCCCCCCGACAGACACAGAACAACCCCCCCCCACACCCACACACACACCCACAACACCCCCCTCCCACCCACACACATAGAACATCCCCCCCACCCACCCACACACAGAACACCCACCCACACACAGAACACCCCCCTCCCATCCACACACACAGAACACCCCCCCCCCCACCCACACACACACAGGACACCCACTCACACACACAGAACACCCCCCCTCCCACACACAGAACACCCCCCCACCCACACACAGAACACCCCCCACCCACACACACACAGGACACCCACCCACCCACACACACAGAACACACCCCCCTCCCACCCACACACACAGAACACCCCCCCCACCAACACACAGAACACCCCCGCCCACCCACACACAGAACACCCCCCACCCACACACACACAGGACACCCACCCACCCACACACACAGAACACCCCCCCTCCCACCCACACACACAGAACACCCCCCCCCCCACCCACACACACACAGGACACCCACCCACCCACACACACAGAACACCCCCCTGCCACCCACACACACAGAACACCCCCCACCCACACACACACAGGACACCCACCCACCCACACACACAGAACACCCCCCCACACACACACACGCACAAAACACGCACCCACCCTCACACACACAGAACACCCTCCCAACCACACACACACACAGAACACCCTCCCACACACACACACACACAAAACACGCACCCACCCACACACACACAGAACACCCCCCACCCACCCACAGAACACACCCCCCACACACACACAGAACACCCACCTACCCACACACACACACACAGAAGACCCCCCACCCCCCACCAATACACACACAGAACACCCCCCCACACACACACACACAGAACACCCCCCACCCACACACACAGAACACCCTCCCCACCCTCACAACCACACACACACCCACACAGAACACTCTCCCCACCCTCACAACCACACACACACACAGAGAACACCCCCCTGATGCACTATCAATTACCACAAAGACGAGAGTAGTGGAATAATCGAGGCTTTATTGAGCAGAGATGTGTGGCCTCCTGTATCTGCTGCCAGAATGGCTGCAGCTCCGGCGAGCACACATATTTATACACCGCCTACTGGGCCGGGATTTACCCATGTACCTCTACTATACGTGTCTTACCATAATACATATAACGCTGATCGTGGTGACTACCACATTCACCCCCTGTTAAAAAAAAGAGTCCGGCGGGGGTGATGGAAACATTACAAGTTCAGTCTGTCGGGGGCCTTGACCCTCCGCTGTGATAGCCTCAGTCCTGCTGGCGATGTGGGTGCCGACTTGGTCACCTGTGACTCCAGGAGCGTGTTGTCCTCGTCTTCGTCACCCCTGAGTGGAACCAGTGGGAGGACGGATCCTCCTGGGGCGGGGGCTGAGGTGAGGTTTGGGGGGGGGCGGAGGATGAGTGGTGCAGGGGTGAATGAGGCAACTGGGGGGATGGGGGCGGAGTCAGTTCGGGGGCTGTGGGTGGGGATCCAGCGGGTGCCAGGTTCCGGACGGAGACTGTGTCCTGGCGCCCGTCGGGGTGCGCCACGTAGGCGTACTGCGGGTTCGCGTGTAGGAGGTGGACTCTTTCGACCAAAGGATCCAACTTCTGGGTCCACATGGGCTTGCGAATGAGGGCGGGTCCAGGAACTGTCAGCCATGTTGGGAGCGAGACCCCGGAGGTGGACGTCCTGGGGAAGGCAAAGAGACGTTCGTGAGGGGTCTCATTAGTCACGGTGCAGAGGGGCGATCGGATGGAGTGAAGCGCGTTGGGGAGGACTTCCTGCCACCGGGAGATTTTTAGACCGTAGGGCCAGCAGGATGGCCTTCCAGACTGTCCCATTCTCCCTCTCCACCTGTCCGTTTCCCCGGGGGTTGTAGCTGGTCGTCCTGCTTGAGGCAATGCCCTTGCTGAGCAGGAACTGACACAGCTCATCGCTCATAAAGGAGGACCCCTGATCGCTATGGACATAAGCGGGGAAACCGAACAGGGTGAAAATACTATGGAGGGCTTTAATGACCGCGGCAGAAGTTATATTGGGGCAGGGGATGGCGAAAGGGAACCGGAGTACTCATCGACGATGTTCAGAAAGTACGTGTTGCGGTCGGTGGAGGGGAGGGGCCCTTTGAAGTCCACGCTGAGGCGTTCAAAGGGGCAGGAGGCCTTCACCAGGTGGGCTCAATCTGGTAGGCAGAAGTGCGGCTTGCACTCCGCGCAGACCTGGCAGTCTCTGGTGACAGTCCTGACCTCCTCAATGGAGTAGGGCAGGTTGCAGGCCTTGGTGAAATGGAAGAACTGGGTGGCCCCCGGGTGACAGAGGTCATAGTGGAGAGCCTGGAGTCGGTCCACTTGTGCGCTGTCACATGTACCGCGGGGATAGGGCATCGGGGAGCTCGTTGAGCTTCCCCGGGCGATACAAAATCTCGTAATTGTAGGTGGAGAGCTCGATCCTCCACCTCAAGATTTTATCGTTTTTGATCTCACCCCGCTGTGTGTTGTTGAACATGAAGGTAACCGACCGTTGGACAGTGAATCTCCTGCCGGCCAGGTATGCCTCCAATGCCGCACAGCTTCTACGATGGCTTGGGCATCCTTTTCGGCAGAGGAGTGCCGAATTTCGGAGGCATGGAGGGTGCGGGGAAAGAATGCCGCGGGCTTGCCTGGTTGGTTGAGGGTGGCGGCCAGAGCGTCGGATGCATTGCTCTCGACCTGAAAAGGGAGGGTCTTGCGACCGCGTGCATCGTGGTCTTGGCGATGTCGGCCTTGATGCGGTTGAAGGCCTGGCGGGCCTCAGCCATCAGGGGAAAAACTGTGGACTGAATGAGTGGGCGGGCCTTGTCCACATAGTTAGGGACCCACTGGGCATAATAAGAGAAAAACCCCAGGCATCGTTTCAGGGCCTTGGGGTAGTGGGGGAGTGGGAGTTCCATGAGGGGGTGCATGCGGTCGGGGTCGGGCCCTAGAACTCCATTTTCCACAAGATAGCTAAGGATGGCTAATCGGTTGGTGCGGAACACGCACTTCTCCTTATTGTAAGTGAGGTTAAGGAGTTTGGCGGTCAGGAGGAATTTTTAGAGGTTAGCATCGTGGTCCTGCAGATCGTAGCCGCAGATGGTGATGTTATCTAGGTACGGGAAGGTGGCCCGCAGTCTGTACCGGTCAACCATTCGGTCCATCTCCTGTTGGAAGATTGAGACTCTGTTAGTGACACCGAAGGGAACCCAGCGCCAGCCCTAGGGTTGCTAGCGCCCCGGGCAATCTGAACTTCGGCGCCCTTGGGGGAGGGGGGGGGCTGAGAGGGGGGGGGGCCAAGAGGGGGGGGGGGCCAAGAGGGAGGGGGGCCGAGAGGGGGGGCGGGGCCGAGAGGGGGAGGGCGGGGTCGAGAGGGAGGGGGGCCGAGAGGGGGGGCGGGGCTTAGAGGGGGGACGCGGGGGGGGGACCCGAGGGGGGGGCGGACCCGAGGGGGGGGGAGCGGACCGAGCGGGGAGCGGGGGGCGGACCGAGGGGGGGCGCCCTGGGGGAGGGCGGCCACCGCGCATGCGCTGGTTGGCACCGGCCCAACTGCACATGCGCGGGACCCGAGTCTCTGGCGCCCCCTAGCACATGGCCCCCCGGGCGACTGCCCGAGTTGCCGGTGCCTTGAGTCGGCCCTGAGGGAACCCTAAGGAAGTGATAGAGGCAGCCATCTGCTTCGAACGCAGTGTACTGTCAGTCCTCCGGGCGGATG
Organism: Scyliorhinus canicula; assembly: GCF_902713615.1. NCBI lineage: Eukaryota > Metazoa > Chordata > Chondrichthyes > Carcharhiniformes > Scyliorhinidae > Scyliorhinus > Scyliorhinus canicula. The sequence goes on along the minus strand of NC_052148.1, from coordinate 15,435,814 downwards.
GGGAGCTGGTGGTAGGCAGATTTCAGGTCCACTGTGGAAAAGACCCGATACTGCGCAATCTGATTGACCATATCAGGGTACCTGTCAAGCTGCGTGTACCGATTGATGGTCTGACTGTAGTCAATGACCATCCTGTGTTTCTCCCCAGTCTCTACTACTTCAACTTGGGTTCTCCAGGGGCTGTTGCTGGCCTCAATGATGCCTTCCCGCAGAAGCTGCTGGACCTCAGACCCGATGAAGGTCCTGTCCTGGGCACTGTACCGTCTGCTCCTGGTGGCGATGGGTTTGCAATCCGGGGTGAGGTTCGCAAACAAGGAAGGTGGATCGACTTTAAGGGTCGTGAGGACGCATACGGTGAGGGGTGATAGGGGTCCGCCGAATTTTAAGGTTAAGCTTTGGAGGTGGCACTGGAAGTGCAGGCCGAGTAACAGGGCAGCGCGTAGGTGGGAGAGGACGTAGAGCCGGAAGTTGCTGAACTCTACGCCTTGGACGGTGAGGGTCGCGATGCAGTACCCCCGGATTTCCACAGAATGGGATCCGGGGACCAGGGAGATCTTCTGGGTGACGGGGTGTACCGCAAGGGAGCAGCACCTCACCGTCATGGGGTGGATGAAGCTCTCTGTGCTCCTGGAGTCAAAAAGGCAGGTCGTCTCGTGCCCATCGATCTTCACCGTCGTCGTTGAGGTGGCGAGGTTGCGGGGCCGGGACTGGTCCCGGGTGATCGAGGCGGCAGATGCTGGGAGGCCCTGGGCTGGTCAGCGGTGGTGGAGGTAGCGTCAGGCATTGAACGGCCAGACGAGCAGGGGTCCTGAGACCCCGTCCAAAATGGAGCCGAAGATGGCGGCGACCATGGGGCGCACGTGGTGGGTGTAGGAACGCTGGGCCTGGAAACAGCAGCGACCGATCGGGCCTGGCAAACAGAAACAAAGTGTCCCTTCTTCCCACACCCATTGCAGGTGCCACTCTGCGCCGGGCAGCGCTGCCAGGGGTTTGTTCTGCCCCCGAAAATAGCACTTGGGGCCCCCCCGGGGTTGGCTGGCTGCCGTGCGGCGCAGGCTTGCGGTGGGCTGGTAGCTGGTGGGGCCCACGATGCCCAGGAGGGTGCTGTGCGGTCGGGGGCATATGACTGGACGTTACGGGAGGTCAGTTCATGAGCTGCCTAGTTCCCGCTAGATCAAGCGTACCCCTTTCCAGTCGGCGCTGGCGGACGTACGCAGACCTCATGCCCGTAACGAAGGCGTCTCGGATTAAAAGTTCTGTGTGCTGGACTGCCGAAACTGCCTGGCAGTCACAGTTCCTCCCCAGGACAGAAATCGTCCAGAGACTCACCGGGAGTTTCTGTCTCATGGACAGGAGGTGCCTGGCGTATAGTTGATTGACTGGCCGAATGTAATGTCCCCTCAGAAGCCTCATCGCTTCAGCATAAGTGGCCGCATCCCGGATGAGAGGGAAAATGTCAGGGCTCATCCGTGAATAAAGGACTTGGAGCTTCTGCGAGTCCGAGGGTTCATCAGCGGATGTTCGGAGGTAGGATTCGAAGCAGGCTAGCCAGTGGTCAAAAGAGGACGTAGCATTGGCTGCTTGAGGGCTCAGCTGCAGGCGATCAGGCTTGATGCGAAGATCCATCGTTTAAAAAATCTTTGCTCAATAAATTGATGCACTATCAATTACCACAAAGACAAGAATAGTGCAACAATCGAGGCTTTATTGAGCAAAGATGTTGGGCCTCCTGTATCTGCTACCAGAATGGCTGCAGCACCGGCAAGCACACACATTTATACACCGTCTACTGGGCAGGGATTTACCCATGTACCTCTACTATACGTGTCTTACCGTAATACATATAATACTGTTAGTGGTGACTACCACTCCCCCCACTCACACACGCACACCCAGAACACCCCCCACCCACACACGCACACACAGAACACCCCCCACCCACACACACACACAGAACAACCCCCACCCACATACAGAACACTCCCCCACCCACACACACACAGAACACCCCCCACCCACACACGCACACACAGAACACCCCCAACCCACACACACACACAGAACACCCCCCACCCACAGACACATACACACACACACACACAGAACACCCCCCACCCACACACACAGAACATCCCCAACCCACACACACACACACACAGAACACCCCCCACCCACACACACAGGACATCCCCAACCCATACACACACACACACAGAACACCCCCACCCACCCACACAGAACATCCCCAACCCACACACACACACAGAACACCCCCCACCCACCCACACACACAGAACATCCCCAACCAACACACACACACAGAACACCCCCCCCCACCCACAGACACACACAGAACACCCCCCCACCGACACACAGAACACCCCCCCACCGACACACAGAACACTCCCCCACCCATGCACAGAACACCCTCCCACCCACACACACACAGAACATCCTCCCACCCACCCACACACACAGAACACCCTCCCACCTACCCACACACACACACACACAGAACACCCCACCCACACATACACACAGAACACCCCACCCACACATACACACAGAACATCCTCCCACCCACACACACACACAGAACACCCCCCCCCCCCCCCCACCTACACACCTGTTTTGTTATGCTCTTAACATAGCATAAGCTGCTTCCTTGATGTGCACTCTGACAAAGGAAGGTTCAGACTTGGAGATAGCTTTAACACATTTATTAAACTGTTAACAATTCTCCTACTTGGATTTGACTCTCCTGTTAGTCCTGCTATAGCTAATCAGACTGACAAACCAGTCTGCTACAATCCACGTGGTGGGTGTGATGTGTTTCAAATCAACCCTGTGTACTCACTAAGTGTCTCCACTGGAAAGAGGCTGAGCATGTGTGCTGTGTCCTTTTTTATGGGTTGGTGTAATGCCCCCCCTGTGGTAGTGTCACCTCTGTGTTTATCGTGAATGCCCATTGGTCGTGTCCTATCTTACTGACCTATTGGTTGAATGTCTGTGTGTCATGTCTCTGGTGCTCCCTCTAGTGTCTAGCTAGTCTACGTGCATTTACATTAACCCCTTGTGGATTTACAGTGATGCATATCACCACACCACACACACACACACACACACAGAACACCCCCCCCCACCCACACACACACAGAGAACACCCTCCCCCCACCCACACACACAGAGCACCCCACCCACCCACACACAAACAGAGAACACCCTCCCCCCCCCACCCACACACACACAGAACACCCTCACACCAGCACTGCCTGGGCACTGCCCCCAGCACTGTCTCCCTGATACTGTCCACTGACAACGCCCCCTGGCACAGTCCCTGACACTGCCCCCTACATTGCCCTCTGACACTGCCTTTTGATACTGCCCCCTAACACTGCCCCCTACACTGCCCCCCGGCACTGCCCCTATACTGCCCTCTGACACTGCCCCCTGGCACTGCCAAATGGCACTGACCCTCTCCCCTCTGGGGGCAGTACCCACCCATGTGGCTCCAGCAATGTCTGCTCACCCCAGGTGCACATTGTGGGGGACCTGTCGACAATGGATACTTTAACGGCAGGGGGTCCATCAGGAGGAAAGGCCTGATAATTATATTTAGATATGTGGAAGGAGAAATCCAGAATTTTAAAGCAGGGATTCCCGTTCAGCCACTGGCGGTGGGTGGGGACAATCGATCCAGGAATTTCCGCCGGTGTATTGTGCCACCGGGAGTGGGAGAGGGTGAGGTGGGTGAGGTGGTGAGTGGGTGAGGTGATGAGGTGAGTGAGGCGGTGAGGTGGTGAGTGAGGTGATGAGTGGGCGCGCAGGTGAGTGGGTGAGGTGATGAGGTGGGTGAGATGATGAGGTGATGAGTGAGTGAGGTGGGTGAGGTGATGAGGTGATGAGTGAGTGAGGTGGGTGAGGTAGCAAGTGATTGAGGTAGTGAATGAATGAGGTAGTGAGTGAGTGAGGTGATGAGTGGGTGAGCTGCTGAGTGAGTGAGGTAGTGAGTGAGTGAGGTAGTGAATGAGGTGGTGAGGCAATGAGTTGGGTGAGGTGATGAGGTGATGAGGTGGGTGAATGGATGAGGTGGTGAGTGGGTAGATGGATTGGATTGGATTTGTTTATTGTCATGTGTACCGAGGTACAGTGAAAAGTATTTTTCTGCGAGCAGCTCAACAGATCATTCAGTACATGGAAGAAAAGGGAATTAAACAAAATTCAAGAAAATACAAGAAAATACATGAGAATACATAATAGGGCAACACAATATATACAATGTAACTACATAAGCATTGGCATCGGATGAAGCATACAGGGTGTAGTGTTAATGAGGTCAGTCAATAAGAGGGTCATTTAGGAGTCTGGTGACAGCGGGGAAGAAGCTGTTTTTGAGTCTGTTCGTGCGTGTTCTCAGACTTCTGTATCTCCTGCCCAATGGAAGAAGTTGGAAAAGTGAGTAAGCCGGGTGGGAGGGATCCCTGATTATGCTGCCCGCTTTCCCCTGGCAGCGGGAGGTGTAGATGGAGTCCATGAATGGGAGGCAGGTTCGTGTGATGGACTGAACGGTATTCACGACTCTCTGAAGTTCCTTGCGGTCCTGGGCCAAGCAGTTGCCATACCAGGCTGTGATGCAGCCAGATAGGATGCTTTCTATAGTGCATCTGTAAAAGTTGGTAAGGGTTAATGGGGACATGCCGAATTTCCTTAGTTTCCTGAGGAAGTATAGGCGCTGTTGTGCTTTCTTGGTGATAGCGTCGACGTGAGTGGACCAGGACAGATTTTTGGTGATGTGCACCCCTAGGAATTTGAAACTGCTAACCATCTCCACCTCGGCCCCGTTGTTGCTGACAGGGGTGTGTACAGTACTTTGCTTCCTGAAGTCGATGGCCAGCTCTTTAGTTTTGCTGACATTGAGGGAGAGATTGTTGTCGTTACACCACTCCACTAGGTTCTCTATCTCCCTCCTGTATTCGGACTCATCATTATTCGAGATCCGGCCCACTATGGTCGTATCGTCAGCAAACTTGTAGATGGAGTTGGAACCAAGTTTTGCCACGCAGTCGTGTGTGTACAGGGAGTAGAGTAGGGTGCTAAGTACGCAGCCTTGCGGGGCACCGGTATTGAGGACTATTGTGGAGGAGGTGGAACATTGAATTAGGCCATTCAGTTCGTCAAGCCTTTTCTGCCATGCAATTAGATCATGGCTGATCCTGCACCTTCACTTTCATCGCACTATCTCCATATCCTTTGATGCCATTAGTGTCCAGAAATCTTTCGATATCTGTCTTGAACATGCTTAATGATTGAGCCTCCGCAACCCTCTGGAGTAAAGAATCACAAATATTCACCAGCCTCCGAATGAAGATATTCCTCCTCATCTCAAACCCTTATCCTGCAACTGTGTCCCTGGTTCCAGACTCACTAGTCAGAGGAACGCCCGCTGCACTCCCTCTATAACAAACACATCCTTCCTTAGATAAGGAGAGCACAGCAAGAAGTCTGACAACACCAGGTTAGAGTCCAACAGGTTTGTTTCAAACACTAGCTTTCGGAGCACTGCTCCTTCCTCGGGTGAATGAAGAGGTATGTTCCAGAAACATCTATATAGACAAAGTCAAAGATGCAAGACAATGCTTAGAATGCGAGCATTTGCAGGTAATTAAGTCATTACAGATCCAGAGAGAGGGGTAACCCCAGGTTAAAGAGGTGTGAATTGTCTCAAGCCAGGACAGTTGGTAGGATTTCACAAGCCCAGGCCAGATGTGGGGGGGGAATGTAATGCGACATGAATCCCAGGTCCCGGTTGAGGCCGTACTCATGTGTGCGGAACCGACCTCTTCGTTCACCTGAGGAAGGAGCAGGGCTCCGGAAGCTAGTTATTCGAAACAAACCTGTTGGACTTTAACCTGGTGTTGTAAGACTTCTGACTGTGCTCACCCCAGTCCAACGCCTGCATCTCCACATGATAGGTAAGGAGACCAAAACTGGACACAGTACTCCAGGGGCGGTCTTACCAAGGCTCCTTTTAATTGCAGCAAGAAAACTTTAGTCCTCGACTCAACCCCCCCCCCCCCCCCCCCCCCCCCCGCGATGAAGGTTACCCAAATCCTTTGCTGCAGTTGAGTGTTAGTTTTTAACGACTTATGAGCACAAATACCCAGGTCACTTTGGATATCGACATTTCCCAACCTCACACAGTTTAAGGAATATTCTGCCTTCCTGTCAGAGTGCATGACCTCACACTCATTCACTCAAGCAACCAATCAAATTCTGCCATGTTCTTGCCCACTCACTTAGCCTGTCTAAATCCTCCTCACCACTTACATTCCCATCATAGATCATAGAATTTACAGTGCAGAAGGAGGCCATTCGGCCCATCGAGTCTGCACCGGCTCCTGGAAAGAGCACCCTACCCAAGGTTAACACCTCCACCCTATCCCCATAACCCAGTAACCCCACCCAACACTAAGAGCAATTTTGGACACTAAGGGCCATTTATCATGTCCAATCCACCTAACCTGCATATCTTTGGACTGTGGGAGGAAACCGGAGCACCCGGAGGAAACCCACGCACACACGGGGAGGATGTGCAGACTCCGCACAGACAGTGACCCAAGCCGGGAATCGAACCTGGGACCTTGGAGCTGTGAAGCGATTGTGCTAACCACAATGTACCGTGCTGCCCTACAATGCTACCGTGCTGCCCTACAATGCTACCATGCTTCCCTACAATGCTACCGTGCTCCCTACAATGCTACCGTGCTGCCCTCAATGCTACCGTGCTGCCCTACAATGCTACCGTGCTGCCTTACAATGTTACCGTGCTGCCCTACAATGCTACTGTGCTGCCCTACAATGCTACTGTGCTGCCCTACAATGCTACTGTGCTGCCCTCAATGCTACCGTGCTGCCCTCAATGCTACCGTGCTGTCCTACAATGCCGTTGCGTCAGCAAATTTGGAAACAGTATATTTTACTTAATCCGCATCTCCAAATCATTTCAATAAGTGTGAATGGCTGTAACCCAAGCACTGATACGAGTAGTATCCACTAGTAACAACCTGGAATCCTGGGAATGAACCCGTTTGTTCCTACTCTCTGTTCCCTGTCTTTTAACCACCTCTCAATCCATGCCAGTATATTACCCCCCCAATGCCATTTGCTGTAATCGTGCGCACTAATCGTCTGTGTGGGATCTTATCAAATACTTTCTGAAAATCCACTGACACCACATCCACTGGTTCTCCTCTATCCATGCTGTAAGTAACATCCTCAAAAAATGTTGGTCAAACACGATTTCCCTTTCATAAATCCATGTTGACTCTGCGCAATCAGATCATTATTTTCTAAGTCCCGTTATCACATCCTTTATAATAGATTCTAATCTATTTCCTATTCCTGATGTCAAACTAACAGGTTTGTCGTTCTCAGCTATTTCAGGCCCCATGCCCCTGCCAATCTTGCTGAAACCCTGCCCAACAGCACTGGTATATCTCCCTGCGAGGATGTTAGACCCGATCCTGCTAAGATGCAACCTGTCCATCTTGTACAGATCCCACCAGCCCCAGAACCGGTCCTAATACCTCAGAGATTTGATGCCCTCTCTCCCGCACCGATTCTCTAGTCATGTGTTCAATCGCTCAATCCTCCTATTCCTATGTTCACAAGCACTGGGAATAATCCTGCGTTTTACTGCTTTTGAGGATCTGCTTTTTAATTTCTTTCCTAACTAACAGAGGCACTGCAGGCCTCCTGGGCAGCACCATCCAAACCTATAACCACTACCATCCGGGAGGACAAGGGCAGCAGAAACCTGGGAACACCATCACCTGCAAGTTCTGCCCCAAACCACACACCATCCTGAATTGGAAATATATCGCCGTTCCTTTGCTAGGTCAAAATCCTGGAACTCCCTCCCTATCAGCACAGTGGGTGTGCCTACACTTCATAGACTGCAGCGGCGGTTCAAGAAGGCAGCTCATCACCACCTTCTCAAGGGCAAATAGGGATGGGCAACAAATGCTGGACGAGCGATGCCCACATCCCAATAATGAATTTTCAAAAACTCGCTAAAATTTGCTTATATCAATGGTACCAAAGTGGACCGTGAGGTCTGGCTGTTCATTCTCCCACAGGAAGATTTCCTGCTCTGTGACATTCTTGACCCTGGCACCAGAGAGGCAGCATACCAGCCTGGAGTCATGTCTCCGACCACAGAAATGCCTGTCTGTTCCCTAACTAATAAATCCCCCGTCACTATCACTCTTCTACTCTTCCTTCTCCTCTCCTGTAGCAATGAGCCACCCATGGTGCCCTGGACTTTGCTCTTGCTGCACTCAGTCACGGAACCATGGCGCAAAATGGAAAACTGGTTAGTGAGTAAGATGGACCCAGGGGATTCCTAACCTACCTGCCTGGTTCTCTTAGACTGCCTGACACTCAACTAATCCCTCTCTGCCTATGCACACCAAACCTAGAGTGTGGCCACCTCAGTAAAATCCACATAGGTACTGGCTTGCAGGTGCACCACAGTGACTCAAGCAACCAATCAAATTCTGCAACCCAGAGCTCAAACTTCAGCAGCCGTGAGACCTTCTGCAAATGTGGTTGACAAGGGCAGCACGGTAGCATTGTGGATAGCACAATTGCTTCACAGCTCCAGGGTCCCAGGTTCGATTCCGGCTTGGGTCACTGTCTGTGCGGAGTCTGCACGTTCTCCCTGTGTCTGCGTGGGTTTCCTCCGGGTGCTCCGGTTTCCTTCCACAGTCCAAAGATGTGCAGGTTAGGTGGATTGGCCATGCTAAATTGCCCTTAGTGCCCAAAATTGCCCTTAGTGATGGGTGGGGTTACTGGGTTACAGGGATAGGGTGGAGGTGTTGACCTTGGGTAGGGTGCTCTTTCCAAGAGCCGATGCAGACTCGATGGGCCAAATGGCCTCCTTCTGCACTGTAAATTCTATGATGGTGTATCCATGACTTCCCACAACCTACAGGGTGCGTATTCCACTCAATGGCACTGCCCTGTCATACTGTACCGCTTTCTGATTCTAAGCTACCCATGTTTACTTCAGCTACTCTCTTCCTTTTTACATACTGGTAAAACCCTTACAACCTATTTTTATATTCCTGCCTAGTTTTTTCTCATTTTGTTGCCCCCCCCCCCCCCCCCCAACCCCTTTGTGCTAACTTTTTGGTGGCCCTTTGCTGGTTCCTAAAACACTGGTGTGGCTCTAATATTTAAGGGTGACATTAGGGCGGTAGTGAGAGATTATATAGGTTCTATGGAGAAAAAGGTTGAATCCATTTGGGTGAAAATTATAAATAGGAATCGGAAAAGGTCGCTGATAGGTGTAGTCTACAGACCACCAATTAATATCACAGTGGGGGGGGGGGGCGATAAACAAATAAATAACTAACACATGTAAAAATGGCATGGCAATTGTCATGGGGGATTTTAATCTACATGTCGATTGGTCAAACCAGTTCGGTCAAGGCAGCCTTGAGGAGGTGTTCATAGAATGTATCTGCGATAGTTTCCTGGAACAGTATGTAATGGAACCTACGAGGGAACAAAATAGCCTAGATCTGGTCCTGTGCAACGAGACAGGAATAATTAATGATCTAATTGTTCAGGATCCTCTCAAAAAGAGCGATCACAATATGATTGAATTTAAAATACAGATGGAGGGTGAGAATAAAATCCAATACCAGTGTCTTGTGCTTAAACAAAGGATACGACAATGGAATGAGGGAGGAGTTTGCTAAGGTAGAGTGGAAGCAAAGATTTTATGGTAGGCCAATTGAGGTTCAGTGCAGGACTTTCAAAGTGATTTTTCACAGTGCTTAGCAAAAGTTTTTACCAGTGAAAAGGAAGGACTGTAGGAAAAGAGCTAATCAGCCATGGATATCTAAGGAAATAAAGGAGGGTATCAAATTGAAAGAAAGAGTATACAAAGTGGCAAAGATTAGTGGGAAGCGAGAGATTGGGAAATCTTTAAACGTCAACAGAAAGCCATAAAAAAAAGTTATGAAGATAAGTAAGATACAAGAGTGAAAGAGCTCAGAATATCAAAGAAAAAATTAAATGTTTCTACAAATATACAAATGAAAAAGTGGCTTAAGTAGTCGTTGGTTCTTTAGCAGATGAGAAGGGGGATTTAATAATGGGAAATGAGGAAATGGCCGAGGCATTGAACAGGTATTTTGTGTTGGTCTTCACAGTGGAAGACTCAAATAACATGCCAATAATTGTTGACAAGAAGGCTACAGCACGTGAGGAGCTAAAACAATCATTAACACTAAGGAGGTGGTGATGGGCAAGCTAATGGGGCTAAAGGTGGACAAGTCTCCTGGCCCTGATGGAATGCATCCCAGGGTACTAAAAGGGGTGGCATGGGAAATAGCAAATGCGCTCGTGATAATTTACCAAAATTCGTTGGACTCCGAGGCAGTTCCAGCAGATTGGAAAATATGACCCAACTGTTTAAAAGAGGAAGTGGACAAAAGACGGGTAACTATAGGCCGCTTAGCTTAACTTCTATAGTGGTGACTTTATTGAATGGCGGAGCAGGCTCGAGGGGCCAGATGCATCCTCCTGCTCGGAGTTCTTATGCTATGTTCCCATGGAGACCTCGAGGTGCTCGCATGTCGAAGCCACTATTCCACCTCTGATTGATAATGTACAACAGGTTTAGTGCCAGCAGTCTCTCCCCTCAGCAGTCCTTATGTATTCACGTCATTGGAGTGACATGAACCTGCAACTTCTGATTGAGGCGGGGGGGGGGGGGGGGGGGGGGAGAAGAGAGAGAGAGTGCTACCCACTTAACTCTGTCTGACACCAAGAATTTGTCACCTTTCTAAATGAATTACCTGGACCTGCAAAAAATATTTACTCCCCCCAGCCTCTTCTTCCTGTTCAGGTTGTCCAGCAGAGTTTCAATTTTCAAATTCACTTTCAAATCCCATCCACAGTCTCACTAACACCTCCCACTCCCCATCATTAGCACTGTTGCTTCACAGCGCCAGGGTCCTGGGTTCGATCCCGGCTTGGGTCACTGTCTGTGCGGAGTCTGCGTGGGTTTTCTCCGGGTGCTCCGGTTTCCTCCCACAAGTCCCGAAAGACATGCTGTTAGGTGAATTGGACATTCTGAATTCTCCCCGTGTACCCGAACAGGCGCCAGAGTGTGGCGACCAGAGGATTTTCACAGTAACTTCATTGCAATGTTAATGTAAGCCTACTTGTGATAATAATAAAGATTATTATTGTCACTTGACATCTCGAGTGCCACAACCCTCCGAGAGCTCTTGTGTGTAGCTGTAAAGGACTTTGGGGTGCCCTGTGGCCATGAAAGGGGCTATATAAATGCAAACCCACTTCTTCCTCAGCAGCCTCACTGAACAACAGACCTTTGAGAGTCTGCCCTTGATCGTGCTGCATGTTCCAACTCTTCCCCCCAGGGGCAGTCATGCCCGCACTCTCCCAAGCATCGAGCGTAGAAGGATTAAAAAGTCACCTCAATGTTTCTTCAATATGCCATTTTATTAGCTTCAGTGGACACTATCATTCTTTCTGCGCCGCAGTTTACAGAACAGTGACACCATTGTATAAATAAAAGTTAATCCGGTACCATAATTTTTTTTCCTTTTTTAAAAAAAAAATCTTACGCAAAAGAAAGGCCAATCGCGGAACAATTTACAACACAAATTCAAAAAGGAGAAAATAATTGTGAATATATTTACAGTTATTTTTTTAAAGATTTAACGAATTGCTTCGAGGCAGCATTCATGTTTAATCTCCTCTGCAGCCTTATTGCGAAAAATACAAATTTCTTATATAAAATCCAAAAAAATATTCTTACAAAACCTTTTAGAAATGGCAGTGTGTCATTTATAAACTGGTTATTTATTGATCTGATAATTATTTTAATAGAAACTTAATGCATCTGTCAAGCATTAATGTTTTGAGGTAGAGAGCCCTCTTTAAATCAGCATATGGTCAAAATACTGAATATACATTACGCACAAGTTCTTATTTACATATAATTCTATTACAACTTTTTTTTAAACTGCTTTGGTAAACAAAATGAAACAAGTAATATTCCATTGTGCAGTCCTGCTAGAATCATCATCAAAACAATTCTGACTGTTAAAAATGTTACATTCACTACGATAAAGAAACTGCATTTTTTTTTTAAAAACACATTTGGATTAAGAGTTCAGACAGAACGCAATCAAGAAAAAGATTCAAACGTCGACTATTCATCCAACATTTTTCTTTCTAAACCGTGCCTGTTCGCGTCGAGGAGAAAACATTGAGAGAGAGAGAGGAGGAGGAAAAAAACAGAGTTTTGCTTTAAGACGAATTCAGGTCTCGAGACTGAATTGTGATCCACTCTGATCTCCCTCCTCACCCACCACCCAACCAAGTCCTAAAGTGAGTCGAGTTATCTCACGTCTGTTCTTTGTGACATTCTGACCTGCTCGGGGGCAGTGATATATATATATACACATACATACATATATGTGAGAGAGAGAGAGAGGTGAAGCAAAATCCATCGTTGAATTCATTAATCCTCATCCATCCATCGAGGATTGGGCTGCTTATTTGTTGGGCTGTGACTTGAACAGTGAAGTGCTAGTTACATGTGGGAGTCCTTGCTCCCAAATGTGTGGAATGGAATCAGATATTAAACACATAGGAGCCTAAATTCAAAGCCTTAAAAAAAAATGATGCCCCCCCCCCCCCTTATTTCATCGATAATATTCCAACTGCTGCTTCAACCCCAAGTGCATAAACTTCAATCTTTCGTGGCTGGAGTCCAGAATTACATTCCTAAAAACGTTCTTGTCCTACCTAGCAACCGTGACACTCAGTAGAAAGTTCCAAGCAGGTTTTGAGAGGAGGGATGGGATCTGGTTTCACATTGATCAGTGACATTTTAAATGGAAGAGGGGGGGGGGGGATGGGAGGAGCGATTGTTTTAGATCTGGACCTCAAATGGAACACAGAAGTGTATTCGCACATGAATATAACTGCCCTGATCAAAACAAAACACACTTTGCACAACAAATAAACAATTACCAGCAACAAATTATGTTTTTTCTCTCATACTGTTTCTTTTTTTTCCTCCCCAAACACCACATTTTAGAGACAAAAATGACCCCCCCCCCCCCCCCCCCCCCCCCCAATCAGATCCCTGCTCCATCAAGGTTTAGACATCTTTCCATTTATTTTTCTCTGAGACAGTTTGATTTTGTGTTGAGCTGAGTTGAGAAGCAGGAGGTGGCAGAAGAATCTCTCTCTCTCTCCATCAAGAGGATTGTGAGCCTAGAAGACCTTCAGTCTCTTGCCCCCACCCACAGCTCTGCCCCCCTTCAAAACCCTCTGGGGGGGCTGGTCCTTGGACAGGGGGCAGTACTTGATGGTGTGTGCGTTGTTCCCGTTGGCATTGCACAGGGGGCAGGTGTACGCCCGCAGGATGGGGCACACCACCCGGCCGTCGGGCGCCTTCAGCACATGGGACGCGTAGACATCCTCGGGCGCCCCGTTGTTGCGGCAGAAGACGCAGATCTTGGCCTCCTGCTTGGGCCGGCCGCCGCCGCCGCCGCCCTTCCTGGACGCCCTCCTCTCCAGCCCCAGGAGGTCGAGGGGGCCGAAGGGGTCGAGCAGCATCTCGGGCTCCGGCTGGCCGCCGCCGGCGGCAGGGAGAGGCTGGAAGGGGTGGAAGAGAGAGAAGCTATCCTCCAGCTCCAGGAAAGCCCTGGCGGCGTTGGGCGGGCAACAGCAGTGGCCATTCCCCGGGCAAGGGCAGCTGCAATCATTCAGCCCCAGGGTGGCCTTCAGAGACTCGGTGATGGAGTTGGCTGACCGGGGCACATTCCTGCGGTTCTTCATCACCAGCGTGGACAGACCCAGGTAGTCATTCCAAAAGTTGAAGGTGTAATCGTAACTGCTCCCGGCGTTCAGGTAGCTGGGGTTCCAAAAATCCATGCCAATTGCAGTGCAGCGCTTCTGTCTCATCCAACAGGGTGATACCTTTGTGCAGCAGGAGCTCTGACTGCTGCTCCTCTTGCTGCTCCTGATCTGGAGTGCTGAATGAGCCTCTGTGTGTGTGTTTCTAGGGTTTTAAGGGCTGGGTTTCACTGGAGGAGGAGCCTCCACACACACAGACACAGCCACCAAGTTTATGATCAACCTCCCTTGCATTCCTACAGGGAGAGTTGGGAAAAGCGCAATGGATCAGCTGCAGAAGGTTGCCTGGAGTCTGTGTGGGTATCTGGGCTGGGCTGGGGCTGGTTTAGCGCAGTTTCTAAATAGCTGACTTTGAAAGCAGACCAAGGCAGGCCAGCAGCGCGGGTTCAATTCCCGTACCAGCCTCCCCGAACAGGCGCTGGAATATGGCAACTAGGGGCTTTTCACAGTAACTTCATTTGAAGCCTACTTGTGACAATAAGCGATTTTCATTTCATTGTGCCCCCCCCACCCCATCCAGCCAGCACCCCCTCAACCCTGCCAGGCATGTTTGCAGAGCAGGGTTCATAGATTCATCGAATTCGATTTGATTTATTATTGTCACATGTATTAGTGTACAGTGAAAAGTATTGTTTCTTGCATGCTCTACAAACAATGCTTACCGTACATAGTAAGAAGTCTTACAACACCAGGTTAAAGTCTAACAGGTTTGTTTCAAACACGAGCTTTCGGAGCACTGCTCCTTCCTCAGGTGAGCAGTGCTCCAAAAGCTCGGGCGCGATTCTCCCGAGTCACGAAAACTCGGGAAGCTGGCGTCAAAAACGGGCGCGTTTGACGCCAGCCTCCGCCCCCCTGACCGGGAACCGATTCAGCTCCCCGGTCGGGGCTAGTACCGTGCGGCCGTGAACTCCGGCATTGCGGGCTTAACGAATATCGTTAAGCCCACCAGCCAGAGTTAGCGACGGCTGACGCGTCAGATGACGTCAGCCGCGCATGCGCGGATTGGACGACTCCAACCCGCGTATGTGTGGATGACGTCATCGCGCTTGTGCGTGAAACCCGCACATGCGCGGGCCGTTATGCCCCGCAGAAGCCCCGCGGATGGATCCATCGGGGCGGGGGAGGGAGAAAGAGTGCACGGGATAAGTACCCGCTGATCGCGGGCCCATGGCACCCTTGGCACGGCCGTGGTACTGCCGTGCCAATCGGTGCCATGGTTCCCCAGATCGGGACTTTACGGCCGTTTTTACGAACGGTCAGACCAGGTGTGTTTTACGTTCATAAAAACGGCCGTAAAGGCCTTGGAAATCGGCCCATCGGCCAGGGGTGAATAGCTGCTCGCCGTAAAAAAACGGCGGGCAGCGATTCGTGTCGGGAGGCGGGCGTGGGGGCGGGGGGAGAATAGCGGGAGGGCGTCGGACCAGCGTGTCCGTAAAAATTTACGCCGCCCGCTATTCTCCGAATTTTCGTGACCGCGGAGAATTGCGCCCCTCGTGTTTGAAACAAACCTGTTGGACTTTAACCTGGTGTTGTAAGACTTCTTACTGTGCTCACCCCAGTCCAACGCTGGCATCTCCACATCATGGTTACCGTACATAGGGAAGGAAGGAGAGACTGCAGAATATAATGTTACAGTTATACTGTAGCAAGGTTTGGGGGCAGCACGGTAGCATGGTGGTTAGCATAAATGCTTCACAGCTCCAGGGTCCCAGGTTCAGTTCCCGGCTGGGTCACTGTCTGTGCGGAGTCTGCACGTCCTCCCCGTATGTGCGTGGGTTTCCTCCGGGTGCTCCGGTTTCCTCCACAGTCCAAAGATGTGCGGGTTAGGTGGATTGGCCATGCTAAATTGCACGTAGTGTCCTAAAAAGTAAGGTTAAGGGGGGGGTTGTTGGGTTACGGGTATAGGGTGGATACATGGGTTTGAGTAGGGTGATCATTGCTCGGCACAACATCGAGGGCCAAAGGGCCTGTTCTGTGCTGTACTGTTCTATGTTCTATGTAAGGTGTAGAGAAAAGATCAACTTAATACGAGGTAGGTCCATTCAAAAGTCTGATGACAGTAGGGCGCTAAATCTGTAAGTAATTGAATTAGAATATGGTTAGATAGTTTAAAAGAGAATGAAGTTTTAGAAGCATAGAACTAGAGTAAAAGATAGAATTAGAGGGTATGCTGGGCATAGCTTGCAAGACATTGCCTCGCTCCGGCGCCATCTTGGAAATTGGGAATTTACAGTGCAGAAGGAGGCAATTCAGCCCATCGAGTCTGCACTAGCCCTTGGAAAGAGCACCCCACTTAAACCCACACTTCCAACCTATCCCCATAACCCAGTAATCCCACCTACCCTTTTTTTTTGGACACTAAGGGGCAATGTGGCATGGCCAATCCACCTAACCTGTACATCTTTGGACTGTGGGGGGAAACCGGAGCACCCGGAGGAAACCCGCACGCACACAGGGAAAACGTGCAGACTTCGCACAGGCCGTGACCCAAGCCGGGAATCGAACCTGGGATTCTGGAGCTGTGAAGTAACTGTGCTACCATGCTGCCCAAGTGCGTGTGGTGCATGTGAAATACGAGGGGTGGAAATATTTCAGACCCCCCCCGAGCTTCCCCCTAACATACGGTAGGTTGGCACCCGCTACATTCATCAATCCCTTCGCACCCAGCACCACAGAAGGTGTTAGCCCATCCCCACCCTCCCACTTTGTTCCTGGTCCTCACTGATCTTCTTGAAGCTGCCGAATCCCTCGCCATCCTGAAAGCCAGGAATTTACCCGGTTCCAATTTACATCGATGGCCAGCTTGCAGTTCCAGCCGTGTCCACTGCCAAGTTCTGGCACTGCTGGGGCTGCCCGAGCTGCCAGCCAATCATATTGGCTGACAGCGCTTGGGATCCAGCTTCCTCCCACTGAGAGGCGGAGGTCCCACTCTACACGGGCGGCACAGTGGTTAGCACTGCTGCCTCACAGCGTTAGCGTCTCAGGTTCAATTCTGGCCTTGGGTGACTGTGCAGAGTCAGCAAGTTTGCCCCGTGTCTGCGTGGGTTTCGTCCAGACACTCCCGTTTCCTCCCACAGTCTAACGATGTGCAGGTTAGGCAGGGTTACAGGTGAGAGGGAAGGGGAGCAGGGTGGTCTTTCAGAGGGTCAGTGCAGACTCGATGGGCTGAATGGCCTCTTTGTGCTCTGTCAGGATTCTATGAGTCTGTGCCTGCTTTGCTAACCGGCATCATATTGTGGCTGCAGGGTGGGCATATTTTAGGTGCATTGTCAAGCGGGCAACCCTTGCAATGGAGTTGGGTGAGTGGGTGGGGGGGGGGGGTAGGAGCAAAGCCACCCCCCCCCCCCCCCACATCCCTCACCATTCCCCTGGTGAATCCATCCCTCTGTTGATGTGTGTGTTTGTAAATTTACTGATACAGAGAATGGTTACAGTACAGTGGGAGGCATTTGGCCCATTGAGCGTGCATTAGATCTCTGCAAAGAGGCCAATTTAGCTGGTCCCCAACACCTCGCTCTGTCTCCAACACCCTCTCAGACAGTGGGCAGGATTCTCCGACCGTCTGCGCCAGAATCCAGCCTGACGCGGGGGTGGAGAACAGCCATTCATGCCGGAAATCCAGCGCAACGCCGCTTCCACAATTCTCCATGGACCCGCCAGTCCCACACGCGTGGACGACACGGCGCCAGTCGGGGGCTCTGGAACAGGCCCCCGTGGCGATTCTCCGTGGGTGACAGGCCGAACTCCCACCGAGTCCCGCTGGCATGGTTCAAACCTGGTACCACCCGGCGGGAGCCCGGACCCGCGGTCGCTGTGGACGTTCTGATAGGCGGGACGGGGGGATCTGACTCCAGGGGGCGCCTCCACGGGGTCCAGGCCCACGATCGGGGGCTTCCGATCGGCGGGTAGCCGCGATCTGGAGGGGACCTACATCCTTCCGTTCGGGCCCACTGTTCGGTCCCCGACATGTTGCTCTGCGCCAGCGCGGAGACAGCAACAACGCACATGCGCTGGCACAGAGACACCCGTCGCGCGCATGCGCGGATCTGCGTCGGCCATGCAGGGCTGCCTTTCGTTGCTGGAGCAGCGCGCAGCACTCCACCGCCGTGCTAGCCCCCTAAAAACCAGAGAATTGCTGAGCCAGGAGGCCCATTGACGCCGGCATACACCACTCCGGTGTTTACACCGGCAGGACCACTTGACCGGGATTTCAGAGAATCCAGGCCAGTGTCTTCCAGGTCCTTACCACCTTCTGAGTAAAAACAATTTTCCTAATGTTATCATTCTGCTTTTTGCCAGTCACCTTAAATCTGTGCTCTCTGGTTTTCAGCTGTTCAACTGGGAACAGTTTCCCTCTGTTGTCTCTGCACGGGCTCCTCGTGATTCTGAATACCTCTATCACATCTCCCTTCCGCAAGGAGAAAGTGGCACAGTGCTTAGGACTGATGCCTCACAGCACCAGGGGACCGGGTTCAATTCCGGCCTGTCTGTGTGGCACAGTGGTTAGGACTGATGCCTCACAGCACCAGGGACCCGGGTTCAATTCCGGCCTGCCTGTGCGGAGTCCGCGCGTTCTCCCCGTATCTGCGTGGATTCCCTCCGGATGCTCCGGTTTCCTTCCACAGTCCAAAGATGTGCAGGTGGTGGATTGGCCGTGATAAATTGCCCCTTCGTGTCCGGGGATATGCAGGTTAGGTTATGGGGATAGGGCAGAGTGGGTATGGGTGGAGGTGCTAATTCAAAGGGACGGTGCAGACGTTTTGTTTATAGTTTTAAAGTACCCAATTATTTTTTTCCAATTAAGGGACAATTTAGCATGGCCAATGCACCTACCCTGCACATCTTTGGGCTGTGGGAGTGAGACCCATGCAGACATGGGCAGAATGTTCAAACTCCACACGCAGAGTGACCCGGGAGCCAAGATCGAACCTGGGTCCCCGATGCCGTGAGGAAGCAGTGCTAACCATTGAGCCCTGGGTCGGTACAGACTTGATGGGCCAAATGGCCTCCTTCTGCACTGTAAGGATTCTATGAACGGTCCAACTTTTCCAATTTATCCACGTATCTGAAGTTTCTAATCCCAGGAGCCATTCTCATGAATCTTTTCTTCACTCTCTTGAATGCCTTCATATCTTTCCTAATGTGTGGATACTCTAGTTGGGGCTGAACCTGTGTTTTATAAAGTTTCATCATAACATCTGTGTGTATATGGGGCAGCACTGTAACACAGTGGCTAGCACTGGATAGGGTGATAGTGAGGGCTTAATTGGGTCAGTGCAGACTCGATGGGCCGAATGGTCTCCTTCTGCACTGTATGTTCTATATTCCAAGTTCACTGTGGGTTTACGGCGCCAGTGTACCCGGTTCGATTCCCCGCTGGGTCACTGTGCGGAGTCTGCACGTTCTCCCCGTGTCTGCGTGGGTTTCCTCCGGGTGATCCGGTTTCCTCCCACTAGTCCCGAAAGACGTGCTTGTTAGGTAATTTGGACATTCTGAATTCTCCCTCAGTGTATCCGAACAGGCGCCGGAATGTGGCGACTAGGGGCTTTTCACAGTAACTTCATTGCAGTATTAATGTAAGCCTACGTGTGACAATAATGATGATTATTATTATTCTGTGTGTTTGTCTCTATGTCTGGGTGAGCATACGTGAGGGGACACAAAGTTAAATGTGCACGAGAGGTCACAGATGTGTGAGGATTTGTTTGACACGACGTGTTCTCTCACATGTCCATTTCCTATTGAACTGGAATACACCTGTTCCTGGTGGGAACATTTATGCAGAGAAACAGCTTTGAGTCCATCAGGCAGTGGTCTCCACATGTCCTGGGGGGCCTTTGGGAAAAGGGAGATGGTTCGCTGAGCAGACTGTCAAGGTCATTTGGAAGAATGCCTCATGACCAGAACTTTCAAACAAGCACCAGAACCTAGCTTGGCTGTTGGTGAGAAAGGACCTCCCTGTCAGATCCTTCCTACACGCCTGCAGTCTCACCCCATCTGCACGCTGCCCACAAGGTGACGGTAGTGGGGGAGGGACCGCTGTCCACCTCCTGGTGGGAATGTGCCTTTGTAAAGAAGGTCTGGAGAGAGCTTTCTATCCAGGTTCCTCCACAGCAGTTCGATGACACAGAACTCTGTGCTCTACAGGCTGTGCCCAGGGACACAGACCAAGGCAAACATCAGCTATTGCTGGTGGGAATCATCAACTCGGTGAAAGGTGCTCTTTGGTCTGCCCGAAAGTTGTTGGGCTTCCAGTGCAAAGAGTTGTCCCAATCGTGTGTTACAGTGAGGCACATTGCAAAGCCAAGACCTAGGTGCTGAGGGACACACTAAAGCTTGGGGAAGTCAGCGCAAAGACTTGGGGAAGACTGCGTGGCAAAACTTGGTTCCAACTCCATCTACAAGTTTGCTGACGATACGACCAGAGTGGGCCGGATCTCGAATAACGACGAGTCCGAATACAGGAGGGAGATAGAGAACCTAGTGGAGTGGTCTAACGACAACAATCTCTCCCTCAATGCCAGCAAAACTAAAGAGCTGGTCATCGACTTCAGGAAGCAAAGTACTGTACACACCCCTGTCAGCATCAACGGAGCCGAGGTAGAGATGGTGAGCAGTTTCAAATTCCTAGGGGTGCACATCACCAAAAATCTATCCTGGTCCACTCACGTCGTCGCTATCACCAAGAAAGCACAACAGCGCCTATACTTCCTCAGGAAACTAAGGAAATTCGGCATGTCCACATTAACCCTTACCAACTTTTACAGATGCACTATAGAGAGCATCCTATCGGGCTGCATCACAGCCTGGTATGGCAACTGCTCGGCCCAGGACCGCAAGGAACTTCAGAGAGTCGTGAATACCGCCCAGTCCATCACACAAACCTGCCTCCCATCCATTGATTCCATCTACACCTCCCGCTGCCGGGGGAAAGCGGGCAGCATAATCAAGGATCCCTCCCACCCGGCTTACTCACTTTTCCAACTTCTTCCATCGGGCAGGAGATTCAGAAGTTTGAGAACACGCACGAACAGACTCAAAAACAGCTTCTTCCCCACTGTCACCAGACTCCTAAATGACCCTCTTATTGACTGACCTCATTAACACTACATCCTGTATGCTTCAACCGATACCAATGCTTATGTAGTTACATTGTATATCTTGTGTTGCCCTATTATGTATTCTCATGTATTTTCTTGAATTGTTTTACAGGTATTCCCTTTTCTTCCCATGTACTGAATGATCTGTTGAGCAGCTTGCAGAAAAATACTTTTCACTGTACCTCGGTACACATGACAATAAACAAATCCAATCCAATCCAATCCAAAGACGCAATGGGGGAAAAGGTCACTGCCTCAGACCTTTCAGCCGGAGTGAACTGCGGGACTGGGGATTGTCTAGAACCTTCTCTGGCTGTATAACTTACATTAAATATGTACAGTGAATATTACATGTATCACAATTGTATTGAAGCGCCTCATGTAGACAACTTAAATATTTTTGCACCATTTGTAATGACCACTTTGAAATATCTGTATTGAAGATCCTCAAGAGTGTAGCATGATATATAGAGAGAACCTGAATATTACGCAGTGCAGAAGGAGGCCATTTGGCCCATCAAGTCTGTACTGACCCAGGGGCAGCACAGTAGGGAAGCACGATAGAACACTGGTTAGCACAGTTGCTTCACAACTCCAGGGTCCCAGGTGGGATTCCGGCTTGGGTCACTGTCTGTGGGGAGTTTACACGTTCTCCGCGTGCATGCGTGGGTTTCCTCCCACAGTCCAAACATGTGCAGGTTAGGTGGATTGGCTATGCTATATTGCCCTTAGTGTCCAAAAGAGTTGGGTGGGGTTATGGGGATAGGGTGGAGGTGTAGGCTTGGGTACGGTGCTCTTTTCAAGGGCCAGTGGAGACTTGATGGATCGAATGGCCTCCTGCTGCACTATAAATTCCATGATTCTATGATTGCTGCACTTTGTGTGATGGCAATTTTTAGGCTTTTGTAATGTTCTTTCAGATATTTTATGAATAAAGTATGTTTTTGCAAAACAAAATGCATCCATACGTAATAGAAACAAAATATTCTGAATTTGTCCATCAAAGAGTTTGGTATTTTGAGAAGCGAAGAGCAGAGAGGCCTTCCCTAAGAAAGTTTGATATTGACACCTTTTATTTGGGATTAGGCTGTGGTTCGTGAATGAATGACAGATGGGTTCACCCATACATCCGCTTTCACCTTCTGTATCTCTCAACCACTTTCTCTGCCCGGTATCTACCCAGCCTCCTCTTGAATCTGCCAATGTGGATATCCCCATTCTCTTCTTGGCCCCTTCATTCCATCCATTCTATTGCCACCTTCATTGCCCTGGACCGTTTGTCCTTATTCCCGTCCCATTGCCCAATCACTAGTTCCTCACATTCAGTGCCACCCTGTTAAGAAGCTATCGGTGGCAGCGTGGTGGCGCAGTGGGTTAGGTTAGCACTGTGGGCTCATGGTGCCGAGGGTCCCAGGTTCTGGGTCACTGCCCGTGTGGAGTTTGCACATTCTCCCTGTGTTTGCATGGGTTTCGCCCCCACAACCCAAAAATGTGCAAGCTAGGTGGATTGGCCACGCTAAATTGCCCCTTAATTGGAAAAAATGAATTGGGTATTCTAAATTATTTTTAAAAGAAGCTATTCTGTCAAACTAGAACAACGGATTCAAAAGTAAAAGAGAGTGAAATAACTTTAATTTCTATAGAAGTTTTCCTGAGCATGGTTTGTCGAATTGCATTTCTCTAGCACCTTTCATTTGGTCCAATGTCCCAAGATGCTCCCAGGAAGCATAAGCAAAACAAATTGACAGGGAGACAGAGACCAGGGCTGGTTGGTCACAGAGAAGGAGTGATAGGCAGATGTTTGGGGAGTGATTTCTGGAGCTTAGGGTCCAGGGTTCTGAAGGCACAGCTGCCAATGTCGGAACAATTAAAGCCAGGGATGCAAAAGAGGCCAAAATTGGAAGAGCGCTTGTAGGGCTGGATGAGGGAGGGATTGGAATTTTGAATTCAGTGTTGACTAACACAGAGCGAGCACAGGACGTGAGCAACTCAGTTTTGGACAAGCGTGGGGTATCTGGGGAATGGCGAAATGAATTACAAATGTAAATCCATGGATGATATCCGGGAAACCATTCCCGCGTCCCGCCCCTTCCCACTTTCCCTTAATGTTCCATTACGGTCGGTCGATGAATCCTGATCCGGCTTCGTCGAATCCTGATTTTCCATCTGCCTTTTCGTTCTATCCAGAAATGTCAATCCCATCAAATGACTTCTAAAGAGGGATCTAGACTTCAAGACCTGTGGTGTCACGTGACTGGAGCAGGAGGCCAATCAATTCTCTCAACATCCATTTCTTTTTACTCTCTATCCCTGGGTGGAGGGAGAGAGAAAAAAAAGAGGGAAAAATAGAACTAATTTCAGAACATTTCACTTGTCTCTCTCACTTTCTGTGGATCTTTGATGATGTGCAAAGAACAGATGGTTCAACGGTTTAGCTTTCAAAATGAAAAGAGGCAACTGAGGGTCAGAAGAAAGAGACATTCACACATTTCCATAATCAGGGCATTTTATGCAGAAGTTAATTAAATAATAATTGACACCCCAAAGGTCAAACTGGCTCTCAAGGTAACCAACCCACTTTGCACTACTTAAAGCAAAGCTCTCGCTGCACTGCAGTTGAGATTTTGGGGTGGACAGTTTTAATGCCATACGTGCCGACTGACAAAGGTAAACTTGCGTTTCTGTAACAATTTAACCGTCCTTTCTTCCTCAATCATTCTACAAGCTTCAACTTAGCCACACCAGCCTGCATTTTCACCCCCACCCCCACAGCCTTGATCCAACACCCCTCCCCCCCCCCCCCCCCCCCCCCCCCCCCCCCCACACGGCCCTCCAAGAGCTGCCCAGAGTGCTGTAAAATTCTCAAACTCATTTTCAAATCTGACCTGCGCTCCTCTAGCACCTCATTTCTCGGTCTCCCTCTAACTCCGCCAGACTCATCCTCATTGCTTGCTCCCTCCCTTCATCTGGGCACCTTCACTCTACCTGTTCACTGTTCCCCTAGATTTGTCCACACTCCATCTGATAAGAAGATAAGAGCATGTAAAATAGGAGCTGGAGAAGGCCATTCTGCCCTTCAGGCCTGCTGTCAATGCAACAGGATCAGGATGTGGAGATGCCGCCGGCGTTGGACTGGCATGGGCACAGTAAGAAGTCTTACAACACCAGGTTAAAGTCCAACAGGTTTGTTTCAAACACTAGCCTTCGGAGAACTGCTCCTTCCTCAGGTTTCAAACACTACCTTTCAGAACACTGTTCACCTGAGGAAGGAGCAGTGCTCCGAAAGCTAGTGTTGGAAACAAACATGTTGGACTTTAACCTGGTGCAACAGGACTAGTCTTCTATCTCAATTCAATCTTTCAACTCCTTTGGTACACCAAACATCTACTGACTTCTGTCTTGAATACACCAATCGACTGAGCATCCACTCTTCTCTGCAGCAGAGAATTCTAATTCACAACTCTTTGAGTAAAGATATTTCTCTTCATCTCAGCTCTAAACGGCCAAACTCTTATTCTGAGACTATGACTCCATGTACCAAATTCCCCAACCAGGGGGAAAAATAGGGGCTGGTTTAGCTCACTGGGCTAAATCGCTGGCTTTTAAAGCAGACCAAGCAGGCCAGCAGCACGGTTCGATTCCCGTACCAGCCTCCCCGGACAGGCGCCGGAATGTGGCGACTAGGGGCTTTTCACAGTAACTTCATTGAAGCCTACTCGTGACAATAAGCGATTTTCATTTCATTTTCATTTCAAATCTACCCCTTCAGAATACCTCATCTTTCTTCTAAATTTCGGGGGATGAAAACCCCGAGTCATTAATCTAACTTCAGCCTTATAAATCTGATTTGCAAGGGTTTTTCCAATTCCTGCATTCCACAGAGAACGTTTTGATCATCAAACATATTAGCTACCTTCTCAAAAGCTCATTTCTTCAGTCCTTTTGTTATACTCCAGAAAGACGTTTCATGAAGAGCCAATCTTTACATACTTTTTACAATATTTATTTGCAATGTTCCACTTCACAAGCATGTACCCCCCCCCCCAGTCTGTGGTCTATTTATAGTGACACCCAGTTAAATGCATGCCACCTGCACGTAATTAAACACAATTAATTTATAATTACCAGATGGAATGGTTGAAATGAATCGCATAAATGCGTTTAAGAGGAAGCACAATGAGGAATAGATGCAGAGTTTACAGTGCAGGATTAAGCCACTTAGCCCTGAATGTGCTGTTCCTTGTTGGTATTTTTTGCTCCATGTGAACTTTTTTCCACTCTCCCTTATCTCATCCCATCAGCAAAGCCACATTGGTACCAGTAACAGTCCCCATTAATTATGGTTTTACCGCATTCCTGGCTGATTAACGGTTTATGTAGCTTTATACCATGGCTCTAAAGTAAATTGTGGTTTTTTTTCTAGCAGTGCTGCATCAGTGAGGTGGATAGCACGGTAGCACAGTGGTTAAAGCAATTGCTTCACAGCTCCAGGGTCCCAGGTTCGATTCCCGGCTTGGGTCACTGTCTGTGCGGAGTCTGCACGTTCTCCCCGTGTCTGCGTGGATTTCCTCCAGGTGCTCCGGTTTCCTCCCACAGTCCAAAGATGTGCAGGTTAGGTGGATTAGCCGTACTAAATTGCCCTGAGTGTCCAAAATTGCCCTTAGTGTTGGGTGGGGTTACTGGGTTATTGGGATTGGGTGGAGGTGTGGGCCTGGGTAGGGATGCTCTTTCCAAGAGCCGGTACAGACTCGATGGGCTGAATGACCTCCTTCTGCGCTGTAAATTCTATGAATACCACCTTTCAAAGCAGTTCTATTGGGTGCCAAGGGTTCAGGTATCCAACTGAACTAAAGAGCAGTAAGCATTTATGCATTAGCTATGTTTTTTGCACAGCACTGATAATGTGTGTATCTTCATATACAGTTCATTAGTTCTCTATCTCACTCTCTCGCAGTCTTTCTCTTTGCAGTTACTCTCATACTCTCCCCTTTGCTCTGTTCGATTCTCTCTCCTTTGCTTTTCTCTCTCTCCCTGTTTTTATGCCTCTCTATCCATCTGCATTCACAGAAACAACAGCGGAAATGTAGCTTTTATTTTATCCCAAAGCCTGAATGTGCTGCGGGACAATTGACATTTTCTAGACCCAGGACAATAGAGTTTTTTGCTGCATAAGGAATCAGATTAAATGTGGAAAATGAAAGATCAGCCATGATCTCATTGAATTGTAGAACAGATTCGAGGGGTTGGATGGTCTATTCAGGAAAAAAAAACAGTGACAATGGGGATAGGAGTATACTGATCACAACTGTTTTCATCTCTGTATTTCTCTGTTTATCTCTCTGTCTCTCTTGTTCCCATTTTCTCTCACTGACTCAAGTTCTTCATTCCTCTCCCTGTTTCTCTTTGTTGTTCTCTGCTTGTTTGTCTTCTCCTCTCTCTCTCTCTTTCTGTTTCTCTATCTCTCTGTCACTCAGTGCCCTTCTTTCTCCATTTCGCTCTCTGTATGTTTCAGTTTCTCTTACTCTCTCTGTGCCTCTGTCTCTCCACACGCTTTCTCTGTTCGTTGCCAATCTCTCGCTCTTATTTTTACCTGTCTATCTCTCTCTCGCCCTCTGTGTCTCAGTTTGTCTTGCTCTCTGCGCTAAGTATCTAGTGGCAGCTTGTTGTGACATAGGGGCAGTAAACATAAACACAGCTGCTGACCTCTGTGTGCGACTGGAGCAGCCACTGGGCACCGAGCAACCCAATTAAACCCTTCCGTCCCATCAGTAATACCTGCCATGCGAGGAACTGCTTACCTGACCTACGGAGATTAGCAGGAGTTAGACAGCGGCTTGCCTGTTCGCTGTTACCTCAGGCCCTCCAAGTCCCCAAGAGCTGCGTTGCCACGCCAACACTGCAAGGTTACCTCATGAACCAGGGGGCAAGGCAAGTTAAGACCTTATCATGTCACTCCCCCACTTTTATTTCATTGATTTCAGGATGTTGTCAATCCCTAGTCAAACCGTGAAGGTGAATGGCTTCAGACCGCAGTTAGGAGTCAACCATGTTGGTGTGGGACTGGAGTCACATATCGGGCCAGTTCAACGCTTGGCAGGCAAACATCCATGAAGGAAATGAGCGAATCAACTGGGTTTTTAACAGGAACTGAATTAATCCCTCTCCCTGTATTCTTTTCCCTTGAACGTATCTACCAATTCATTTATCTATACTTCCACCATCCTACTGCAGATCATAAAAGCTCACAAAGTAAGTCAACATTTTCCTTGACTCCCCCGCTTGATCTTCTGCCAATTACCTTTACTCTGTGTCCCTCTGTGATTACTGACTGCTGAACCCCCCATAATTGTGAAATTCAATTATAATTAAAAGATTTATAAGGTGTGACTTCTGGTTTTAATTAATTCTTGCGACGTGGTGTGACTGGCCTTTATTGCCCATCTCAAATACAAATGAGTGGCTAACTCGACCAAGGTCCCACTGCCAAAAGGGGACCACAGGGAAAGAGGGAAGTCCATTCAGACCCTCAAACCTGTTCTGCCATTCCATGAGTTAATTTGTGGCCTAACTCCGCATACCTTTGTCCATAAGACCATAAGACATAGAAACAGAATTAGGCCACTCGGTCCATCGAGTCTGCTCCGCCATTCAATCATGGCTGATATTTTTCTCATCCCCATTCTCCTGCCTTCTCTCCATAACCCCCGATCCCCATATTAATCAAGAATCTATCTATCTCTGTCTTAAAGACACTCAGTGATTTGACCTCCACAGCCTTCTGCAGCAAAGAGTTCCACAGATTCACCACCCTCTGGCTGAAGAAATTCCTCCTCATCTCTGGTTTAAAGGATCATTCCTTTAGTCTGAGATGGTGTCCTCTGCATCTAGTTTTTCCTACAAGTGGAAACATCCTCTCCACATCCACTCTATCCAGGCCTCACACTATCCTGTAAGTTTCAATAAGATCCCCCCTCATCCTGCTAAACTCCAACGAGTACAGACCCAGAGTCCTCAAGCGTTCCTCATATATGTTCTTAATTTCAGGGTATATTCTTGTGAGCTTCCTCTGGACTCTTTCCAAGGCCAGCACATCCTTCTTTAGATACGGGGCCCAAAACTGCTCACAATCCAATAATCCTTCGATACATAACTAGGGAGGCAGTGGTGTAGCTGTATTGTCACTGGACTAGTAATCCAGAGGAATGATCCTTGGACCCAGGTTCAAATCCCACTGTGGTAAATGGTGAGATTTGAAGTCAATAAAAATCTAGAATTAAAACGTCTAATGATGATCATGAGGAAAAAAAACTCATCTGGTTCAGTAATGCCCTTTAGGTAAGAAATCTGTGGTCCTCACCTCGTCTGACCTCCATGTGACTCCAGACCATAAATGCCCTCTGAAGTGGGCCTAGCAAGTCACTCAGTTTAAGGGCAATTCGGGATGAGCAACACATTCTGGCCCAGCCAGTGACAAGGGGCTGTTTAGCACACTGGGCTAAATCGCTGGCTTTGAAAGCAGACCAAGGCAGGCCAGCAGCACGGTTCTATTCCCGTATTTAGAGGTTTGGTGCAGAATTGGGGCCTCTGCTAGTGGGGATGTATAACGAGGCAAGGGGAAAGGGGGAAGTCCCCCCCACATTGTCACAGGTGTCCATTTCGCTAATTTTGATGAAAGATAAGGACCCGGAGCAGTGTGGATCTTGCCGCCCGATATCGCTGCTGAATGAGGATGCAAAGGTGTTAGTGTCGCAGATGGAGGACTGTGGGCCGGGGGTGATGGGGGAGGACCAGACAAGATTCGTGAAGGGGTGGCAGTTGTCAGTGAAAGTGTTTCAGCTGCTTAATGTCATCATGGCGCCCTCAGAGGGACAAGAGTTAGAAGTAATAGCGGCAAAGGACAAGGGACAGACTTTCAATCAGGTAGAGTGGGCGTATCTGTTGGAGGTGCTGGGATGTTTCGGGTTTGGTCAGGGGTTCATGGATTGGATTCGCCTGCTGTACAGGGCGCCAATGGGTAGTGTCCAGATGAACAGGGTGTGGGTACTTTGGACTGTATCGATGGATGAGGCTCTCCCCGTTGCTTTCCGCTTTGACGCTAGAGCTGCTGGGTATGACACTTAGGGCGTTGGGGGGGGTTGGAGGGGATTAAGTGGGGTGGGGGAGCTGAACACAGGGCCTCACTACATGCAGCCGACCTTTTGTTATGTATCTCGGACCCAGTGGGCAGCTTTGAAAGGATCAGGGAGATCTTGAGGGAATTGAGCCAGTTTCCGGGGTATAAATCTACCTTGGGGAAGAGCGAGATGTTCCCGATTAATGCTAGAGGGCAGGAGAGGAGGGTAGGGGAGTTGCTGGTCCGGGTGGTAGGGACGGGTTTCCAGGTGGTGCGGGGCTGGGCATAGCTGCATAAATTGAACTTGGCAATTCATTTATGAAGGTGCTGCCAGGACGAGGATTTTAACCATGAGGGAAGATTGAATAGACTAGGCTTTATTTGGAACCGAGGAGAGTGAGGATGATAGAGTGAGGGGCTGGGTTTAGCACAGTGGGCTAAACAGCTGGCTTGTGATGCAGAGCAAGGCCAGCAGCTCGGGTTCAATTCCCGTACCGGCCTCCCCGAACAGGCGCTGGAATGTGGCGACTAGGGGCTTTTCACAGTAACTTCATTGAAGCCTACTTGTGACAATAAGCGATTATTATAAAATGATGTAGGACTTAAATAGAGTGGATAGGTGGGACCTGCAGGAATAACAAGCTGCCATAGATTTAAAGTAAGGAATAGGGGGAATACCTTTATCAGCCAGACTGTGTTGGTAATCTGCAACTCGCTGTCGGAAGGGATAGTCACGGCAAAAAAAACACAACGCGTTTAAAAAACACTTGGATCTTAGGAGTGCTGTGACATACAGGGTTATGGACCATGATGGGCTAGATAACTCTTTGTCGGTTGTCATGGATACAACGGGCCAAAAGGCCTCACTTTGTGCCATTTGTGCCATTAATCTGTCTATACTTCTTGGTGGGAATAGGCAGTGTCAGTGGTGGTTCAGATGTGTCATTGGACCCTCACCTCGGCTGGAATATGACAAGCAATCTGGCTCAGCCCCAGAGAGAGTCCAGCCCACCCTCCGGCTGTACTGAATGAGTCATTGAGTCATAGATGTTTACAGCATGGAAACAGGCCCTTCGGCCCAGCTTGTCCATGCTGGGATGCATTAAAGAGTTATCTGTCCCTCTGCTCCTGCTCTCACTCTGCAGGTACCTGCCAGATCCATTGAACTCATCACCTGGCAACCGGACAGGAGCAGGAAGCACCAGGGAGAAGGAATTCACAGCTGTACAGAAATGGAAAATCTGACATCAGCTCCGACTGTCCAGCACTGCTCTCCATCTGGTCGGCCCTGCCCGGCTGGAGCTGGTGGGATTCACTGAACCTGCAGAACGTCTTCACTGGGTGTGGGGAGCTGGGGCAGAGTGCTGAGCATTAGGGTGAGGAGTGTGGGGGGAGTGTTGAGGGTGGGGTGTGGGGAGCTGGGGCAGAGTGCTGAGCATTAGGGTGAGGGGTGTGGGGGGAGTGTTGAGGGTGGGGCGTGGAGTGTGTGTGGGGTGTGTTGAGGGTGGTGCATGGAGTGTGTGGGGGGGGCGTGTTGAGGGTGAGGCTTGCAGTCTGTTGGGGGGCGTGTTGAGGGTGGGGCATGGAGTGTGTTGGGGGAATGTTGAGGGTGGGGAGTGGAGTGTGTTGGGGGAATGTTGAGGGTGGGGAGTGGAGTGTGTTGGGGGAATGTTGAGGGTGGGGAGTGGAGTATGTTGGGAGAATGTTGAGGGTGGGGTGTGGAGTGTGTGGGGGGGCGTGTTGAGGGTGAGGCTTGCAGTCTGTTGGGGGGCGTGTTGAGGGTGGGGTGTGAAGTGTGTGGGGCGTGTTGAGGGTGGGGTGTGGAGTGTGTTGGGGGAATGTTGAGGGTGGGGAGTGGAGTGTGTTGGGGGAATGTTGAGGGTGGAGAGTGGAGTGTGTTGGGGGAATGTTGAGGGTGGGGAGTGGAGTATGTTGGGAGAATGTTGAGGGCGGGGTGTGGAGTGTGTGGGGGGCGTGTTGCGGGTGGAGCATGCAGTGTGTGGAAGGAGTGTTGAGGGTGGGGTGCACAGGGAGTGATGAGGTTGGTGTGTGATGTTTGTGGGGGGTGGGGGGTGGAGTGGGTGTGGAGAGTGTTGAGGATGGGGTGTGGTGTGGGGGGGCGTGTTGAGGGTGGGGCGTGGGGTGGGTGGTAGTGCTAAGGGTGGGGTGTGAAGTGTGTGGGGGGCATGTTGAGGGTGGAGTGTGGAGTGTGCGGGGGGCGTGTTGAGGGTGGGGTGTGGAGTATGCGGGGGTGTGTGTTGAGAGTGGGGCGTGGACTGTGGTGGTAGTGTTGAGGGTGGTGTGTAGAGTGTGTGGGAGATGTATTGAGGGTGGGGTGTGGAGTGTGGGGGGGACGTGTTGAGGGTGGGGTGTGGAGTGTGCGGGGGCGTGTGTTGAGGGTGGGGTGTGGAGTGGGTGTGGAGAGTGTTGAGGATGGGGTGTGGTATGGGGGGGCATGTTGAGGGTGGGGCGTGGGGTGGGTGGTAGTGTTGAGGGTGGGCTGTGGAGTGTGTGGGGGGCATGTTGAGGGTGGAGTGTGGAGTGTGCAGGGGGGCGTGTTGAGGGTGGGGTGTGGAGTGTGCGGGGGTGTGTGTTGAGGGTGGAGTGTGGAGTGTGCGGGTGTGTGTGTTGAGAGTGGGGCGTGGACTGTGGTGGTAGTGTTGAGGGTGGTGTGTAGAGTGTGTGGGAGATGTATTGAGGGTGGGGTGTGGAGTGTGGGGGGGGCATGTTGAGGGTGGGGTGTGGAGTATGTGGGGGGCTGCGTGTTGAGGGTGGGATGTGGAGTGTGTGTTGAGATTGGTGTGTGATGTTTGTGGGGGGCATGTTGAGTGTGGGGTGTGGAGTGTGGGAGGAGTGTTGAGTGTGGAGTGTGTGGGGGGCATGTTGAGGGTGGGGCGTGGTGGTAGTGTTGAGGGTGGGGTGCAGAGGGAGTGTTCAGGGTGGGGTGCAGAGGAAGTGTTGAGGTTGGTGTGTGATGTTTGTGGGGGGGTGGGGTGTGGAGTGGGTGGGGAGGAGTGATGAGGGTGGGGTGTGGAGTGTGTGGGAGGAGTGTTGAGGGTGGGGTGTGGAGTGTGTGGGAGGAGTGTTGAGGGTGGGGCGTGGTGGTAGTGTTGAGGGTGGAGTGGAGAGGGAGTGTTGAGGGTGGGGTGTGGAGTGTGTGGGAGGAGTGTTAAGGGTGGGGTGCGGAGGGAGTGTTGAGGTTGGTGTGTGATGTTTGTAGCGAGTGGGGTGCGGAGTGTGGGGAGGAGTGTTGAGGGTGGGGTGTGGAGTGTGTGGGAGGAGTGTTGAGGGTGGGGTGCGGAGGGAATGTTGAAGTTGGTGCGTGATGTTTGTGGGGGGTGGAATGTGGAGTGTGTGGGGAGGAGTGTTGAGTGTGGGGTGTGGAGTGTGTGGGAGGAGTGTTGAGGGTGGGGCGTGGTGGTAGTGTTGAGGGTGGAGTGGAGAGGGAGTGTTGAGGGTGGGGTGTGGAGTGTGTGGGAGGAGTGTTAAGGGTGGGGTGCGGAGGGAGTGTTGAGGTTGGTGTGTGATGTTTGTAGCGAGTGGGGTGCGGAGTGTGGGGAGGAGTGTTGAGGGTGGGGTGTGGAAGGAGTGTTGAGGGTGGGGTGCGGAGGGAATGTTGAAGTTGGTGCGTGATGTTTGTGGGGGGTGGGATGTGGAGTGTGTGGGGAGGAGTGTTGAGTGTGGGGTGTGGAGTGTGTGAGAGGAGTGTTGATGGTGGGGTGTGGAGTGTGTGGGGCGGAGTGTTGAGGGTGGGGTGTGGAGTGTGTGGGAGGAGTGTTGAGGGTGGGGTGCAGAGGGAATGTTGAGGGTGAGGTGTGATGTTTGTGGGGGGTGAGGTGTGGAGTGTGTGGGAGGAGTGTTGAGGGTGGGGTGCAGAGGGAGTGTTGAGGTTGGTGCGTGATGTTTGTGGGGGGTTGGGTGTGGATGTGTGGGAGGAGTGTTGATGGTGGGGTGTGGAGTGTGTGGGGCGGAGTGTTGAGGGTGGGGTGTGGAGTGTGTGGGAGGAGTGTTGAGGGTGGGGTGCGGAGGGAATGTTGAGGGTGAGGAGTGATGTTTGTGGGGGGTGGGGTGTGGAGTGTGTGGGAGGAGTGTTGAGGGTGGGTGCAGAGGGAGTGTTGAGGTTGGTGCGTGATGTTTGTGGGGGGTGGGGTGTGGAGTGTGTGGGAGGAGTGTTGAGGGTGGGGTGCAGAGGGAGTGTTGAGGTTGGTGCGTGATGTTTGTGGGGGTGGGGTGTGGAGTGTGTGGGGAGGAGTGTTGAGGGTGGGGTGTGGAGTATGTGGGAGGAGTGTTGAGGGTGGGGTGTGGAGTGTGTGGGGAGGAGTGTTGAGGGTGGGGTGTGGAGTGTGTGGGGAGGAGTGTTGAGGGTGGGGTGTGGAGTGTATGGGGAGGAGTGTTGAGGGTGGGGTATGGAGTGTGTGGGAGGAGTGTTGAGGGTGGGGTGTGGAGTGTGTGGGAGGAGTGTTGAGGGTGGGGTGTGGAGTGTGTGGGGAGGGGCGTTGAGGGTGGGGTGTGGAGTGTGTGGGAGGAGTGTTGAGGGTGGGGTGTGGAGTGTGTGGGAGGAGTGTTGAGGGTGGGGTGTGGAGTGTGTGGGGAGGAATGTTGAGGGTGGGGTATGGAGTGTGTGGGAGGAGTGTTGAGGTTGGTGCGTGATGTTTGTGGGGGGGTGGGGTGTGGAGTGTGTGGGGAGGAGTGTTGAGGGTGGGGTATGGAGTGTGTGGGAGGAGTGTTGAGGTTGGTGCGTGATGTTTGTGGAGGGTGGGGTGTGGAGTGTGTGGGGAGGAGTGTTGAGGGTGGGGTATGGAGTTTGTGGGAGGAGTGTTGAGGTTGGTGCGTGATGTTTGTGGGGGGTGGAGTGTGGAGTGTGTGGGGAGGAGTGTTGAGGGTGGGGTGCGGAGGGAATGTTGAGGGTGGGGTGTGATGTTTGTGGGGGGTGGGGTGTGGAGTGTGTGGGGAGGAGTGTTGAGGGTGGGGTGTGGAGTGTGTGGGGAGGAGTGTTGAGGGTGGGGTGTGGAGTGTGTGGGAGGAGTGTTGAGGGTGGGGTGTGGAGTGTGTGGGAGGAGTGTTGAGGGTGGGGTGTGGAGTGTGTGGGAGGAGTGTTGAGGTTGGTGCGTGATGTTTGTGGGGGGTGGGGTGTGGAGTGTGTGGGGAGGAGTGTTGAGGGTGGGGTATGGAGTGTGTGGGAGGAGTGTTGAGGTTGGTGCGTGATGTTTGTGGGGGGGTGGGGTGTGGAGTGTGTGGGGAGGAGTGTTGAGGGTGGGGTGTGGAGTGTGTGGGAGGAGTGTTGAGGGTGGGGTGTGATGTTTGTGGGGGGTGGGGTGTGGAGTGTGTGGGAGGAGTGTTGAGGGTGGGATTTGGAGTGAAATGGCTGAAGGCACTGGATACTGCAAAGGCTCTGGGCCCAGACAATATTCCGGCAATAGTCCTAAAGACCTGTGTTCCAGAACATGCTGCACCCCTAGCCAAGCTGTTCCAGTACAGCGACAACACTGGCAGCTACCCGGCAATGTGGAAAATTCCAGGTATGTCCTGCACAAAAAAAGCAGGTCTAACCCAGCCAATTACCGTCCCCTTGGTCTACACTTGATTATCAGTAAAATGAAGGAAGGTGCCATTGACAATGCTGTGAAGTAGCACTTGCTCAGCAATAACCTGCTCACAGACGCTCAGTTTGAGCTCTACCAGGGTCACTCAGCTCCTGACCTCATTACAACCTTGGTTCAAACATGGACAAAAAAGCTGAACTCCAGAAATGAGGTGCCTTTTGCAACAAGGCAGCATTTGGCCGAGCGTAGCATCAAGGAGTCCGAGCAAAATTGGAGTCATTGGGATTCCGGGGGGAGGATGGGGTGGGGGGAGGATGGGGTGGGGGGAGGATGGGGTGGGGTTCTTCATTGGTTGGAGTCATACCCAGCAGAAATAAAGGTAGTTGTGGTTGTTGGAGGTCAATCATCTCAGCTCCAGGACATCACTGCAGGAGTCTCTCAGAGTAATATCCAATTCCAACCATCTTCAGCTGCTTCATCAATGACCCTTCCTAGAATCATTATAGTACAGAAGGGGGCCATTCAGCCCATCAGGTCTGCGCCAACTCTCCAAAAGAGCGCCCTATCCTCGCAACCCCGTAACCCCACCCAACCGTTGGACACTTGGGGGGCAATTTAGCACGGCCAATCCACCTAACCTGCACATCTTTGCGCTGCGGGAGGAAACCGGAGCCCCCGGAGGAAACCCAGGCAGACACGGGGAGAACGTGCAGACTCCACACAGACAGCCACCCAAGGCCGGAATTAAACCCAGGTCCCTGGAGCTGTGATACAGCAATGCTGACCATTGTGCCATCGTGCCGCCCTCCCATACGGTCAGAAGTGCGGATGTTCACTGATGACTGCACAATGTTCAGCACTGTTTGCGACTCCTCAGATACCGAAGCAGTCCACGTCCAAATGCAGCGTGAACTGGACCATATCCTGGCTTGGGCTGACAAGGAGCAAGTGTTAAAGGCAGGATTTGTGTGGCTCTTCCAGCCTGCAATCAGGATGTTTGTGTGTCAGATGTAAATATTTCCTTACCCTCAAAATGATTTTCCTCAGTTTACAATCATTCCCAGAGCAGGTTTTCTGGTGATTTTTAAAGTAAAGAAGGTTATTTATTATCATACCCTTTCCCTGGGTGTTTGAACACAAACCCTCCACCATCCCTCTCAGTCTCACCAGCACATACTCAAAGATTATACACAGATTAAATGAATGGTGTAATTATAAAAAGACAAATTTTAACTGCGTCTTTATTTCGATGCAGGCCTGGTGTCTTGAAAATGAAAATTGCTTATCGTCACGAGTAGGCTTCAATGAAGTTACTGTGAAAAGGCCCTAGTCGCCACATTCCGGCGCCTGTCCGGGGAGGCTGGTACGGGAATCGAACCGTGCTGCTGGCCTGCTTGGTCTGCTTTAAAAGCCAGCGATTTAGCCCAGTGAGCTAAACCAGCCCCTTCTCGATTGAGTCAGTACAAAAGATACAGGTCAGAATGTTCTGGTTGGCCTCGATGGCGGAATCTTCCGGTCTCGCTGAGAGTGAACCCCCGCCATGGATTTCCCGAGTGTGGGTGGGAGGGGGGGAAGAGTGCATAAAACAGGACACCCCCTTGACAGGGGAGGGATCATCACACTGACATGAACATGTGATGCAATTGACCCGTTTCTCTCCCCCCCCCATCACTGACATTTGACGCTGGGAACATAATTTGAAAATATTGACATCTAATTGTCGGGCCTCTGCACCTGAATCATTCCCCCCACTTCCATCAGGAAATCCGTTGGTTTGAGGACAGCAGCGTGAATCACGACTGGAATTCCAGGGCGTGCACCTGGTGAGCAGACCTCCCAGGGGAGCCAAGGTGGGGGGGCTTTGCGCAAGGGGGGAGGAGAGTCATGCTGGGGCGCAGCCCCCTGGCATAGCCCAGGCACTTCCCTGGAACTGTACATGCACTGTCCTCTGGCACTGCCCTGACACTGTCCCCTGCAGCAAGGGGCACTGCCTGGGCAATGCTAGGGGAAGTGCTGGGGCGCAGCATCGCAGCCAAGTGGCAGGGTGTAGTGCCCGAGGGATTGCCTGTGTGGGACAGGGGGAGCGTTCCAGCTAAACCTCTTCTTTGCGCTGGGGTGGGCTTTAAAAATAGTGCCCCGGTCTCCGAGGGCCTAAGTTGCTGGTGGGCAGGTGAATCAAGGGGCGTCACAAACAGTGTTACGTAATGGGGCCTGTCCCTTGAGATTTTGTGATCTATATCCAGCGTGATACAGCGGCGGTAGCTTCAACCACTTTTCCAGTCGGCCCTTGCCAAATTCCAAGGAAATTCCAGCCCCTACTGTTGGCTTTATGCTATCCTGCAACTTTACAAAGGTCTCTGAGTTGAGACATCTGTTCTGGAAACAATAGCGACAGCAGACGTGGACTAATGTAATTTCTCTGGTCTATGCAGCCAGCAGGGTACTTGAAGAGATCTTTACCAAACAGGGGAATGAGGAGAGGTTTGAATACTGTACCAAAAACAGGCTCCAGCTGTTTTTTTCTCTCTCTCTCCCCCATTCATAGAATCATACAATCCCTCCAGTGCAGAAAAGGGCCATTCGGCCCATCGAGGCTGCACCGACCCTCTGAAAGAGCACCCTGACCGGGCTCCTGCACTATCTCTACAATCCTGTAATGCCAGCGAACCGGACAACTCTGGACAATAAGGGGCAATTTAGCACGGCCAATCCACCTTACCCGCACATCTTTGGGGTCTGGGAGGAAACCGGAGGAAACCCATGGAGGCACAGGGAAAACGTGCAGACTCCACACAGATAGTTACCTAAGGCCGGATTTAAACCAGGTCCCTGGTGCTGTGAGGCAGCAGTGCTAACCACTGCGCCACCGCAGCCCCCCCCCCCCCTCCCTTCTGTACCCATATTTGTAAAGTCCTGAGAAGAGAAATCCGCTGACATCAACGCAGCATTCGACTAAATACGTCACCAGGGAGCCATGGCAAAACTGTTGATCTTTTGGGAATAAGACGTGGAAACCTGCTGCACAGAACTACAGCCAGGAAGACAAATGAACAAAATGGTCACAACGAGACCAGCCAAAGTACAGCTAGCTGTATACGCTTTTGTTTTATCTTCTTTGTGAACTGTAAAAAAAAACCCTTAAGCTATCCTTCCCATCCTACCCTCTGTATTAATGTGTGTGTGTGTGTGTGGGCGCAGGCGAATGTGTGCGATGTATGAATGGCGATCGCGATTTACCCTGTTTGTTTTTGAATTCGGAAAATAATTTCAATAAACTTATCTTGCTCTTTGTTTAACCTCACAAAACCTGTCTGAGTAATCCTTTCCAATCCGAAAGCGTAAATCGTGGGGCCCCTGCAAGCGTTGGCAAAGCACATCCTCTCTAGATTCACAGAAAAAAAACACCCTGTTATGGTCAGATCAGAAGTGCTGGAATAGAGGAGTCATTCACCCGGCTCACGTTCAATTCTTAAAATGCAGAATTATCTCGAGAGGTTGCGGGTTCAAACAGCTGAAAGGAAAATTTAGGGCTTATATCAGGAAGTTTTTTTTTTAAACACACGGGAAAGGTTAATACAGGAAATGGACACAGGGTAGAGGGGTAGAGGTGAAAATCCTGGAATCTGATAGAGATACTCGATGTTCTCATGGAGGAAGCTCCAAATTCACTTGCACAGAATTCAAATTCATGTAATGTCCTGCACAAACTCAACATGCGCCAAACAGCTCTGTCTTTCTTTCCATCACTTGCTCTCTAGCCGCTAACAGACAAGCACATGAATTAGAAGGAGTAGGCCACTCGGCCCCTCAAGCCTGCTCCGCCATTCAATAAGATCGTGGCTGATCTGACTGTGGCCTCAACCCCACATTACGCCTACCCCCATCCCCCCCCAACCACCCAGCCCCCCCCCCACACACACACTCCCCAACCACCCGCCCCCCCATACACACACTCCATACCCCTCTAACTCCCTTTTCAGTTAGGAATTTATTTGCCTCATCCTTAAAAACATGAAATGAAATGAAAATTGCTTGTTGTCACAAGTAGGCTTCCATGAAGTTTCTGTGAAAAGCCCCTAGTCGCCACATTCAAGCACCTGTTCGGGGAGGCCGGTACGGGAATTGAACCCGCACTGCTGGGCTTGTTATAGAACATAGAACATAGAACAGTACAGCACAGAACAGGCCCTTCGGCCCTCAATGTTGTGCCGAGCCATGATCACCCTACTCAAACCCACATATCCACCCTATACCCGTAACCCAACAACCCCCCCCCCCCTTAACCTTACTTTTATTAGGACACTACGGGCAATTTAGCATGGCCAATCCACCTAACCCGCACATCTTTGGACTGTGGGAGGAAACCAGAGCACCCGGAGGAAACCCACGCAAACAGGGGGAGGACGTGCAGACTCCACACAGACAGTGACCCAGCCGGGAATCGAACCTGGGACCCTGGAGCTGTGAAGCATTTATGCTAACCACCATGCTACCGTGCTGCCCCTGTTCTACATTACAAGTCAGCTGTTTAACCCACTGTGCTAAATATTCATGGACTCTGCCTCCATCACTCTCTAGGGAAAATAGGGTGGTGAAGGAGTTAGCACTACTGCCTCACTCACGGGACAAGGGACCCGGGTTCAATTCCGGCTTTGGGTGAGGGCCTTTGTTGGGTCTGCACATTCTCCCCGTGTCTGCGTGGGTTTCCTCCGGGTGCTCCAGTTTCCTCCCACAGTCCAAAGATGTGCAAATTTGGTGGATTGGCCATGTTAAATTGCCCTTTAGTGTCCAGGGATGTGCATGTTAGGTGGGGCTACGGGGACAGGGCAGGAGGGTGGCCTAGGTAGAGTGCTCTTTCAAGGGGTCAGTGTAGACCTGATGGGCCGAATGGCATCCTTCAGCACTGTGAAGATTCTATGGTTCCTTTTATCAGATCTCCACTATCGCCTTGACATCACATTTCCATGTGGCTACCTGCACCTACAACTTACCAAGCTGCTTTACCACAGTGTGTTTACATACTTTTATCTAGAACTTACCGCATTTCCTTTTAGTGCATCTATCCCTCTCTGATACCTCAGTATTTCTTACTTGGTTGCTATCTGCCACTCCCAATTCTTTGCTCAATGCATTTCTCCTTTCCAATGCTCTGGGCAGGTTCCCTGGTGAGGTAACCATTAAATCCTCCCCAGCAGCTCTATCAAACCGTCCCAGGATGACATTGGCTCTGTTGAGGAACATCCTGCCCAGCCTAGAAAGGTGTCATGTGCCCTAGAACCAATCCAAACGTCTCAGGAATCTAAAGCCTCCCTCCTGCACCATCTCTCCAGCCATGCATTCATCCGTTCAATCCTCCACTATACTCACTGGCAAGTGGCACAGGCACAATCTGGAGATTGCTTACTTTGAGTTGGAGCTTGCTGGCCTCCTTCCTAGCTCCTTAAAGTCTGCTTGTCGGGCCTCAACACTCTTTCTGCCTATGCTTTTGTGTCGCTCTGCCCTTCTCATTCTCTGTCTATCTCTGTCTCTCTCTGTCTCAATATCTATCTCAATTGTGTCTGTCTTCCTCTATTTTGGTCTTTTTTTTCAGTCCTGCTCTCTTTCGCTCGTTCTGGGTGAGTGTGCTCAACACTCAATTTGGCTCTGTTTCGTTACTTAGCTTTGGAGTCGCCAGGTATCGTTAAGATACCACCACAAGTTTCAAGGTCAAGTTCAAAGCAATAAAACCATACACCAATTAGTAAGTTCAAACAAGACACGTTTATTATATTACAGTAATCTACTAATCATGCATATAAACTATAAGACTAGGCTAATCCTACTGCTAATAGGCCAAATACTTATCTGGATAAGGGGACTGCCGGATCAGGGAACAACGGCCTCTAGCTTGTCCTGGGTCCACAGGCTTCCAGTAGTTATGGACTACAGGGGGTCAGGAGTGTCTATCTTGTAGCGTGCGTTGTGACTTACTTGTTGGCGGCTTCTGTCCAGGCCTCTCCTCCTCAAGGTTCTTCTGCTGCAACGGTGTTCTGCTGGGAGGGCTGGCTGGTCAAGGAGAGGCTGGCAGAGAGAGAGAGCTGGGGTCGCGGTCTCTGTCTTATACTCCTCTCAGGGTCTTGTGCCCACCTGGGCGGACCCTCTATACTCTCGCAATCGATTGGGTCTCTTCCCAATCGATTGATTTGAATTCCCCAATAACGGGGCAGTATCTCGATCACTGGGGCGGTTCTTGGGACTTATTGTTTTGGGCTTCTTTGGCACCGAAAAGTCTGGCCTTCCATTGAATGTATCGATTAGTGTTAACTTGTTTCTTTTGTGCCTGGGGATCGCCCGGTATCGCCTCATTAATATGTTAACTGTTTTCTTTTCATAGCGTTGTCTGGTTTCTGCAACAGCCAAAACTGGTTTCTGCAGCAGTCCAAATATACAAGCACTCTGCAAGCTGCTTGCTTTTTACAACCTGTCCATTTTCCCTGCATTCCTTGCAATCTTCCATTTTGTGTTTGGGCAGTGGTCACCCCAGGTGGCTACACCGGGTGACAGTATTCCGGGTGATCCCTCTCGTATCTGGGAAGATTGACAGTTTTCCTGGCTCTTTCCTATAGGCACAATGATTCCAGTGGATGTACAAATCATGCTTAGGGTTATCAGGATGTGTGCTGTTCTATAACGGGAAGAGCGGCCTCATCTTCAGCACAGGTTCCAACCTTCCTGAGCTGGGGCTGGAATATTTGTGCGTGCTCAAGAGCTTCAGTCAAAGCTGGAATGTGTCAACTGCTCTATGGAGCAAAGCCAAATTAAAAACTCTTGTAATCTCAATGTTATGGAAGACAGCACTCATTTGGTTGCATTGACCAGGCTGCTTGCCAACTACTTCTAAAATAGGAGCAATGCAACCCCTGGGGCCCCCAGTTTTATAGCCTGTGGCCTAACATGCTTGCCGGACCCGGGACTTAACATCTTTTGTTTATTTTTTTACAGAAAAGTTGAATGGTCATAGCGCGGAAGGGAGATCATCCAAGGGAGCTCTGACCTTCTTTGCCCTATCTTTCCCCCTCGTGTGAGTGTACCTCAGCTGTACCCGAATTATCTGTAACCCTTGTTCGACTGCAGGTCCTCCTTCAAATCCTCCCTCAAATCCCTGATTGCAATTTAGCTGAGACAGACGTATTCTCAACCCACTGAAATTGGCCCTCCCCCAATTAAATAATTTTACTCTAATAGCTAACCTGAATCTTATGACCACTGTCATGATATGCAAACATGCAGCTAATGAACACATAGAATAGGACACGACCAATGAGCAGTCAGGACACTCAGGGGTGGTATCTCACTATAAAAGGGATGAAGCACTCACACCCCACCTCTTTCCACAGACCAACATCTACAGAGTGAGAGAGGGCGTATCCTCAGCATCACACCCCAGCACGTGGCTTAGAGCAAGGCTGGTTCAGTTAGACTGAGTTACTACTTAGATTAGCAGAGAGTTGAACTCATTGAGAACTGTGCTAATAGTTCAATAAAACACATTGAACTCACTTCAAAGTCTGGTGCATCTTTTACTCAAAACTGCATCAAGTGGCAGCTTGTGTTATTCCAAGTTACTTACCACAACCATTACCAGCCCATGAAAGGGTCGATTAGCTCAGTTGGCTGGGTGGCC
Organism: Scyliorhinus canicula; assembly: GCF_902713615.1. Lineage (NCBI taxonomy): Eukaryota > Metazoa > Chordata > Chondrichthyes > Carcharhiniformes > Scyliorhinidae > Scyliorhinus > Scyliorhinus canicula. The sequence goes on along the minus strand of NC_052148.1, from coordinate 15,393,421 downwards.
GGTTCGTGATGCAGAGCAGATTCAATTCCTGTACTGGCCAGGGTGATTCATGAAGGCCCCAACTTGCCCCTGAGCTGTGGTGACCCTCAGGTTAAATCCCCACCAGTCAGCTCTCAAAGGAGAGAGCAGCCTCTGGGACTGTGGCAACATTTACACTTAGTCCGTGAAAGTTCCCCTGCTGACACTTGTTTGACCTGACACACTTCATTCCAGATTGTTTTGTAACGCTGTCCAAATAGTCTTGAGCATCCAGGACTAGCTCAGGTACAGTTTAAAGATTGTGTTTCCCGAAGGCGTCTCTGGATACTGAAACTTCTGGAACGCACTCTGATTTCCAAAGGGAAGACAGGGCAAAGAACACAGAACCTGCTTGCCTCCGATTAACAATCTCTTAAGCGCCTTGAGGAGCTTGTTAATGGGCGAGCCAGGGCAAGAGTGCAATTTGCAAGAAGTGAGGAGGGACCCAATCTATCCCTTACTGGGATGAAACTCATGCCATACAGGGCACTTTACCCCAAGGCCCATGCACTAGAACATAGAACATAGGACAGTACAGCACAGTACAAGCCCTTCAGCCCACGATGTTGTGCCGACCACTTATCCTAATCTAAGATCAACCTAACCTACACCCCTTCAATTTACTGCTGCCCATGTGCCTGTCCAAGAGTCGCTTAAATGTCCCGAATAACTCTGACTCTACCACCGCTGCTGGCAGTGCATTCCACACACCCACCACTCTCTGTGTTAAGAACTGACCTCTGCCATCTCCAATCACCTTAAAATTATGTCCCCTCGTGACAGCCATTTCTGCCCTGGGGAAATGTCTCTGGCTATCCACTCTATCCATGCCTCTCATCACCTTTCACACCTCTATCAAGTCACCTCTCTTCCTTCTTCACTCCAGTGAGAAAAGCCTTAGCTCCCTCAACCTTTCTTCATAAGACATGCCCTCCAGTCCAGGCAACATCCTGGTAAATCTCCTCTGCACTCTCTTTCAAAGCATCCACATCCTTCCTATAATGAGGCGACCAGAACTGGACACAGTATTCCACGTGTGGTCTTACCAGGGTTTTACGAAGCTGCAGCAAAACCCCACGGCTCTTGAACTCAATCCCCCTGTTAATGAAAGCCAACACACCATCCGCCTTCTTAACAACCCTATCAACCTGGGTGCCAACTTTGAGGGATCTGTGTACGTGGACCCCAAGATCCCTCTGTTCCTCCACACTTCCAAGAATCCTTTAACCCTGTATTCAGCATTCAAATTCGACCATCCAAAATGAATCACTTCACATTTATCAAGGTTGAACTCCATCTGCCACTTCTCAGCCCAGCTCTGCATCCTGTCAATGTCCTGTTGTAACCTGCAACAGCCCTCGTCACTATCAACAACTCCACCAACTTTGTGTCATCGGCAAACTTACTAACCCACCCTTCCACTTCCTCATCCAAGTCATTTATAAAAACCACAAAGAGCAGAGGTCCCAGAACAGATCCTTGCAGGACACCACTGGTCAACGACTTCAAGGTGGAATACTTTTCATCCACTACCACTCGCTGTCTTCTTTCGGCCAGCCAATTCTGTATCCAGAAAGCCAAATGTTCCTGTATCCCCATGCCCCCTAACTTTACGAATGAGCCAGCCAAGGGGAACCTTATCAAATGCCTTACTGAAATCCATATACAACACATCCACTTCCTGACTTTCATCAATGTGTCTCGTCACAACCTCAAAGAATTCAACGAGGCTTATGAGGCATGGCCTGCCCCTCACAAAGCCATGCTGACTATCTTTAATCAAACTATGTTTTTCTCAATAATCATAAATCCTATCTCTCAGACATTTCCAGTATTTTGCTCACCACAGACATAAGACTGACTGGTCTGTAATTCCCAGGGATTTCCCTATTCCCTTTCTTGAACAGGGGAACAACATTCGCCTCCCTCCAATCATCCAGTACTTCTCCAGTGGAGAAGGAAATATTCATTTAGGGCCTCCCAACGTCCTCATACTCGAGGCACAGGTTCCCTCCACTATCCCTGATCGGCCCGACTCTCACACTGATCATCCTCTTATTTCCACGCTTGGGGTTTTCCCTAATCTTTCCCGCCATGGCTTTTTCATGCCCCCTTCAAGATCTCCTAAGTCCATTTTTGAGTTCCTTCCTGGCTACCTTGTAACCCTCTAGAGCCGAGTCAGATCCTTGCTTCCTCAGCCTTACGTAAGCTTCCTTTTTCCTCTTTTATCTTTTATCTTTTATCAACCAAGGCTCCTTCACCTTACCATTCCTTCCTCGTCTCAGTGGGACAAAATTATCCAGCACTCGCAGAAAGTGCTCCTTAAACAACCCCCACATTACCGTTGTGCATTTCCCCGAGAACAACTGTTCCCACTTTATGCTCCTCAGCTCCTGTCTAATAGCAGTATAATTTCCCCCAATTAAATAACTTCCTATACTAACTGTTTCTATCCCTCTCCATAACTATGGTAAAGGTCAAGGAGTTGTGGTCACTGTCACCAAAATGCTCTCCCACCGAGACATCTGACACCTGGCCTGGTTCGATGCCAAGCACCAAATCCAATATGGCCAGACATACCTGACAAAATCTGCTCCACCCAAACCATTTGCACTAAGGAGGTTCCAGTCAATATTAGGGAAGTTGAAGTCACCCATGACAACAACTCTGTTACTTCTGCACCTTTCCAAGATCTGCCACCCAATCTGTTCCTCCATCTCTCTGCTGCTATTGGGGGTCTATAAAAAACTCCCGATAAAGTGACTGCTCCTTTCTTGTTTCTGACTTCCACCCATACCGATTCAGTAGACAAACCCTCCTCAACTACCTCCTTTTCTGCAGCTGTGATGCACTCCCTAATTAACAGTGCCACTCCCCCTTCTCTTTTACCTCCCTCCCTAGTCTTCTTAAAACATCTAAACCACAGAACATCTAACAACCATTCCTGCCCCTGTGAAATCCATGTCTCCGTAATGGCCACAACATCGTAGTTCCAAGTACTGATCCATGCTCTAAGTTCATCTCCCTTATTCCTGATACTCCTTGCATTGAAACAGACACAATTTAACCCATTCCACTGAGTGCAACTTTGCCCTATCAATTGTCTATCCTTCCTCACAGACTTGCTACATACTATTTCTGCCTGTTCAACAGCTAATTCTGTCCTAGGTAATCCCTTGATTCCTTTCATGGCCTCACGCTTCTCTGTACCTCCTCCAGCTGCTAATCCTCCAAGATCTCAGTGCTCCTCAATTATGGGCCACGATTCTCCTGTTTGCAGACTAAATGCTCGGCTAGCGAAGAATCAGGACTGTTTCTCGCTGGCGGCAGGAGCCAAGCGGACGTGCCATTCAACGGTACTTCGAATTTTTAAAACCAGGATCAGGATTTTTGTGCCATCAGTGTCACATCTGTGTTTTTGCTGGACCTGAGAAAGCGGGGCCTAATCTCTCTGACAGGTCCCACTCTTCAGAGAGGAGCTTTCCTTCAAGGGCGCCCGGTCTCAGAATACTGTTGCAGCACCCCCAGATCTCGGGCAAGGCCCACCCCCCTCAATCACTGGCAAAGATCCCCCACCCTCCCAACTTGCTCACTTTCCCCTCTTTAAGCCCCACCCTTTGGCAGTGGCAACCTGAAAATGAAATGAAATGAAAATCGCTTATTGTCACAAGTAGGCTTCAATGAAGTTACTGTGAAAAGCCCCTAGTCGCCACATTCCGGCGCCTGTCCGGGGAGGCTGGTACGGGAATTGAACCGTGCTGCTGGCCTGCTTGGTCTGCTTTAAAAGCCAGCGATTTAGCTGAGTGAGCTAAACCAGCCCCTGGACCCAACCTGGTACCTTGAACTCCGAGGGAGCAGCAAGGGAGTCAATGCCCTCTCTACATTTGCCTCCAGGGGTCCTTCATGGGCGGTGGGGGTCGGGGGGGGGGGGGGGGGGGAGGGAGGGGGGGGGGTGCTTGGGCTGGGCTGGTGGGGCTCAGATTAGGGGTCCTTCCTGGGATTGGGGTTATTTGTCTGGTCTTCCCACCTGTAGCCCTTAACCCTTTAAACTGTCGCCCAGCATACATAGATACATAGATACATAGAAGATAGGAGCAGGAGGAGGCCTTTTGGTCCTTCGAGCCTGCTCCGCCATTCATCACCATCATGGCTGATCATCCAACTCAGTAGCCGAATCCTGGATTTCTCCCCATAGCCTTTGATCCCATTCTCCCCAAGTGCTATATCCAGCCGCCTCCTGAATATATTCAAAGTTTTAGCATAAACTATTTCCTGTGGCAATGAATTCCACAGGCTCACCACTCTTTGGGTGAAGAAATGTCTCCTTATCTCTGTCCAAAATGGTTTACCTTGGATCCTCAGACTGTGACTCCTGGTTCTGGACACACCCACCATTGGTAACATCTTCCCTGCATCTACCCTGTCCAGTCCTGTCAGAATTTTCTAAGTCTCTATGAGATCCCCCCTCATTCTTCTGAACTCCAGCGAGAACAGTCCTAACCTAGTCAATCTCTCCTCATATGACAATCCCACCATCCCTGGAATTAGTCTGGTAAACCTTCGCTGCACTCCCTTGAGAGCAAGAACATCCTTCCTCAATGCTCCAAGTGTGGCCTCACCAAGGCCCTGTACAATTGCGGCAACATCCCTGCTTCTATACTCGAAATCTTTTGCAATGAAGGCCAGCATACCATTAGTCTTCTTTACCGCCTGCTGCATCTGCGTGCTTACTGAAGTGTTGGCTAGTGTAGACTTGAGAGATGAACAGACACTTCCAACTCAATTTTATTAACTACTTCTAACTAACTAACACACGATGACTGTGGGTCTAAATGACGCTAACTTAAACTAGAGACCTAAGCCTTGTCCCAACCAGTTGAATCTCTCAGCACGTGCTGTGAGTCTGTGCTGGGCTGGATGAGTTCTTGTTACACTGAGAGGCAGCACCCAGAATGAGCGGGAACCGTGGTGCCCTCTGCCTTTATAGTGTGTGTATTCTAACTGGTGATTGGCTGCGGTGTTTGTACATGTTGATTGGTCCCTGTGTGTGTCCATCAGTGTGTGTCTGCACCATGATATACTGGTGTATATTATGACATTCCCCCCTTTTATAAAAAATGTTGATATTAGGCATGTGCTAATAAATAGTGTGTGTGTGTGGAGAATGTACCTAGCTACGTGTGAGGTGCGAAGACATATGTACAAAGCTATAGACAAGAAACAAGACTATTTACACAGGAAGGTGCCTGGTGCAGATGACTACCATGAACTGGAACAACCAACAAATCTATTTACAAATCACTGGATAACAGATGCAACAATGAAGGATATAGGAAAAAAAAACATTTCAGAAAGTCCACATGTGTACAGAGATCATAAGTTCAGTCTCTGAGGTGGGCGACGAACTCTGGTTGACCGCCTCAAGGGTGGGGCAATGGCTGGCGCATCAGGAGCCGGGAGGGCTGCAGCACCATCAGGGGCAGGCAGAGTGACCAGAAGTGCCACACAGTCCACGGTGGGATCAGTAGAAGAGCTGGCCGGAGGATCTCGTGATGACCCTGGAACCAGGCGAAGAGCACGCCTGTTGCGGCGACGAATGGATCCATCCGGTAAACGGACCAGGAAGGCGCGGGGGGCCACCTGCCTTAGAACGACAGCAGGGGCAGACCAGCCACCGTCCGGGAGATGGATGCGAACCTTGTCGCGTGGAAGGTCAGCAGCCCGTGAGTCGTAAGAAGTTTTCTGCTGCAGTTGAGACATGTGCATGCGGTGGAGCACGGGGACATAATCGAGGTTGGAAGCGAGAATTGATGGCACCGTCATTCTAAGGGTGCGATTCATTAGTAGCTGAGCAGGCGACAGGCTGGTGGAGAGTGGGGTGGAGCGATTGGCCAGCAGAGCAAGATGGAAATCTGAGCCAGCGTCGGCGGCCTTGCTGAGGAGCCGCTTAACGATGTGGACCCCCTTTTCCGCCTTCCCATTGGATTGGGGGTATAGGGGACTGGAATAACGTGCTCAAAGTTATAGTGTCGGGCGAAGCCGACCCATTCTTGGCTCGCGAAACAGGGGCCATTGTCCGACATGACCGTCAGCGGAATGCCATGTCGGGCAAATGTCTCCTTACACACCCTGATCACAGTCGAGGATGTGAGATCGTGCAGCCTTATGACCTCCGGGTAACTGGAGAAGTAGTCGATGATGATGACGTAGTCCCTGCCCAATGCATGGAACAAGTCGATGCCCACTTTGGTCCAAGGCGATGTGATGAACTCATGGGGCATCAGGTTCTCCCGTGGTTGGGCGGGCTGAAAACGCTGGCAGGTATAGCAGTTGAGCACCACGTTGGCGATGTCATCATTGATGCCCGGCCATTAGACGGCTTCTCTGGCCCTGCGGCGGCATTTCTCGATTCTTAAATGCCCTTCATGGAGTTGCTCCAACACTAGCTGGCACATGCTTTGTGGGACGACGACGCGATCCAATTTCACGAGCACCCCGTCGACAACCGCCAGGTCGTCGGGGACGTTGTCAAATTGCAGGCATTGGCCCTTGAGCCACCCGTCTGACATTAGACTGCATAAGATAAAGATGCATGGCATTAAGGGTAAAGTAGTAGCATGGATAGAGGATTGGTTAATTAATAGAAAGCAAAGAGTGGGGATTAATGGGTGTTTCTCTGGTTGGCAATCAGTAGCTAGTGGTGTCCCTCAGGGATCCGTGTTGGGCCCACAATTGTTCACAATTTACATTGATGATTTGGAGTTGGGGACCAAGGGCAATGTGTCCAAGTTTGCAGATGACACTAAGATGAGTGGTAAAGCGAAAAGTGCAGAGGATACTGGAAGTCTGCAGAGGGATTTGGGTAGGTTAAGTGAATGGGCTCGGGTCTGGCAGATGGAATACAATGTTGACAAATGTGAGGTTATCCATTTTGGTAGGAATAACAGCAAACGGGATTATTATTTAAACGATAAAATATTAAAGCATGCCGCTGTGCAGAGAGACTTGGATGTGCTAGTGCATGAGTCACAGAAGGTTGGTTTACAAGTGCAACAGGTGATTAAGAAGGCAAATGGAATTTTGTCCTTCATTGCTAGAGGGATGGAGTTTAAGACTAGGGAGGTTATGTTGCAATTGTATAAGGTGTTAGTGCGGCCACACCTGGAGTATTGTGTTCAGTTTTGGTCTCCTTACTTGAGAAAGGACGTACTGGCGCTGGAGGGTGTGCAGAGGAGATTCACTAGGTTAATCCCAGAGCTGAAGGGGTTGGATTATGAGGAGAGGTTGAGTAGACTGGGACTGTACTCGTTGGAATTTAGAAGGATGAGGGGGGATCTTATAGAAACATTTAAAATTATGAAGGGAATAGATAGGATAGATGCGGGCAGGTTGTTTCCACTGGCGGGTGACAGCAGAACTAGGGGGCATAGCCTCAAAATAAGGGGAAGTAGATTTAGAACTGAGTTTAGGAGGAACTTCTTCACCCAAAGGGTTGTGAATCTATGGAATTCCTTGCCCAGTGAAGCAGTTGAGGCTCCTTCATTACATGTTTTTAAGGTAAAGATAGATAGTTTTTTGAAGAATAAAGGGATTAAGGGTTATGGTGTTCAGACCGGAAAGTGGAGCTGAGTCCACAAAAGATCAGCCATGATCTAATTGAATGGCGGAGCAGGCTCGAGGGGCCAGATGGCCTACTCCTGCTCCTAGTTCTTATGTTCTTATGTTCTTATGTTCTTAGACGCATCACCCGCTGCAGAGGTGGATCAGCCGCTTTCTCGCGGTGAATTTGCATCAACTCGTGCATCCGAAGCTGGCAAATGGGAGGCTGCAAGCTGAACGTGAGTATCTATTTGGCAAATGAAGCCGTCGTGATCACACAGAGTTGTGATCGACCTTGAGAGGGCATCGGCAACGGCAAGGTCCTTGCCGGGGTATAGATCAGTTGAAAGTTGTACCTGCGCAGCTTGAGTAGGATATGCTGGAGGCGAGGCGTCATGTCATTCAAGTCCTTTTTGATAATGTTTACAAGGGGGCAGTGGGCGGTTTCAACCGTGAACTGCGGAAGTCCATAGATGTAGTCGTGGAACTTCATGACTCCAGTGAGAAGGCCGAGACGCTCTCTCAATTTGCGCATAGCGCTGCTCTGTGGGAGTCATCACTTGCAACGCATACGCAACGGGGGCCCATGACGAGGCCTCGTCTCGTTGCAGGAGCACGGCACCAAACCCTGACTGACTGGCATCAGTAGAGATTTTGGTCTCTTTGGTGGGGTCGAGAAAGGCCAACACTGGGGCCGTGGAAAGTTTGGCCTTCAGCACCTGCCATTCACGCTCGTGAGCGGGGAGCCATCGGAAATCTGTGGTTTTGCGAATCAGGTCTCTGAGGGCCGTGGTGTATGAGGCGAGATTCGGATGAACTTCCCGAGGAAATTCACCGTGCCCAGGAACCGGAGGACCGCTTTCTTGTCCTCGGGCGTCTTCATGGACGTGATTGCTGCAATCTTGTCATCGTCCGGACGTACCCCCTGTTGGGAGATGTGATCCCCCAGAAACTTGATACTCGACTGGCCGAAGGAGCATTTGGCCCTATTGAGGTGGAGGCCGTGTTCATGGATGTGCCTGAAAACACGCTGAAAGCGGGCAATGTGTTCCAGCGGGGTGGTTGACCAGATAATAATGTCGTCGACATATACCCGGACGCCGTCAATCCCCTCCATCATCTGCTCCATGATCCGGTGGAAAACTTCGGACGCAGAGATGATGCTGAATGGCATCCGGTTGTAGCAGAACCTGCCAACAGGTGTGTTGAACGTACACAGCTTCCTGCTTGACTCATCTAGTTGGATCTGCCAGAAACCCTTCGAGGCATCCAGTTTTGAGAAGAGTTTGGCGTGGGCCATCTCGGACGTGAGCTCCTCACGTTTCGGAATCGGGTAGTGCTCCCGCATGATATTCTGATTCAGATCTTTAGGATCAATACAGATCCGCAGCTCGCCGGACGGTTTCTTGACGCAAACCATGGAGCTTACCCAGTCTGTGGGTTCCGTGACCCTAGAGATGACTCCTTGGTCCTGGAGGTCCTGGAGCTGTTGCTTGAGGCGGTCCTTGAGGGGCGCTGGGACTCTGCGAGGTGCGTGAACAACAGACGTGGCGTTGGGCTTGAGTAAGATTTTGTACGTGTAGGGGAGCATGCCCATGCCTTCGATGACATCATGGTATTGCTGGTTGATGGAGTCGAGTTGCGCCCTGAAATCTGTGTCAGAAGATGCAGACACATCGCTTGAAGAGAGAGAGTGTGCTCTCTGCACTAAGTGGAGCAGCTTGCATGCCTGCGCACCAAGCAAGTGGGCTTTTGAGGCAGCAACAATCTCGAACGGGAAAATGACTCTGTGAGCACGATGTCACCTCAAGGCGGCAGGAGCTGCTGGCAGCGATGGCATTGCCATTGTAGTCCAGCAATTTACACGCAGATGACAGGTCAGCGGGCTGTACGTAGAGCTTGCGAAAATCAGACGACGCGATGTGATTGGCAGAAGCACCAGTGTCCAGGCGGAACCGGAAAGGGAACCATTTGACCGTAAGGGTGGCACACCACTCATCATCCTGTCCGACGCTGTGGACGTGGATGGGTTCAGTGCCACGCTTGGGGGACATCCTGTTCGTGGTAATGACGCCGATTTGGAACGGGACCTGTGTGTCATCGCAGGCACAGTCGGAAGCAAGGTCTGAAGTAGGTTCATTGATGGCAGGCTGGATAGCCCTGATGTCTCTGTGGGGCTGGGTGGACCTTCGAAAAGCTGCAGACAGGGAAGATCTGCACATTGCAGCATAGTGGTCTCGTTTGCCACACTGCAGGCAACGTCGGGACTTCGCGCGACATTGCCGCTTTAAGTGGCCGGAGCCGCAGTTGCCGCACGCCGGACGACGGGATGTTCGTCGTGCCACCGCGCATGCGTGAGGCGATCCAGCGTGGCACTCACCTGCGCGAAGCGGTCCGTGATGTCAGCATGCTCGCTGCGTATAAGCGCGGGACTCCACGAAAAGCGCGCGAAATGGCCGCCATCGTTCAGATCCAGAGCCTGAAAAGATGTAATAATTTGGATCCGTTCTGCCTCGTAAGGGGCTTGCCGCGCCGTTTCAGCGGCCTGGATGCAGGAGTAGCGCGTGGACGCATGTCCATGAAGTACACAGGTCTCAATGGCCGCGGACAGGGTGAGCTGCTTCACTTTTAGTAGCTGCTGGCACAGGGGCTCAGATTGAAAACCAAAAACAATCTGGTCACAGAGCATGGAGTCAGAGGGGGACCCGTAGTTGCAGGACTGCGCAAGGACGCGGAGGTGGGTAATAAAGGACTGGAAAGGCTCGTCCTTACCCTGAATTCGCTGCTGAAACATGCATCTCTCGAAGCTCTCGTTGACCTCAACCGCGCAGTGGCTGTCGCACTTTAGAATTACATCTTGAACTTCGATTTCTCCTCCCCCTCATCGAAGGCAAGCGAGTTGAAAATGTGCAGAGTGTGGGCCCCGGCTGTGAAGAGGAAGAGAGCAATCTTCCGTGCGTCTGAGGCAGCTTCCAGGTCGAGCCCAGATTCCCTGCAATGCGGAGAGGCGGCGGCGGGCAAACGGAGTCCATTCTGTAGGATGGCGCGAGACTGGTGGAAGGCAGATCACTGAAACGTATGTCTCAGAAGTGCGAGCATCCCTCAACTTCTGGTACCATGAAGTGTTGGCTAGTGTAGACTCGAGAGATGAACAGACACTTCCAACACTGATGAAGGTTCAATTCAATTTTATTAACTACTTCTAACTAACTTACTGTTGGAACCAATAATTCTACGGACACGTGCTTGTAGGATTAGAATAGCGGTTTTAATATACTCACAACAGAGCCAGCCGGTTAGCCATTGAACTTTCGGTGAACTGGCCAGCTGACCATGTGGCACTGATCTTTATACAGCAGCTCCAGGAGGAGGCGTCCTGGGCGGAGCCAAGGGAGGAGCCCAGTACAATTCTCGAGCATTCCCAGAGCTACTCCCCCTGGTGGTCAGGTAGTGCAACTGCACTTACAATATAGGCACATGTATATACAGATTATAATCCGGTGTGAATCACATTCACCACACTTACACACGATGACTGTGGGTCTAAATGATGCTAACTTAAACTAGAGACCTAAGCTTTGTCCAAACCAGTTGATTCTCTCAGCACGTGGTGTGAGTATGTGCTGGGCTGAATGAGTTCTTGTTACACTGAGAGGCAACACCCAGAATGAGCGGGAACCGTGGTGCCCTCTGCTTTTATAGTGTGTGTATTCTAACTGGTGATTGGCTGCGGTGTTTGTACATGTTGATTGGTAACTTCGTTGAAGCCTACTTGTGACAATAAGCGATTTTCATTTCATTTTACTGCTTTTTAAAAGCCTCTTGATTGATAGGTCCAGGCAGTTTCAAAGGAAGGTTAACCATTGTTAATTCAGGGGTTTATTATCTCTGAAGAACTTCCTCTTTTAAGCAGCTGTTTTTCTAACTGCAGCATTGATGTATCATCAATTCGACTCAAGACACAATTAGGATCCGAACTGTGGCTTTAATCAGCTAGTTGTTAGCCCGGTGGTCGACTACAGAGAATGGCCAACCGCCGGGAACTCTGGGTACTTATACCCTGCCTCGGAGGCGGGGCCTACTTGCCTCCCAACCAATTGGAGAGCAGTCACATGACTAGTCCCAACCAATCGGACGAGAGGCACATGACCATCCAGAGCCAATGGGAAGCCAGTGCTCTGCACCAATGGCAGTGCTCATATTCATACCACCACAAGCATCTTTAAAGAAGCTATCTCATTGTACTGAAAGGCTTCCTAGAGAAACCAAGTGTGGGGCACAGAGCTTCTTTGAACCTGACATGCTGCAAGGGTTTAAAGGCTGCAGGTAGGAAGAGCATCTAAACGACCCCCATCCCAGGAAAGATCCTCGATCTGAGCCCCTCAAGCCAAGTCAAAACCCTACCCCTGATCCCCACCTCCCAAGAAGGACCCACATGGCACTCTGGAGGCAGCGCCGAGGTGGGGGGGGGGCGAGGGGGGGGGGCCGAGGTGGGGGGGCCGGGGGTGGGGCCGAGGGGCGGGGCCAAGGGGCGGGTGGCGGGGGGGCGGGTCAGGCCGAAGCGGCAGGGGGGCGGGTCAGGCCGAGGCGGCGGGGGGGCGGGTCGGGCCGAGGCGGTGGGGGGGGGGCGGGTCGGGCCGAGGCGGCGGGGGGGGGGGCGGGTCGGGCCGAGGCGGCGGGCGGGGCTGAGGGGCGGGCGGGGGCGGGTGGAGGGGGTGGCCGCCCTGGGGGAGGGCGGCCACCGCGCATGCGCTGGTTGGCACCGGCCCAACTGCTCATGCGCGGGACCCTAGTCTTTGGCGCCCCCTAGCACATGGCGCCCCGGGCGACTGCCCGAGTTGCCGGTACCTTGGGCCGGCCCTGTCTGGAGGCAGGTGAAGCAGGCGCCCTGCCGATAATGACATGAAATGAGGTTTAATCAGATATTTGCATGTTCATGCCAGGTTTGGGCGGGAATCTCATCGAGGGATGTGGGGGGGGGGGGGGGGCAGAAGACTTGCAACGGGTTTGGCACCCGGTATGAACCCCATTTTATGCCTCCCACCGTGTCATCGTGATTCCCGCCGCTGATCAACAATTCTGGAGTAGTCCTGATTCTGATTGGTCCACCATTGCTCACCGTGCCTTCAGCTGTCAATGCCCTCAACTCTGGATTCCCCTCCCTCTCTGCCTCGGCCTTGCTTTGCACCTCTAGAATGTTACTTTAAAACCGATCTTTCTCACCAAGCTTTTTGACCACCCGTGCCCGTTCCATGCCTTCGTGTCGATATTCTTGACACATTTCACTCTTGCGAAAGTCGGGCTGTTTTAAGGTAAAGTAATGGTATGCTAGTTATCATTGCGTCTCTAAATCCTTCTTGGGTCCACGACTTGCAAAATAACAACATTAATTAATCTCACTCCTCTTGTGGGATCTCACTATGCCCAAATCAGGTGTGCTTTAACTTTCTTAAAGGGAGCTTTGAGAGACACACTATATCCCTCCATCGATTTGGATCTTTCTTTTGAGAACTTGATCCTGGTAAAATCATTTACAAGATGGCATGACCCTGTCTTCTCCTAGCCCCGTTTCAAAAGGCGTCTTGCTTTTCAATTAACAAGTTATTTGCAGAGCGGGGTTTAGGGAGGGTGGCGCAGGGGAGAAGGTCAGAGGTCAGAGGTCAGGTGGAGAGAGGAGGCCATAGCGAAGTAATTGAAAACGAAAATCCGGATTAGGACAGGATGTTGTCAGGAAAAATGGATAATATCTTTTCAAATAAAAAACGTACTCTAACCTTTCACGTGCACAGAATATTGAAGAAACATCGGAAAATAAAGATTCTCACCACATTTCCAGCAGTTTTAAAAGCCAATAAAGTGAATTGAATGTTATGGGGTCGTTGTGTGATATTTCTGATGTTTTTACGGAGTCTGTCCCTCTCTCCTCAGCCCTTCCCCCTTCCCCATGAGCTAATCCATTCCACCCCACCTCCACCATCAGTTAGTTTTCTCGGGTCCACAGGCCTGTAATTGCCTGACCGACCTTGTTCTCGGCACACGAACAGACAATGACTGTGGTCACCTTAATTCAGTTCAGTTGATCAGGGGATGGACTGGAACAGGGTGAGAGAGGCAGAGATGGAGAGAGAGGGAGAGAGAGAGAGAGAGAGGGGCAGGGAGAAAGGCAAACAGCGTGAGAGGAAGTGTGAGAGAGAAGGGACTGAAAGAGAGAGACATCAGAGACAGAAAGACAGACTGACAGAGCATAAAAGGTGCCGAAAGGGAGACAAAGGGTGGCAAACAGGAGCAGGAGGAGGAAAGGCAGAAAGAGATAGGCAGAGAAAGATTGAGAGAAAAAGAGACAGAGAACAAAACAGAGAATGAGGGATAATGAGCCATCGAGAGAGAGAGAAACACAATCGGTGAGGGTAACAAATACAGAGAGACACAACGCAGTAAGAAAGAGAGAGAAAGACAGGGGGAGGGGGGGGGGTGAAGGAGATTTTCAGTTCCCCCTGCAGCAGGTGTACAGCAGTAAACACGACTCGTTACTGGGATCTACCAGAGCTGCCGATGTCTAAGGCATGTTGCACGGCTTGCCAGTCCCACTGCCAGAGAACCCGGCGCAGGAGCCACCTTCGATGGGACCGGAAACCCCCCCCCCCCCCCCCCCCCCCCCCCGATGGGAAGGGCCAGAAGATCCCGTCCACAGAAAGATAGTTTTTTTTGTTCGTTCATGGATGTGAGCGTCTCTGGCTGAGGCAGCATTTCATGCCCAAGAACTGAGTGTGTGTGTATATATGTGTGTGTGTATGAGCGTGGCTGTATGTAGGGACTAGTTTAGCACAGCGGGCTAAACAGCTGGCTTGTAATGCAGAACAAGGTCAGCAGCTCGGGTTCAACTCCCGTACCGGCCTCGCCGAATAGGCGCCGGAATGTGGCGACTAGGGGCCTTTCACAGTAACTTCATTGAAGCCTACTCGTGACAATAAGCGATTATTATTATAACGTCCTCCCTGTAATGTGGTGACCAGAACTGCACACAATACTCTAGTTGTGGCCTCATCAGTGTTTTATACAATTCCAATATTATATTACTTTTATATTCTGTACCTCTGCCAACGAAGGAGAGCATTCCATATGCTTTCTTTACAATCTTGTCTACTTGAACTGCTGCCTTTAGGGACCTGTGCACTTGTACGCCAAGATCTCTCACATTTACTCCTCTGAGTTTATTCCCATTTATTGTGTACTCCTTACAACTGTTCAACCTCCCTAAATGCATGACCTCACACTTCTCTGTGTTAAATTCAATCTGCCACTTTACTGCCCACTCCACCAATCGATCCCTATCATTCTGGAGATTGTAGCAATCCTCTGTTCACCACTCGGCCAATCTTTGTATCATCTGCAAATTTGCCGAACATGAAAAAATGAAAATCGCTTACTGTCACGAGTAGGCTTCAAATGAAGTGACTGTGAAAAGCCCCTAGTCGCCACATTCCGGCGCCTGTTCGGGGAGGCTGTTACGGGAATCTAACCGTGCTGCTGGCTTGCCTTGGTCTGCTTTCAAAGCCAGCGATTTAGCCCAGTGAGCTAAACATGCTCCCCACGTTCACTTCAAAATCCTTAATATATAACATAAACAGTCAGGGCAGCGCAGTAGCATAGCGGTTAGCACAGTTGCTTCACAGCGCCAGGTTCCCAGGTTCGATTCCCGGCTTGGGTTACTGTCTATGTGGGTTTCCTCCGGGTGCTCCGGATTCCTCTCACAGTTCAAAGATGTGCAGGTTAGGTGGATTGGCCATGCTAACTTGCCCTTAGGGTCCAAAAAAGGTTAGGTGGGGCTACTGGTTTACGGGCATAGGGTGGAGGCGTGGGCTTAAGTAGGGAGCTCTTTGCGAGGGCCAGTGCAGACTCGATGGGCCAAATGGCCTCATTCTGCACTGTAAATTCTATGGGTCCCAACACTGAGCACTGTGGAACACCACTTGAAACAACTTTCCAATTGCAAGGGCAGCCATTGACCGTTACCCTTTGCTTCCTGTTACTAAGTCAACTTTTTATCCAGTCTGCCACACTGCCCTGTATGCCACAAGCTTTCACATTTGTCAAATGCCTTGTTAAAATCCATCGACACAACATCCACTGCACTATCTTCATCAACTCTTCTTGTCACTTCCTCAAATAATTCAATCAAATTTGTGAGGCAAGACCTTCTCTTAACAAATCCATGCTGACCATCCCTGCTAAGCTGCTAAAGATGTTTGGGCCTAGGACACTATCCTGAGGAACCCCAGCAGTAATGCTCTGGAACTGAGATGGCTGACCTCCAACCACCGTATCCATCTTCCTTTGTGCCAGGTATGACTCCAACCAGCGGAGAGCTTTCCCCCCGGATTCCCATTGACTCCAGTTTTGGTAGGGCTCCTTGATGCCGCATTTGGTCAAATGTTGCCTTTACGTCAAGGGCAGTCACTCTCGCCTCACCTCGGGCACTCAGTTATTTTGTCCGTGCTTGAACCAAGGCTGTAATGAGGTCAGGTGCTGAGTGTGGTGGTGAATGTATTATGCCAATAATCCATCATTGTATTTGTATCTGTGCTGTTGCCCTTGTATTTGTATCTGTGCTATGCTGTTGCCTTTGTGGGCTCCTCCTATGGGCCATTGTATAGCATTATCCATAGGGGAACATGCTGGGGCATGTGTGGGCTCCGCCCATGGCTCCTCCCCTTGAAGGGAGGTAGAAAGAGCAGTCGACCTGTAGGCGGTTCTCAGTATTGGATCAGTCGCAGGCAGGCACAGTTCTAAGTTGATTAAAGCCACGGTTTACTTCTACTCTTGTCTCAAGTGAATTGATGGTTGCATCAATTTAATCAACTTATAAGCTACTGTGGAATCGGCCCTCAAACCTGACCGACTGGAACTCGATCCTCAGGCCGTGGAGGCAAAAGAAATTTTTTCGCACTGCCTCCGTTGCTTCAAGGCCTATCTCGCAGCCTTCTCCACGCCTTCTGTCACCGACGAACAGAAGCTGAGCCTCCTCCACGCACGGGTGAGCCATCGAGTCTCTGTTCAACTCGATGAGGCCTCCTCCTACGCAGACCCCCTCGCGATGCTCGAACGCCTCTATGTACGGCCCGTGAACGAGGTCTACGCGCGACACATCCTCACCACTCGCCACCAGCGTCCCGGGGAATCTCTTGAAGACTACCTACGCGACCTCAAAGTCCTCGCAAGCAGCTGCAACTACCAGGCCGTTACGGCAACTCAATATACGGAACTCGCCGTCGAGACGTCTACGTGGTGGGTGTCCGGTCCAACTATGTGAGACAGCGCCTACTCGAAAAGGGGGCCCTGGCCCTGGAACAGACGGTAAAGTTAGCCTCCTCTCTGGAAGTTGCATTCCAGAGTCTTAACGCGTCCCCGGCTGACCACGCGACCCCCTCGTGGACCCCTGACCAAAGACTACCCCAGGCCTGTGCCGCGCGGCCGCCTGCCCATCATGGGGGGCTACCCTGCTATTTCTTCAGCCAGTCCCAACATCCCCGGCAGCACTGCCCGACCCATAACGCGAACTGCAGCAGCTGCGGGAGAAAAGGTCATTTCGCCAAAGTTTACCTGACCAGGTCCAAGAACTCTAAATCACAGGCCCGATTCTCAGACTCACAGGCCTGCAGACCCCACAGTATGGCAGCGTGTCTGCCGACTCCGCCCCCTGAAGACGCGTCATCAGCCTCGTGCTATCCGTGGGGGCAGCCATCTTCCAGCCCTAACACCACATGCGACTTACGGGGGCCGCTATCTTGGCCATCCTCCCCCACGCGGCCAGCTACGTGCGATCCATGGGGGCCGCCATCTTGGACGCCATCTTCTTCACTGCCCGCCACGCTCGACCAACGGGGGCCGCCATCTGCTACGCCGCTCGATGCGTACGATCAACAAGGGCAGCCATCACGGAGCCGCCCAAGCACCTCCGATCACGCCGGCTACCCGCAAATCAGTGCAGTCACCCTGGACCAGTCACGATCCAAGCACCTCCGGAGCTCTATGATGACCGTCCAGGTAAACGGGCACGAGACGCCTTGCCTTTTCGACTCCGGGAGCACAGAGAGCTTCATTCACCCGGACATGGTAAGATGCTGCTCGCTCACAATTTTCCCTGCACACCAAACCATCTCCCTCGCCTCTGGGTCGCACTTGGTACAAATCCGAGGGTGCACTACCGCAACCCTAGCAATACAGGGTGGCGAATGCACCAATTTTAAATTATATGTGCTCCCAGACCTCTGCGCTCCTCTCCTATTGGGACTAGATTTCCAATGCAACCTCAGGAGCCTAACCCTGAGGTTCGGGGGGCCCCTACCCCCACTCACCATATGCAGCCTCGCGACCCTAAAAGTCGACCCTCCCCCTTCTTCGCAAACCTCACCGCTGACTGCAAACCAGTCGCTGCCAGAAGCAGGCGGTATAGCAGACAGGACAGGACTTTTATCGGGTCTGAGGTCCAGCGACTCTTGCAGGAGGGAGTCATCGAGGCCAGCAATAGCCCCTGGAGAGCTCAGGTGATGGCCGTCAAGACCGGGGAAAAGAAGCGGATGGTTGTAGATTACAGCCAAACCATAAACCGGTTCACGCAACTCGATGCGTACCCCCTTCCCCGGATTGCAGACATGGTTAACCAGATCGCACACTACCGGGTGTTCTCCACGGTGGATCTGAAGTCTGCGTACCACCAGCTCCCAATCCGCCCGGAGGACCACCACTACACGGCTTTTGAGGCAGACGACCGCATTTTCCATTTCCTCCGGATTCCCTTCGGCGTCACGAACGGGGTTTCGGTGTTCCAAAGAACGATGGACCAAATGGTAGACCAGTACGGGCTGCGGGCCACATTTCCGTACTTGGACAACGTCACCATCTGCGGCCATGATCAGCAGGACCACGACGCCAACCTCCACCGATTTCTCCAAACCGCGCAAACCCTAAACCTCACGTACAACAAGGAGAAATGCGTTTTCCCCACAACCAGAGTAGCCATCCTTGGCTACGTCGTGGAAAACGGGGTTCTAGGACCCGACCCGCATCTAGGATGCGCCCCCTCCTGCAACTTCCCCTCCCCCACTGCCCCAAGGCCCTGAAGAGGTGCCTCGGGTTCTTTTAATCTTATGCCCATTGGGTCCCCAACTATGCGGCCAAAGCCCACCCACTAATCAAGGCCACCAACTTCCCACTGACAACTGAAGCCCGCCAGGCCTTCAGCTGCATCATGGCGGACATCGCCAAAGCCGTGATGCGCGCGGTGGACGGGTCCATCCCCTTCCAGGTGGAGAGCGATGCATCAGAGGTCGCTCTCGCCGATACCCTCAATCAAGCAGGCAGACCGGTAGCGTTTTTTTCGCGCACTCTCACCACCTCTGAAATTCGGCACTCCTCAGTCGAGAAGGAGGCCCAAGCCATCGTGGAAGCCATGCAGTATTGGAGGCACTACCTCGCTGGTAGGAGGTTTACCCTCGTCACCGACCAACGATTGGTCGCCTTCACGTTCGACAATACACAGCAGGGCAAAATCAAGAACGATAAGATCTTGAGGTGGAGGATCGAACTTTCCACCTATAATTACAATATAGTATATCGTCCTGGGAAGCTCAACGAGCCCACAGATGCCCTGTCCCGTGGCACATGCGCCAGCGCGCAAGGTGACCGACTACGGGCTATCCATGATGACCTCTGCCACCCGGGGGTCACCCGGCTAATCCACTATATCAAGGCCCGCAACCTGCCCTACTCCACCGAGGAGGTCAGAGCCATGACCAGGGACTGCCAGATCTGTACAGACTGTAAACCGCACTTCTATCGACCAGATAAGACCCACCTGGTAACGGCATCCCGTCCCTTTGAGCGCCTCAGTATCGATTGCAAAGGGCCCCTCCCCTCCAATAACCGCAATACATATTTACTCAATATTATTGATGAGTTCTCCCGCTTCCCCTTTGCAATCCCCTGCCCCGATATGACCACGTCCACCGTCAGTAAAGCCCTACATAGTGTCTTCACCCTGTTTGGTTTCCCCAATTATGTCCACAGTGACTGGGGCTCGTTCATTTAAAAAAAAAATTTTTTTTATTGGAATTTTTAAAAAAAATATATCAACAGAATAATAACAATAACAATAATAATAAACACCCCCTGGCACCCGTAACAACACATATAACAAACCCCCCCCCAAACCCAATAAACAGCAAAATAAATTAACAATAAGCAAATTAAGTTAAACACTATCCCCCTAAAAAAAAACCCTCCCCTTTCCCCCCCTCCCCCCGGGTTGCTGCTGCTGACCTAGTACCTTATCGTTGAGCCAGAAAGTCGAGGAAAGGCTGCCACCTCCTAAAGAACCCTTGTACCGACCCCCTCAGGGCAAACTTGACCCTCTCCAACTTAATGAATCCCACCATGTCATTAATCCAGGTCTCCACACTCGGAGGTCTCGCATCTTTCCACTGCAGCAAGATACTCCGCCGGGCTACTAGGGACGCAAAGGCCAAAACATTGGCCTCTTTCGCCTCCTGCACTCCCGGCTCCACCCCAACCCCAAATATCGCGAGTCCCCAGCCTGGCTTGACCCTAGATCCCACCACCCTCGACACCGTCCCCGCCACCCCCTTCCAGAACTCCTCCAGTGCCGGGCATGCCCAGAACATATGGGCATGGTTCGCTGGACTCCCCGAACACCTGACGCACCTGTCTTCGCCCCCAAAGAACCTACTCATCCTAGATCCGGACATGTGGGCCCGGTGCAGCACCTTAAACTGGATGAGACTAAGCCTCGCACATGAAGAGGAGTTCACCCTCTCCAGGGCGTCCGCCCATGTCCCCTCCTCAATCTGCTCCCCCAGCTCCACCTCCCACTTAGCATTCAGCTCCTCTACCGACGCCTCCCCCACCTCCTGCATTACCTGATAGATGTTAGACACCTTCCCATCCCTGACCCACACCCCTGAAAGCACCCTATCCCTTACGCCCCGCGGGGGCAGCAAAGGGAACCCCTCCACCTGTCGCTGAGCAAACGCCTTGACCTGAGGGTACCTGAACATATTCCCCGGGGGGAGCTCAAACTTCTCCTCCAGTTCACCAAGGCTCGCGAACCTCCCGTCAATAAACAGGTCTCCCAACTTCCTAATGCCCGCCCTGTGCCACCCCAGGAACCCGCCATCCATGTTGCCTGGGACAAACCGGTGGTTCCCCCGCAGCAGGGCCTCCACCGAGCCCCCCACTTCCCCCATGTGTCGCCTCCACTGCCCCCAAATTTTGAGGGTAGCCGCCACCACCGGGCTCGTGGTGTACCTCGTTGGAGGGAGTGGCAGCGGTGCCGTTACCAATGCCTTCAGGCTCGTGCCTCCACAGGACGTCATCTCCATCCGTTTCCATGCTGCCCCCTCCCCATCCATTACCCACTTACGTACCATCGAGATGTTAGCCGCCCAATAGTACCCAGAGAGGTTGGGCAGCGCCAGCCCCCCTCTATCCCTGCCCCACTCCAAAAAGACCCTCCTTACCCTCGGAGTCCCGTGCGCCCAAACAAATCCCAGAATGCTGCTGTTCACCCTCCTAAAAAAGGCCCTCGGAACGAAAATGGGGAGGCACTGAAACAAAAACAAAAACCTCGGGAGCACCGTTATTTTAAATGACTGTACTCTACCCTCACGGTAGCATGGTGGTTAGCATCAATGCTTCACAGCTCCAGGGTCCCAGGTTCGATTCCCGGCTGGGTCACTGTCTGTGTGGAGTCTGCACGTGTAAGGTTAATGGGGGGATTGTTGGGTTATGGGTATACGGGTTACGTGGGTTTAAGTAGGGTGATCATTGCTCGGCACAACATCGAGGGCCGAAGGGCCTGTTCTGTGCTGTACTGTTCTATGTTCAATGTACCCGCCAACGACAACGGCAGCATGTCCCACCTTTTAAATTCCTCCTCCATTTGCTCCACCAACCTAGTAAAATTGAGCTTGTGCAGAGTTCCCCAGCTCCTAGCCACCTGAACCCCCAGGTACCTAAAACTCCTCACTGCCCTCTTTAGCGGGAGCCTACCAATCCCCTCCTCCTGATCTCCCTGGTGCACGACAAACAACTCACTCTTGCCCAGGTTCAATTTATATCCCGAGAAACTCCCGAACTCAGCGAGAATCTCCATCACCTCCGGCATTCCCCCCACCGGGTCTGCTACATACAACAGCAAGTCGTCCGCATACAGCGACACTCGGTGCTCCTCCCCACCTCGCACCAAACCCCTCCACCCCCTCGACTCCCTGAGAGCCATGGCAAGAGGCTCAATTGCCAACGCAAAAAACAAAGGGGACAGGGGGCACCCCTGCCTCGTCCTATGGTGGAGCCTGAAGTACTCGGACCTCCTCCTATTTGTCACTACACTCGCCATCGGGGCCTCATACAGCAACCTCACCCATTTAATAAACCCTACCCCAAACCCGAACCTCTCCAACACCTCCCACAAGTACCCCCACTCAACCCTGTCAAAGGCCTTCTCCGCATCCAATGCCACCACAATCTCCGCCTCTCCTTCTGCTGCCGGCATCATTATCACATTTAGCAGCCATCGCACGTTAGTGTTCAGCTGCCTTCCCTTCACAAAACCCGTCTGATCTTCATGTACCACCCCCGGCACCCAGTCCTCTATTCTAGTGGCCAAGATCTTCGCCAGCAACTTGGCGTCTACATTCAGCAGTGAAATCGGCCTGTATGATCCGCACTGCAAGGGGTCCTTATCACGCTTCAGGATCAGGGAGATTAGCGCCCGAGACATCGTCGGGGGCAGAGCACCCCCCTCCCATGCCTCGTTGAAGGTCCTAACCAACAGAGGGGCCAGCAGGTCCGCGTATTTCTTATAAAATTTAACCGGGAACCCATCCGGCCCCGGCGCCTTTCCCGACTGCATGTGGCCAATTCCACTGACCAGCTCCTCCAACTCGATCGGCGCCCCCAGTCCCTCCACCTGCTCCTCCTGCACCCTTGGAAATCGGAGCCTGTCCAAAAAATTCTCCATTCCCCCTCCCACCGCCGGCGGCTCCGACCAGTACAGTTCCCTATAGAAGTCCCTAAAGACCTCATTGACCTCTGCCCCCTGCCGCACCACATTCCCATCTCTATCCTTCACTCCACCAATCTCCCTGGCCGCGTCCCGCTTACGAAGCTGATGCGCCAGCATCTTGCTCGCCTTCTCTCCATACTCATAGACCGCTCCCTGCGCCTTCCTCCACTGTGTCTCCGCCTTTCTGGTGGTCAATAAATCAAACTTGGCCTGCAAGCTACGCTGTTCCCCTGGCAATCCCTCCTCCGGGGCCTCCGCGTACCTCCTATCCACACTCAACAGCTCCTCCTCCAGTCTCTCCCTCTCCCTCCTCTCCCCCCTCTCCCTATGGGCTCGGATGGAGATCAGCTCCCCCCTAATCACTGCCTTCAGAGCCTCCCACACCATCCCCACCTGGACCTCCCCAGTATCATTGACCTCGAGGTACCTCTCTATACATCCCCGAACCCTCCTACACACCTCCTCATCAGCCAACAACCCCACATCCAGATGCCAAAGCGGGCGCTGGTCCCGCACCTTCCCCATCTCCAGATCCACCCAATGCGGAGCATGGTCCAAAATCGCAATAGCCCAATACTCGGCCTCCTCCACCCTCGGGACCAGTCCCCCGCTCAAAACAAAGAAATCAATGCGGGAATAAACCCTGTGCACATGGGAGAAAAAAGAATACTCCCGAGCCCTCGGCCTCCCGAACCTCCAGGGAACAACTCCTCCCATCTGGTCCATAGACCCCCTCAACACCTTGGCCGCCGCCGGCCTCCTGCCTGTCCTTGAACTAGAACGATCCAGTAGGGGATCCAGCACCGTATTGAAGTCCCCCCCACCATGATCAAACCCCCCACCTCCAGGCCAGGGATACGGACAAACATGCGCCTCATGAAACCAGCATCATCCCAATTTGGGGCGGACACATTAACCAACACCACCCTCTGCCCTGCAGCTTACCGCTCACCATCACATATCTGCCACCACTATCAGCCACAACCTCAGACGCCTCAAACGCCACCCTCTTCCCCACCAGGATTGCCACCCACCTGTTCTTCAAGTCGAGCCCTGAGTGGAAAACCTGCCCCACCCACCCCTTCCTCAGACGGACCTGGTCTGCCACCTTCAGGTGGGTCTCCTGGAGCATGGCCACGTCGCCTTCAGCCCCTTCAGATGCGAAAACACCCGGGCCCGCTTAACCGGCCCATTCAACCCCCTCACGTTCCACGTAATCAGCCGGATCAGGGGGCACCCCGCCCCCCCACCCCCGTCGACTAGCCGTAGCACATCGACTGCTCGCCCCTGGCCAGCACCCATTCGGCCCGTTTCCCACGGCGATCGAACCTCACCCCGACACCCCCGATCCGCACCAACTCCTCCCTGGCCAATCCAGCAGCAACCCGGTATCCCCCCCACCCAGGCTAGGACCCCTCCTCGCTGCGACTCTCCTTCCACTGTACTCCCGTGAGCCAGCTGACTTCTGCTGACCCCGGCAGCTCCCGCTCTAACTCCGACCCCTCCCGATATAAGGTCCCCCCTCCTCCCCTGCATCAGCTCCTTGGCACCGCTTCAGCGCGGGAAACCCGGTCTAATAACCACGCCCCTCGACACCAGCTCCACCCTCTCATCCCGCAGCGCGGGAAACCAGAAAAAAGCCCGTGCTTTCACACTGCCCCACCCCACCAATGCAGCTCCCAAACCGCAGTCCCAACCCAACCACCAACTCCGTACAAACAAAGACACAGATCAACCACAAACCCCAGTACCCCCCTTAGAACACAAAACCATAACCCACATCGTCCGAAAGCGAGAGAAAAAACAGAAACGAACAGAATAACCCGCTACAGCATAAACAAAGATACATGAATAGAATAGAAAAACTCCCACAACCCCCAGTCTCTAGTTCGAGTCCAGCTTTTCAGCCTGCACAAAGGCCCACGCTTCCTCCGGGGACTCAAAGTAGTGATGCCGGTCCTTGTAGGTGACCCACAGGCGCGCAGGCGGCAACATGCCGAACTTCACCTGCTTTCCGTGGAGCACCGCCTTCGTCCGGTTAAACCCGGCTCTCCGCTTGGCCACCTCCGCACTCCAGTCCTGGTAGACACGCACTACCGAATTCTCCCACTTACTATTCCTCACCTTCTTGGCCCATCGGAGAACACACTCCCGGTCACTGAACCGATGGAACCGCACCAGCACCGCCCGCGAGGGTTCATTCGCCTTAGGCCGCCTGGCCAGTACTATGTGAGCCCCCTCCAGCTACAGGGGCAGATGGAAAGATCCTGCCCCCACCAGCAAGTTCAGCATCACAGCCACATAGGCCGGCAGGTCCGACCCCTCCAGCCCCTCCTCGAAGCCCGGGGCTCGTTGTTCATGAGCGACGAACTGTGTCAGTACCTGCTCAGTAAGGGCATCGCCTCGAGCAGGTCTACCAGTTATAACCCCAGGGGAAACGGGCAGGTGGAGAGGGAGAACGCGAAGGTCTGGAAGACTGTCCACCTGACCCTGCGGTCCAGGAATCTCCCAGATTCCCACTGGCAGGAGGTCCTCCCCGATGCGCTCCATTCTATTAGGTCCCTACTTTACACAGCCACAAACGAGACTCCTCTTGACTGCCTATTTGTTTTCCCTAGAAGATTCACCTCAGGGGCCTCGCTTCCATCCTTGCTGAAGACACCGGGGCCAGTCTTACTGAGAAAGTACGTCAGGAGTCATAAGTCTGATCCTCTGTTAGAGAGGGTCCAGCTCCTAAACTCCAACCCCCAGTACGCTTATATCGAACACCCCGATGGCCGACAGGATACAGTCTCCCTCCAGGACCTGGCGCCCGCTGATTCTACCACCACCGCCCCCACGCCATATCCCGCCCAACCTACCATGACCAGCGCCCCCGCCCCTATATGGCTCCCGCGCTCCCTCCCGCCCTCCATACCCCCTGCACCGATCCACAGGAATGAAGCTCCAGAAGAGACGCTCCCGGAGTCCACGTCTGTACCCGCACCGGCGCCCTCACTACCGATGCCAGCACGGACGAGTTCAACACCCGGGCCAGCAACAACGGCAGAGTTTTGGCGATCACAGTGCACAATCCGTGCGCCGGACTGGCTGAACTCATGAACCCGTCACCCCAGCCAGACTTCATTTTTTTAACAGGGGGTGAATGTGGTGAATGCATTATGCCAATAATCCACCATTGCATTTGTGGCTGTGCTGTTGCCCTGGTATTTGTATCTGTGCTATGCTGTTGCCCTCGTGGGCTCCTCCTATGGGTCATTGTATGGCATTATCCATAGAGGAACATGTTGGGACATGTATGGCTCTGCCCATGGCTCCTCCCCTTGAAGGGAGGTATGAAGAGCAATCGACCTGTGGGCGGTTCTCAGTATTGGATCAGTCGCAGGCAGGCACTGTTCTAAGTTGATTAAAGCCACGGTTTACTTCTACTCTTGTCTTGAGTGAATTGATGGTCGCATCACCGAGTAACCCTGATGGAACATAAACTAAGCATCCGTGAGCAGGTTATTGCTGAGTAAGTGCTGCTTGATAGCACTGTTGATGACTCTTTCCATCACTTTGCTGATGTTAGCGGGTACACTGATAGTGTAGTAATTGGCTGAATTAGATTTGTCCTGTTTGTTAATCACAGGACACAGCTGGGCAATTTTCCACATTGCCGGGTAGATGCCAGTGTTGTAGCTGTACTGGAACAGCTTGGCTAGGGGGGGGCGGCAAGTTCTGATAATGATAATAACAGAAGTCTTCAGTTCTATTGCTGGAATATAGTCAGAGCCCATCGCCTTTGCTAGTCTGTAAAAAGACTGGAGAAGACTTTAAAAGCTTGTATAGGTATCCAAAGAGAAAAAGATTGGTGAAGGCAAATGTAGGTTCCTTACAGTCAGAACAAGGGTATTAATAATGGAGAACAAAGAAGTGGCTGAGCAACTAAATACATCCTTGGTTCTGTCATCACAAATGAGGACACAAATAACATAACAGAAATGTTGGGCAACTTAAGATTTAGTGAGAGTGGGGAACTGAAAGAAATCAGCATTAGTAAGCGAATGCTGTTGGGAAAATTGATGGGATTGAAGGCCGATAAATCCCCCCAAGTCCTGACAATGTACAGTGCAGAGTACTTAAGGAAGTGGCCCTAGAAATAGTGGATGCATTGATGGTCATCTTCCAATCTGAATGCACATGAATTGTTCTGTTTCCTTTCTTATTGGTACCAGACGATCGAGGACCACAAGGCTGGCTAGCATGAGCCCCTGCCCCAGTGTTTTAGAACCATAGAAATGTTACAGCGCAGAAGGAGGCCACTTGGCCCATCTAAACCATGTCAGCCCACAGACACCGAGGTGCCCTTTCTAATCCCACCTTCCTACACCCTCTTATCTGCTAAACTCCTTTCCTATTCCACTCCAGCCAACTCTGCCCTCATTCCTTTGTAATTACCCTTGCTTAAGTTTAACACATTTGTTTCTGGAACACATTTCTCCCTCTCAAACCGAATGCTAAATTCTACCATGCTATGGTTACTGTTTCCAAGGGGGTCTTTTACTCTGAGATTGCTTATTATCCCTGCCTCATTACACATTACCAGATCCAAAATAGGCTGATCCCTGGTTGGATCCACAACATATTGTTTGAAGAAATTGTTCCCAATATATTCTATGAATTCTTCCTCATGGCTACCTCTGACAATCTGATTTTCACAATCCACATGCAGATTAAATTCACCCATGATTAATGTGCTGCCTTGTTGACATGTCTTCATTATCTACTGACTAATTCTCCGTCCTACAGTATAACTACTGTTTGGGGGCCTCTGGACGATTCCACCAGTCTCTTCCTCCCCTTGTTATTTCTTACCTCCACCCATATGGATTCTACATCTTCTTATCCGAGATCATTTCTTGCGATTGTACTTATTCCATCTCGCACTAACAAAGCTACTCCACCACATTTTCCTTCCTGCCTGTCCTTACGGAAAGTCACATACCCCCCAAATATTTAGTCCCCAGCTTTGATCTTCTTGTAACCACATCTCTGTAATGGATAAAAGATCACACCCATTAGATTTAGATTTATTGTCACGTGTACCGAGGTACAGCGAAACGTCCAGGCAGATTGTTCCATACATGAAAACATAGAACAAATGATAATTACACAATGTAAATACATAGACATAGACATCGGGTGAAGGAAATGGAGTGTAGTGCCTCAGCTGTAGAGAAGACGTGTAGAGGGATCAGTTCAGTCCAAAAGATTGCCATTCGGGAGTCTGGTAACAGCGGGGAAGAAGCTGTTTTTGAATCTATTGGTGCGTGTTCTCAGACCTTTCTACCTTCTGCCCATTGGAAGAGGTTGGAAGACACAATAACCTGGGTGGGAGGGGTCTTTGATTATGCTGCCCGCTTTCCCAAGGGACTGGGAGGTGTAGACAAAGTCAATGGATGGGAGGTGGCTTTGCGTGATGGACTGGGCTGTGATCAGGACTCTCTATAGTTTCTTATGGTCTTGAGCCAAGCAGCAGTTGCCGTACCAGGCTGTGATGCAGCCAGATAGGATACTTTCTATGGTGTATCTGTAAAAATAGGTAAACGTCAAAGTGGACATGCTGAATTTCCTTTGTTTCCTGAGGAAGAATAGGCGTAGTTGTGTTTCCATGGTCATAGCATTGACGTGGGTGGACCAGGACAGATTGTTGGTAATGTTTTCACCTTGGAATTTTAAGCTGTTAATCATCTCCACCTTGGCACCATTGATGCAGACAGGGGTGTAGACGACACTTCCCTTCCTGGAGTCGATGACCAGTTCCTTAGTTTTGCTGACTTTGAGGGATAGATTTTACTTCAATTTGTGCCGTTAACACATTCATTGTGTGCTGAATACTACATGCATTTCAGTAAAGAACCATTAATTTTGCTTTTTACCATTTTGCCCCGTTGACCCTATTTGCTGCTGTTATTTTACGTTTGTACCTTCTATTAACTCACATTTATAAACTAGTTTCCTTGAGTGAGGATGAGTGAATACCATCTGGAGTTTTATCATAAAAAGCAATTCAACAAGTTTGCCAATTCTCTTGTGATCAATTGTAATTTATGTGTCGGTAAAATAATGTTTTGGGATGTGGGTGTCACTAGCAAAGCTAGCATTTGTTGCACATCCAATCCCTCATTGAACTGAATGACTTTCGAAGCCATTTCAGAGGACAGTTAAGGTCAGGTGAGAACGCACAAAGGGCAGGGGAGTTACCCCATTGTCCTGCACAATGTTTATCCTTCAAACACAGTTAATTGAGATGCACAAAATTGGGATGGACTTGGATAGAGCGGATGGGAAGGGCCTGTTTACTTCAGCAGAGAAGTCAGTGACTCGAGGGCATAGATTTAAGGGGAGATTAGAGGGGAGATGAGGAATCTATTTTTCACTCAGAGGGTTGTGGTGGTCTTGAACTTGCTGCCTGAAGGATATTCGAGGCATAAACCCTCAACTCAGTTAAAAGTTGTCTGGATTTGCACCTCAAATTCTGTAACCTCCAGGACTGCGGACAAAACGTTGGGATGTGGGGTTAGGCTGGGAGGCTCATTTTTCAGCCGATGCAGATACGATGGGCTGAGTGGCCTCTTTCTGTGCCATAACTTGGTACGATTCTGTGACTGATCACTAATATCGATTATCACATGATCATTATCACCCTGTCGTTTACTGTGTGCAAATTGGCTGATGTAATTTCGCAACAGCGAAAACGCTTCAAAATACTGAGTTGGCTGGAAAGCACTGAAGTCAACCTGAGGAGCTACATAAATGCAAGTTTCCTCTTCTTTCTCTGTGAATAGTCCCCTGGTGGTAACTCAGGCAAGGATGAAAGACCAATTGAGTCAAGCGTCTGCTATGGATCTGCAACCCAACGAAAGTGAGCTATCAGATGTGGCTTAGTGGTTAGCTCTCTGGCCTCTGATATTGAATTCCGCTTCCGAGACTTGAATAGGTAATCCCGACGGACTCTCCTGTGCAGTATTGAGGGAGTGCTGCACTGTTGGACGTGCCATCTTTCAGATGAGGCAGTACAGTGCGGTCCTCTCAGCTGAACATGAAACATTCCAGGGAACTATTTGGAAGAAGAGCCGGGGAATTCTCTCAATATTTATCTCTCAGTCTCTCTCCATGTAAAAAAGTTGTACTCGAAAGTTGCTAATCACGGCTCATTGATGCCTTGGTATCCCGATGGGACAAGCAGAAGAGACCCCTCTCAATTGTTTGATCAGTTGTTCTGCATTTGATGATGTGAGCCTGATCTACGCTCACTGTACTTGATTGGTTCAGCCTGGGTGTGGACTCAGAGAAAAGTAAGCAGATTGT
The DNA here is from genome assembly GCF_902713615.1 of Scyliorhinus canicula. Taxonomy (NCBI): domain Eukaryota; kingdom Metazoa; phylum Chordata; class Chondrichthyes; order Carcharhiniformes; family Scyliorhinidae; genus Scyliorhinus; species Scyliorhinus canicula. Next base: position 15,363,369 of record NC_052148.1, on the reverse strand, counting down.
AGAACGAGTTGCAAGCCAGAGCTGAGGTGTGCTGTCAACATTTTTAAGCCCTGTGAATAAGACGTGTTACACACACAGAAGTCATCGCTATATAGATGCAACATATAAAATGTACAACAGCTCCAAGAACTACCCCAGGCAGTACAGGGATTGAACCTGTGCCATCGACAACATCAAGCACTGCACTTCAACTAACTGAACTCACCCACCAGTCTTTCAAATAGCATGAAAAAAACATTGCGGGTGCTTTGCTGTGAATAAATTCTCCCACCCCATGCACCTTTCACAATAGTCCCATGTCTGTTAAAACAGCCAGCTCGAAAATAGAAACACTCTGAGGAATAGGAAAAGGCACTGAGGTAGACTTTCGATAAACGATCACATTTCTTCCACAGTAAAGGATTGGCCCCGCTCCATATGTTGTGTTTTAATTGAGTTACATCCAACTCAGTGATCTCCTCTTTGAGTCTCAAAGCCAAAACACATTTTCTTTGCAGCTAATATTGGCTACAAGGTTTAAGTTTCTCCACCTCAGGTTACCTAAGCATGTCCATCTGTGAGTGCTGACTGTTGCTGATAGGAATGTGGAACATGCAATCATTTAATTCAATCTGTGCTGTCCACCGCTCACCCAACCCAACCCCACCACCACCACCACAATCCAGGCTCGACTGAACCCATTACAAAAACTCTCAGGCATTTACTGGAGTAAACACTTTGGCAGGGTGATTGTGAATTGTGCGAGTCCTGCACTGAATGGACGTTAATAATTAACACGGTGTCAGCCTTAACTCAGTCACACGTTCGCCTCGGAATCAGGCAGGTCCCACTCCGGAGTCTTGAGGAAAAAGTCTGGATTAGAGCTCCCTGTGTAGTGCTGAGGGAGTGCTGCACTGCCAGAGGTGCCATCTTTCAATCAGATGGCACTATTGGAATAGGAGCAAGGGAGTTCTCCCCGGTGTCTAGCCCACTATTTACCCCTCAACCAACCTCCTCAGTTTGTCTGGCCATTATTGCACGGCTGTTTGTGGGAGCTTGTCCATGTAAAGATTAACTGCTCTCATTCCTGCATTAAACCAACAACTACACTTCAAATGTGCACGTTATTGGCTATAAATCCCTTTATAAACGTAGAATTTACAGTGCAGAAGGAGGCCATTTGGCCCATCGAGTCTGCACCGGCCCTTGGAAAGAGCACTCTGCTTAAACTCAAACCTCCACCCGTAAACCCGTAACCCAGTAACCCCACCTAACATAATGTCCTGAGGTCACATGTGGTGCTATAGAAATGAAAGTCTCACATTAAAGACCTAAATCTTTAGGTCAGAAGCAGCAAAGGTGAAAACAAATTCAACTAACAAGGCAGAGAAATGGCCACAGAAAAACACATCTGGCTGAATTCTACAGAGGTAGCGGATCCACTCATTGGCTGGTAAGGTTAGGTGGGGTTACGGGGATAGGGCGGGGGAGTGGACCTAGGTAGGGTGCTCTTTCAGAGGGTCACTGCAGAATTGATGGGCTGAATGGCCTTCTTCTGTATTGTAGGGATTCTATGATTCTATAAACATAGAGCAGGGGGTTTCTGGCCCCATCACCTTGGGACCTGCCATGAGAGATTTGGCGGCCCAGACAAAAGTCCATTGATTTTGGCAGAACCCGACGGTACCCAGAGGCAGATGGGACCAGATAGTTCCACCCTGTCATTTAACCTTTTGAGCCCTCTTGTCATTCTGCTGCATTGCTGATGTACATTATTTTAAATCTGGTGTCGTCTGGTTACCATCTCACCTGCCAGTGGAAACTGTTAAACCCTTCCCCATTTTAAATGCTCTGTCAAGGCCTCATCAGCTTTGTTCAACCGCAACTCCTCAAGTCTTTCCACAGAATTGAAGTCCCTCATTCTTCTGTCCCGTTCGGTTAAATCTCGTTTGTGCCCTTTCCAAGGCTTCGACATCCTTCCCAAAGTGCTGCGCCCAGAACTGGACACAATACTCCAGTTGACATCACACCAGTGATTTATGAAGGTTGAAAATGACTTCCTCACTTTTGTCCTCTAGCCCTCTATTTATAAAGCGTTTGTTCTCATACAGTCGGCGCTGTAAAGTACACAGCGGATTTTTTTCTTAATCGCGCAATCTAAATTGTTTTCGATTTCTAATTATTCATGCAGGTTCATTCTGAAGTAAAATGTTATTAACTTGTAAGTGAAACCTCACGGGTGCTTTGCACAAAGCTTGCTTCACCCGTTTTGCATTCCTTGGACGCGATCACTCTGAGGTTTGGCAAGGGAAGAATAGGTCCTGTTACAACTTTTTTTTTAATGCTTTCCCGAACTTCCTTTGATGGCAGCGCTGCTCAGCGAGTAATCAAGCCTTCTCAAAGGCCCCAGGTCACAATTATCTGCTCTGGTTGGGAAGCTTCTGTAGAATTCCTTCAGTGCAGAAGGAGGCCATTCGGCCCATCACCAAAAAGCAGAAGGATAGAAAGAATGCGAGGAAAGGAAACGCCCACCATTTTTCTCTCTTTCTTTATTGGCCTGGTGATATTTCTCCCTAAGCTGTTCACACCAAATGTGGACACAACACTCCAGGCAAGGCTTATGCAGTGATTTAAGAAGGTTTGGCATGACTTCCATTGCCTAATCTTTAATTCCTGATGACAATTCCAGAGAGTTGGAAAGGTTTACCTCGGGTCCAAAGGGCATCGCCATGGCAATGAAGAAATATGAAACAGGAGTAGACCATTCAGCCATTTTAGCCAGACTGCCTTTCAATTCGATCACGGCTGAACTGTATCTTGACTCTTGCCTTGGTTCCTTAACCCTTAATATACCGACCTAACCAAAAATCTTTAATCTTTCATTTGAGATATTAAACCGAGGTCCCATTGGTGTAGTCTGGTCGATGTGAAAGATCCCAGGGCACTGGTTCAAAGAATGCCTCAGGACTTATCCCTGGTGATTTGGCCAATCCTTCCGTCGATGTCACAAAAACAGATTATCTGGTCATCGTCACATTGTTCTTTGCGGGAGCTTGCTGTGCACACATTGGTTGCTGTGTTTCCCACATGGAGCAGTGACTGCACTGGCTGCTAAATGGCTTGAGGCCTCACAAGGTTGCGAACGGTGCTATACAAATGTAATCCTTTAGGATCACCAACTGTGTCACAGATACAAGATTAAACGTAAGAAATGTAGGCCAAAGGATTTTGTTTTTGTTGACAAAGGAATGTGAGACTGTGAAAGGCTCTAATGATCAGAGACAATAATCGGCAGCAGACAGAGTATTCACTCCAACACCCAAATCGGGGAAGGCGCCGTTTTAACATAAAACATACAGTGCAGAAGGAGGCCATTTGGCCCATCAAGTCTGCACCGACCCAGTTAAGCCCTCACTTCCACCCTATCCTTGTAACCCAATAACCCCTCCTAACCTTTTTTGGTCACTAAGGGCAATTTAGCGTGGCCAGTCCACCTAACCTCCACCACGTCTTTGGACTGTGGGAGGAAACCGGAGCACCCGGAGGAAACCCGGGGAGAACACAGGGAGAACGTGCAGACTCCGCACAGGCAGTGACCCAGCGGGGAATCGAACCTGGGACCCTGGTTACCGTGCTGCCCTTTCTTCTTTTTTTGGAAGGTTTTTTGGTTTGGCGCTGGTCAGCTATGCTCCACACCCTCGGAAGTAGCGTAATCGCGTTGCGTGCCGCTGGCACGTCATCGACAGCCTCTTTCGCGATACTCCGCCCCCGATGGGTCGGGTTCCCGGCCGCGCGGGTGACGTGTGGTCTGAGTGGTCGGAAACCCGCGTGGAGGCTGCGGACTGTGTCTAGCGCTGCCACACTCGGCCGGTATCCGTGCCACTGACCGGGAGGGGGCTTCCGTGAGGGTTGGGGGGACTGGTGAGTGTGGCCAGGGAGTGGCCGGGGGTGGCATGCAGGCCAAGGACTGCAGATCAGGTCCGTACGTGGCCGGCGCCATGTTGTATGGCGCGACCGCTGCAGGTCGTTGCTGTGGGCATGTGGGGCCAGGGACCCGGCCATTCTCCGGCCGTTTTCGGCACGGGAGCCAGGAGCACCGCGGCTAGCCCCTCACCGGCCCCGGAATCGCAGGGGAATTCTCCGTTTCAGCCGGCACTTAGCCACCTAACAAAGAATCCAGCCCAATGACTGTGAAACCTGGGCCCACTCATATGGTGAGGCCTGAATATCCCCCAGACTTACTATATTGACACCCAAAAAATGGGTGGAAATTATAAGCACGAGGTAACCTCGAAGATTAGATTATCTCAGTGGTTAAAGGAAAGAGGAACCAATGGATTCAGGAAAAGTGTGAATAGATACAATTAAGAGGTTGCTCATATGGAGGATAACATCTTTTCCCTTTGGCATTAAATGGCATCACCATCACTAAATCCTCTACCAGGAGGGTGACCATTGACCAGAAACTGAACTGGACCAACCATATAAATACCATGGCTGCAATAGCAGGTCAGAGGTCAAATAACTCACCTCCTGACGCCCCAAAACCTGTCCGCCATCTACAAGGCACAAGTCAGGAGTGTGATGGAATTCTCTCTGCAGTGTTCAGTTGTTCTGTGTTTGATTATATGAAGCAGTTTACCATTAATGCTCACTTCTATGGGAGAGGGTGACGTTCTGGTAATGTCACTAAACTAGTAATCTGGACGACTCTGGGGGCACATATTCAAATCCCAGCTCAGCACCTGGTGGAATTTAAATTCAATCAATACATTTGGACCATGAAACTGTCATCGATTGTTATAAAAATCCAACTGGTTCATTGATGTCTTTCAGGGGAGGAAATTTGCCGTCCTTACCTGGTCTGGCCAAATTTTGATCCCTGACCCACAGCAATGTGGTTCACTTGAAACGACCCTCTGAAATGGCCGAACAAATCACTTAGTTCAAGGGCAATGAGGGAAACAGCTGCTAGGGTTTCCAGTCACACCCATACCCCATGAAGTAATGTTTTTATTTTAACCGTTTGATTGGTTAAGTCTGGGTACTTGGGAAAAAGTAAAGAAAGCTGTCGAAGGAGATGAAGCACAGAGTAGGCTTTTTGAAGCCTGTTGCACACATTGAAACTAGCACCATCCCGGCATAGGTCGGAGATATGAAATATAATAATGAAAATAACCTTTATTGTCACAAGTAGGCTCCTAGTCACCACTCTCCGACACCTGTTTGGGTACACAGAGGGAGTATTCAGAATATCCCATTCACCTAACAAGCACAACTTTCGGGACTTGTGGGAGGAAACCGGAGCACCCGGAGGAAAGCCACGCAAACACAGGGAGAACGTGCAGACTCCACACAGACAGTGACCCAAGCAGGAATTGAACCTGGGACCCAGACGCTGTGAAGCCACAGTGCTAACCACTGTGCTACCGTGCCGCCCAAATGGGGGAAGCACGGTAGCATTGTGGTTTGCACAATTGCTTCACAGCTCCAGGGTCCCGGGTTCGATTTCGGCTTGGGTCACTGTCTGTGCGGAGTCTACACATCCTCCCCGTGTGTGCGTGGGTTTCCTCCGGGTGCTCCGGTTTCCTCCCACAGTCCAAAGATGTGCAGGTTAGGTGGATTGTCCATGATAAATTGCCCTTAGTGTCCAAAATTGCCCTTGGTGTTGGGTGGGGTTACTGGGTTATGGGGATAGGGTGGAGGTGTTGACCTTGGGAAGGGTGCTCTTTCCAAGAGCCGGTGCAGACTCGATGGGCCGAATGGCCTCCTTCTGCACTGTAAGTTCTATGATATAATGCTTGCCTGGATGAAAACAGCTCAAACAACACTGAATAACCTCAACACCATCCAAAACAGAGCAGGCTGCTCGATCTACCACCTCCAATATTCACTCCATCCACCCCACCAACGCACAGTGGCAACTGTGTGGGTACCATCTACAAGATGCACTGCAGCAACTCACCAGGTCTCTTTGGACAGCGCCTTCCAAACTCAAGACCTCTACCATCTAGAAAAAGAAGATGATGTGGAGATGCCGGCGTTGGACTGGGGTGAGCATAGTAAGAAGTCTTACAACACCAGGTTAAATTCCAACAGGTTTGGGGCCTCACGGTAGCATGGTGGTTAGCATCAATGCTTCACAGCTCCAGGGTCCCAGGTTCGATTCCCGGCTGGGTCACTGTCTGTATGGAGTCTGCACGTCCTCCCCGTGTGTGCGTGGGTTTCCTCCGGGTGCTCCGGTTTCCTCCCACAGTCCAAAGATGTGCGGGTTAGGTGGATTGGCCATGCTAAATTGCCCGTAGTGTAAGGTTAATGGGGGGATTGTTGGGTTACGGGTATACAGGTTACGTGGGTTTAAGTAGGGTGATCATTGCTCGGCACAACATCGAGGGCCGAAGGGCCTGTTCTGTGCTGTACTGTTCTATGTTCTATGTTCTATGTTTGTTTCAAACACTAGCTTTCGGAGCGCAGCTCCTATATATTTCAAACAACATAGGCCCCAGTACAATTCCCTATGAAACGCCACTAGTCCCAACCTTCCATTCAGGAAAACACCCTTCCAGTAGTACCCATCTGTCACCGAGCCACTTCTGTATCAATCTTACCACCTCACCTCTGATCACCTTTTGTACCAGTCTGCCGTGAGGCACCTTGTCAAAGGCTTTACTGAAGTCCATGGAAACAACATCCACCGCCCTCCCCTCATCAATCATCTTTGTCGCATCCTCAAAAAACTCGGTCAAGTTAGTGAGGCACGACCTTCCCTGAGCCACGACAAAGCCATGCTGTCTATCGCTAATGAGTCCATTTGTTTGCAAATGGGTATAAATCTTGTCTCTGAGAATTCTCTCCAAAGATGCAATGGGTCCAAAGTTCTCTTTCCTGTGCAATTTATGATTGTATGAAAGCAGAATTTACAATGAACTAAGTGTAGGTGATGCATTGACTGTGTACAGATAGAGGCAGGCTGAGAAAAAGCTGGCAATGTAAGGGTTAAAACCAACTCCTCCAGTGCACTTGACTGCAGATTCACCAGTCCAGCGTTACATCCTGCGGCCTCCTTTGCTGCTGCTTCTCAGACCTTCCCCCACCCTCCCCTCCACTCTGAGCACATACTTACATCATTTGCAAAGAATCTCTGATCTTAATCATATTCAGCCTAAAGTGCCCAAAGGCTTGTTGTAAAACTGGAAGGTATGAAGTGGCACAGAATGCCTTGGCGAGACTCTTCCCTCTCGATAACCCCCTCCCCCCCCCCCCCCCCCCCAATCTCCCCCTCTCCCCACCCCCTCCCCAAAATCCAATTCTCCTCCCCCCCGTGCCTCTGAGAAGGATCTATTTTTGACACACCTCATAATGGCCGGATATACAAAGCAGACCCGTGGACAAGGAGAGAATTGTTTTCCCAGTCAATTGGTTTCTTTCAGAGACTCTCTCCTGGCTTAGCCTTCGTCTGTTCACACAGAGGGCAGCACAGTGAACATCTAAGATTTCTGTAACCCTAGCCCCTCCTTATCCCGCACCTTCTTCCTCTTTCTCTCCCTGGATCCTCAGTGTGTTTAAATTTAGGACTTGGATTCGTCCCTCCGTGACCAGCTCCCGATTTTAAATTCCTCCAACCTAAATGCATCCATTAAAATAACAGCCAAAGGAATGCAGCTCGGGTGTGCTCGGGACATATCCAGCAATATTTGCACAAAGTGAAATTCCAAAGCGCAGGCTCAATCCCTCACGCTCACTGCTTCCCAGGGTTTTCAGGAATGCATTTCCATTCACCTGCGGCCAACAAGACTTTTAAAAAACCCAGCCACTACGTTCTTTACCTCAATTCTCCTGCGCTGGGAATCACGGCCTAGATTTTGTGTTGAAGCCTCTGGGAGTCAGGCCTCAGGCCTCAACTTTCTGACCCAGAGACGGGAGAGTGCAGCCCACTTAGCCACGGCGGACATCTGATCTGTAGCATCGCCCATTTTTATCATAGTTTCTGAGTTTATACAGCTCTGCATGAAGCAGTAAATAGTTTTCAACAGCTGTGCCATCCTGGTGACATAAGCAGTATTCCTATGGAATGACTCTTTTCCTGTTCTTGTGATAAACCGTCTGGATTAAACATCTCACTTCAAAGGCTGCAGTCCGACTCCGAAAGAATAATATCCAGAAAGTGACCGGGGTCGAGTCAACGGTTTATCAAACACAAAACGAGATGCCACTCAAAAATATTTAGCCCAACGGACACAAAAGACGGAATTTTCCTGGAAGTTTGCAAAGGCACATGGCGGGCAGGATAAGCGACGTTGAGCCCCCTGACAGCAAAGGCAGCTTTTCTTGCCGTATAATAATAATAATAATCGCTTATTGTCACAAGTAGGCTTCAATGAAGTTACTGTGGAAAACCCCCGAGTCGTCACATTACGGCGCCTGTTCGGGGAGGCCGGTACGGGAATTGAACCCGCGCTGCTGGTCTTGTTCTGCATTGCAAGCCAGCTGTTCAGCCCACTGTGCTAAACCAGCCCCACTTAGTGCCAAACACTTCTGCCACGGGCTCCATGCCGCGTCACTAGCCTCTGATTAACCGGTCCCGCTCTCACCTTGGCGTTGCAATCATTGGGGCTCCGCATTTAATGGTCGGCCCAGTGCACACAGGCCACACTTCGTTTGTGGCTGGCAAGTGATGGCTACTGAGACATCCTGCTCCAGGTTTTTGGGCACGTCACTGGGCAGACTCCCGGATGTTGTAGAGGTCCGAAGTGATGTCCTCTGCCCTCACTCAGGAAGAAAGCCAGCCCACCAACCCAGCATGGACGATAGTGACAGCGGTCGTGAGTGAGGATGAATGTTCTCGTCCGTTCTGCCGGGGTGCGTCATCCTTCTCATCGCCCTCAACTCACGCACCCATCACACATCCACAGGGAGCTCACTCTGCCAGCTCACGGGACACCACTCGCTCTCCCAGACACATCTTCATCTCCCCTGTGGGCCGTGTACTCATCACCTCCCTGGTCCCACTCACCATCCACACATGCCAGGCATCCTTTCCGTCTGCCTTGACACGCGTCCTGCTTACTCTCTCTCTATCTGTCTTCACGCAGGGCAAGCAGGCTCACAACAAGAGGGAGAGAGCACAGACAGGTGGAGAGATCCAGAAATCAAGACCCTCACAGCCCAAAGATCTGCGGTTAGGTGGACTGGCCTTGCTCAATTGCTGCTTAGTGTCGAAAAGGTTAGATGGGGTTAGGGTGAGGGCATGGGCCTAAGTAGGATCCAGCACTGCATCATCCATCAGAGAACAGTGCGAGAAATATTGTCTCCTGTTTCTCAGACCCCTGCCGTGCACTAATGACCTCTCCTTTCAGTCACAGGCACATCTGGGGAGCAACTGAGGAAGTCCACCAGCCAGGTCCTCGACTCCAGCCCCGGCAGCAGTGCAGAAGAGGGGTTCAAAATACCAAAGGCCTGCCACAGTGCTCACCCACCCCCTCCAAACCGCAGAGATACACACCTCGATGGGACTTAGTTCCACAGTAGCCTTGGGGGGTGGGGGTCACAAGCTGAGGAGCACATCACACTGCCCCATCCACAGTAGGCGGAGGCGGGGACGCCCCAGGGTGCTGGCACTCGGAGGATTGCTGGAGGCCAGGAATCTGCTGAGTCCCCAGTCAGGTGAGGAGCCTCTAGACTCGGTCACGCCTCAGTTCCTGGATCTCCAAAGGTAAACTCGGGAAGATCAGGAACGCATGTCTGGTACATGTGGATTGAAAGGCTGCATGGAGGAATCGGCCCGCCTTACGTCTGGGGCGATTGGTGCCGGCACTACAACACAATGAGGTGAACACAGCGAGGTTGGTGGCCACTGTGGGGACTTCGGGGCAAGACCTGCATTGCTGCAGGACATGCACTGCATGGTGCAGGCACTTGCTGGGATCCAACTGCACCACTACAGAGGATGGCATTGCTTCTCGACCTCATTCCAGCTGCCAATCTAGCCAAGGAGGAAGCCTGAGGCCCTTAGACACCCAGGGAGGGGGGATTAACTGGTGCACACCCGGGGACATCCACCCGGCAGTGTCCCTCCCATCTGAATCCCCTCTTCCTGTGACCGCTTCAGCTCCCCAGGCCGAGAAGGGTGGTACTGTCACACAGCAGGACCAGAGTACGTCCGCCAAGGTCATGACAGACAACAGAGCGTGGCAGACAGCAGGTTGACTCCACCTCCGCTAATGATGTTTGGGATGTGCCAAGGCGTGGTGACAGGGTTAGAAAAGTTAAGAAGTTCTAGTTGCACAGCATGGGAACGGATGTTAAGCAATGGTACACAACATTCACCTCTGTAAATAAGCTCTCCCTAATTGAATCTTTCTATGTGCTTTATTCTGAGGAGTTGTGCTCCCATAATCCCGATCTGAAAACCGGATTCCTGCACCTGGAATAGGCTGGGCGTTCAGTCCAGAGCTTATTCCATGTGCTTTGTGCGAGGTTTCCAGTAGATTGACAGCGTCCCTTCACAATGATTGAACACATCAGTGTTGCCTGTATCTCATGGGTAATGAGGATGTCTCCCACAATGCACAGGGCTAGTGTCACCTATTCCACTCATTGTCAATGTGCGCGCTCTGCACCGTTTAAACTGCGGCTGATCCCCTCTCACATTTGCTTCAGCCTCCACTGACATTGAACCTCAAGGGTTCAGCACTCCAAAGATGCAGTAAGATCAGAAGTTAACTTTCCCCGCTACATCGCCCAGATATGACCCCAAGACATTGGGAATAAATAAACTGCCATTAGCCAGACAGGAGGCAGACTTTCACAGATGGTCTGTGAGGATCAATGCGCTGTCCCCTCTGCAAGTCGCTATCATCCTCCCAGAGGGTAGGGACTATGGACAACCACTGAGCCCCCATGATAGGAGCCTTATCACTGCCATCAGTCAAATCAGAGAGCAATGTCCACAAAAGACATGTGGAGCTCTTTGCTGAGCATCTTCGGTCTGTGCGCATTCAGGATCCTGACCTTCCAGTTGCTTGCCATTTTAACACAACACCCTGCTCCCATGCCCACATGTCTGTTCTTGGCCTGCTGCAATGTTCCAGTGAAGCGCAACGCAAACTGGAGGAACAACATCTCATCTTCCGGTTAGGCACGCTACAGCCTTCCGGCCTGAACATCGAATTCAACAACTTCAGATGATCAGCCCCACCTCTACCCATTTGTTTTCATTTCATTTTAACTGTCTTTTACCATTTCTTTCTTTCCTGCACCTTTCTCCTCTTTGCTTTCCCCTTCCCCTCCCCCCACACCTACAGTTCATCCTCTGATGTTAGTTTCCCTGCTGTTTGACGTTTCACATCTTTTGTCCTCTCTGGGGACTGCCATTAACACTCTTTCCCCTTGGTTTCTGTGGCCGTTAGCACCCGATTTCCCTGGGATTCTGTGGCTATGACTCATCTTTCATTCTCACTCCATAGTATAAATATTTCCCACTCTCTCTGTCTGTTAGCTTTGACAAAGAGTCATCGGACTCGAAACGTTAGCTCTTTCCTCTCCCTACAGATGCTGCCAGACTTGCTGAGATTTTCCAGCATTTTCCCTGTGGAGCTAATGAGATGTCCTCACTGGATCGCCTCATCATCCTTTGTGAATTTAGTGGCAATGGCTGCGTCCCGAGTTTGTCTGCCCCGCCTGGCCATTGCCATTGCCTCATGGCCAACATCCTCCCGCTGAGGATCTCCTCAGCCACGTCCCCTTCGATGTCCTCATCATCGGAGGAAACGTGCCGCTCCTCCAGCAGGCAGTTTCTACCCCTCTCCCCCCCCCCGCACTGCCCCCGTTGCAGGGCCAGGTTGTGCAGGGTGCAGCAATCGACCACAATGCAGGACAATCTCTGCGGATTGTATTGCAGGGCTCCACCAGACCAATCCCGGCACCAGAACCTCATCCAAGGCATTCCCATGTTCTAATCCACCAAAGTGCCGGTTGCAGCATGAGCCTCATTGTACCTCAGAAAGGTGTTCGCCAGGTGCACACCATTTGAAGCCAGACATGATTCCTGCCATTCTGACAGCATGCCACCATGTTGGGGGGGGGGGGGGGGATGATTCTGGCGTATGGGCCTGTCAATGAGATGTAAATCTATTGCAACGAGGTTCTCGCCATTGAATAGCAGGAAATCTGGCCCGCCACTGACAGGGGGGGGGGGGGGGGGGGGGGGGGGGGGGGGGGCGAAAGCAGCAAGTTTTCACACCAACATAAAACGCAACTTTGGCCTTCTCATGATACTTTCCACTCTCGTCTCCAAACTCCTCCGACAGTAACTGGAGCGGAAAATACCAGCCAGAATGCTTGTCTTTGAATTGAGTAGCTTGCCCCCTCCCTTGGGCACCAGCCCGGCAACCATTGGTTCACCAACACGGCTAACGCACTCTTCAGGGAGGGGATGATGTTGCAATGCTAATTAGCCTGCTCTAGCAGTCCAGGATAGTGCACTGGGGCTACGGGTTCAAAGCCTATCGTGGCAGTAACTTGAATTTAAGTTCAATTCATTAAAATGGAGTTAAAAGCCAGCCTCAGTAATGGCGACCATGAAACTAGAATTCATTATTGGAAAAAATCCACCTACAGGGAAGGAGATTTGCCGCCCTCACCTGGTCCGGCCTACCAGTGACTCCAGACTCACGGCAATGTGGTTGATTCTTAATTGCCTCAGTCACTCAGTTGTCAAGGGCAACGAATGGATTGGTAACGAATGGTAGAATATTTTAAAAAGTGGAGGATGGGGGATTTAACTTTTCGATAACTGTTATAACCCTCACAGAGGTCACAACACAAGAACATCTTTGGCCCGTGACCTCCACAGTGTATGAACGACAAGGAAACGTGGGGCTGCTTCCCTTAACAACGGACAAGCTCACTGGTATAAAAAGTCCAACCTGGTGCAGGTCAGGGAGTGGAGAGAGACCCTTCGGGGATTGGAGATTCTTGTATGACGTAAATAAACCTTAATTTTGCCTTCTACCTGCTGGGCCAGCAGCGCAAGTTCAATTCCCGTACCAGCCTCCCCGAACAGGCGCCGGAATGTGGCGACTAGGGTCTTTCCACAGTAACTTCATTTGAAACCTACTTGTGACAATAAGCGATTTTCATTTCATTTTCATTTCATGGGTCCATGCGTGCTACTTTGACGGATTCTACAATGGCCATGACAGAGTTAAAGGAAACAAAGCCAGGAGAAAATGCTTCAATTCCGCCAAAATTATCAGTTCTTCCTTTAAAATGATACCCGAATGTCGTAAGTTTGTTTGCACTGCTGGGATAAGATTTATTGTATTCATTTTGTGGGATCTGAGTGTTGCTGGCAAGACCAGCATCTGCGTGGGCACATAGTGGCGCAGTGGTTAGCACTGCTGCCTCACGGCGGCAAGGACCCGACCCGTGGTCACTGTCCGTGTGGAGTTTGCACATTCTTCCCGTGTCTGCGTGGGTCTCACCCCCACAACTATGTGCAGGGTAGGTGGATTAGCCACGCCAATTGCCCCTCAATTGGAAATAATTTTTTTTAAACCATTTTTCTTAAACCAACATCTGCTCCTATACTTGATTTCATAGAATTTACAGTGCAGAAGGAGGCCATTCGGCCCATCTAGTCTGCGCCGGCTCTTGGAAAGAGCACCCTACCCAAGGTCAATGCCCCCACCCTATCCCCATAACCCAGTAACCCCACCCAACACTAAGGGCAATTTTGGACACTAAGGGCAATTTATCATGGCCAATCCACCTAACCTGCATATCTTTGGACTGTGGGAGGAAACTGGAGCACCCGGAGGAAACCCACGCACACACGTGGGAGGATGTGCAGACGCCGCACAGACAGTGACCCAAGCCGGGAATCGAACCCGGGACCCTGGAGCTGTGAAGCAATTGTGCTATCCACAATGCTACCGTGCTGCCCTCTCTTGGGAAGGTGGTGGTGAGCTGCCATCTTTTTTTTTATAAATTTAGAGTACCCAATTAATTTTTTCCAATTTAGGGGCAATTTAGCGTGGCCAATCCACCTAGCCTGCACATCTTTGGGTTGTGGGGGCGAAACCCACGCAAACACAGGGAAAATGTGCAAACTCCACACAGACAGTGACCCAGAGCCGGGATCGAACCTGGGACCCCGGCGCCGTGAGGCAACAGGGCTAACCCACTGCGCCAGCGTGCTGCCTTGAGCTGCCATCTTGACAACTGAGTGAATTGTCACAACATTTCAGAGGGCGATTAACAGTCATGTGGACCAGATCAGGAAAGGATGGCCGATTTCCTTCCTTAAGGGGGCATTAGCGAACCGGATGAGAGATTACAGCAATCTAATATTTCCGTGGTCACCATTCTAGATTTTATTTAATCGGATTTAAACTCCACAGGTGCTGTGGTGGGATTTGATGTTTTGTCCCCAAATCATTTAGTCCAGGCCTCTGGATTATTGGTCCAGTAATGTAATCATCACCTTACCGCCGCAGCCGAATGTGAAAGTGGAAGTAATCATGGTCCCAGACTGCCAGAGGCTGCTCTCCCTTTCCAGAGGGAGGGCGCACTGGTGTTGAACCCGAGTGTCGCCGTACCTCAGACGAGGGACAACTTTGAGAAGGCGGGGCCTTCAGTGTCGTGGTAATGTGCCTGTAGATAATATTAAATGTATTCAGGAGCGTAACCTCCCACCAGCAGGTGGCCATGTATTCAGCAGTTTGACTTCCCATCAGCAGTATGACCTCCCACCAGCAGGTGGCACTACAGATCCACCATGTGGTCCGGAGACAGAGGTCATGAGACAGGGGACACTCCTCGGAAGGTTGTGAGACGTACATGAGGACAGTCATGCATAGGGGTAGATCCAGGGGAGCCTAAAGAAACTGTTGCTGCACAGCGCCAGGGTCCCAGGTTCGATTCCCGGCTCGGGTCACCGTCTGTGCGGAGTCTGCACGTTCTCCCCCTGTTTGTGTGGGTTTCTTCCTGGTGCTCCGGTTTCCTTCCACAGTCCAAAGTTGTTAGGTGGATTGGCCATGCTAAATTGCCCTTAGTGTTCAAAAAGGTTAGGTGGGGTTACTGGGTTACGGGGATAGGGTGGAGGCGTGGGCTTAAGTGAGGGTCTCTTTCCAAGGGTTGTTGCAGACCCGATGGGCCGAATGGCCTCCTTCTGCACTGTAAATTCAATGATTCTATGATAACTTGCTCTGTGTCTGATCGTTACCTTACCACGTGTGCATTAATAAAAATCCTGGTTTGGCCAAGTCACCTTGCTGGGCAACGAACACCGACCACAATAATGGTAACCAGAGCCAGTATGGTTGGAGGCGGCGTGCTATTCGCTGGTCGCAGGATTCTCTGCTCCCGCCGCTGTCAATGTGAAGCCAACCCATGTCGCCAAGAAACTCACTGGCGGGGGGGGGGGTCAGTTGCTCACTCACACCCCCGCCTTTGGTGGCTCTGAGTCCCGCCAAGCACAACAAGATCCGTCTCCTGGCTATCAGGGAAGCAAAGGCCAGCACATCGGCCTCCCTCCCCACCTTTCGGCACGCCAAATATCATCACCTCCGGACTCGGAGCCACCCCTACCCCCAGAATCTCAGACATGACATCCAAGAACCCCCTCAACCTTGGACATGCCCAGAACATGTGGACGTGATTCGCAAACCCCCCCCGCACACGCCCCCACCGAGCAGCCGGTACCCTGGGAACTTCGCATTCAACCCCGCCGGCACAAACCAGTGTTGCCTGCACTGGTTCCAAACCCGCAGCGTTGAGCCCACCACCAGGCTCACAGAGTATCAGACCTGTGATTTAGCTCACTGAGCTAAATCGCTGGCTTTTAAAGCAGACCAAGCAGGCCAGCAGCACGGTTCGATTCCCGTACCAGCCTCCCCGGACAGGCGCCGGAATGTGGCGACTAGGGGCTTTTCACAGTAACTTCATTGAAGCCTACTCGTGACAATAAGCGGTTTTTCTTTCATTTTTCATTTTCAAAACAAACGGAAATGAGGAGAGCGGACAACCCTGCCTCATCTCCCGATGCAGCCCGAAGTACCCCAAACTCGTCTTTTTCTTGCAGACACTAGCCAGTCAAACCCAATTCATGAGCCCCTGACCAAACCCAAACAGACTGAACACCTCCAACAAAAATGCCCTTTCCACCTGATCAAAAGCCTTCTCCGCACCCATTGCCACCATTACTTCTACCTCCTGCCCCTCCGTGGACACCATAATGACATTAAGCAGCCATCACACATTTGCCGACAGCTACCGCCCCATCACAAATCCTCCCCGATCCCCCCCCCCCCCCCCCCCCCCCCCCCGGCACAAAACCTCTATCTGCGACGATAACACCTTCGCTAACAACTTCACATCCTCATTAAGTAGCGATATTGGGCGATAAGACCCACACTGCTCCGGGTCCTTAACTTTCTTTAAAAATCAGCGAAATGGACACCTGCGGCAATGTGTGTGTGTGGGGGTGGGGGGGAAGAGAGCTCCCCCCTTCCCCTTGCCTTGTGGTACATCCTCACTAGCAGTGGTCCCAACTCCTCGCCAAACTTCTTGTAAAACTCTGCCGGGAACTGTCCAGCCCCGGGGCCTTCCCTTCCTGCCTCGATCCTCCAATCAGGGCCCCCAATACCTGTACCCTTCCCTCCTCCACCCTTTAACTCTGTTTCCCTGTCCACAGATACTGACCGGCCTGTTAAATATTTCCAGCAGTTTCTGATTTTATTTCAGTTGTCCAGCAGTTGGTTTTTCTTTTGCTTTGTTATTCGTCTCCAGTGAGGAACTGTGTCAAAAGCTTTCTGGAATCCAGAGGTATTCCCCTGGTCCAGTCTTCAAAAATCCAATCAGGTTTGTCAGGCATGATCTCTCCGTTAAAAATCCATGTTGGCTCCCTCTGATCAGCTGCAAAGTTTCACGGTTGCAGTCATCCTATCCTTAACGATGGATTCTGGAAGTTTCCACAAAACAAATATTCAGCCAACTGGTCCATTATTCTTCAGTTTTCATCTGTCAACTTTCTTAAATAGCGGAGTAAAACGCACAATATTCCAGTCTAAAAAAGCAGTTACCAGTCAAGAGAAGATCATGGTTAGGGTACCGACAGTACTCTCACCTATTGATAGTAGCACAATGGTTAGCACACTTGCTTCACAGCTCCAGGGTCCCAGGTTCGATTCCCGGCTTGGGTCACTGTCTATGCGGAGTCTGCACGTTCTCTCCGTTTCTGCGTGGGTTTCCTCCGTGTGCTCCCGTTTCCTCCCACAGTCCAAAGATGTGCAGGTTTGATGGATTGGCCACGCTAAATTGCCCTTAGTGGGGTTAGCTGGGGTTACTGGTTTACGGGGATAGGGTGGAGGCATGAGCTTAAGTGGGGTGCTCTTTCCAAGGGCCGGTGTAGACTCGATAGGCTTAATGGCCTCCTTCTGCACTGTAAATTCTAAGATTTGGCCAGTTTGCTGTGAACAGTTTTTGTCTGGTACAGAATTGCTGCTCTCAGCTTTGCGCTGGCAGAGGTTACAGGTGAGGGACATGTGTCGGGACTTAATTATCCAATGTGCTGGATTCCTAGCCTGCCACTGTTACCGCCCCCCTTCCCCCCACTGTCCCACCCCCCAAGGCTAAAAGGTTTGAGGGTGGGGAAGGGGGAACACACAGAGGGCAAGATCAGCCGTGAGGGGAAAGGCAATCTGAAGGGGTGGTGGGGGGGGGAGGGGAGGGTGCGGGGGTGATGGAAGCTTCTTGTCAGGCAGCCTGCTGAGTCCAGAGGTCCCTTCAGTAAGAAACCCCTCTCCCCGCTGTTGTGTTCTGCTGCTTCCTTAATCATGAAAATACACAAAGAACACAACGATATGATTGCCAGAAGTATTTATTCTCAACACGCTGGATGGTAACCATGCATTTCTATGTACAAACCATTCCGTCTACGTTAGAGTGAAACTAAGGGACAGGGTGACTGTCTTGTTGTCCATCCTACTACCAGGTGCCCACCTCCCGTCCGTCCCCCGATATATATAATGTCTATCTGGGTGCCTGGTTCCACCTGCTGGCAGGAGGTCATAACTGTCCCGACATGTATTGGTCAGTGGCTAGGTATACTGGTGCTGATATATATAAATCTATACATTGGTGCAACTATGTACAGTTAAACATAGATATACACATATCACCACACCGGCCAGCAGCCAATGCCGAAAAAACAGTTTGCAGCTTGGTGTGAGACTCTCTGTTAAATCTCGCAGCAGCAGAAAGAGGCCCTGAAGTGAGAATTAAATGACCTACTGCCACCCTTGACGCTGGTATAATTGCAGTGAGGACAGGGGTGGATGGGAAGGCAGTGGGCAGAGTTAATGAGTGTCCCACCCCCACCAACCCTCTGCCCAAGCCTTCAAACCCATTGAAATGAAATAAAATGAAAATCGCTTATTGTCACAAGTAGGCTTCAAATGAAGTTACTGTGAAAAGCCCCTAGTCGCCACATTCCGGCACCTGTTCAGGGAGGCCGGTACGGGAATTGAACCGTGCTGCTGGCCTGCCTTG
This sequence comes from Scyliorhinus canicula, assembly GCF_902713615.1. Lineage (NCBI taxonomy): Eukaryota > Metazoa > Chordata > Chondrichthyes > Carcharhiniformes > Scyliorhinidae > Scyliorhinus > Scyliorhinus canicula. The sequence continues at coordinate 15,344,838 of NC_052148.1, read as the reverse complement.
GTCTGCTTTAAAAGCCAGCGATTTAGCCCAGTGTGCTAAACCAGCCCCTGGCAGGGGAACATTAAATCCAGTCCTCACAGAGTTGCTGTGTGTTTTTCCCCAACACTGTACATCACATCTCGTATCTTGGAGAATACTCAGAGTATGGAACTCGCTGCCATCTGGACTGGTTGAAGCGTACAAGGGGAGCTTTGATGGATTCGGGAGGGTGCAAGAGATACAGGGGGGTCAGGACGAGAAAAGATGATCAGAGTGAGAACAGGCCCGTGTATAAATGCTGACAGCGACTTTTTGAGCCAAATGACCTGCTTCAGTCATGTCGATTAATTCTTTGTACCATTCCTCCTTATCCTTTCAGACAGCCTCTCTTTGTCCACATTTGACCAATAACTGAAGAAATGTGCTTTGATTATTTAGAAGAAGATTGTAAATCTGTATCTCCTGTGGAAAAGTGGTGTTGCGACGTCAAAGCTGCCAATACTTATGTCCACAGCTGTTGGCTCTGTTGGAGAGAAAGCAGACTGGGTTTTCCTGGCACCCATCCCCCATTCAATGTTTCATCCAGATCACTGTCTCTGTCCGTTCTCAAAAATGTGGAACAGTGTCCTGACACAGCAAGTTGTTTTGATTCGGAACTCACTGTCTGGAAAGGTGGTGGAAGCAGGTTGATAGGTGACTTTCAAAAGGATCTTCTTGGACAGATACTTGAAAAGCACAAGGTCACAGGGCCATAGGGCAAGTGGCATTTACTTAGATAGCTCTCTGTAAGAGCCAGCACAAGCATGGTGGGCAGATTGGCCTCCTTCAATACTGTAAGATTCTCTGACGAGCTCTGCCTCCAGATACAGTGCCCACTGCTGGAGATAGTGTAACTGCGAGGGCAGCGTCAGCCTGGCATTCCACACACCTCCCTCTGCCCAAGCCCACGATCTGAGGGTGGGAAATGGGGCGCTTGTGAAAACTGTCAGAATGTGGCCAATGTCTCTTGGAAATGTTCCACTGTAGAGAATCCATGTCTACGAAGCAGAAGCCTCACGGGAACCAAAGCCCGCAGGGGACCAGAGGAAACAGAGGAATACTGGCAAAAGCAGAAAAAGAAGATTTGTTTCAGAACGTGACTGTCTGGACAGAGGATTCAAAACTGAGCAGGCACCGAGGCAACTGGGAGAGAATAAGATTCACGTTCTGAAGTGGTTAACATCTGTCTCCGATGGCTATTAATCTTTCTCAAAGACTTTGCGAATATTTGAACCTATTTGAGGAGGTTGAGTTAATCTTGTGATACCTTTGTCTTTCTTCCCAAACGGTTCATGTTCTGCTTCGCATGGAACTCTTTCAGGAGTACCAGTTGAAATCAGTCGACATCTAAGGAAAGTAAAGCAGCTGCCATCTCTTCAAATGTTGGGTCACATAGAATCACAGAATCGTACAGTACAGGAGAGGCCCTTCGGCCCATCAAGCCTGCACCGATGAAGAAAAACGACTCTGATCTACACTAATCCCACTTCCCAGCTCTTGGCCCATAGCCTTGAATGTTATGACATTCTTATCCACGTTCTCATCCAAGTATTTTTTAAAGATCGTGAGGCTTCCTGCCTCAACTACCCTCCCAGGCAGTACATTCCAGATTCCCAGCACCCTTTCCTCAAAACCCATCTAAACCTCCTGCCTTTCACCTTAACATTATGCCCCCTTGTTATTGACCCTTCAACTAAGGGGAAGAGCTGCTCCCTATCCACCCTGTCAATGCCCCTCATAATCTTATACACTCAATCAGGTCCTGTCTCAGCCTTCTATGCTCCAAAGAAAACAACCCCAACCTGTCCAGCTCTCTTCATAGCTAAAATGCTCCATCCCAGTGAATGTCCTCTGCATCCCCTCCAGTGCGATCACTTCCTCCCTATAGTGAGGTGTCCAGAACTGCACACAGTACTCCAGCTGTGGCTTAACCAAAATCCTATACAACTCCAACATACCTCCCTGCTCTGATAATCTATGTCATGAGTGATAAAGGCAAGTGTCCTGGAAGCCTTCTTAACAACCCTTTTTAACCTGTCCAGCTGCCTTCAGGGATCTGTGGACAAGCACCCCAAGATCCTTCTGTTCCGCTGAGGTTTCTAGGATCGTGTCATTCATTGAGTATCCCTTGTCATGGGTCTTGAAGTGACTGCCATCTTCTCAAATGACCCACATGCTTTTTTGGTGATTTGTCCTGTTGTAATGTAGGAAGACCAGCCAGTATGATTAACCACATGCTACCTGGTTTAGTGTCCATTGTTTTGGCCCAGGGTTTACAGAACCCCAAAATGTATTATGGAGTTCATCTGACCCACAACTTTTAATAGATTGTGGTTATGGGGAGCACACGGGCCTACTTTACAGGCGTGATGTACCAGAGATCCATAGTATTTTTAAATTAAAGCAATGTTTATTTATGAAACCAGTTAACACTTTATAAACCCACAGTAAACATCTTAACAACTATCAACACCAATCCTCCCCACAGATACAATATTCGATAAGTAACCCTTAATCTTTCCTTGCAACATCCATAAGACAAAATACCCTTTTTAACACAGAGATCAGGTTTAAATTCTCTACTGAGAGCAGTCAGCACTTTGAAATCACCCAATTGATCTGGAGACCCTCTTTAGATTGCAGAGCGATCCTTATACAGCTGCTTGCTTTGCCTGCAGCTATCCAGCTCTCAAAACAAAACTAAAACACACCCTGTAGCAAACAGCCGAAAACAAAAGTAAAAGCAGACAGACAGCCCAGCTCCACCCACACTCTGACATCACTGACAAACACCCATTTCTTAAAGGTACATCCACTACAGATATTTTTATAAACACCCATTTCTTAAACACACATTTCTTAAAGGTGCTCTCACATGACACCATCAGGAAGCCTTAGTTATTTGTTATAAACATATTGCTAATGGGTTTGGCTGGCAGCCAAGCATTAGCCAGTTGGCTAATTATGAGCCTATTCACCTTCCAATTGACTGAAAAGGCAGGGTTCTGCGGATGAGGATGGGCATACTAGGTGGCCAATGGCAGGAGAGCGTGAGGTTTAGTGAAGGGGCTGGGGGAGGGGGATGTACAGTTGGAGGCCATCTGACGACAGGCACATTTCCCGGTCAGGCAAGCGAAACAATAATAAATCCTTAGGTCGAACGGCCTACTCCTGCTTCTACATCTAAATTGTGAGTAATGAAGGTAAAACCTCGAAAATGACAGAGGTTAATGAAGAGAGTTTTACGTAGAATTAGAGGGTGACACCATGGTCAGAATTAAATACCCAGTACTGGAATACAACAGAACCAGATTGTGTAGTAAATCTAAGTATTGCTCGAATGCAGGTTGGGACTAAACGCACAGAGGTTTCCAGAGCTGTATTTTATTTCCATCAACGTGAAGCTCCATTCAGGAGGTTACAGGTTAAAGTTCAAAGGGCTTTCCTCGCAGCCTGAAACATTTAACAAACCGACTTCTCATTAAAACTATATCAATATTTGGATTCTTTGATTACTATAATGACACGAAAATGGTTCAGTTGAGAAAATTGCCCTTCTCAAGGGCACTTAGGAGGGGCAACAAATAGTGGCCTACATCCCACTGAAAGAATAAATAAAAAGGATAAAGTGACAGCAACCAGTATAAACCAGTAAGGCTGTAAATTCAATCTCTGGTTCATGCTGAACTAACTTGTCTCTGCTGCGGCTGGTGAGGTGGGATAGCGAGATAAGGATGGGGGTTAGTGGACAGGGAATAATTAGCCTCTACTTTTGGGAGGGGGGGGGGGCGAGCCCATCCTCACCTGGTCTGGCCTACAGACGTACACAAGGCACTTCCTCAGCGAAGCCCCCTTGCCCTCTGGGGAAACCTGGGCATTGGCTCAGTTGGTACATAAGTGTTACCTGCAGGAAGGTTAATGCGGAGGGAAGGGATTAGCTCGGCCGAGTCTCCCGTTCCTTGAAGGATAACCTGCTATTGCTCACCTGCTGGCAGAGGATTGGGTGTGATGGACGATGACAGATGGGACTCAACTCAGATCACACTTTCACAACCCATGGCCCTACACCTTGGCTGTCACATATTGCCCAGGTTCACTCCCCCCCCCCCCAAAAGAATGGCTCCTCTGATGAGGAAGGATATGGGTCCCTTTACCAGCGAGTGAGTCGATGGCTACAACAAAGGAACAGAGAATTCTCAGTCAGCTGGTGTCACTGTAGCCGGCCTCAGTGTCCCGTTGTCCCACAGCTCCATCCATAATTCCACATTCACCCGCTCACGTGTATACACGATTGTACATTGACGCTGACTCAAATGCGGCACAGTGGTTAGCACTGCTGCCTCACAGCTCCAGGATTCTGGGTTCAATTCCGGCCTCGGGTTACACAAGGCACTTACTCCGTGGGTCTGCGTGGGTTTCCTCCGGGTGCTCCGGTTTCCTCCCACAGTCCAAAGATGTGCGGGTTAGGTGGATTGGCCATGCTAAATTGCCCCTTAGTGTCCAAAAGGTTAGGTGGGGTTACTGGGTTACGGGGATGGGGTGGAGGTGTGGGTGCTCTTTCCAAGAGCAGGTGCAGACTTGATGGGCCGAATGGCCTCCTTCTGCACTGTAAATTCTACGATTCTATTCTATGATATAATCACACATTCACTCAATCACCACTCATTTGCACACTCACTCAGTCACTCAGGCATTAATTCACACACTCTCATTCATACATAAGATCACAGAGTATAAAAGCAACATTTCTCTTTGGGATGAAAAGGATTTGGGTATACTGGAGATGTCATTAGGCTAGTACTCCACAAGCCCAGGCTAACGCTCTGGGGGGCACTGAGTTCACATCCCATAATGGAAACTGATGGATAAATCTGAAATTAAAAACCTACTTGCAGTAAATAGCCTCTACCACCTTTTTATGGAGAGCGTTGGGTGGGAATGGGGTGGAAGTGAGGGCTTAGGTAGGGTGCTCTTTCCCAAGGGCCGGTGCAGACTTGATGGGTTGAATGGCCTCCTTCTGCACTGTAAGTTGTATGATTTTATGATCTGAAAAGCAGAATTATCTGTAGTCAGGAATGCAGTTAACCCTGAGTGTTTTGGATAAAGGATATTTGACCTGTATCTATTTGCACAATAGCATAACTCAGAATGGGAAAGGTAATAATAATAATCATAATCGCTTATTGTCACAAGTAGGCTTCAATGAAGTTACTGTGAAAAGTCCCTAGGTGCTATATTCCGCCGCCTGTTCTGGGAGGCTGGTACGAGAATTGAACCCGCGTTGCTGGCCTTGTTCTGCATTACAAACCATCTGATTAGCCCACTGCTAAACCAGCCCCTTACACCCCCCCCCCCCCCCCCCCCCCCCCCCCCTCTGACGTAGACTGGATATCAGCAAGGCTTCCATTCAAGAATGGTGAACAAAAGGAATAATCCTGGTCTTGATTCAATCTATACAATTTATCTTCATGTAATAACTTTAAGGGCATTTAAGTGGTCACTGGATAGACATATGGATGAAAATGGAATAGTGTAGGTCAGATAGGCTTCAGATGGTTTCACAGGTCGGCGCAACATCGAGGGCCGAAGGGCCCGTACTGCGCTGTAATGTTCTATGTTATGATACAAAACAAGCAGCCTGCCATAGTCCCCAACATCAGAGGGGCATCTTATTTAACTTAAAGGTGTGTTGGAAAAATATGTGGATGGTTCCATCAGGGCCGAGACGCCCCTGCCCACAGCTACTATTCTCGACCCCGCTCAAGTTCACAGGTCACAGGGTGATGGGCAAAACTTGCCACTTTGACCCTCACTCCGTCGCCTAGCCCTCCATCATCAAATGCCAAATGGTGCAGCCTAAGTGGGCAGTTTTGGGGGGGACTGGGTGGTAGGGTGAATTCCCTAAGGCCCCTTGGAAACAGAACAAAGGCCTCCTTTGGGGAAGAAACTCCCTTAGACCTTCAAGCATCCAGCTGAGATCTCATTTTGCTCTCCCACGCTCCTCTGGCAAGACGCACTGGTGCCAGATTTGGAAGTTGGGGCGATATTTCTCCTTCAGTGCTCCATTCTGTGATGCTACACCAAATACCCAGCGCCCAGGCTCCGTGACCTTCTGATATGCATTCCCATGTAAAAGGCAGATGGAAGTTCCACCCAAGAGAACTTCCAGTCATGGCAGAGACTGGGCAATATTCACCCCCGATGATTTAAGGCTGCGATTCCATTGAAAAGTGTGCAGAGGAGATTCACCAGGGTATTACCTGTGCTGGAGGGTATCAGTTATGAAGAGAGGCTGGTTAGGCTGGGGTTATTTTCCCTGGGGCAGAGAAGGCTGGAGGGGAGTCTGATTGAGGTGCACAGAATTATGAGGGGCATAGATAGGGTAGACAGGAGGAAGCTTTTCCCCTTCGTACAGGGGTCAAAAACCAAGGGGGCATAGATTTAAGATTAGGGGAAGGAGATTTTGAGGGGATTTGTGGAATAGTCTTTTCACCCAGAGGGTGGTGGGAATCTGGAGCTCACTGCCTGAAAGGGTGGCAAAGTCTGGAACCCCTCACAACATTTAGGAAGCTTCTAGACGAGCGTTTGAAATGGCATAGCATACCAGGCAATGGACCAAGTGTTGGAGCATGGGATGAGAATAAATAGATGTTTTACGGCCAGCATAGAAATGATGGGCTGAAGAACATCCTTCTGTGCTGTAATACTGTTTGACTATTGTAATGATATGTGTAGTGCAAGCATAGTAAAGGGGTAACAAGAGAGATTACATGTATATCAACACCAGATGGCGTCACTGAGTGACATTATAAAAGACTGCGTCTCTAGGCATGCTGGGAGAAGCTGATAGAGATTTTGACGTGGAAGGATAGTGTGAGGTTGAGTTAGAGTGTAGCTTATATAGTAGAGAGATTATTAATTACCGTATCACAGATTCAATACTATTATTTTGTTATCTATTACTCAGTAAAGTGTGCGAACCTAATCAAGTCGTAGAAATATAACATGCTATCAGTAGTGTAAAATAAATTAGTTTTGATTTAAACATCTTAGTTTATATTCTTTGTCAAGACAACATATCTGGCTATCTTGAGAACAAGACAAGGAATATAACAACTATGACTCTATGACTTCTAACTTTTACACGGCAATTCTGACCTCTTCTTTGACTTCGCCTGAAAACCTTGCAACTCTCAGAGTTCAAAACCCTGGCTGTCTTCCTGTCATATTTCCTTCTCTTCAGAGTCATAACAAGTCGAGCACCATTGAACAGAGACTGACCAATATAATGAGTCTGAGTTTATCAGTTGTGTTAACACACTGGGCGGGATTCTCCGAACGGGAGTCTAAGTGCCGGAGTAAAAACCGAAGTGTTTTTACTCCGGCGTCGGTGCCCGTTCCCAGACCCCTATTCTCCCCCCTCCGTGGGGCTAGCAGGGGCGTCGCGCCATTTACGGGGGCGGGGCCTCAGCGTGGCGTCAGAGACCCAACGCCGCGTGAAAGACGCGGCGCCTTGGGTCCCGCGCAGGCGCAGTTGGGCCGGCGCCAACTAGCGCTTGCGCGGTGGCCGTCCTCCCCCAGGCCGCTTGGCACAAACATGGCGCATGGATCCAGGCTTGCCGACGGAAGAAAGGCTTGCCGCCGACAGAGAGGCCGGCCTGCCGATTGGTGGGTCCCGATCGCGTACCAGGCCACTTCGGAGTGCCTCCCCGGGGTTGGGACCCCCCCCCCCAACAGGCCGCTCCCGGCCCTTGAAGCCCCGGGTCCTGCATGCCCGGCAGCAGGTTAGAACGGCGCCAGTGGGACTGTAATTTATTTTGTCGGCCGCTCGGCCCATCCAGGCTGGAGAATCTATTGATACTCTTTGGGGACAACAAATTTCATTGGAATATTGATCACCTGACATCCAGAGAGATTTTATCCTCCTGAAATTTGGGTGAACATTCTTTACTTTAAAAACCCATGATGCTGAGAAACCCCTTTGCTCAAAGTCATTTCTGTGGGAAATTGGTTTTTCGTTTATTATAGACCAGGGTTTTGAGAACACCAAAGTATATCATGAAGTTCACCTGACGCACAACTTTTCATACATTTTGATTATGGGGAGCACAAGGGCCCACTTTACAGGTGCGATGCAACCGAGCTAAAGTATTTTAAAACAAAAACAATGTTTATTCTATGAATCCAGTTAACATTTTATAAACACACAGTAAACATCTTATCAGCTACCAACACCAATACCCCCTAAAAGAAATAGTACTTTATCGGTAACACTTAGTAACTTTCCTAACAGCATCCTTTTTAAAGACCCTTTTTAACAAAGACAGTAGGTTTGCATTCCTTACAGAAACAGGTATTACTTTGAAATCATCAAGTGATCTGGAGGCATTCTTTAGCATGCAGAGAGAGAGACCAAACTACACATCCTTGGTTTGAATGCAGCTCTCCAACTGAAAACAAAACTAAACCTCAGAGCCAAAAACAGCTTCCAGCTCAAAACAAAAGTAAAAAGCCCAGCTCCACCCACACACTGACATCACTGCAGCCACTTGAGAAGACAAACATTTATTAAAGTGGCATTCCCATGACACTTTTAAATCCCTAAACTGGAATGAAGGTCAGGAACAGATTTATGATAATTGTCCAAGAACTAGAGGGGGAAATAAGGAGTCTTTTTTCATATTTTATTTTAAAGTATATTTGTTGAAGAGCTTCTGAAAGAGCCCCCTTCCCGAGGCCTACACCCCCTCCCTATCCCTGTGACCCCATAACCCCACCTAGCCTACACATCTTTGGATATGAAGGGCCAATTTATCATGGCCAATCCTCCTAGCTTGCACACCTTTGGATTGCGGTAGGAAACCGGTGCACCCGGAGGGAACCCACGCAGGCACAGGGAGAACGTGAGAACTCCACACAGAGTCACCCAAGGCCGGAATCAAACCGGGGTTCCTGGGTCCATGAGGCAGCAGCGCTAACTACTGTGCCACCGTGCCACCAACATAAATCCCCCTCAACTCCAGCAATGCCAAAGGCACCCTATACCCGTCCCAGCCTCATCTCTTCTGATACAACACCCATCCGCACCCATGCAGAAGCTGAGAGCGGATTTGCCGTTACAAAACAAAACTAAGGAAAAAACATGGAAACCCAAGTTCGAACAAAACTTACATAGATGCCACCCAACGCAACTAAACCCCAGTCCAGGCCCTAGCCAGAACCAAAATCATTCCAGACAAATTAAAAGAGAGATTCGGCAGCAACAGGCAGGAACCCAGTCCCCGCCAGGAAAAAAATTCTGCCCGAGGCCATCGATGGATAAGGATTCTTAAATTCGATAGCACAAAAAGACACAAAATAAATAATACCAAAAAGAAACGCGGAATGGATTAGTTCTAACTGGACTGCAGGAGAGAAGACAACAACAAATTGTCAGCAGCATAATCAACAGGGAGCGACGTCAGGATTACAGAGGCACCGCAGGGCAATTTGTACACTGAGACAAAGGATAAGACAGGATCAACGAGTAACCTTCAGGACTTTTCGAGGATTCCAACGATCGAAGCACGAGACACCATCACTTCCACCATGCCGTCAGCCCAACATCCAGGCAGTGCAGAACCTTGGCCCCAGGCAGGGGGAATGACCCATCAGGCTCAGTCACTATCAACATCTCAGGTCAAGCATCGAGAATAGAACAGTAAAAGGATCCATGATCGGTTGGCCAGATCGACCCCCGACCTCGAAGACTAGATACGTTGTGCTCCATCGAATCTGATGCCAAATCAAGATGACCAGAGCATGGCAGCCAACGTTCAAACTCAATCGGGAACTCACCTCCCACTTCTCGTCAGGTAGCCGGGCTCAGGGGCACACCCCACCCCACCCACCCCACCCATCCACCCTCCCACCCTGCCCACCCACCCCACCCAGCCCTTCCACCCCCTCCAAACCAAGGAGGGTGGATGACACAACATGCGACAAGACTTTGACAGCACAAACGTGGGCCCTCACCAGGGAGAGCGCTCTTTCGATAACAAGAATCGCTCTCATAAAAGTAGCCCGCAATCCTTCAAGGTGAGCTGTAACGGCCTGAACCGCAGCGTGGAGATCCTCAGCCGAGACAACATCTTCGATGGCGGCCGTCATGCACCAAGGTGAGAGCCCGTTCAGAGGTAACTGCGCCACTGCCAGACGGGCCCCACCCCCGGCCCACTCCGACTGCCCCGAACTTCCTCCTCACAGAAACACCAGTCAGGAGGTTCCAGGGACACACCATGTGAGCAGAAAAAGAATGAAGTGTGCAGCAGGATAAAACAACAGATTAAAGGATGAGCCGAGCTGGAGATCGCCGCAGCACAACCACTTCAGCGCTCACGTCATGCGGCACCCCCTCCTGAGTTGTTATTTGTTAAAGGCAGCAAATTATTATGATCCGGGAGGTGCGGCCTGAAAGGGTGGTGGAAGCAGATTCAATAGTAACTTTAAAAAGGGAATTGGAGGAATACTTAGAACATAGAACATAGAACAGTACAGCACAGAACAGGCCCTTCGGCCCTCGATGTTGTGCCGAGCAATGATCACCCTACTCAAACCCACGTATCCACCCTATACCCGTAACCCAACAACCCCATTAACCTTACTTATTTAGGACACTACGGGCAATTTAGCGTGCCCAATCCACCTAACCTTGAGGAGGAAATACTTGGAGGGTTCTGAGGGAAGAACGGAGTATTTCAGAGGGCCAGCAGAGGCACAATGGACAGGGTGGCCTACTTCTGTGCTGTAAGATTCTATGATCCGCTGACACTCCCTTTATTAAATTAATCGCAAGGACAACAAATGGATATGGTTGTGTCTGTAATGATACTGAGAGTTTCACATCTTCCTGTTACTGCCAATCACATGATTGCATTTCACATTGAAAATCAAACTCTTCCTGGGATTGAAGGTCCTGAGATGATGAGATTTAATTAAAAAGCAACCTCGAGAGGCTATAACATGCCAGGGTGAGCAGGTGGCGTAATAAATCTCACTCACAGTCTTCCCTCATTACCTACACATAAAACGCTATGATTAAAAAGATAAAAGATACTTCGGGAAACTCAAGTCAATCAATTTGAATTCAACTATCCACTTCAAATAAACTAAAGTCAAGTGAAGATTCACAATGCTGCTCTCGACAGTGAAGCATCTCAGGAAACACGGGGACAATTTTACAGGCAGAGAAAAGAAAGACATCAATGCATCTTCCATGACCTCAGGTTGTCGTAAAGTGCCTCACAGCAGCACAGTAATGGAGCAGTCAATTTGTGCACAGCAAGAGACCACAACGATTTGGTTTTCGTGATATTGGATGTGGGGTAAATGGCAGCCAGGGTACATTCCCTGCCCTTCTGCACTTAGAACGAAGGGATCTTTCACATCCAACTAAACAGCCAGGAATCTCAACTGAAGGACAGCAGCTCCAACAGTGCAACACTCCCTCAGTAATACACGGGGTGAGTCATCTTGGATTTGATGCCGTGTCTCAGGAATGGGACCACCGTAAATGAAACTGAATTCACCCGGTTCCAATTCAGAGGCGTAAGGACACTCCTGTCAATCCTCGTTTGTCCCTTGTTTTCTTCCTTTCAATTTCTGTTGTTTTGCGATTTCAATTTTTGTACCTGGCCAATTAGTGTGCCTATGCCTTTAAGATGAACTTTGCCTTTAATTCGAGTGGCTAGTAAACTGAGAACGGCCGTCTGACCTCGGGCAAGTCAGGTTGCAAAGCACTGTTTACGTTTCTGATCAGCAGATTCCAGGGAGATCAGCGCTGACACGTCTTGATGGACCTGGCTGTCAGCCAATAGACTGTTTCGAATTGCTGGGTCTTATCAATGGCCCCTGCCGATTGGTTGGGGTTTTCTCTGGAATGTTCTTTCTGCTGTGTGACTGTGTTTCCTTTACTTTCATTTTGGTCAAATGCTGGAAGGTCACAACCCTGATCTCTCTCTGCAATCCAATGGATTCTTTCTGAAGATCCAAAGTAAAGACCTTTCTATCTCTACAGCCAGACTGAACTGCAAGGAAACCCAGTCCAGCCACCAGCTGAAGGCAGGATCAGCTGTTTAAAACCCTATTAAAAATGTCGGGTGGGGAACTCAGTTCTTATCTTAGCAAGTCTGTTGGTCAGTCTAGTGGAGTTGTAAACAAGCAAGAATTAAGCAGAACTGAGGCAGATCTTTGAGTGTAGGCCCAGGTTAATAAAAGTTAAAGTGACTGCCCAGAGGGAATCATATTGCTTGGGAGTTCTGACTGTCTTCCTGCCAGAGATCTACCCTGACAATCAAACTGGTGGTTTTGAACCGTAACCATCAAGGGAGGACAGCCTGATTTGATTTGATTTAGTTTATTGTCACATGTACCGAGATAAAGTACAGTGAAAAGTATTTTTCTGTGGCCGAGGAATGTACACAGTGCGTACATAGTAGACAGAAGTATAATCAACAGGAAACATTGACAAATGCTACATCGACAAAACAGTGATTGGTTACAGTGCGGAACAAGAGGCCAAACAAAGCAAATACATGAGCAAGAGCAGCATAGGGCATCGTGAATAGTGTTCTTACAGGCAACAGATCAGTCCGAGGGGGAGTCGTTGAGGAGTCTTGTAGCTGTGTGGAAGAAGCTGTTCCTATGTCTGGATGTGCGAGACTTCAGACTTCTGTACCTTCTGCCTGATGGAAGGGTCTGGAAGAAGTCAATGCCAGGGTGGGAGGGGTCTCTGACAATGCTGTTTGCCTTCCTGAGGCAGCGGGAGGTGTATACAGAATCAATGTGGGGGTGGCAAGTTTGTGTGATGCGTTGGGCTGAGTTCACCACAGTCTGCAATTTCTTGCGAATTTGGACCGAGCAGTTGCCATACCAAGCTGTGATGCAGCCGGATAGGATGTTCTCTATCGCACTTCTGTAGAAGTTTGTGAGAGTCGATGCAGACATGCCAAGTTTCTTTAGCTTTCACAGGAAGGAGCGACGTTGTTGGGCTTTCTTGACTGTTGCATCAATGTGAGTGGACCAGGACAGACTGTTGGTGATGGTGACCCCCAGGAACTTAAAACTATCGACCATCTCCACTTCGAAGCCATTGATGCTGTTATGGGACAGGGATTAGAGAACTCCAAAGGGTATCATGGAGTTCACCTGACCCACAACTTTTATTAGATTGTGGTATGGGGAGCACACTGCCCACTCGACCGGTGTGGTACAACAGAAATGGAAAAGTATTTTGTAAAAGCAAAACAATGTTTATTCTATGAACTCACATTAACCTATTTAAAACATATAGTGAACATCTTAGCAACCATTAATTCAAATAGAACCCCCAGAGAATACAGCACTAAGTAATCCTTTAAGCTTCCCAAACAACATCCAGAAGACAGCAAAAAACACCATTTAACAGAAGCACATTAGGTTTACATTCACTACTGAGAACATAATGATTCACCTGAGGAAGGAGCAGTGCTCCGAAAGCTAGTGTTTGAAACAAACCTGTTGGACTTTAACCTGGTGTTGTATAACGTCTTACTGTGCTCACCCCAGTCCAAAACCGGCATCTCCACATCATGGAGAACATTTTGAATTCTGAATTTACCAAATGATTAAGAGAATGTCTTTTCATGGCAGAGAGATCAACTGTGCACCTGCTCTGTCTGGCTTCAGCTCCAACACTGAAAATGAAACTAAAACACACCCTGTAGCAAACAGCCTAAAACAAAAGTAAAAAGCTGACAGATAGCCCAGCTCTACCCACACTCTGACATCACTGATAAACACTCATTTCTTAAAGGTACTCTCACACGACAATGCAGACTGGAGTGTGCGACGTGCTGCGCTTCCTGAAGTCGATGATCAGTTCCTTGGTCTTTCCAACATTTGGAGAGAGGTTGGTTTCGGTACATCATGCAACCAAGTGATTTATCTTCCTTCTGTAGTCTGATTTGTCGTTGTTTGAGATGCGGCCCATCACAGTTGTATCATCTGCAAACTTATAGATTGAATTAGTGTTAAATGTTGCCACACAGTCATGGGTGTATAGGGAGTACAGTAGAGGACTGAGCACACATCCTTGCAGGGTCCCAGTGTTGAGGACTATTGTGGAGCAGGTGCTGTTGCTTATCCTGACAGAATGCGGTCTGTTGGTGAGGAAGTCGAGGATCCAGCTGCACAGGGAGGGTCCAAGATTGCAGAGTTTGGTTATTAGTCTTGTTGGGATAATGGTGTTGAAGGCGGAGCTGTAGTCGATAAACAGCAGTCTTACATAGGTGTCCTTGTTGTCGAGGTATTCCAGTGTTGATTGCAGAGCCAGTGAGATAGCGTCTGCTGTGGACTGGTTGCAGTGATAGGCAAACTGCGGTGGATCGAGACCGTCTGGGAGGCTGGCAGTGATCCGTCTCATGACTAGCCGCTCGAAGCATTTCATGATAACAGACGTTAGGGCCACCGGTCGGTATTCGTTGAGACAGGCTACCTTGTTCTTCTTTGGTACTGGTATTATGGTGGCCTTCTTGAAGGAGGTGGGGACCTCAGAGCGGAGGAGTGAGATGGTGAAGATATCTGTGAATACACTCGCCAGCTGGTCTGCGCAGGCTCTGAGTGCTCGCCCAGGGACTCCGTCAGGGCCCGTCGCTTTCCGCGGATTCACTTTCAAGAAAGTACCTCTTACCTGTGAGGCTGTAATAGTGGGTATGGGTGTGTCCAGGGCTGTTGGGGCGGGTGGCACTGATACATTGGCTGACTGCTCAAAGCGGGCATAGAACTTGTTCAGATCATCGGGTAGGGATGGTCCAGCCCAGATATTCCGCTTGGCCTTGCTATATAGCGTGTGATCTTGTGTAGCCCCTGCCATACTTGTCGTGGGTTTGTGTCGTTGGCCTGGGACTCTAGTTCGATGTGGTATTGTCTTTTTGATTCCCTGATGGCTTTCCGTACCAGTTCACAGTCTCCATGCAGTCACGGAGGATGTCCTCAGATTCCTCGGACCAGCACTGCACGGTTTTCTTGACTGGCTCAGCACACTTGAGTTTGTAACCCGGAGGTAGGAATACCGACTTGTGGTCGGATTTGCCAAAGTGAGGTCGGGGAATGGAGCGGTCGGCTCCTTTGATGCTTGTGTAGCAGTGGCCCAGGGTGTTTGCACTTCTGGTGGAGCAGGAGATATGTTGATGGAGTTTGGGAAGGACCTTCCTGAGGTTGGCCTGGTTGAAGTCTCCAGCCACAATTGTCAGGGCTCCGGGGTGATTTGTTTCTTGGTTGTTGATGGTGGAATGTAGTTTGCCAAGTGCTTTCTTTACGTCCGCCTGGGGTGGGATGTAGACTGCTGTGATGAGTACAGAGGTGAATTCGCGTGGGAGGTAGAAGGGGCGACACCACATCCAAGCACCAGGAGGTGTTGATCAGGTGGCAAACACCCCCGCCTTTCGACTTGCTTGAGGCCTTCGTGCGGTCCATACGGTGGATTGAAAAACCTTTGGGTTGGATGGCGCAGTCTGGTGTGGCTGGAGTGAGTCATGTCTCGGTGAAGCAGAGCACACAGCAGTTTCTCTCTTCACTCTGGGAGGTAAGTCTAGCGTTGAGGTCATCCAGCTTGTTCTCAATCGCTTGAACATTCGCCAGGGGTACGCTGGGGGGAGGAGTCTTGAAGCCGCGTAATTTAAGTTTCACCTTCAGGCCGGTGCGTTTTCACCTCTTCCTGGGTCGGCGGCTGCTCGTGGATGGCAGGGCTGGCTTTGCATAATGTAGGTGATTGCGTTCGGAGGGGTCGTGGATGGTGGCAGTGTCAGGGTCACCCGAGGGGATGTGTGTGGGCCGGTCTGGTCCCATGGGACGGTGAGGTTGAGTTCACCTTCTGGTGGGGACGGGCGGGTACCTGTCGCTCCAGGGTTGGCTGGGGCATTCCCGCTTCGCTGGCGTGGCCCTGCGCCCCCGCGGTCTGGTCACGCTGAGGTTGGCCTTGGTGGGGGTCTGGAAAGGCCGGGTCGGTCTTTTACCTATTCTTACTCCAGGTGCTTCAGGATGATGGACAGGCTGAACACCACGTGGTTTGGACAGGTCACGTGGTCGGAGTCTGGAGGGAACGGCCACGTGGTCGGACTCCGCTCTGGGCCTAGTCAGGCCTCGACCGGGGAAAGGATGCAGCAGTTCTCCTGGGCCAGGTAAGTTAAAGAGTTTTTGCTGGGGCCTTGAGTGTTCGCTGGGTGGGGGCTAGTCGCTGCTCCGGGGGGGGAGGCTCCGATCTGCGGGCAGTCGCTGGGCGGGAGCGGCGGTCCGGCGGCTCGTGTGGATGCCTTGGATGTCCGGTCCTCGAGGTTCGTAGGACCCTCCGATCTGTAAGAAAACATAGGAGAACATAGTTAGTAATTATATAAGAGGAAAATAGTTTTAGCAGGTCAGAAGGCTGATAGGAGACAAAAGAAAAGGGACAGGGGGAGGGAGCTGGCAGAGAGTCGCCATGCTCCGGCACCACCTTGTTGCCTGCTGCTACAGCTTTGACATCGGAAGCAAGGACACTGGCCTTTCATGTCATTTTGACTCCTATTATTTTTACCCCTTCCCCTCCCTTTTTGTGTGTGTGACTTGTGTGTGTTTGGGTAGAGGGTGAAATGGTAAAAAGGGGCAGTAGTAGATGAGCTGGCAATTATTCCTTTATAATTCATACATATTTCAAATTTGTTCCTGTTATAAATAAACAGTTATTGTGTTCAACTTGCAAACATGATGGCTATAACTTATTGAGCAGTAAAGAGGGCCAAAGAGTTTGCAAATTTGATCCAAATTATTTGTTAATTGGCATGTGTTGGGACGCCGCAGTCTGTGAGGCTGGAAGCGACCAAGCACTTGCCCATGGTGTCAAAACATAGGTTCGATATCACTGAGACCCAATTCACACCAAACTCAGTTCGTACAGTCCTTATAAAGGGATATGGGGGGGAAGGCGGGTTCAGGGTATTGAACTTGATGATCAGCCATGACCATAATGAATGGAGGAGCAGGCTCGAAGGGCCAAATGGCATCCTCCTGTGTCTATTTTCTACCTTTCTATGAACTATTATGTTCACATTCATAATAAGATGCATCTGATTTGAACAACGACTAATATCTGAATCGATTGCTCAAATTATTGATTAGTGAATCATTTAATAAGTGACTAATTGACATTGCAAAGTCACTAATTGGTGCCCGTCTGTTGGGGTAACTCTTTGGGTCAGTACCTGTCAGTAATGGGACAGGGGGAACTCTCTGGGTCAGTACCAGGCAGTGGTGGGACAGGATGAACTCTCTGGGTCAGTACCTGTCAGTGATGGGACAGGGGGAACTCTGGGTCAGTACCTGTCAGTAATGGGACAGGGGGAACTCTCTGGGTCAGTACCAGGCAGTGATGGGACAGAGGGAACTCTCTGGGTCAGTGTCTGTCAGTGATGGGACAGGGGAACTCTCTGGGTCAGTACCTGTCAGTGATGGGAGAGGGGGATCTCTCTGGGTCAGTACCTGTCAGTGATGGGACAGGGGTAACTCTCTGCGTCTCCAACTCACATCAGTATCATTAAGTGTTCACAAAATTAGTTCTTCCATTGAATTTACAGAGGAGAAACAGGCCATTTGGCCCATAACAATAACTTGTTATTGTCACAAGTATGAAGTTACTGTGAAAAGCCACATTCCTGCCCCTGTTCGGGGAGGCTGGTACGGGAATTGAACCCTCGCTGCTGGCCTTGTTCTGCATTACAATCCAGCTGTCTAGCCCACTGAGCTAAACCAGCCATTCTCTGTCAGCATAATGAAATAAATCTATCAACATGAGTTTTTCAAATGCTGTAAAATCCACAATAATCTGTAATGCTAACAGAAGATTTGAGTGCAATGTGTAGTTTCTAACCATATAACACTGAGAATAACTGAGTTAGGGTCAATGATCCCAACTTCCATCTTGTGCCTGGAACTGAATGGTTATGGGCTGGCAGCCAGCAATATTACTAATTACCACTGAACTGCCGCAAAGTGTCTGATATTTGTTCTGTCATATTCACATAATTAATTGTGCAAGGTTCTCAGAAGGCGTAGGACACAGCACATAGCCACTCCACACTGGAAGGTAATGACATTTGAAACCGTTTGTTTTACACTGGAGGCTGTTGAAAGGTTATCTCATTACTGATAAGATGAGCATGGGTAGAGTGAACAGCATACTTCTATCTCATACTGTAAGTGCCATTTATGTGTCTAAGCATCAGCTCCTATCCACACTGTTGCGCCTACCCTGCACCCCACACCAGAGGCCTGACTCTGGGACTCCTCCCACATACGGTAGCACAGTGATTAGCACTGTCGCTTCACAGATCCAGGGTCCCTGGTTCGATTCCCGGCTTGGGTCAGAGTCTGCACGTTCTCCTTGTGTCTGTGTGGGTTTTCTCCGGGTGCTCCAGTTTCCTCCCACAATTCCCGAAAGACATGCTATTAGGTAAATTGGACATTCTGAATTCTTGCGAACAGGTGCCGGAATGTGGTGTCTTGCTATTTTCACAGTAATTTCATTGCACTTTTCCGCCCATGTCTCCGAGTGCTCAGGCTTCCTCCCGCAGTCCAAAGATGTTGTTAGGTGGATTAACCATGATCAATGTGCCGGGTAACGGGGATAGGGTAGGGGTGTGGGCCTGGGCAGAGTGCACTTTCGGAGGGTTGGTGCAGACTCGATGAGCCGAATGACCTCCTTCTGCACTGCAGGAATTCTATGGAAAACATAACTCTTCAGTCGCATTGGCTTCTACCATAGTCCTCCTTCTGCTCAAGTCTAAACTCCTGATGAGGGAAGTCAAGGACAGCATTAAAGCTAAAGAAAAAGCACACAAAGTGGCGAGGATTAGTGGGAAGCCAGAGGATTGGGAAGCCTTTAAAAGCAAGCAGAGGACAACTAAAAAAGCAATAAGGGGGGGAGAAGATGAAGTCTGAGTGCAAACTAGCTAGTAATATAAAGGAAGATGGGTAGAGTTTTTTTCAATACATAAAAGGTAAGAGAGAGGCAAAAATAGACATTGGACCACTGGAAAATGTGGCTGGAGAAGTAATAATAGGAAACAAAGAAATGGCAGACTAACTGAATAGTTACTTTGCATTAGTCTTCACGGTGGAAGACTCCAGTGGGATGCCAGAGCTCCAGAGAAGCAGGGGGCAGAGGTGAATGCAGTGGCCATCAATAAGGAGAAGGGTCTGGGGAAACTGAAAGGTCTGAAGGTGGATACGTTACCTGGACCAGATGGACTACACCCCAGGGTCCTAAAATAGATAGCTAAGGAAATTATGGAGGCATTGGTGATGATCTTTCAGAAATCACGGGGGGTAGGAAGGGTCCCTGAAGACTGGAAAGTGGCTAATTTAACACCCCTATTTAAGAAGGGAGGTAGGCAGAAGATGGGAAATTATAGGCCGGTTAGCATAACTTCGGTCATTGGTAAGATTTTAGAGTCTGTTATTAAAGATGAGATTGCGGAGTACTTGGAAGTGCATGATAAAATAGGACTGAGTCAGCACGGCTTTGGCGTGGGGTGTCAGGGGCTGGTTTACCACAGGGTTAAATCACTGGCTTTGAAGCAGACCAAAGCAGGCCAGCAGCACGGTTCAATGCCCGGACCAGCCTCCCCGAACAGGCGCCAGAATGTGACGACTAGGGGCTTTTCACAGTGACTTCATTTGAAGCCTACTTGTGACAATAAGTGATTTTCTTTTCATTTAATTTAATTTAATTTAATTTAATTTAATTTAATTTAATTTCAAAGGGAGGTCGTTTCTGACAAATCTGTTAAGAGTTTTTTGAGGAGGTAACAAGAAAGTTAGACAAAGGAGAACCAGTGGACGTGATTTATTTAGAGTCCCAGAAGGCCTTTGACAAGGTGCCGCACAGGAGACTGTTAAATGAATTAAAAGCCCATGGTGTTAAGGGTAAGATCCTGGCATGGATAGAGGATTGGCTGACTGGCAGAAGGCAGAGAGTAGGGATTACGGGGTCTTTTTCAGGATGGCAGCTGGTGACTAGTGGAGTGCCTCAGGGGTCTGTGCTGGGACGACAACCTTTCAGAATATACATAAATGATCTGGAAGAAGGAACTGAAGGCACTGTTGCTAAGCTTGCAGATGATACAAAGATCTGTCGAGGGACAGGTAGTATTGTGGAAGCAAGGGGGCTGCAGAAGGATTTGGACAAGCTAGGAGAGTGGGCAATGAAGTGGCAAATGAAATACAATGTGGAAAAGTATGAGGTTATGCACTTTGGAAGGAGGAATTTAGGCATAGACTATTTTCTAAATGGGAAAATGCTTAGAAATCAGAAGCACAAATGGACTTGGGAGTCCTTGTTCACGATTCTCTTCAGGTTAATGTGCAGGTTCTGTCGGCAGTTGAAAATTAAAAATGAAATGAAAATCGCTTATTGTCAAGAGTAGGCTGACAAATGCAATGTTAGCATTCTTGTCAAGAGGGCTAGACTGCAAGACCAGGGATGTACTTCTGAGGGTGTACAAGGCTCTGGTCAGACCCAATTTGGAGTATTGTGAGCAGTTTTGGGGCCCATATCTAAGGAAGGATGTGGTGGCCTTGGAAAGGGTCCAGAGGAGGTTTACAAGAATGATCCCTGGAATTAAGAACTTGTCATGTGAGGAACGGTTGAGAACTCTGGGTCTGTACTCGTTGGAGTTTAGAAGGATCAGGGGGAATCTTATTGAAACTTACGGATACTGCGAGGCCTGGATAGATGGACGTGGAGAGGATGTTTCCACTCGTAGGAAAAACTAGAAACAGAGGACACCATCTCACACTAAAGGGACAAACCTTTAAAACAGAGATGGGGAGGAATTCCTTCAGCCAGAGGGTGGTGAATCTGTGGAACTCTTTGCCGCAGAAGGCTGTGGAGATCAATTCACTGAGTGTCTTTAAGGCAGAGTTAGTTGGTTCTTGATTAATAAGCGGATCAGGAGTTAAGGGGAGGAGGCAGGGAAATGGGGATGAGAAAATATCAACCATGATTGAATGGCGGAGCAGACTCGATGGGCCGAGTGGCCTAATTCTGCTCCTATGTCTTATGGTCCATCATGTACCGCAGGAAGTTTATTTTATTCTTTCGTGGGATGGGGGCGTCACTGGCTGGATCAGCATTTATTTCCCATCCCCCAAGTGCCCTTTGAACTGAGTGTCTCGCTGGACCATTTCCGACGCAAATTGAGAGTCAACCACATTGCAGTGGGTCTGGATTCACATGTGGGCCAGACCAGGTCAGGGCAGCAGATTTCCTCCCCCACAAGAGCATTAGTGAGGCAGACGGGTTTCTTTTACAACCATCGATGAAAGTTTCGTGGTAATCATTACTGAGACTAGCTTTATATTCCAAACTGTATTAATTGAGTTGAAATGACACCAGCTGGTGGGATTTGAACCCACATCACCAGAGCATTAGCTTGGGACTCTGAATGACTCGCCCAGTGACATTGCCACTACGTCACCAAGCTCACATCTTCGCTACGTGATAACTGCTCAGTACTTTTCTTGGGTGTATTATCATGTGAGCAACACCGGCAGGTTAACACTCAATCCTAATTGCCTTCAGAGTATTCAGAGTCGGTCTGGTCGGTCAAACCAGAGAGGTTCCCTTCACTGCATGATACAAAAGAACTGGTTGAGTGTTTGCAACAATTCAGTGGCTTCGGTGATAAGTACCTGTTGGTGAGATGCCCTGTCTCAATGTTTGGCAATCTCACCTTTGAGTCCGAAGGTTAATGTCCCACTCCAAAGACTTGAGCACAAAATCCAGGCTGACACCCCAGTGTGGTACCGAGGGGGTGCTGCACTGCCAGAGGTGCTGTCTTTTAGATGAGCCATTAAACCGAGGCCCCATCTGCTTGCTCAAGTGGTCACAGAAGATCGCCCGTGTCAGTATTCTGAAGACTAATTTCAGAATGTTTGATAAATGGGTAATAAATGTTGGCTCCGCCTCACCTCATGGAAGAATAAAAGAGCTGCACGGTGGCACAGTCGTTAGCACTGCTACCTCACAGTAGCCAGGGACCTGGGTTCAATTCCAGCCTTGGGTGCCTGTCTGTGCAGAGTCTGCATGGTCTCCCCGTGTCTGTGTGGGTTTACTGCGGGTGCTCCCACAGTCAAAAGGTGAGGTTAGGTGGCTTGGCCATGAAGAAATTGCCCTTAGTGTCCAAAAAAGGTTAGGTGGGGTTACTGGGTTACAGGGATAGGGTGGGATGCACTTTCCAGGGTCTGGTGCAGACTCGATGGGCCGAATGGCCTCCGCCGGCACTGTAAATTCTATTTGCGGAGTCTGCACGCTCTCCCCGTGTCTGCGTGGGTTTCCTCCGGCTGCTCCGGTTTCCTCCCACATTCCAAAGATGGGCGGGTTAGGTGGATTGGTCATGATCCATTGCCCTTTAGTGTCCAAAAGGGTAGGTGGGTTTAGGTTGGGTTACTGGGTTACAGGGATAGTTTGGAGGTGTGGGCCTAGTGAGAGTGCTCTTTCAGAGGATCGGTGCAGACTCGATGGGCTGAATGGTCTCCTTCGGCACTGCCGGGACCCTATGAAAGCTTATCCAATCGTATTCATGGGCTGTAATTTGCTTTGTAACATCCTGAGGTCACTAAAGGTGCTATATAAATGCAACTAGTTCTTTCTTTCACACTGGCACACCAGGATACCTGCTCACCAATTGGACGCCAATCATATTCAGCAAATAGACAATGAGCTTCCTGAGGAGAGGTGGGCACAAGAAAGGCCTGAGGAGGGGAATTCCTTTTGCTTATCAATAATGCAGAGGTCGCGAGGTGGGGACGGGGGAAGGGGCCCGTCGCCGTGGGGCCTTCTAACAGTTTAATTAAAACATATCATGGTAATTGAAAAGGTTGAGGTGTTTCAGCTGGTCGCAGCCTAAGATAGCACCCCAGTGAGAGAGTCACTCCCCCAGGGCTGGACAGATTAATTAATTAATTAACAGTACAGCACAGAACAGGCCCTTCGGCCCTCGATGTTGTGCCGAGCAATGATCACCCTACTTAAACCCACGTAACCCGTATACCCGTAATCCAACAATCCCCCCCATTAACCTTACACTACGGGCAATTTAGCATGGCCAATCCACCTAACCCGCACATCTTTGTGACCTCGGCCCAATTGTGTATGTCAAACCATTCATTACGAACAGACACTATGGGATGTTCCAGGTCACAAACCGTCGAGTTCTTCAACGGTCTGTTCTTTTTTGAGCGGGTTGTGCAGAATTTTTAATGTTCGCTGACTTGCTTTTCCTTCTGCCATTTTTTAAATTTGTGATTTGGACTCGTGGAATGTCTGGAGGTGAAAATAGGTTTAGCTCACTCGGCTAAATCGCTGGCTTTTAAAGCAGGCCAGCAGCATGGTTCGATTCCCGTACCAGCCTCCCCGGACAGGCCCTGGAATGTGGCGACTAGGGGCTTTTCACAGTAACTTCATTGAAGCCTACTCGTGACAATAAGCAGTTTTCATTTTCATTTCATTTTCATTTGTTTTTGTCGTTCACCAAAGAAGGAGGAGTTTGGCTTTATCTAATATTGTTCACAACTTACAACCAGTGAAGTATTTTTGAAGTGTTGTCCCAGTTGTAATGTTAGAATCTCAGCTGCCAAATTGCACCCGGCGGGCTCCCACAAGGGGCAATGGTCAGATTATCTGTTTTAGTGATCTGTTAATCAAAGGATAAACAATTGCCAGGACACAGGGCAGAATTCCACTATGCTGCTTCGGACAGTGTACAGTAACGGAGTGTACTGTAACGGGGTTACATAGGAGCAAAGTGGGCAATTCAGCTTCTCGAGCCTGCTCCGCCATTCAATCAGATCATGGCCGATCTCTTCCTGGTCTCCATGTCCCTTTAACCCGTTTAAAAAAAATAAGAAATAGACCTGGGTGTCATTGTTTATGAGTTACTAAAAAATAGCATGCAAGGGGAAGCCAAATAGTCTGTGAAATCTTACAGTCAGAAAGAGGGGACATTAGAATAGGGAACAACGTAATGGCTGACCAGCTAAATAAATGCACTGGTTCTGTCCTCATCAAGGAGAACCACCAATAACATAACATAAATGTTGGGGAACACAGGGTTTAGTGAGAACAAAGAACAAAGAAAAGTACAGCACAGGAACAGGCCCTTCAGCCCTCCAAGCCTGTGCCAAATATGCTGCCCGTCTAAACTAAAATCTTCCACACTTCCTGGGCCTATATCCTTCTATTCCCATCCTATTCATTCATTTGTCAAGATGCCCCTTAAACGTCACTATCGTCCCTGCTTCCACCACCTCCTACGGCAGCGAGTTCCAGGCACCCACTACCCTCTGTGTAAAAAAACTTGCCTCGTACATCTCCTCTAAACCTTGCCCTTCGCACCTTAAACCTATGCCCTCGAGTAATTGACCCCTCTACCCTGGGAAAAAGCCTCTGACTATCCACTCTGTCTATGCCCCTCATAATTTTGCAGACCTCTATCAGGTCGCCCCTCAACCTCCTTCGTTCCAGTGAGAACAAACCGAGTTTATTCAACCGCTCCTCATAGCTAATGCCCTCCATACCAGGCAACATCCTGGTAAATCCCTTCTGCACCCTCTCGAAAGCCTCCACATCCTTCTGGTAGTGTGTCAACCAGAATTGAACACTATACTCCAAGTGTGGCCGAACTAAGGTTCTGTACAGCTGCAACATGACTTGCCAATTCTTGTACTCAATTGCCAATTCTTATACTCAAGTGGGAGGAACTGAAGGAGATCAGTATTAGTAGAGAAATGATATTGAGAAAATTGATGGGATTGAAGGTCAATAAATCCCCAGGGCCTGATAATCTACACCGCAGAGTACATAAGTGGCTCTAGAAATAGTGGATGCATTGGTGGTCACCTTCCAAGATTCTACAGAATCTGGAACAGTCCCTGCAGATTGGAGAATAGCTAATGTAACCCCACTATTTAAAAAGGGAGGTATGAGAAAACAAGGAATTATGGACCAGTCAGCCTGACTTCGCTAGTGGGCAAGTTCTAGAATCCATTATCAAAGATTTTATGATGAGGAGATTGGACTGGGGTGAGCACAGTAAGAAGTCTTACAACACCAGGTTAAAGTCAAACAGGTTTGTTTCAAACACTAGCTTTTGGAGCACTGCTCCTTCCTCAGGTGAATGGAGAGGTATGTTCCAGAAACATCGATAGAGACAAAGTCAAAGATGCCAGACAATGCTTAGAATGCGAGCAATTGCAGGTAATCAAGTCTTTACAGATCCAGAGATAGGGGTAACCCCAGGTTAAAGAGGTGTGAATTGTCTCAAGTCAAGACAGTTGGTACGATTTTGCAAGCCCAGGCCAGATGGTGGGGGATGAATGTAATGCGACATCAATCCAAGGTCCCGGTTGAGGCCGCACTCATGTGTGCGGAACTTGGCTATAAATTTCTGCTCGGCAATTCTGCGTTGTCGCGCGTCCTGAAGGCCACCTTGGCGAACGCTTACCCGGAGATCAGAGGCTGAATGCCCTTGACTGCAGAAGTGTTTCCCGACTGGAAGGGAACATTCCTGCCTGGTGATGTCGTGCGATGCCCGTTCATTCGATGTCGCAGCGTCTGCATGGTCTCGCTAATGTACCACGCTTCGGGACATCCTTTCCTGCAGCGTATGAGGTAGACAACGTTGGCCGAGTCGCACGAGTATGTACCACGTACCTGGTGGGTGGTGTTCGCGCGTGTAATAGTGGTACCCAAGTCGATGATCTGGCATGTCTTGCAGAGATTGCCCTGGCAGAGTTGTGTGGTGTCATGGTCGCTGTTCTGAAGGCTGGGTAGTTTGCTGCAAACAATGGTTTGTTTGAGGTTGCGCGGTTGTTTGAAGGCAAGTAGTTGGGGTGTGGGGATGAGCTTGGCAAGATGTTCATCTTCATCGATGATGTGTTCAAGGCTGCGAAGAAGATGTCGTAGTTTCTTCGCTCCAGGAAAGTACTGGACGACGAAGGGTGCTCTGTCGGTTGTGTCCCGTGTTTGTGTTCTGAGGAGGTTGGTACGGTTTTTTGCTGTGGCGCGTTGGAACTGTCGATTGATGAGTCGAGTGCCATATCCCGTTTGTACAAGGGCATCTTTCAGCGCCTGTAGGTGTCTGTTACGCCCCTCCTCGTCTGAGCAGATCCTGTGTATACGGAGGGCTTGTCCATAGGTGATGGCTTCTTTAATGTGTTTAGGGTGGAAGCTGGAGAAGTGGAGCATCGTGAGGTTGTCTGTGGGCTTGCGGTAAAGCGAAGTGCTGAGGTGACCGTCCTTGATGGAGATGAGTGTGTCCAAGAATGCAACTGAATTTGGAGAATAGTCCATGGTGAGTCTGATGGTGGGATGGAACTTATTGATGTCATCATGTAGTCGGTTCAGTGATTCTTCGCCGTGGGTCCAAAGGAAAGAAATGTCATCGATGTATCTGGTGTATAATGTTGGTTGAAGGTCCTGTGTGGTGAGGAAGTCTTGTTCAAACTTGTGCATGAAGATGTTGGCATATTGAGGTGAAAATTTGGTCCCCATGGCTGTTCCGTGCGTCTGGATGAAGAACTTGTTGTCGAAGGTGAAGACGTTGTGATCTAGAATGAAGCGGATGAGTTGCAGAATTGCGTCTGGAGATTGGCAGTTGTTGGTGTTGAGGACTGAGGCTGTTGCAGCAATGCCGTCGTCATGGGGGATGCTGGTGTAGAGTGCCGAGACGTCCATTGTGACGAGGAATGTTCCTAGTTCAATTGGTCCATGGGTGCTGAGTTTCTGTAGGAAGTCCGTTGTGTCGCGACAGAAGCTGGGCGTACCTTGTACGATGGGTTTCAAGATTTTATAGCAGACCATTTGGAAAACAGTGTCAGGATCGGACAGAGTCAGCATGGATTTACGAAAAGGAAATGATGGTTGACAAATTTACAAGAATTCTTTGCTGACGTACTTCCTAGGATTGATGAAGAGGAACCAGTGGATGTGGTTTAGTTGGACTTTCAGAAGGCTTTCAACAAAGTCCCACATAAGAGATTAGCATGTAAATTTAAAGAGCAGGGGTTGGGGGTAATGTATTCAGATGGATAGGAAACTGGTTGGCGGACAACAATAAATGGGTCTTTTTCCAAATTGGCAGGCAGTACCATGGGGATCATTGCTGGGACCTCAGCTGTTCACAATATATATTAATGATTTTGGTGAGGGAACTAAATGTAATATCTCCAAATTTGAAGATGGCACAAAGTTGGGTAGGAGGGTGAGCTGTGAGGAGGATGCAGAGATGCTTCAGTGTGATTTAGACAAGTTGGTCCCACTTCAAATCCAATTGGTCGGCTGTGGGAATGGAGAATTCCGCTGCCGGCATAGAGCGCTGCCGAGGAACATGCGGCTGGGGAGGAGGAGAATTCACCTCTTATGTTTTCAATAAAGAGTTAGATATAGCACTTGGTAGGGTGGCAAGGTGGCGCAGTGGTTAGCACTGCTGCCTCACAGCGCCAAGGGCCCAGGTTCGATCCCAGCCCCGGGTCACTGTGCGGAGTTTGCACATTCTCTGCATGGGTTTCACCCACACAGCCCAAAAAGATGTGCAGGGTAGGTGAATTGGCCATACTAAATTCCCCCTAAATTGGAAAAAAGAATTGGGTACTCGAACGGGGTCAATGGATATGCACGGAATGCAGGGACAGTCTATTGAGTTGGATGATCAGCCATGCTCATAATGGATGGCGAAGCAGGCTTGAAGGGCCAAAAGACCTCCTCCTGCTCGTATTTTCTGTGTTTCAATGAATCATACAATCCTTACAGTGCAGAAGGAGGCTATTTGGCCCATCGAGTCTGCACTGACCCTCCGACACACCACTCTGCTGAGGCCCAAGCACCCAACCTATCTCCGTAACCCAGTAAACTCACCTAACCTTTTGGACATTTAACAACTAAAACTGAATGTAATATCTCCAAATTTGCAGATGACGCAAAGTTGGGTGGGAGGGTGAGCTGTGAGGACGATGCAGAGATGCTTCAGTGTGGTTTAGACAAGTTGGTCCCACTTCAAATCCAATTGGCCGGCTGTGGGAACGGAGAATTCCGCTGCCGTTTAACATGGCCACGTCACCTAAGCTGCACATCTTTGGACTGTGGGAGGAAACCGAAGCACCCGGAGGAAACCCACGTACACTTAGGGAGAAAGTGCAAACTCCACACAGTCACCCAAGGCCGGATGAACTCGGGTGCCTGGCACTGTGATGCAGCAGTGCTAACCACTGCGCCACCGTGCCACCCTATGACTTTCATCACAAGGAGATTTGAGTACAGGAATAAAGATTTCTTGCTACATTTGTATCGAGCCTGGGTGAGACCACACCTATTCTACTATGTACAGTTTTTGTCACCTTACCTAAGGAAGGGTACATTTGCCATAAAGGGAGTGCAACAGAGGATGGCCAGGCGAACCCCAGGGATGGCAGGATTGTTTTATGATGAGGGATTGAAGAAACTGGGCCATTATTCTCCAGTGTTTCAAAGAATGAGAGGTAATCTAATTGCAAAATTCTTCCAGAATCTTTCCTCTGGCTGGTGAGTCTCGAAGCAGGGGACGCAGTCTCAGGATACCAGGGTAGGCCATTTAAGACTGGGATGAGGAGGAATTTCTTCACACAGAGGGTGGTGAGTCTTTGGAATTCCCTACCCCAGAGGGCTGTGGAGACTCAGTCATTGAACATGCAGCATGGCAGCACAGTGGTTAGCACTGTGGCTTCACAGCTCCAGGGTCCCAGGTTCGATACCCGGCTTGGGTCACTGTCTGTGCAGAATCTGCACGTTCTGCCCGTGTCTGTGTGGGTTTCCTCCGGGTGCTCCGGTTTCCTCCCACAGTCCAAAGATGTGCAGGTTAGGTGGATTGGCCACGATAAATTGCCCGTAGTGACCAAAAAGGTTAGGAGGGATTATTGGGTTACGGGGATAGGGTTGAAGTGAGGGATCAAGTGGGTCGGTGCAGACTCGATGGGCCGAATGGTCGCCTTCTGCAGTGTATGTTCTATGTTCAAGGCTGAAGTCGCCATATTTCTGGATACAAATGCAATAAAGGAATATGGAGATATGAAATGAAATGAAATGAAAATTGCTTATTGTCACAAGTAGGCTTCAAATGAAGTTACTGTGGAAAGCCCCCAGTTACTACATTCTGGCGCCTGTTCGGGGAGGCTGGTACGGGAATTGAACCGTGCTGCTGGCCTGCCTTGGTCTGCTTTAAAAGCCAGCGATTTAGCCCAGTGTGCTAAACCAGCCCCTGTTGTTAATGCGGTAAAATGATGTTGAGGTAGATGATCAGCGATGATCTGGTTGAATGGCAGATCAGAATCGATGGACCAAATTGCCTACCCCTGCTCCAATGTTCCCATGCTAGCTGTGGAATAGAATTCTGAAGACGACCCCCTTGAGAGAAGAAACTCTTCCTCATCTTTGTCAACCAGGGGCTGGTTTAGCACAGGGCTAAATCGCTGGCTTTTAAAGCAGACCAAGGCAGGCCAGCAGCACAGTTCAATTCCCGTACCAGCCTCCCTGAACAGGCGCCGGAATGTGGCGACTATGGGCTTTTCACAGTAACTTCAAAGAACAAAGAAAAATTACAGCACAGGCCCTTCAGCCCTCCAAGCCTGCACCGATCCAGATCCTCTATCTAAAACTGTCGCCTATTTTCTAAGAAAGAACAAAGAGCAAGTAGGCTTCATTTGAAGCCTACTTGTGACAATAAGTGATTTTAACTTAATTTTATTTCATTTTTTTTAAAATGGGGGACCCCTTCAGCGGGATTCTCCTTTGCACTGGCAGCACGCCCATACCTGCCGCTTTCCCGGCAGCCTGAGGTGTGGCCACAATGGGAAATCTGATTGGCAGGTGGCCCCCCCCCCCCCCACACACACAAGAGGAGACATCCTCCCAGTGTCATTGAGTGAATTCATAAAGAGCATCGAGTGAATTCTTTCCATTTTTCCCAGAAATTAACAATTCTCTTTGCGTTGGGATAAGTGAAGGAGCACGGATTTGGGTGTCCAGATAAGCATTAAATTCCCAGGGCAGCACGGTGGCCTAGTGGTTAGCACAACCGCCTCACGGCGCTGAGGTCCCAGGTTCGATCCCGGCTCTGGGTCACTGTCTGTGTGGAGTTTGCACATTCTCCCCGTGTCTGCGTGGGTTTCGCCCCCACAACCCAAAAATGTGCAGAGTAGGTGGATTGGACACCCTAAATTGCCCCTTAATTGGAAAAAATAATTGGGTAATTAAATTTTTAAAAAAAATTCCCGTGGGAACCCAAAAAGGGAACCGGAATGCCAGCCATTAACTCGGTTGAAATACAAAGGGATGCAAGATATCTCACAAATTGTTCATCCTTGGTCAGGCCTCATCTGTGGTATTATGTTTACCTCAGGAAGGATGTATTGGCATCGGCGACAGAACAGCACGGACAGACTTCCCAAAATAAATCTGGTGCGTAAATGATTAAATGATGTGATTGTGTAAACATGGTTCGCGTTCTCCCCAGTTTAGATGGTGGAGGGATTACCCAATCGAGGGGCTAAAAACGTTAAAAGAAGTTGACTGGGTGGATTGAGAGGAACCATTTCCTCTGCTGGGGAGCAAGAGAGAACAATCGTAAGGTTGGAGCCAGGCTGTTTGGGCACGATTGGCGGGTTTGTCTGCTGCTGTTGCCGTAACATTTTCCAGGGACGTTTTCCTTTTCTCTGTCCGTGTCTCTCCCACTCACCTTCCCAAGGGGCTGGTTTAGCACAGTGGGCTAAATAGCTGGCTTGCAATGCAGAACAAGGCAGCAGCGTGGGTTCAATTCCCGTACCGGCCTCCCCGAACAGGTGCCGGAATGTGGCGACTTGGGGCTTTTCACAGTAACTTCATTGAAGCCTACTTGTGACAATAAGCGATGATTATTATTATTAAGGGCCAATGACGATCTGACCGACAGTGACTGCTGAATCCTGTTGAATTGTTTTATGTCATAGAATTTGCAGTGCAGAAGGAGGCAATTCGACCCATCGAGTCTGCACAGGCTCTTGGAAAGAGCACCCTACCCAAGCCCACACCTCCACCCTATCCCCATAACCCAGTAACCCCACCCAACACGAAGGGCAATTTTGGACACTAAATGCAATTTAGCATGTCCAATCCACCTAACCTGCACATCTTTGGACTGTGGGAGGAAACCGGAGCACCCGGTGGAAACCCACGCACACACGGGGAGAACGTGCAGATTCCCCACAGACAGTGACCCAAGCCGGGAATCGAACCTCGGACCCTGGAGCTGTGAAGCAATTGTGCTAACCACAATTCTACCATGCTGCCCATTATGTGTTACAGAGAGTCCACACCGGGTTGTATTAAAGAAACATGGGTTTATTTACAAGGCTATAATACACAGCTCCCAGTAGATCCCAACCGGGCCTTAACGGCCAGTGCCAAACCGGCCTACCGTTTTTACAATATGGATAGGGTTTACCCCACCCCCTTAACGAGGGAGCTCGTACGCCGCGAGAGACACGGGGAAGAGAACCATCCCTATCCCGCAGGTCCCGTGCGGCGGGTTATGACAGATGACTTCCCGGCCTTAGTCAGGACATTCAGAAAAGGAGGGAAGATGGGATGGGGAGGAGATAGCCTAAGAATAGAAGAAGCATTAACAGCAGCTTTTATTTTGCTCATCGTTAGGTCTGACTCCCTGAGCCTTGTGAAGATTAATGAGGCTGCGACAGAATTTTTCATTAAACCCAGTTCCATACTTAATTACTCCTAAAATTAGATTCTCGTCACACTGATATATATCACAGGCTCCTCTGATAGAATTAGACACCAGGGGATATTAAATCAAACCTTAAAAAAGAAACAGAAATTTCTCCTGATGAAAACCGAGACCTGTTCCCTCCGGCTCCTTCAAATACACAGGGTTCCTGAACGGATCAGCCAGTATCAGAGAGAAATGGAACACTCGCTTTTCCACAGCCTCTCCGCTGACCTCAGGTTATCACTAAACACCTCACAAGCAATTGAGTGCTTTTCATGTGTCACCACTGTTGTATTGCAGGAATTATGCCAGCTAATTTGTGCACAGCAAGACTCCACAAACAGCAATGTGATAATACCCAGATCATCTATTTCTTTTATTCGCTCATGGGTGTCACTGGCTGGGCCAGCATTTATTGCCCGACCCTAATTGCCCACTCAGCGATTTCAGAGTCAACCACTTAGCTGTGGGTCTGGAGTCACGAGTAGGCCAGACCAGGTAAGGACGGCAGATTTCCTTCCTGCAAGGGCATTAGTGGATCAGATGGGGTTTTACGACGATTGACAATGTTTTTTTGGTCATCGTTTAATTCCATATTTTTATTGAATTCAAATTTCACCATCTGCCACGGTGGGAATCGAACCCAAATCCCCAGCGCATAATCCCTGGGCTATGGGTCACTAGCCCAGTGACAATACCAATATGCCACCTCCTCCCCATCTATATTGAAGGGTAAATATTGACCAGGACATTGGGGACAGTTTCTGTTCTTCAGCTCCATTGAATTCATTTTGAATTGTTCTAGCAAAGAGACAACGCAGGAACAATGGGATGAATGGCCTTCCTCAGTGCTGTTCTTTGACTCTTTGCTGCGCACCTGACTTTTCCTCTGTTTATTATCCATTGACATAGTCGACCACATCTCCCTCCTCCAACCCCTTTTCTTTCTTTGACCAGCTCAGGTGAACTACCCTGGGTTGGTTACATTCCATATTCACAGTCTCCCCATACCCCTCGCCCTTCTCCATCAGAACTCTCTTCTGCTTTTTTATAATGACCCTTCCCTTTGCTCCCTCCATTGGAATCTGTGCCTTCTCAACCCGAAGCTTAGGAATTCCTTCCCTAACCTTTTACCCCTGTCAACCTTGCCCCCTGTCTATAAGATTCTCCTTATCAGCCTACTCTTCGATCCAGCTTTTAGCCGCCTGTCCTAACCTGTCCGATTATGCCTCTTTGATGTGTGCCAAGCCTACGGGACAAGTGCTTGAAAATGTAACTAAAATACTTAGGTGGTTGTTTTTGACTGGAGCAGATGCGATGGGCTGAAGGGCCTTTTCGGTGCTGCAGACCTCGTTGACACTATGACTTTGTGACGTTTTCCTATATTAAAGGTACGACCTCGATGTCTGCTGAGTGAACAGCAGTCACCTCTTGAGTCAAGGTTGCGGGCCACTTGGCCGGGATTGTCCTGCAGCACCAGCCAGCAGCGGGAATCCCGGTGTCCTGGTTAGGATTGGGCAAGAAAAAGGAGGTTCACGCTGGCCATGAAACCCACTGTGAGTCTCCTGACCCTTCTCGATATGGTTCCCAGCAGCCCCAACATGGTTCCCAGCAGCCCCGACATGGTTCCCAGCAGCCTCGACGCGGTCCCCAACAGCCCCGACGTGGTCCCTGTCATAATATACACCATGATGTGGAGATAGAACATAGAACATAGAACGATACAGCGCAGTACAGGCCCTTCGGCCCTCGATGTTGCACCGACATGGAAAAAAACTAAAGGCCATCTAACCTACACTATGCCCTTATCATCCATATGCTTATCCAATAAACTTTTAAATGCCCTCAATGTTGGCGAGTTCACTACTGCTGCAGGTAGGGCATTCCACGGCCTCACCACTCTTTGCGTAAAAAACCCACCTCTGACCTCTGTCCTATATCTATTACCCCTCAATTTAAGGCTATGTCCCCTCGTGCTAGCCACCCCCATCCGCGGGAGAAGGCTCTCGCTGTCCACCCTATCTAACCCTCTGATCATTTTGTATGCCTCTATTAAGTCACCTCTTAACCTTCTTCTCTCTAACGAAAACAACCTCAAGTCCATCAGCCTTTCCTCATAAGATTTTCCCTCCATACCAGGCAACATCCTGGTAAATCTCCTCTGCACCCGTTCCAAAGCTTCCACGTCCTTCCTATAATGAGGCGACCAGAACTGTACGCAATACTCCAAATGCGGCCGTACTAGAGTTTTGTACAACTGCAACATGACCTCATGGCTCCGGAACTCAATCCCTCTACCAATAAAGGCCAACACACCATAGGCCTTCTTCACAACCCTATCAACCTGGGTGGCAACTTTCAGGGATCTATGTACATGGACACTGAGATCCCTCTGCTCATCCACACTACCAAGAATTTTACCATTAGCCAAATATTCCGCATTCCTGTTATTCTTTCCAAAGTGAATCACCTCACACTTCTCCACATTAAACTCCATTTGCCACCTCTCAGCCCAGCTCTGCAGCTTATCTATGTCCCTCTGTAACCTGCAACATCCTTCCGCACTGTCTACAACTCCACCGACTTTAGTGTCGTCTGCAAATTTGCTCACCCATCCTTCTGCGCCCTCCTCTAGATCATTTATAAAAATGACAAACAGCAACGGCCCCAGAACAGATCCTTGTGGTACGCCACTCGTAACTGAACTCCATTCTGAACATTTCCCATCAACTACCACTCTCTGTCTTCTTTCAACTAGCCAATTTCTGATCCACATCTCTAATTCACCCTCAATCCCCAGCCTCCGTATTTTCTGCAATAGCCGACCGTGGGGAACCTTATCAAACGCTTTACTAAAATCCATATACACCACATCAACTGCTCTACCCTCGTCTACCTGTTCAGTCACCTTCTCAAAGAACTCGATAAGGTTTGTGAGGCATGACCTACCCTTCACAAAACCATGCTGACTATCCCTAATCATATTATTCCTATCTAGATGATTATAAATCGTATCTTTTATAATCCTCTCCAAGACCTTACCCACCACAGACGTTAGGCTCACCGGCCTATAGTTACCGGGGTTATCTCTACTCCTCTTTTTGAACAAAGGGACCACATTTGCTATCCTCTGAACAAAGGGACCACATTTGCTATCCTCAGATGTTAGTTTCCCTGCTGTTTGACGTTTCACATCAGATGCCGGCGTTGGACTGGGGTGAGCACAGTAAAAAGTCTTACAACACCAGGTTAAAGTCCAACAGGTTTGTTTCAAACACGAGCTTTCGGAGCACTGCTCCTTCCTTAGGTGAATGGAGAGGTATGTTCCATGCAGACACTACGACAACGAATGAACGGGCATCGTGCGACAATCACCAGGCAGGAATGTTCCCTTCCAGCCGGGGAACACTTCAGCAGTCAAGGTCATTCAGCCTCTGATCTCCGGGTAAGCGTTCTACAATAACTGGATAAAGGCAGATTACTGCGGATGCTGGAATCTGAAACGAAAGGGAAAATGCTGGAAAATCTCAGCAAGTCTGGCAGCATCTGTAGGGAGAGACGAGAGCTAACGTTTCGAGTTCGATGACTCTTTGTCAAAGCTAACAGATAGAGAGAGTGGGAAATATTTATACTGTGGAGTGAGAATTAAAGATGTGTCATAGCCACAGAAACCCAGGGAAATTGGGTGCTAACGGCCACAGTAACCAAGGGGAAAGAGTGCTAATGGCTGTCCCCAGAGAGGACAAAAGATGTGAAACGTCAAACAGCAGGGAAACTAACATCAGAGGATAGACTGTAGGTGTGGGGGGAGGGGAAGGGGGAGCAAAGAGGAGAAAGGTGCAGGAAAGGTGCAGGAAAGAAAGAAATGGTAAAAGACAGTTAAAATGAAATGAAAACAAATGGGTTGAGGTGGGGCTGATCATCTGAAGTTGTTGAATTCGATGTTCAGGCCGGAAGGCTGTAGCGTGCCTAACCGGAAGATGAGATGTTGTTCCTCCAGTTTGCATTGCGCTTCACTGGAACATTCCCGTATACCTACAAGATTCTATTAAAGCCGAACACCACGCCTGGACACCTCGCAGGGTCCCAGCGCCCCTTAAGGACCGCCTCAAGCAACAGCTCCAAGACCTCCGCCTCAAGCAACAGCTCCAAGACCTCCAGGACCAAGGAACCAACTGACTGGATCAGTTCCATGGTATGTGTAAAGAAGCCGTCCGGCGAAGTGAGAATTTGTATCGATCCCAAGGATCTTAATCGCAATATCATGAGGGAGCACTACCCAATTCCCAAGCGCGAAGAACTCACATGTGAAATGGCTCAAGCCAAGCTCTTTACAAAGCTTGATACTTCAAAAGGATTCTGGCAAATCCAGCTGGATGAATCTAGCAGAAAGCTATGTACGTTCAATACCCCCTTTGGAAGATATTGCTACAACAGAATGCCATTTGGGATCATCTTGGCGTCCGAGGTGTTTCATAGGATCATGGGACAAATGATGGAAGGCATTGAAGGTGTTCGCGTCTATGTCGATGACATGATCATCTGGTCCACCACCCTGCAGGAGCACATTAGTTGCCGCCAGCACGTTTTCAGACGCATACACGAACATGGCCTCCGCCTCAATAGAGCCAAATGCTCTTTCAGTCAACCAGAATTCGTCACCCACCTCAGAGACTGAATTTATGAACTTTACAAATTTATGGACTCCGAGTTGTTTCCCTGCCCTGTTTGATCTTTTTCTTGGGTTGTACATAGTATTGTTCTCATTCATTTTGTTGCATATTAGTTCTCTGCACCAGGCACCTTCCCTTGTATGTAGCTCAGTTTTCCTGTACATAGTCCTGTAAAACATCTTCGCACCATACATATAGTTAGGAACATTGCCCACACACGCACACTATTTATTGACACATACATACAAGTTTTGTTTTAAAAAAGGAGGGGATGTCATAATATACACCAGTGTATCATGGTGCAGACACGCACACTGATGGACATACAATAGGACCAATCAACTGGTTTAGCTCACTCGGCTAAATCGCTGGCTTTTAAAGCAGACCAAGCAGGTCAGCAGCACGGTTCGATTCCCGTACCAGCCTCCCCGGACAGGCGCCGGAATGTGGCGACTAGGGGCTTTTCACAGTAACTTCATTGAAGCCTACTCCAATAAAGCGATTTTCATTTTCATTTCATTTCATAACACCGCAGCCAAACGCCAGTTAGAGCACACTCACTATAAAGACAGAGGGCATCAGTTTTCCCGCTCATTCGGGATGTAGCCTTTCAGAACCACAAGAGCTTATAGTTTACAGCACAGATTCTCACCATGTACTGAGTGATTCGACTGGTTAGGACAGGCACAGGTCTTTAGTTAATCTAACATCGTGTTTACCCACAGTAATAGTATGTTCAACAGTTTATAGTTTAATAAAATAGTGTTGTACTATTTTAAGTACAGTAAGAAGTCTTACAACACCAGGTTAAAGTCCAACAGGTTTGTTTCAAACACGAGCTTTCGGAGCACGGCTCCTTCTTCAGGTGAATGGAAAGGCTTGTTCCAGAAATGTTTATATAGACACAGTCAGAGATGCCCCGGAATGCGAGCACCTGCAGGCAATCAAATCATCAAAGATGCAGAGAGAGAGGTAACTCCAGGTTAAAGAGGTGTGAATTGTCCCAAGCCAGTTCAGTCGGTAGGCCTCTGCAAGTCCAGGCTTGTTGGTGGGGGCCGAATGTAATGCGACATGAATCCCAGATCCCGGTTGAGTCCGCATTCATGCGTGCGGAACTTAGCTATAAGTTTTTGCTCAGCAATTTTGCGTTGTCGCGTCTCCTGAAGGCCTCCTTGTAGAATGCTGACCCGGAGATCAGAGGCTGAATGTCCTTGACTGCTGAAGTGTTCCCCAACTGGAAGGGAACAGTCCTGCCTGTTGATAGTCGCACGATGCCCGTTTATTCGTTGTCGCAGTGTCTGCATGGTCTCGCCAATGTACCACGCTTCGGGACATCCTTTCCTGCAGCGTATGAGGTAGACTACATTGGTCGAGTCGCACGAGTATGCGCCGCGTACCTGGTGGGTGGTGTTTCCACGTGTAATGGTGGTGTCCATGTCGATGATCTGGCATGTCTTGCAGAGATTACCCTGGCAGGGTTTTGTGGTGTTATGGTTGCTGTTCTGAAGGCTGGGTAATTTGCTGCAAACAATGGTTTGTTTGAGGTTGCGCGGTTGTTTGAAGGCCAGTAGTGGGGGTGTGGGGATGACCTTGGCAAGATGTCCATCCTCGCTGATGATGTGTTGGAGGCTGCGAAGAAGATGTCGTAGTTTCTCCGCCCCAGGAAAGTACTGGACGACGAAGGGTACTCTGTCAGTGGTGTCCCGTGTTTGTCTTCTGAGGAGGTCGGTGCGGTTTTTTGCTGTGGCGCGGTGGAACTGTCGATCAATGAGTCGAGCGCCATATCCCGTTCGTACGAGGGCATCGTACAAACCTGTTGGACTTTAACCTGGTGTTGTAAGACTTCTTACTGTGCTCACCCCAGTCCAACGCCGGCATCTCCACATCATGTACTATTTTAAGTGTTGGTGGCCTGTATGTGTTTCACGGATCCAGAGCACACAACACATCAGTCCCCAGCAACCTCGACGTGGTTCCCAGCATCCCGACGGTTCCCAACAGCCCCGACATGGTTCCCAACAGCCCCGACATGGTTCCCAACAGCCCCGACATGGTTCCCAACAGCCCCGACATGGTTCCCAATAGCTTCGACATGGTTCCCAACAGCCCCGACATGGTTCCCCACAACCTCGACTTGGTTCCCAGCTGCTTCGACATGGTTCCCAACAGCCGTAACGCGGTTCCCAACAGCCCCGACGCGGTTCCCAACAGCCCCGACGCGGTTCCCAACAGCCCCGACGCGGTTCCCAACAGCCCCGACGCGGTTCCCAACAGCCCCGACGCGGTTCCCAACAGCCCCGACGCGGTTCCCAGCAGCCCCGACGCGGTTCCCAGCAGCCCCGACACGGTTCCCAGCAGCCCCGACGCGGTTCCCAACAGCCCCGACGCGGTTCCCAACAGCCCCGACGCGGTTCCCTGCAACCTCGACGCGGTTCCCTGCAACCTCGACACGGTTCCCAACAGCCCCGACACGGTTCCCAACAGCTTCGACGCGGTTCCCAACAGCCCCGACATGGTTCCCAACAGCCCCGACGCGGTTCCCAACAGCCCCGACATGGTTCCCAACAGCCCCGACATGGTTCCCAACAGCCCCGACGGTTCCCAGCAGCCCCGACAGTTCCCAGCAGCCTCGACATGGTTCCCAGCAGCCTCGACATGGTTCCCAGCAGCCCCGACATGGTTCCAAACAGCCCCGACATCATAGAATTTACAGTGCAGAAGGAGGCCAGTCGGCCCATCGAGTCTGCACCGGCTCCTGGAATGAGCACCCTACCCAAAGTTAACACCTCCACCCTATCCCCATAACCCAGTAACCCCACCCAATGCTAAGGGCACTTTTGGACACTAAGGGCAATTTAGCATGGCCAGTCCACCTAACCTGCACATCTTTGGACTGTGGGAAGAAACCGGAGCACCCGGAGGAAACCCACGCAAACACGGGGAGAACGTGCAGACTCCACACAGACAGCAACCCAAGCCGGAATCGAACCTGGGACCTTGGAGCTGTGAAGCAATTGTGCTATCCGCAATGCTACCGTGCTGCCCTAACAGCCCCGACATGGTTCCCAACAGCCCCGACACGGTTCCCAACAGCCCCGACGCGGTTCCCAACAGCCCCGACGCGGTTCCCAACAGCCCCGACGCAGTTCCCAACAGCCTCCACATGGTTCCCAACAGCCTCGATGCGGTTCCCAACAGCCTCCACATGGTTCCCAACAGCCTCCACATGGTTCCCAACAGCCTCCACATGGTTCCCAACAGCCTCCACATGGTTCCCAACAGCCTCGATGCGGTTCCCAACAGCCTCCATGTGGTTCCCAACAGCCCCGACGTGGTTCCCAACAGCCCCGACATGGTTCCCAACAGCCTCCACATGGTTCTCATCAGCCTCAACATGGTTCCCAACAACCCTGATGGGGTTCCCAGCAGCCTCGATGTGGTTTCCAACAGCCTCAGCATGGTTCCCTCAGGCAGTGATAAAACCAATGCCCTTAATACCCATTCCAGCATTTGAGGAACCTTTTACGAGGGTCCTAATTGATTGTGTAGGACCACTTCCTAAAACAAAAAGTGGGAATCAATATCTTTTGACTATAATGGAGGTGTCTACTAGGTTTCCAGAGGCCATTCCAGTACCTTGCATAGAATTTACAGTGCAGAAGGAGGCCATTCAGCCCATCGAGTCTGCACCGGCTCTTGGAAAGAGCACCCTACCCAAGGTCAACACCTCCACCCTATTCCCATAACCCAGTAACCCCACCCAACACTAAGGGCATTTTTGGACACTAAGGGCAATTTATCATGGCCGATCCACCTAACCTGCACATCTTTGGACTGTGGGAGGAAACCGGAGCACCCGGAGGAAACCCACGCACACACGGGGAGGATGTGCAGACTCCGCACAGACAGTGACCCAAGCCGGAATCGAACCAGGGACCCTGGAGCTGTGAAGCGATTGTGCTATCCACAATGCTACCGTGCTGCCCTTAATACGTAACATTACAGCTAAAAGGATTGTGGAGGAGTTACTTAAATTCTCTACTAGATATGGACTACCCACAGAAATTCAATCAGATCAAGGATCAAATTTTACTTCAAAGTTATTCGAAGAAGTTATGGATAGCTTCGGAATAAAACAATTTAAATCAACTGCGTATCATCCAGAATCGCAGGGAGCGTTAGCAAGGTGGCATCAGACATTAAAGACAATGTTGAGGGCGTATTGTCAAGATTATCCAGAGGTTTGGGATAAAGGAATTCCATTCGTATTGTTTGCAATTAGGGATACACCCAATGAGTCTACCAAATTTAGTCCTTTTGAACTAATGTTTGGTCATGAGGTAAGAGGACCACTTAAATTGATTAAGGAAAAATTGGTGGGTGAGAAATCGGAAATTACACTATTGGATTACGTGTCAAATATTAGGGAACGATTAAATAGAGCAGGTTAATTGGCGAGGCAACATTTGAAAGTAGCACAAAATGTGATGAAACGGGTAGCGGACAAGGAATCCAAAGTTCGTAGTTTTGTCAGTGGGGATAAAGTTTTAGTGTTGTTACCAGTGGTAGGTGAGCCTTTAAAAGCTAGGTTTGTGGACCGTATCAGATTGAAAGGAAATTGAGGTGAATTATGTGGTAAAAACACCAGATAGAAGGAAGACTCACCGAGTGTGTCATGTGAATATGCTTAAAAGGTACTTTGAAAGGGAAGGAGAGAAAAAGGAAGTTTTAATGATCCTAACTCAAAGTGACGAACCAAATCCAGATGACTGTGAATTTGACATACCTCAAATTAAATTGGAAAATGAGGATGTTCTTAAAAATTGGGATGAATTGTTAAGTTACCTTCCAGAGGAAAAAAGAACTGACCTGAAAGAGTTATTGATATCACATGGGCAAGTTTGTAGAGATAAATTGGGAAGTACTAAAATGGCTATACATGATGTAGATGTGGGAAATGCTGTTCCTATCAAACAACATCCATATAGACTTAATCCTTTAAAATTGGCACAGATTAACAGAGAGATAGAGAGTATGCTGAAAAATGGCATAATTGAAGTGGGTTGCAGCCAATAGAGCTC
Organism: Scyliorhinus canicula; assembly: GCF_902713615.1. NCBI lineage: Eukaryota > Metazoa > Chordata > Chondrichthyes > Carcharhiniformes > Scyliorhinidae > Scyliorhinus > Scyliorhinus canicula. The sequence continues at coordinate 15,303,225 of NC_052148.1, read as the reverse complement.
ACCCTCAGTGATGGTACCTAAACCAGACAGTACCCAAGGTTGTGTGTGGACTATTGAAAGGTGAATGCAGTTACAAGAATGGACTCTTACCCTATCCCATGTTTGAAGGATTGCATTGAGCAAGTGGGACAATCTGCTTTTATTTCCAATATACAAACATGGAAAAAACATTTAAAACATTGTATGGAGTTCTTCGATCGAATTCAGGAGGCGGGTTTGGTGATGAACCTAGCCAAAAGTGAATTTGGAGAAGCCCGAATCACTTTCCATGAGGAGTTTCCTATACCCTCAAGACGAAGGGACATAATGCGATTTCCTAGCATGAGTGGATTTGATCGAACTTTTGTGCAAAAGTTTTGTGGCGTGATTACTCCACTGATGGACTTGCTGAAGAAACGAAAAAAATTTAATGGACAGCAGCCTTTCAACAGGCATGTGACTGCCTGAAAGCTGTGATAACCGATGCTCCTGTATTGGAGAATTGCAAGGGACTCTGATCAGAGTGAACTTAAGTATCTAACTTTAAAGATAATTGCTGAGGCGTAGAGGAATGGATGGATCATGCACTGACTTTCTTGTTCAAAGGGACTGTCAATCGAGAAGAATTTTGGTTGGAGGAAGAAGAACGGGAAAGATGGACTTTATTATTATGCCTGTTTGCGTGTGTTGTTTTTTTTTGTGAAACAAAAAAGTATATTTACTGTGTACATTTCTTAGTGGATGGTGCAAATGTGAAAAATGAAACCATCTTGAAGTTGATTTATTTGGTTTATTTTTTTCTTGAGGGGAGGTGTCATGTACCTTTAAGAAATTGATGTTTAAGCAATGTACCTAAGAAATTCCCATACCAGCCTCCCCGGACAGGCGCCGGAATGTGGCGACTAGGGGCTTTTCACAGTAACTTCATTGAAGCCTACTCGTGACAATAAGCGATTTTCATTTCATTTCAAATGGAGCAGCTCCTATTACTGAAGTGATGTCAGAGGGTGGGGGTAGCTGAGTTGAGCTCACCCGCTTTTAGTTTCAGTTTTGAGAGAGCAGCTAAAAAGTGCCTGGCTGGTTTGCTCAGAGCTGCATGAAGAAAAATAGCTTGGGTGTGTCTGTGTTTGCAGTGAGCTGGATCTGCGGTGATCTCTGCCATGAAAGACTATCTCTGAATCATTTGGGTGATTTCAACTGTCTTTAACCTGATGTGTTTCTGTTGTTAAAGGTGTTGAGTCTTTTGGAGGTTTGAAGGAACATTTTGAGGGATTATTTAGTGTTGTATTATTTTTGGGGTTATCTTTGGAGTAAGGGGTGGTAAATGATCCAATGTTTATTTAAAAAGGTTAAGTTGAATTCATGGAATAAACATTGTTTTGTGTTTAAAAGTCCACATGTCCATAATTGTAATACCACACCTGGAGACCAAGCCGTGTGCTTCAAAAGCAACAATACATTAAAGGGAGAGGTTGGTTGAACTCCATGATACATTTTGGGGTTCTGAAAACACCACTCCCATAACACAGCGAACGACCCCGGACCCGAGTCTCCCCCCGAGCAGCGACTGCCTGACCAGCAAGCGACTCCTGACCCGAGCCCCCCTGAGCAGAGACCACCCGCCCAGCGAGCGACCGCGGACCTGATCCCTCCTCAGCAGAGACCGCCCGCCCAGCGACTACCCGCAGACAAGGAGCCCCCCCCCCCCGCCGAGCAGCAACTGACCCTCGACCGGAGCCGCCCCCTCCCCCTGCTCCCCCCTCCCCCTGCCCAGCGAACACCCAAGGCTCCAGCAAAAACTCTTTAACTGACCTAGCCCAGGAGAATTACTGCATCCTTTCCCTGGTGGAGGCCCGACTAGGCCCAGAGCGGAGTCAGACCACGTGGCTGTTCCCTCTGGACTCCGACCACGTGACCTGTCCCAACCACGTGGTGTTCAGCCTGTCCATCATCCTGAAGCACCTGGAGGAAGAATAGGTAAAAGATGGAACCTTTTTGATTTGATTTATTATTGTCACATGTATTAGTATACATTGAAAAGTATTGTTTCTTGCATGCAGTACAAACAATGCATACCGTACATAGGGAAGGAAGGAGAGACTGCAGAATATAATGTTACAGTTCTAGCAAGGTGTAGAGAAAAGATCAACTTAATACAAGGTAGGTCCATTCAAAAGTCTAATGGCAGTAGGGAAGAAGCTGTTCTTGAGTCGGTTGGTACGTGACCTCAAACTTTGGTATCTTTTTCCTGACGGAAGAAAGTGGAAGAGAGTATGTCCGGGATGCGTGGGGTCCTTAATTATGCTGGCTGCCTTTCCGAGGCAGCGGGAATTATAGATAGAGTCAATGGAAGGGAGGCTGGTTTGTGTGATGGACTGGGCTACATTCACGACCTTTTGTAGTTTCCTGCAGTCTTGGGCAGAGCAGGCTCCATACCAAGCTGTGATACAACCAGAAAGAATGCTTTCTATGGTGCATCTGTAAAGGTTGGTGAGAGTCGTAGGTGACATGCCAAATTTCCTTAGTCTTCTGAGAATGTGGAGTTGTTGGTGGCCTTTCTTAACTATAGTGTCGGCATGGGGGGGACCAGGGCAGGTTGTTGGTGATCTGTACACCTAAAAATTTGAAGCTCTCAATCCTTTCTACTTTGTTCCCATTGATGTAGACAGGGGCATGTTCTCCACTACGCTTCCTGAAGTTGCTGACAATCTCCTTCGCTTTGTTGACATTGAGGGAGAGATTGTTGTCGTCGCACCAGTTCACCAGATTCTCTATCTCATTCCTGTACTCTGTCTCGTCATTGTTTGAGATTCGACCCACTACGGTGGTGTCATCAGCAAATTTGAAAATAGAGTGGGAGGGGAATTTAGTCACACAGTCATAGGTGTATAAGGAGTATAGTAGGGGGCTGAGGACACAGCCTTGTGGGGCACCGGTGTTGAGGATGATCGTGGAGGAGGTGTTGTTGCCTATCTTTACTGATTGTGGCCTGTGGGTTAGGAAGTTCAGGATCCGACAGGATTTCCTTCTGTCCCCCATTATCCACCTTCACTGCTTTCCATTTCATCTTTCATTCTCACTCCACAGTATAAATATTCCCCACTTTCTCTGTCTGTTAGCTTTGGCAAAGAGTCATCGGACTCGAAACGTTAGCTCTTTTCTCTCCCAACACATGCTGCCAGACCTGCTGAGATTTTCCAGCATTTTCTCTTTCGACGGAGGTTAGACTGACTGGTCTGTAATTATTCTTACTCAAGACAACAGCTTGTATTTGTATCAGTCATAGAATCCCTACAGTGTAGAGGAGGCCATTCGGCCCATTGAGTCTGCACCAACCCTCTCAAAGAGCGCCCTACCTCGGTCCACTCCTCTGCCAATTTCCCTGTAACCCGCGTATTGTTTATGGCCAATCCATCTAGCCTTTACATCTATGGATGTGGGAAGAAACCCACACAGACACGGGGAGGATGTGCAAACTCCACTCAGACAGTCACCCAAGGCTGGAGTTGATCCCGGGTCCCTGGCGCTGTAAAGCAGCAATGCTGCCGTACCGCCACTTGTGCTCCGATGTCTGAAGGTCTGATATATTATAAAATCATAGAATCATAGAATTTACAGTGTAGAAGGAGGCCATTCAGCCCATCACGTCTGAATGGGCCCTTAGAAAGAGCACCCTACTTAAGCCCCCCCCCACAACCCAGTAACCCCACCTAACACTGAGGGCAATTTAGCCTGGCCAATCCACCTAACCTGCACACCTTTAGACTGTGGGAGGAAACCGGAGCACCCGGAGGAAACCCACGCAGACACAGGGAGAACGTGCAGACTCCGTACAGACAGAGACCCAAGCCGGGAATCGAACTGGGGACCCTGGAGCTGTGAAGCAATTGTGCTAACCACTGTGCTATGGTGCATATTCCTTGGAAAATGTTCCAAGGTGCTACACAGAGGTGTTATAAAGCGAAATTAGACCCTCAAGCAATTTGCTTTGTCTTGCCGCTCTTTTTTCAGAAGTGAGAGAAAGAGGATCCATTCACTGCTCCGTATCCCATGGTCCATTTCAGCGATACTTCAAAGCCTTTTACTTGGTTATATGCCTGGCTGTACACGAGAAAATCCATGAATGAGCGCAGTTCATCAGAACCAAAACAATCCTCCCCAGCAAAATTTCTTTAAACATCCTGACCAAAAAAAAAAAATCCCCCTGTGATGTTTTGCTGGAACCTCGGTCTAGGCCGAAACCTTTGAAGTCCCTTAATTAGAAGCTGGGTGGGCGGGGAGTCCTGCTTCTAATTGATCTTGGTGTAGGTCTGGTCAGAATTCTGCGGCATTACCAAGTGAGAAATGATCTTTCCACTGTCAGAAATGAGAGGGCCTTTTTACAATTCCCCTGCAGCAAGGCCCCTAAATGAAAGAACAGCAGTCTTGTTTAATCAAGGCTGAGGTCAGGCCTCCTTTGGAATGTAAACAGGGCTCTCAGTTACTCTCATGAGGTGCAGTTTGCCAAATCCAACACCCTTCTTACCTCTCTCTGTGTCATCTCACAGACCCGAGTGTTCCGTGAGGTCACATCCTCCTCATTAAGGAAGAGTCCTAATATCACCAGCTGTCAGGCATTAAGGCACTGTTTAGCTTGTTACACAGTTAGTTGCCAAGTAAATGAAAAAATGTATAAGTCCAGATAATGTGACTTCTAAGTGAAGCAGAAATGTTGATACACCAGAGAGAATTGTTCCCTTCGCTACCCGTACAGGCGTTGGATTGTAAACGTGCACGGGATGTACAGTACCAGATCTGGTGTGAATCACAGAATGATAGTGCAGAAGAGGCCCTTTGGCCCATCGAGTCTGCACCGACACATGAAAAACGCCTGACCTGCCTGCCTAATCCCGTTTGCCAGAATTTGGCCTTGAATACCGTGACGTGCCAAGTGCTCATCCAGGTATTTTTGAAAGGATGTGAGGCAACCTGCCTCTATCACCCTCCCAGGCAGTGCGTTCAAGACCGTCACCACCCTCTGGATAAAAACATTTTTCCCTCAAATCCCCCCCCTAAACCTGTGACCTTGAACTTGTACCTGACCCGACCACTAAAGGGAACAGCACTGTCTCATTCCATTTTAGCCACTTTGTGCAGTACGTGTGCAGGAGCTGACACCGAGACACACAAGGGTGGGATTTTCTATTCCTTCCAGCCAGCAGCAGGTTCCCTGGCAGAGGGACGGGCGAGCCATGGACTTCGAACGGCTAATCCCACCCGGTGGCAAATGGCGGGCGTCCTCTGCCACTGGAAAATACGCAATTTGGGGACGGGAGGATGGAAAACCCTGTCCACGGTCTCTACAGTACCAGTCAGGAGTGAACATTCCCTTTTACCTGTTGTGTCGCTGAGACACGGGGTCATACATTAACCATCAGGAATGATGCATTGCCGGCACCGAGGTCCCAGGTTCGGTCCCGGCTCTGGGTCACTGTCCGTGTGGAGTTTGCACATTCTCCCCGTGTTTGCGTGGGTTTCGCCCCCACAACCCAAAGATGTGCAGGGTAGGTGGATTGAACATGCTAAATTGCCCCTTAATTGGAGAAAATGAATTGGGTACTCTAAATTTTTTTTAAAAGGGAGTGACGCATTGCATAGAAACAGAAAAAAATTTAATTTACAGCATTTTGAGACCATTCAGCCCATCATGACTGTGCCAGCTGAAAGAAAGCTATCCAATCCAATCTCCACTTTCCAGCACTGAGTCTGTAACCCTGGAGATTACATCACTTAAATTGCACATCCAATAATCTTTTCTAATGAAATGACAGTTCCTTCCTCTGTCATCCTTTTAGAAGTGAATCTGGACCCTTTAAAAAAATACTCCTCAACTCCCCTAATCCTTTCTTTAAATCTACACCCTCTGATTGTGGACCTCTCTGCTAATGGAAATTGATCCATCCTCCTTCCTACCACTCCATATAGACCCAATATAGATTTTGGGTGGGATTCTCTGTCGGCCGATGCTGATATTGGGAAAGGTGATTGGGCGGAAAATCGGCCTTGACGCGGAAATCGTGATGGATGCCGGGTTCACGCCCAATTGCAATTCTCCAATGCCTCGACAGTGGCTTCAATGCGTTCGACTCTGCATGTACAGTAAATGCCGTTTGCATCTTATTAACGGGCCCGACCTGGTATTCTCTGGGGCCTCGGCGATTCTCCATGTCCGCCAGGAGGAATTCCCGATGGCGAGGTTCACTTGTGTTTTTAAAAATCAGGAAACCGGCGCCATGGCTGATGAGGAAGAGAGAAGAGGAAAGACCTGGATAAGCAGGACCGTGGGCTGCCTGTCCTAACACCAGCCAGGCTAGTTGGGGGGCTGCCAAGAGCGTGGCAGCCGTGACGGGGGGAGTTATGGGGGTGAACCAGGTGACGGGCCGTGGGGTCAGAGTGACATCGGCGTATGGGTGCCCCCACCCCACCAACTCTGCACCCCACCCTCCGCCATATCCTCCCTAACCGGCAACCACCCGCCGGTGACAGAGGCAGCCACGATGCCGGGCACCAACATGTGCGGAGATGAAGGAGGGGGACATTCGGGGTCAGTGCCAACCGGGGCCACCACATAGCCCATTGGATTGGAATTCAACCAGCAATGGTGGCCTTCCTGCTAGTCGCCACAGCCCTGGGCCCTCAGAGGAACAGGACACAGCCGGCGAGGATGGAGAGCCGGCCGCCCAACAGGCCGAGAACGAGGTGCAAAGGAGGCGCCGCATGAGGCCTCATGTTCACCAGCTGTGCCTGTCATTCGTGGTGGCCTGTTGCATCCTCCACAACATCGCGTAGCAGAGGGGCGACATTCTGGATGAAGTGGATTAACGTCAGTCCTCGGATGTGGGGCTGGGGCAGGCACGGGAGGATGCATAACGTGTGACGCCCACGAGACGCTTTGAACGCCTCCAGATTCAACGACTAGTGGGGGCTGGCCAGGAGCACGGGCATCGTATCCCACCCCTTACGGCTCCCACCGCCCATGCCCCCCCTCCCATGAACACTCTCCCTGTGCCACCGCCCCCCCCCCCCCCCCCCCCCCCCCCCCCCCGGCTTGCCTCACAACGTGGTGCAGGCCCTGGGTTGGCAGTAGCAGCGGGTCTGGTCCCTGGGATGGGGCGGTGGTGGCAACCCGCTCTCCGATGTGCTCTGGTGCGCCTCACCATTTGACAACGTCTGACCCCTGCCCACGGTAGCACTTTTCACCACCCACCTGTGATCCCTACAGGCGAACTGGCCATTCCATCACATGGTCCCACCGAACCCCTGGGGTTTCAGAGGTGGGGATGGTGGGGGAGTGGGAGTGCGGGGTGGGGGTGGGACACCTTAGCAGTCATCGCTGGCTGAACCGAGGTCACTGTGCCAAGCCCACCCACAATATCCGCCCATTGGCCCCTCCACTTCCCCCAACACCCCTGACCCCTGCGTCCAGCCCCGAGGGACCCATTCCTTACATCCATCTGACAGAGCACAGAGGCAGGTTGTAACGTTGCAACAAGTGTTTCATACGAACAAATAGATACAGGTTTGTGCCTTAGCTCCTATCTCTAAACTGTACCAACTTAACTGGTATCTACCTTTCTGGCCTTACGGGCCCAAGCGCTACATCGAGGTGGATCCCCAGGAGGTACATCAGGAGTGGAGGAGGGTTGCTGTGATTCCTGTCCTGTGACCTGGGTGCGCTTTCGCGCCTGTCTTCTGGGGCGACCGGGCCTGGATGAGCCTGGCTGCTGCTTGCGTGTCCCAGGTGGCATGGTGCTGCCCTGTCCTGTCCGCTGCCCACCAGGGACAAGAGGGGGGTGGGGGGGCAGTCCGACCCGCTGCAAGTGTTCCAGCACCTCCCCTGCGGGGGTCACCGGCACGGCCCCCATCACCTCCTCCTCCCTCGGGGTGCCCAATGGCCCCCGGTGCTACTCCATGGGACAGGGATGTGAATGAAGGGAGCTATCCTCCGAGTGCCCCCGCCACCTGGCATTGCCAGTCCTGGGACCTTTCTCGTCTCGGCCAGCGTCTGCATGCTTGTAGCCATGGAGCATAGGGACCATCTCCATCTGGGACTGGGTCACATCACCCAGTGACTGTGCCACCACCTTCTGGGTCTGTGCCACATCAGCCAGTGACTGCGCCACCTCCCTCTGGGACTGGGCCACCTCCCTCTGTGTCTGTGCCATGTCGGCCAGCACCTGGGCAATGCCGCCAACGCTCTCAGCCATGGCCTGCTGTGACTGGGCCATGCTCTGGAGCGCAGCTGCAATGTCCAGGTGGCTCTGGCACATGGCTGCCTGTGAGAGGGCAGCTCTGACCTGGGCCTCGGCGACCAGCAACACAGATTGCCCCAGACAGTGGCCATCCTGACCCATGGCCGGAAACTTCGCCCTCAAGGCCTCCATCCCGGACACCACCCATGCCATGTTGGCCTGGGTGGCACGCATGGTCGGCACCACCTCCTGTTCCTGCAGGTTGGACTCCTCCAACTGAGGTGCTGGATGCTCGCCAACAACCCCTCATGCAGTCCCTGGCTCTGCGATTGCATCTCCACATATAGGCCTTCTTCAGAATATCCCAAGGTGCCGGATCAAACTTCCACCCTATCAGACCTCGCCGTGGCACTGTTTAGCACCAGTTCCCACAAACGTGGACCAGACGTGACTTAGGGCCGTCTCCCAGGCGATCGGAGGCCTCCTGGCGGTCGGGTTCTGGGCAGGGTGGGAACCTGGATCCCCAATCCCATCTGAGCACCTTGGCATTGCCACCCTGGCCTCCTGGCATACCACACTGGCACCCTTGTAGTACCAGTGTGCCTAGGTGCAGCACCAGAGTGCCAGGCTGGCAGTGCCAATATGCCAGTTTGCCCATGCCAGGGATGCTGTTATGAGGTAGGTTGAGGAGGGACCCCCTAATCGGTAAGTTGGGGCGTTGGGAGGTCCGGAGGCCATGGGGGGTGGTCCAGAGATCGGAGACATCGGGGGCTGCATTTAAAAACGGCACCCTGATTTCTTCCTGCGTTGACGAGCTGAGCAGGAAATGAAGCTGTGAGGCCTCGGAGGGGCGTTCCTCACTGAGGCCCGAAATAGAAAGAGTCCCGTTTAATCACAGGGCCGTTCCCGGCGCTGCAGGGCCGATAAACACCCCGCTAAACTTGCCCAAAACGGGACTCTGTTTCTTTTTCGTTAAGTCGCGCCCGATGTGAGGAAACGCTTTTGCACCCAGAGGGCGGTGGGAAGCAGGAACTCACTCCCCTGAAAGGGTGGTCGAGGCAGGAACCCTCACAACATTTAATAAGTATTCAGGTGAGTACTTGAAATGGCTTCGCAGGCAAAGGCCGAGTGCTGGAAAATGGGATTAGAATAGATGGGTGTTTGATGGCCGGTGAGGATTCGATGGGCCGAAGGGCCTATTTCCGTGCTGTAACACTCTGAGCTGACTCTGTGTCTGACATTGGTCACCCAGCAATAGATGTAAAGGCATTCTCCCCTTTCACCGTCTGTCTTTAAATCCACAGGAACCACCATTGAACCACACTCATTTATTGGAATATACAAGCAGGTCTGCCCTTTCGTTCCCCCGCATTACTTGTTATATACTGTGCGAATCCACTTTGATGAACAGATTGCCGAACAGAACTTGAGAGAGTCTCCATGCATCGGTTGAGAAGCTGACTTGGTGCCAATACTCTCAGCTGGGGTCTTGAATGTCCCGTGTCTGCTGTCAAATCACTTTGATTTGTACAGCACTTCCAGGAAAGCCGCTGGATACTGAACAAAAACAATATAATAGATCATGTTTACAAGGGCTAAGCTCAAACCCAACCCACTGAGTTATAAATGATTTATTACATTACGAGGGGCACATCTTTCCTCTGGGACCGTTGCCCTTTTCAAAACCATTAACCCAGGCATTATTCTAAGCAAGTCCCTTTGACTGAAGCAGCCATGTTGTTCTGTACTCTGATGGCTGTTTTATACTAAATCCTTTTTTTTCTTTTCCCAGAATCTGTTTTTCGCTTCTGCCTCTTTTCGTTCTCCTGCTCATAGAGTGACGCACCATGAACGGAGGCCATTCGGGCCATCGTATCCATACTAGATTCTTCAAAGAGCTTTCAAATTAGTCTCATTCTTGTATTTCTTCCCCAGTTCCCTGCAAGTTTAGTCGCCTCCCCCCCCCACCCACCCCGCCAAGTATTTATCCGATTCCCCTTTTGGAAGTTACAACACAATCTGCTTCCACTGCCCTTCTAGGCAACGCGCTCCCAGTCACAACATCACTGCGTCAAAAACGTTCTCAGCCAGTGAATTACTTTTGAAGTTCTCTCACTCTTGTTATGCACAAAACACAACATTGGCGAGCTGCTGAGTTCATGAAAGGCACTATATTAATGAAAGTCCTTTCATTCTCTTTTGGCCCGATTCAGCGGACTCGAGTTTAAGTCCGGTTTTGGGCGAGTTCCGTGACGATGGTGTTGGCGAGATCGCGGCCCATGTTTAACGGCCCATAAATGAGATTCGCGACATTGCTGGCTCCCTCGCCGCCTGCTTCGCCCGACTCGAGCCTCTGCAACTCGCCGCTAACAAGGGGCAGCTGCTTTTAAACGCTCCCTCACTCCCAGTCAACACACAAGCATGGCAGGCTGCAGACCTCGCAAGGCTTCTGTACGCAGTGGATGAGAGGCGGGGCACCCGGTTCCTTCCCCCCCCCCCCCCCCCCCCCCCCCCCCTCCCCCACCACCACCCCGAGGGGGTTGGAGGACCAGCGGCAGGGTCAGCAATGCCGCCTGGGAGGCAGTGGCAGCGGCTGTGAGTTGCGGGCAGCTTGACCAGATGGATCGATGTCCAATGTAGGAAGTGTTACATTACACTACTGTAATATCTTGTTACTCTTTTGCTTACGTCCAGAATGGTCTGATGGTTGGTGTTCAGTAAAACTCTCAGTCTTCAAATTAAGCAAATACTGTTTATTGAGTAACGATTATAAATTAACTATGAGTTTGTTCACTCTTCTACAACTATAACTGAAGGTTAGATAAATAAGAATAAGTATAAATAATGTTTAACTACACCTGCTCACTAAGCTATATCTCTAACTCTGCTCACTAGTCACTCCTGATATGAAGAGGTGGGAATCTCCTCTGAGTGTAACTTATGTACATAGATCTGGTGCTGCCATCTAGTGGTTGTCTAGCACTTACTTGCACATGTTAACCCCTTACATACCAGCAGAAATACAGATCACTACAGAAAGAAGACGAATGACCTCCAATGAGCTGCAAGAGTAGGTTATAACCTCTCTCCTGGCATCAGTTCTGCCTTCCACCCCTCAAATTCCCAAAACCTCCCTCCTCGCCCCCAATCAACTGGCTGACACCTCGCACCCTCCCCGCATTCAATCTTTATATTTGTCCTTCAGAACCACTGGCACCCACCAGCACAGCCCCTTCATGTCCAGTTACGGTGCCCACATATGCCACCTGCTATAGACCCCCCACCCCCGAGCCACCAAGTGTGCGGCTCACAAAATCATCTCTTTGTCCCCCGCAGAAGAAGATAGCCCATAATGAACGGGAAAGGGTCAAGGCAGGGGGTGGAGTCCCAGAGATCTGAATCCACACCCCCTATGAGGAACAGACGCTGCAGATCGTGGGGTTGACCGAGGAGAGAGCCGTCACCTACAGCGAGGTTGGCCTGCACCAGAGAGGTGAGGGTCCATTTCTTGTTCACCCAGATAACATGTCCCAAGTGAGATGTCTCATCAAGTGAGTCTCAGGTCTGACAAAATGGTCCTTTCCTCTCACTGCCCACATGTCCATTCTCTCTCAGGTTCACAATCTGATGAGGTCTGGGCCATCCAGAGTCATTCCACAACCCCCCCCCCCCTCGCCACCCAAGAGACCACCTTGGAGGAGAGCTTCGAGGAAGACAACCGGTGAGGTGTCACATCTGTCACCTTCCACCACTGCAGAGACACACACCTCGGTGGGCACATAATAATAATCTTTATTTTCACAAGTAGGCTGACATTAACACTGCAATGAAGTTACTGTGAAAAGCCCCAAGTCACCACATTCCGGCGCCTGTTCGGGTACACGGAGGGAGAATTCATAATGTCCAATTCACCTAACAAACACGCCTTTCGGGACTTCTGGGAGGAAACGGGAGAACCCGGAGGAAACCCACGCAGACACAGGGAGAAGGTGCAGACTCCGCACCGACAGTGACCCAAGACCCGGGACACTGGGCTAACCATTGTGCTATCATGCCACCCACAAGCACGAGTGACAAGCTTCTGGTGCATAATCTGGTGAGCACCACATGGTTGCTGATGCACATCAGGTCGAGGCAGGAACATCCAGGGGGACAGCAGTCAGAGGTCTGCTGGAGCCCATGACACAGTTGAGTCCCAGCTGGATGCCAAGGCTTTGGACAAGGTTCTCCCAGAGATTTTGCAGGTGCTAGGAAGAATCAGAAGGGGCTGTCAGCAACATTCCAGTGCCTGCAAGGCTGATTGGATGTGGCGCAAAGGCTTCGGGCACAGGAGATGGTGCTGACAATGTGTAGCCATCTAAGATGGCCACCTGCAAAGGCCCATGGGAATTATGGCCAACCCAGGACTCAGACAGATACAGAGCACCAGGCCTGATCAAAACCCCCGTTGGTTTGCATTTCAATGGCCCATTTTCCCAGGACAATAGAACTCCAATCAAGCAACCGGTACAGCCACAGACTGATCGGTGCCACTCCCTTTACTCAGGGAGCCCAACTGCCAAGGTCAATGACCGCTAAGGACCCGCCCAGCTACCAAGCCACCCGCCCCTTTATTGGCCGAAATCGAAGACAGTGATCAGTGCCCTGTCGTACTATTGGGTCCAAGGTTAAGGACCGCCCCAAAGAGCGCATAATCCCAGAGGGATAAAATAGGACACAGCCATGTGTTCTGTCTCTTTTGGATCCAGCCTGTGCCAATCCAATTGCAGCAGGAACAGCCAGCTAAGTTCAAGACCAACGATCGCTACTTGACATGAGCCCAGCAGACACAGAGCCACTTTCTTCGAACCAGCCGAGTGAAATCCAGATAAAGGCCTTATCCATTTGCACAGTGCCGGTCGCCATGAAATTAAGTATAGGTTATTGTAACGGATAGGTGTAGTTTAACTCGTGGTAGATATTGTGTTTGTATGTCGAGGTAACCCTTATGTATGTAAATAAGCCATCTTTTGAACTAACTAACTGGTTGTGTGCAATAGAAGACAGCATGGAGGAGGTTCGGACCTCTCGCTTGTCGACCCAGCAGTCTATGGAGCAGCTGATGCAAGTCATCCAGGAAGGCTTTGCTACGCAGAAACGGGACTGCTTGGATCCGAAAAAGAGTCAATTGAGCGGTTGGAGCATAGATTGGACGCCCAGAATCGGGCGATCCAGAAGGTGGAGAAGGAGCTGGCTGAGTTGGAGGAGCATCAGACTGCGGTGGAGCTGGAGGTGGAGATGCTGAGGGACCAGCAGAAGAAGCTCCTGGAGAAGGTGGAGGACCTAGAGAATAGGTCCCGCCGGCAGAACTTAAGAATCGTCGAGCTCCCGGAGGGGTCCGAAGGAACGGACGCTGGGACAGACATCACAGATCTGTTTGTGAAGCTGCTGGTGGATGGGACATTCTCCCAACCCTTGGAGGTGGACAGGGCTCACAGAGCATTCGCGAGGAAGCCGCGAATGGGAGACCCCCTGAGGGCAATGGTGGTGAGATTCCACAGGTTCTCGGGTAAGGAGCGCATTCTACAGTGGGCCAAGCAGACAAGTGGGACAATAGTATCCTGCGGGTTTATCAGGACCTGAGTGCAGAGGTGGCCAGGAGGAAAGCAGGCTTCAATCAGATCAGGGTGATCCTTTTTAGAAAAAGGTGAAGTTTGGATTGTTATACCCAGCCCGTCTCTGGGTCACGCATGAGGATCAGCACTTCTACTTCGAGTCACCTGAGGACGTGTTGGACTTTGCGAAAAAGAAAGGGCTGGTGATTGATTGAGAACCTTTGAACTTGGCTGCAACGTTCATGTTTTTGTTTTTTCTTTTTGTTTCTCTGTTTTTGTAAAAAGTTTCTCATTTTGCGTTTCATGGAAGATGTTTGTGATGCTGTTTGCATTGATTTGGAACCAGCAGTAATGCTGAGTAAGTTAAGGTTTTCATTTGAACTGTTGGGGAATAGAGGCGTGCTTGTTTTGATCTTGGTGTTTTTCTGCTGGGCAATTGTGTGGGGATTGTTTGATGTTGGAGTTTGTTTGTATGAGGGGGGGGAAGGAATAATAGGTGGGAGACTATCTGGTGACTGGGATGGGGGCAACCAAGCTAGCTGGGCGGGCCAGCTCTCGGACGCGCAGTGGGGGGGGGGGGGGGGGTGCATATGTTTGGTTTAGTAAAGGGGTGGGTTACAGAGTCTTTTGCTAGGGGTGGGAAGGAGGGGTGAATGTTCTGCTGATGAGGGAGGGACTTGGACCAAGGGGCAGAGAGGAGGTTGGGGGCGGAGGCTGCCTGGGGCAGGGCCGGTGCAGGCGCGGAGCACGGGCTGGAGGTGGGCCCAAAAAAGGGGATGGCTGATCGGCGGAGGGGAGGGGGGCAATGAGCCCCCCAACTAGGCTGATCACCTGGAATGTTCGAGGGTTAAATGGGCCGGTCAAGAGGGCACGTGTGTTTGTGCATCTTAGGGGACTGAAGGTGGATGTGGTAATGTTGCAGGAGACGCACCTTAGAGTAACGGACCAGATTAGATTGAGGAAAGGCTGGGTCAGTCCGGTCTTCCACTCGGGACTAGATTCAAAAACTAGAGGGGATGCAATCCTGATCAATAAGCGGGTGGTGTTTGAGGCAGGTAGAATAGTTTTGGATAGAACATAGAACAGTACAGCACAGAACAGGCCCTTCGGCCCTCAATGTTGTGCCGAGCCATGATCACCCTACTCAAACTCACGTATCCACCCTATACCCGTAACCCAACAACCCCCCCTTAACCTTACTTTTATTAGGACACTACAGGCAATTTAGCATGGCCAATCCACCTAACCCACACATCTTTGGACTGTGGGAGGAAACCGGAGCACCCGGAGGAAACCCACGCACACAGGGGGAGGACGTGCAGACTCCACACAGACAGTGACCCAGCCGGGAATCGAACCTGGGACCCTGGAGCTGTGAAGCATTTATGCTAACCACCATGCTACCCTGCTGCCCCAAATGTGGGAGGTCAGTACATTATGGTCAGTGGGAAACTGGAGGGGGTGCAGGTGGTATTAGTAAATGTGTATGCGCCAAATTGGGATAATGTGGAGTTTATAAAGAGGATGATGGGGAAGATACCGGACCTGGACACGCACAGGTTGGTCATGGGAGGGGACTTCAACACAGTTATGGACTCTGGTTTGGACTGGTCAAGCTCGAAAACGGGCAGGGTGCCAGCAATGGCAAAGGAACTAAGAGGGTTCATGGAGCAGATGGGGGAGGGTGTGGGTCCATGGATATTTTGGAAGCCGAGGGTGAAGGAGTTCTCCTTCTACTCACACGTGTATAAAGTGTCCTCCTGGATTGATTTCTTTATTTTGAGCACGGCCTTACTGGCAGAGGTGGTGGACACGGGGTACTCGGCGATTATAATCTCAGACCATGCTCCGCACTGGGTTGACAGTGGGTCAGCTAGCTGGTTGCCCCCATCCCAGTCACCAGTCATCCCAAAGACAGTAACCAGCGCCCGCACTGGAGGTTGGATGTAGGACTTTTGGCTGACGAAGGGGTGTGCGAGCGGCTGAGGAAATGTATTCAGACCTACCTGCAGGTCAACGACACGGGGGAAATTTCAGCAGTGGTGGTCTGGGAAGCACTGAAGGCGGTGGTCAGGGGGGAGCTGATCTCGTTCCAGGCCCATAGGGAGAAGGTGGACAGGGCAGAGACGGACTGACTGGTAAAGGAAATACTACAGATTGATAGGAGGTATGCGGAGACCCCAGAGGCAGGGCTTTTAAGGGAATGGCGGAGGTTACAGGCAGAGTTTAGCTTGCTGACCACAGGGAGGGCGGTAGAGCAGCTGAGAAAGGCGAGGGGGGTGATCTATGAACATGGAGAGAAGGCCAGCAGAATGCTTGCACAGCAGCTTAGGAAGAGGGAGGCAGCCAGGGAGATAAGGAAAGTAAAGGACAGAGATGGGAACCTGGTTGGCGATTCAATAGGGGTGAATAAGGCGTTTCGTGATTTCTACAGTAGGCTGTACAGGTCGGATCCCCCTACGGGGCAGGAGGGGATGAGGCACTTCTTGGAGGGGCTGAATTTCCCAAAGGTGGACAGGGAGCGGGTAGAAGGGCTGTGGGCCCCAATTGGGCTGGAAGAGATAGTGGAGGGCTTGAAGGCCATGCAGGCGGGTAAAGCCCCGGGGCCGGATGGGTACCCAGTGGAGTTTTATAAAACGTTCTCAGGGATATTGGAGCCGGTGTTGTTGATGATGTTCAATGAGGCAAGTGAAACAGGGGTGTTGCCCCTGATGATGTCACAGGCCACAATTTCACTGATTCTGAAGTGGGACAAGAACCCGGAGCTGTGTGGGGCGTACAGGCCGTTCTCCCTGTTGAATGTAGATGCCAAGTTGCTGGCCAAAATCTTGTCCTCCAGGATTGAGGACTGTGTTATTAGTCAGGACCAGACGGGGTTTGTTAAGGGCCAATGTAAGTAAGTTGTTAAATGTGATCATGATGCCCCCAGAAGTTAGGGAGGTGGAGGTAGTGATCGCAATGGATGCAGAAAAGGCTTTTGATTGGGTAGAATGGGACTATCTGTGGGAGATACTGGGACGGTTCGGATTCGGGCGGGGCTTTATTGACTGGGTCAGGTTGCTGTATCAGGCTCCTGTGGCGTGTACGGACGAATAGAACAACATCGGACTATTTTAGACTGCACCGGGGGATGAGACAGGGATGCCCCCTCTCTCCACTGTTGTTTGCGCTGGCGATAGAGCCGTTGGCAAATGCTCTGAGAGCCTCAAGGGGCTGGAGAGGACTGGTCCGGGGTGGGTTGGAGCACAGGGTTTCGCTCTGTGCGGATGACCTGCTTCTGTACGTTTCGGACCCAATAGAGGGGATGCGAGAAACCATGAGGAGTCTCGGAGAATTTAGTCGGTTTTCGGGGTATAAGCTTAATATGGGAAAGAGTGAGATGTTTGTGGTCCAGGCGAGGGGACAGGAAAGGCGACTGGGAGAGCTGCCGTTTAGGTTAGTAGAGGGAAGCTTTAGGTACCTCGGCATCCAGGTGCCGCGGGAATGGGACCGGCTGCATCAATTGAATCTGGCCCAGCTGGTGGACCAAATGAAGGACGATTTTCAGAGATGGGACGCGCTTCCGTTGTCTTTGGCTGGGAGGGTGCAAACGGGGAAGTTGATGGTCTCCCGAGATTCCTATTTGTATTCCAGTGTCTACCCATCTTTATTCCGCGGTCCTTTGTTAAGCGGGTCAACAGAGTGATCACGAGCTTCGTCTGGGCGGGCAAGATCCCGCGAGTAAGGAAGGTAATGCTTGAGCGGAGTCGGGGAGAGAGCAGGCTGGTGCTGCCAAATTTTAGCAACTCTTACTGGGCCGCTAATCTAGCCATGATCAGGAAGTGGGTGGTGGGGGAGGTGTTGGCATGGGTGCGTATGGAGGCGGCTTCATGTAAGGGCACCAGTCTGGGGGTTCACGGCCCAACCCGGCCGACCTTCACGGCCCAACCCGGCCGACCTTCACGGCCCAACCCGGCCGACCTGCACAACTCACCATTTTCTCTTACCTTGTTTGTTGCTGACAAAAATGGAGGAAATGGTTTTGCGTCCCTTTGACCCCAATCGTCCCTTTGGCCCCCGAACTTGCAAAAATAAAGGCTGCAACCGTATTAAGAAAATGCGGCCGCACTGTGTGTGCATGCCCGATCATAGGTGTGTAAGCGCATAGTTTTGCGCATGCGCACCAATGAGCGGGCGTGCATGATCAGTGTCGCCAATTTTTTTTATATGCTTGTGGCCATTTTGAAGGCCGTTTGCAGCTGTCATAGTTAAAAGCCGGTTGCTGTGGCTGTTGCACGCAAATTTGCACGATCGGGAGCGCCGTGACGGACGGCTCTGCTACCCTTCCGACACCCGCCCACGACCCACCCGCAGGTCGTGCCCTCGAGTTTGACAATGCCTGTTCTAGATAACAGCAGTCATTTATTTGCAAGGTGCTTGCATTATCCCACACGGCTTCCGGGGTGGGAGTGATTATTTTCCCAGTTGTCCTCGCATCTTCCCTGCTGAGGGGCGGGGAACTCCATTTAGCTCTGTAGAAAACATCAGCCAGTAAGGCATCGATCGAGAAGTGACCCGGAAGGGATCTACCAAGAGTTGTATATAACATAATTAAATAAACCAACATTCTTTATTGTACTCGGTGTGAACTTCCCGTATCCTTATTGAAGTGCTGTCCAAGGTGCCTTGGGAAGTTCCTGCAGTGTATCTTGTAGATGGTACACGTGACTGTTACTGTGCGCTGGTGGTGGAGGCAATGGATGTTTGTGGAAGGGGGAGCAATCAAGAGGCCTGGGTGGTGTCAAACGTCTTGAGTGTTGTTGGAGCTGCACTCATTCAGGTACTCCTGACTTGTGCCCTGTAGATAGTGGAGAAGCCCTGGGGAGTCAGGAGTTACTCGCTGCAGAATACCCAGCTTCTGACCTGCTCCTGTAGCCACAGCATTTATATGGCTGGTTCTAGTCTGAGACCCAAGGAAGAGACATACAAATTGGCCAGGAAAAAGCAACAGACTCGAGGTTTGGGAAGTTTGAAATTGAGCAAAGGAGGACAAAGGGATTTGATTAAGAAATTAAAAATAGAGTAAGCTTGTGGGAAACGTAAAGACTGACTGTAAAAGTTTCTGTAGGTACGTGAAAAGAAAAAGATTGGTGAAGATCTTACAGTCAGAAACAGGGGAATTTCTAATGAGGAACAAAGAAATGACTGACCAGTTAAGTACATATTTTGTTTCTGTCTTCACAAAGGAGGACACATAGAACATACCAGAAATGCTGTTGAACACAAGTTTTATGAGACAGTAGAACTGAAGGAAATCAATATTAATAGAAAAATGGTGTTGGGGAAATTGATGGAATTGAAGGTCAATAAATGCCCAGGGCCTGATAATCTACATCCCAGAGTACTTAAGGAAATGGCGCTCGAAATAATGGATGCATTGGTGGTCACCTTCCAAGATTCTAACGACTCTGGAAGAGTTCCTACAAATTGGAAGGTAGCTAATAGAATAGAATAGAAGCACAGAATTCCTCTCATGTAGAAGGAGACCATTCTTCCCATCGGGTCTGCACCGACCTGCTGAAAAAGCACCCCACCCAGACCCACTCCCCCACCCCATCTCCGCAACCCCACCGAACCTGCATATCTTTGAGCACTATTGGCAATTTTAGCATGGCCAATCCACCTAACTTGCATATCTTTGAATACTAGGGGCAATTTTAGCATGGTTAGTCCACCTAACTTGCATATCTTTGAACACTAAGGGGCAATTTTAGCATGGTCAGTCCACCTAACCTGCACATCTTTGAACAATAAGGAGTCCAATTTAGCATGGCCAATCCACTTAACCTGCACATCTTCGGAGGAAACCAGAGCACCCGGGGGAATCTCACACAGACACGTGGAGAAGGTGCAAACTCCACAGTCACCTGAGGCCAGAATTGAACTCGGGTCCCTGGCACTGTGAAGCAAGTTCTCAAATTCATTATCAAAGATTTTATAGCAGAGCACTTGGAAAACAGTGGTAGAATTGGTCAGAGTCAGCATGGATTTACGAAAGGGAAATCGTGCTTGACAAAGCTACAGAAATTCTTTGAGGATGTAACATAGTAGAATTTAAAAAAAATAAATTTAGAGTACCCAATGCATTTTTTTCCAATTGTGGGCAATTTAGCATGGCCAATCCACCTAGCCTGCACATCTTTGGGTTGTGGGGGTGAAACCCACACAGACACGAAGCGAATGTGCAAACTCCACACGGACAGTGACCCAGGGTCGGGATTGAACCTGGGACTTCGGTGACGTGAGACAGCAGCACTAACCACTGCGCCACCGTGCTGCCCTGTAACTCGTAGAGTTGATGAGGGGGAGTCAGTGGATGTGGTTTATTTGTACTTTCAGAAGGCTCTTGGCAAAATCTCACATGAGAGATTAGCGTGTAAAATTAAAGCGCATGGGATTGGGGGTAGTATATTGAGATGGATAGAAAACAGGAAACAAAGTGTAGGAATAAACAGGTATTTTTCCAATTGGCAGGCAGTGACTAGTGGGGTACTGCAGGGATCGGTGCTGGGAACCCAACTATTCAGAATATATATTAATGATTTAGATGAGGGAACTAATTGTAATATCTCCAAATTTCCATATGACACAAAGCTGGGTGGGACGATGAGCTGTGAGGAGGATGCAGAGCACAGATGCTTCAGTGTGATTTATACAGGCTGAGTGAGTAGGCAAACGCATGGCAGATGCAGTATAATGTGGATAAATGTGAGGTTATCCACTTTGGTAGCAAAACAGGAAGGCATTATTATCTGAATGACTATAAATTAAGAGAAAGAAATGTGCAATGAGATCTGGGTGGCCTTGTAGACCAGTTGCTGAAGGTAATCATGCAGGTGCAGCAGGTGGTAAAGAAGGCAAATGGTACGCTGGCCTTCATAATGAGAGGATTTGACTACAGGAGCAGGGATGTCTTGCTGTAATTATGCAGGGCTTTGGGGAGGCCACACCAGGAATATTGTGTGCAGTTTTGGTCTCCCTATCTGAGGAAGGATGTTCTTGCCCGAGAGAAAATGAAACAACGTGATGTACCATCAATTGAACGCGAGACGAGTTGCTGAACAAAAGTATGGCTTTAATATACTAGATGTTAAGCCCTGCGGTCGATTACAGTAGGAGGATGACCGCCGGGCGTACTGGGTATTTATACCCCGCCCTGGAGGCGGGGTTAACTCAGCCTCTCGACCAATCGGGAAGCCGTCACATGACTGGTCTCAACCAACCGGTCGAGAGGCACATGACCGACCAGGGCCAATAGTAAGCCGGTGTTCTGCACCAATGGCAGGCAGCTATGCTAATCATACCACCACATTCAACCCTTGCGGAGAAAGGAGCCGGGGGGGGGGGGGGGTGTCAACGAGAGGGGGAGGGGGAGAGAACTGGTGGTATGAGTAGTAAGGAGAGAACAAAAAATTGTATCCTTGGCTTCCCACTGGCCCAGACATTTCGCAACAGTACATAGTGTCCATACAAGGTCCATGGTGGTGTTAAGGTTAAATGGACTCAATCAGCCTTTTCG
Organism: Scyliorhinus canicula; assembly: GCF_902713615.1. Classification (NCBI taxonomy): domain Eukaryota; kingdom Metazoa; phylum Chordata; class Chondrichthyes; order Carcharhiniformes; family Scyliorhinidae; genus Scyliorhinus; species Scyliorhinus canicula. The sequence continues at coordinate 15,281,863 of NC_052148.1, read as the reverse complement.
TTGCCCGTGACGTTCTGGCAGACCGCCGCAGGGGAGTTGGCGACGTTGGTTCAGCCGATGGTGGTGGTTCAGCTGATGTCCTGGACTCCGGGAGCAATGGTCCTTGAACTGTCTCCGTACCCCGGGCTGGTGGTGGAGACGCCATGGATGAGGAAGGGGTGGCCTGGGTGGGGCGCTGGGGGAAAAGGGGCGGGGGGGGTCTGTGGTGAAGGGGGGGGGGAGGCCGCACGGCGGCGGGTGCCAGGTCCCGAAGGGAGACCGTGTCCTGCCGACCGTCGGGGTACTCCACATACGCATACTGCGGGTTAGCGTGGAGTAACTGGACTTGTTCCACCAACGGGTCGGACTTGTGCACCCACACATGCTTCCGGAGCAAGATGGGTCCGGGGGCGGCCAGCCACGTCGGGAGAGGGGATCCGGAGGACGACTTCTTGGGGAAAACCAGAAGACGTTCATGAGATGTTTGGTTAGTTGTGGTACAGAGGAGGGAGCGGATAGAATGTAGGGCATCGGGGATAACCTCTTGCCATCGGGAAATAGGGAGATCTCTGGACCGGAGGGCCAGTAGGATGGTCTTCCAGATGGTACCATTATCCCGCTCGACCTGTCCGTTACCCCGGGGGTTATAGCTGGTCGTCCTGCTAGAGGCAATGCCCCTGCTGAGCAGGAATTGACGCAGCTCGTCGCTCATAAATGAGGACCCCCGATCGCTATGTATGTACACGGGGTAGCCGAACAGGGAGAAGATGGAGAGGAGGGCCTTAATGACGGTCGATGTGGTCATGTTGGGGCAGGGAATGGCGAAGGGGAAGCGGGAGTACTCATCGATCACCGTCAGGAAATAAATGTTGCGGTTGCTAGAGGGAAAGGGCCCCTTGAAGTCAATGCTGAGACGTTCGAAGGGGCGGGATGCTTTGATCAGATGTGCGCGCTCGGGGCGGTAGAAGTGCGGTTTGCACTCTGCGCAGATGTGGCAGTCACGGGTTACTGTCCTGACTTCCTCAATGGAGTAGGGCAGGTTGCAGGTCTTTATGAAATGATAGAAACGGGTCACCCCTGGATGGCAGAGGTCCGCGTGGAGGGAGCGGAGGCGGTCTATCTGCGCGCTGGCGCAGGTACCGCGGGACAGGGCATCAGGAGGCTCATTGAGCTTCCCAGGACGATACAAGATATCGTAGTTGTACGTGGACAACTCGATCCGCCACCACAAGATCTTGTCGTTCTTAATCTTGCCCCTCTGTGCATTATCGAACATGAAGGCTACTGACCGTTGGTCTATGAGGAGGGTAAACTTCCTGCCGGCCAGATAGTGCCTCCAACGTCGCACAGCTTCGACTATGGCCTGGGCTTCCTTTTCCACTGAGGCGTGGCGGAATTCGGAAGCCTGGAGGGTTCTGGAGAAGAAGGCCACGGGTCTGCCCGCTTGGTTCAGGGTGGCCGCCAGAGCTACTTCTGATGCGTCGCTCTCGACCTGGAAGGGGAGGGACTCGTCGATGGCGCGCATCGTGGCCTTTGCGATGTCCGTTTTGATGCGGCTAAAGGCCTGGCAGGCCTCTGACGATGGCGGGAAGGTCGTGGACTGAATGAGGGGACGGGCCTTGTCAGCGTAGTTGGGAACCCATTGGGCGTAGTAAGCGAAGAAACCCAGGCAGCGTTTAAGGGATTTGAGGGTATTAGGGAGAGGGAGTTCCATCAGGGGGCGCATGCGTTCGGGGTCGGGGCCTATCACTCCGTTACGCACTACGCAGCCGAGGATGGCTAGACAGTCGGTGCTAAACACGCACTTATCCTTATTGTAAGTTAGGTTAAGGAGTTTTGCGGTTTGGAGGAATTTTCGGAGGTTGGTGTCATGGTCCTGCTGGTCGTGGCTGCAGATGGTGACATTATCGAGATACGGGAAGGTAGCCCGTAATCCGTATTTGTCGACCATTCGGTCCATCTCCCGTTGGAAAACCGAGACCCCATTTGTGACACCGAATGGAACCCTGAGGAAGTGGTAGAGGTGCCCATCTGCCTCAAACGCGGTGTACTTACGGTCACTCGCGCGGATGGGGAGCTGGTGATAAGCGAACTTGAGGTCCACCGTGGAGAAGACTTTGTATTTCGCAATCTCGTTTACCATGGCGGAAATACGGGGGAGAGGATACGCATCCAGTTGCGTAAACCGGTTGATGGTCTGGCTGTAGTCGATGACCATCCGGTTTTTCTCCCCAGTCCGGACCACCAGCACTTGGGCTGCCAGGGACTGTTGCTGGCCTCGATGACCCCTTCCTTCAGCAACCTATGGACTTCGGAACTGATGAAGGTCCGGTCCTGGGCGCTGTACCGTCTGCTCCGGGTCGCGACGGGTTTGCAATCGGGGGTGAGATTAGCAAACAAGGAGGGGGGGTCCACTTTGAGGGACGCGAGGCTGCAGACAGTGAGGGGGGTATAGGGCCGCCGAATTGAAAGGTCAAGCTCTGCAGGTTGCACTGGAAGTCCAGTCCTAGGAGTGCTGGTGCGCAAAGGTCGGGGAGGATAAGGAGTTTATAATTTTTTAAAACCTTCCCCTGGACCGTGAGGTCCGCAATGTAGCACCCGGTGATGCGAACGGAGTGCGAACCTGAGGCTAACCCGATTTTGTGTTTTACAGGGTGGACAGGGAGCGCGCAGCGTCTTACTGTGTCAGGGTGTACGAAGCTTTCCGTGCTCCCGGAGTCCAGCAGGCAGCCCGTCTCGTGGCCGTTGAGGTGGATTTGCATCGTCGTCTTGGCGAGCGTGCATGGACGTGACTGGTCGAGCTGAATGGCCGCGAGCCGTGGAGAAGATCCATAGTTGTCATCGTCGTCGGCCGAGTGGGTGCTGGCAGGACCTTGTGTGCCAGTCCCAAGATGGCGGCGCCCAGGATCCGCACATGGGGTCGGGGGCCCCAAGATGGCAGCGCCCAGGACCCGCACGTGGTGTCCGGGGCTCAAGATGGCGGCGCCCGCAGGACCCTCGTGGTTGCTGGGGGCGGGGTTAGCGGTGCCGGCGGGCCGATCAGAGCGGCTGAGAGCGGGGGCAGAGAGGCACGCAGGCCGGACGCAGGGGCCCGAGGGCGGGGGGGGGGGGGGGGGGAGATTGACGCGATGCGCTGGAAGGGCCCAGAAGGGCCCAGAGGAGGAGATCCCCGGTCGCTGCGCGGCACAGCAGCGACCGATTTGGCCTGGCAGACCGATGAAAAATGGCCCTTCTTCCCGCAGCTCTTACAAAGGGCGGAGCGGGCCGGGTAGCGCGGGCGAGGGTGTTTGGCTAACCCACAGAAATAGCAGCGGGGCCCCGCGGACTTGTCGGGGCATCCCGCGGTGCAGGCATGAGGGGGGTTGGGAGCGGCGGATGGCGGTGGGGAAGCGTGCCAGGAGGCCCAGGATGGTGCTGCGCGGCTGGGGACATAGGCGCGGGCGTTTAAGTTAGCGACCTCCAGGGAGGTGGAGAGAGTCCGTGCCTCAGTTAGGCTGAGGTCGTCTTTTTCCAGCATCCGCTGGCGGATAGCGGTGGACTGCATCCCTGCCACGTAAGCATCTCTGATCAAAAGTTCCATGTGCTCAGTGGCTGAAACTTGGAGGCAGGCGCAATTCCTCCCCAGGACAGCGAGGGCCCGGTAAAAATCGTCTAAGTACTCACCGGGGAACTGTTGTCTGGTAGCCAGCAGATGTCGGGCGAACACTCGGTTTACCGGCTTAAGAAATAGTCCTTTTAGCTTGTCCATGGCCACGTCGTATTCCTTTTCTTCCCCTATCATCGCGTAGACCGCCATGCCCACGCTGGAATGAAGAATATGAAGTTTCTGTGCCATGGTGGGGGGGCTGCTTGCGGTCACCAGATAGCTATCGAAACACGCCAGCCAATGCTTGAAGATTTCCGATGCGTTCGGAGTTTGTGGGCTGATGCGGAGGCATTCGGGCTTGATCCGGAGTTCCATCTTCAAATTTCTAGTAGATTAAATTGATGTACCATCAACTGAACGCGAGACGAGTTGCTGAACAAAAGTATGGCTTTAATCTAATAGATGTTAGCCCTGCGGTCGATTACAGTAGAAGGACAACCGCCGGGCGTACTGGGTATTTATACCCCGCCCTGGAGGCGGGGTTAACTCAGCCTCTCGACCAATCGGGGAGCCGTCACATGACTGGTCTCAACCAATAGATCGAGAGGCACATGACCGACCAGGGCCAATGGTAAGCCGGTGATCTGCACCAATGACAGGCAGCTATGCTAATCATACCACCACACAAAGGTTTACCAGACTAATTCCTGGTATGGAGGGACTCGTATATGAGGAGAGATTGAGTCGGATAGGATTGTATTCGCTGGGGTTCAGAAGAATAAGGGGGATCTCATAGAAACCTATAAAATTCTAACAGGATTAGACAGGGTAGATGCAGAAAGGATGTTCCCGATGGTGGGGGTGTCCTGGAGCAGGGGTCACAGTCTAAGGATGCGAAGTAAACCTTTCAGGACTGAGAAATTTCCTTACCCAGAGAGTGGTGAGCCTATGGAATTCATTACCACAAGAAGTAGTTGAGGCCAAACATTGTTCTTGGTGGGTGGGAGGGGTGTAGACAGGTCCGTTCTCCCGATTTGGCCTGTGTGGGAGGGAACCATGATCCTTTAGATGGCCTCCCTCCCCACTCCTTCTCCTCTATCTACAGACTTCCCGTCATCCGGGCGGTGTTCGCTGCCTTCCCCCCCCCCCCCTTACTGAATCTCGCCTCTCTGTCCCTCCCCCCCTCTCCCTCTCCTTAAACTATCACCTACACACACACATACACACACACTGCCTCCCTTCTCGCTCCCCCCTCCCCCCCCCCCCGGTTAGCTATGAATGGTGGCTAGCCAGCGACGCCCGGACCCTGTGAGATAATTTTTTTTTTAAGTTCCCTTCCTCCTTCACATCTTTTCAAAATCATATCCTTTATTTTATATTGGGCAGAATTTTCCAAAAGAACGGCAAAGTGTCAGGTTCTGGCTGAAAACTGACGTGTTTCTCTCAGAAAGTAGTCAAGAAGGCATGCTTGCCTTCATTGGCTGGGGCATTGAGTATAAAAATTGACAATTCATGTTGCAGCGTTAATAATAATCACTTATTGTCACAAGTAGGCTTCAATGAAGTTACTGTGAAAAGCCCCCAGTCATCACATTCTGGCACCTGTTCAGGTAAGCTGGTACAGGGATTGAACCTGTGTCGCTGGCCTTATTCTGCATTACAAGCCAGCGATTTAGCCCTCTGTGCTAAACCAGCCCCTTTATAGAGCCTGTATTTATAGAACCTTAGTTAGGCCACACTTGGAATATGGTGTTCAATTCTGGTCGCCACACTACCAGAAGGATGTGGAGGCTTTAGTGAGGGTGCAGAGGAGGTTTACCAGGATGTTGCCTGGTATGGAGGGCATTAGCTATGAGGAAAGGTTGAATAAACTTAGTTTGTTCTCACTGGAATGACGGAGGTTGAGGGACAACCTAATAGACGTCTACAAAATTATGAGGAGGATTGACAGAGTGGATAGTCAGAAGCTTTTTCCCAGGGTGGAAGAGTCAATTACTAGGGGGTATAGGTTTAAGGTGCGAGGGGCAAAGTTTAGAGGAGATGTGTGAGGGACGTTTCTTTACACAGAGGGTAGTGGGTGCCTGGAACTCACTGCCAGAGGAGGTGGTGGAAGCAGGGACGATAGTGACGTTTAAGGGGCATCTTGACAAATACATGAACAGGATGGGAATAGAGGGTTACAGACCCCGGATGTATAGAGGGTTTTAGGTTAGATGGGCAGCATGGTCGACGCATACTTGGAGGGCCGAAGGGCCTGTTCCTATGCTGTACTTGTTTTTGTTCTTTGTTCATTCAGTCTGCCAACATGGCCCTGAGCTTATTGTCACCTGTCCTTGCTGCTATTCTGACCTCAGCCTGTTACAACACTTCAATGAACTCAGGGCAAAGAACAGAGGAACAGGAGTAGACCATTCAGCCCCTCAAGCCTGTCCCACCATTCAATGTGATCATGGCTGATCTGTGACCTAACTCCATACTCCATTGGCCTATATCTCTCAATATCTTTGCTTAACTAAAATCTATCTGTCTCAGATATAAAATTAACAACTGTTCCAGCTTCAGCTACTGTGTGTGGGAGAGAATTCCAAACCTCTACCACCCTTTGAGTGGAGAAGTGCTTCCTAACATCTTTCCTGAATGGTTTAACCCTAATTTTTAGACAATGCCGCCTAGTTTTAGAATCTCCAACTAGTGGAAATAGTTTAACTTTATCTACCCTGTCCTTCCCTGTTAATATGGTGAATACTTCAATCGGATCACCCCTGAACCTTTTAAATTCTAGCGAAAACAGGCCTAATTTGAGTAATTTCTGCTCATACTCAACCCCTGTAATCCAGGCATAATTTTTGTCAACCTACGTTGCACCTCCTCCAAGGCCAAAATATCCTTCCCAAGGTGTGGTGCCCAGAACTGCTCTTGAGGAATAAGCACCTCATCTGCTCACCCAGCGCATTGCAGCCTTTAGGATTGAACACTGAGTTCGACAATTTTACATCATAACCTTAGCATCAATTTTGTTTCATGTTTTCTTTTCACTGGTTTAGTTTGGTCTTGTTTCTGTCTGTATTCCTTCATTTGGGTGCCATTTGCACCTCATCGGGGCCTAGCTTCTGTTTCTTTATTGAACTCATTACCATTCCTTTAGGCTTTGCTCCATGAAACCTTTTGTTATTTCATCTGTTGCTCAAAACCTATTACATTTCTATCATCCTCAGATCTGATGGGTTTGGAAGGCGACTTGGTGAGTTCGACCTGAAACATTGGCCTGGATTTTCAACCTCGATATGGGTCGCATGGCAATGGAAAATTCCCAGTCCGCAACTCCTCAGATACTGAAGCAGTCCATGTCCAACTGCAGCAAGACTTAAAGAATATCCAGGCTTGGGCTGACAAGTGGTAAGTTACATTCATGCCACACAAATGCCAGGCAATGATCATCTCCAACAAGAGAGGATCTAACCACCACCCCCTTGACATTTAATGGCACGACCATTGCTGAATATCCCACTATCAATATCCTGGGGGTTATCATTGACCAGAAACTTAACTGAGCCAGCTTTAGAAATACTATGGCTACAAGAGCAGGCCAGAGACTAGGAGAGTAACTCACCTCCTGACTCCCTTGAGCCTGTCCAATATCTACAAGGCACAAGTCAGGAGTGTGCTGGGGTACCCTCCACTTAATTGGATGAGTGCAGCTCCTCCAACAATACCCAAGAAGCTCCATACAGTCCAGGACAAAGCAGCTCGCTTGATTGGCATCCCATCCATAAACATTCAATCCCTCCAACATTCAAACACAATAGCAGCCGTGTGAACCATCTACAAGATGCACTGCAGAATTCACCAAGGCTCCTTAGGCAGCACCGTCTAAACCCATGACCACCACCATCTAGCAGAACAAGAGCAGCAGATACCTGGGAACCCCACCACCTGGAGGTTCCCTCCAGGTCACTCACCGCCCCGACTTGGAAATATATTGTCGTTCCTTCACTGTCACTGGGTCAAAAAAAACCCTCCCTAACAGTCCCTGCATCACGGGGACTGTAGAGACACCCACATGCCGAAAATCAATTGTGAAAAAGCAGGTTTGAGGGGCCGAATGGCCTACTTCTGCTCCGTGTTGCTATGAGTCCTCGTTTCTGGATGCAGCAGGATATCGTCAGATAACCCATTACACATTCCTCACCCACTGACTATGAATTGGCACCTGAATAATGTGTCTCCAAGGTTATAAATGAGCAGGAAAATTACCGGCACTGAGCGTGCTGACAGTTTAGACCATATTTGTACAGCAACAGGATATCAGACTGAGCAGTGAGCAGTTTGAAAGTTGGCAGGGAATTTTCTGCATTCAGTCTCAGAGCTGCTGTTGCCTTATGTGGAGCTTTTTATTCTAGCCAAAATATTCCGATTTGTTTTTACTGTGGGTCTGTCACAGCTTTGAAAGCCAGGGAATGTCCAGAATGTGGTGTGGACTGTGAGCGCTGTTCTCAGGTTATTTCTCAAGGGAACCCTTTCACCCCCATCCGGTTTTCTTTTTTGTAAATTGCTCCCTCTCCAGAGACCTCAGCTGATTATCCAGACCAACACTCCCGTGCCTTGCTGAGGGAGTGCGGCAGTGCCTGGGGTGTTGAACGAGATGTTAAAGCAGGGCCCTTCCTGCCCTCTCAGGTAAAGGAACCGATAGAGGTGGAGATGGGGAGCGTCGGATGGAGAGATGGGGCATCTAGATGGAGAGATGGAATGTTGTGACGCTTCCAGACAGAGAAGGGAAGCATCCGGCAGTTCTCCCCAGTATCTTGGCCAATATTTGTCACTGAACCAACATTCTAACATTAGGGTTATCAGGTCACTGTCACATTGCCATTTATAGGATGTCGTGCAGATTGGCATCCATGTTCCCCACTTTTTATAAAAGGCTTCAAAAAGTACTTTGTTTACTGTAAAGCTGAGGTCATGAAAGGTGCTAGATGAATGCAGATATGTTGACCGATGCAGGTGTGATGGGCCGAAGGACCTTTTCTGAGCTGTATGACTCTATGACTCCATGTTGATACACCTCAGCTCACTGATACACTGGGTTCTGACAGACTAAGGGAGGGGTGATCCCCTGGGGTAGCCAGTGTCCACGTCCACCACCCAATGACCCCCACCCTCTCTTTGGTCTTGCAATGGGTAACTGGGTGATCCATTCCTTACAAGACTCTGAGGGATGGCAAAGACTAGCGTGGCCCAATGCAGAACTGTGGCTGAAATGGTTAAATCCAAGGACAGGTTACATAGCAGAAGACGCAATCTCAGACTAAAGGGACGATCCTTTAAAACAGAGATGAGGAAGAATTTCTTCAGCCAGGGAGTGGTGAATCTGTGGAACAGAAGGCTGTGGAGGCCAAATCACTGAGTGTCTTTAAGACAGAGATAGATAGGTTCTTGATTAATAAGGGGATCAGGGGTTACGGGGAGAAGGCAGGAGAATGGGGATGAGAAAAGTATCAGCCATGATTGAATGGCGGAGCAGACACGATGCTCCTATATCTTATGGTCTTATAGGCCAGGCCTAAATTTGCTCGAAAATAGGACTTTAAAGGGTTGGTCTAATTGAGGTTATTAAGATGATTTAAGTAGTTCACAGAGTAGATAGAAGTTATTTCCCTTTGCAGCAGGGAGGCCAGAACAAGGGCACAGTACTTTAAAATTAGAACTGGGCCATTGCACCTCCTCACACAAAGGCTACATCTGGAATTCTCTGTCCCCAAAATGGAGTCGCAACTGGGAGGTAACTGAAAATCTCAAACCTGGAATAGAAGATATAAAAGATCTTTAATGAGTAAGAATATTAAGGGTTATGGAACCAAGATCCCGAGGCCCAGGCTAATGCCCTGGGAAGGCAGGTTCGAACCCCACGTCAGCAGCTGGTAGATCTTAATTTCAATCAATAAATCTGGAATTGAAAACTAGTCTCAGAAATGGTGACCATGAAACTATCACCAATTGTCGTTAAAAAAGCCATCCCGTTCATTAATGCTCTTTAGGGAAGGAAATGTTCCACCCCTGCCAGGCCTGGCCGACATGTGACTGCAGACCCACAGCCCTCTGGAATGGCCGAGAAAGATACTCAGTTTGAGGGCAATTAGGGTTGGGCAATAAATGCTGGCTTTGCCAGTGACAACCCAAATCCCACGATAGGAATAAATTTAGGTAAAAGATGGGTCGATGGAATTAAGACACAGATTAGTCGTGATCTAACTGAATGGTGGAACAGACTCCTCCTATTCCTATGAATAAACCCAGTGATAATCCTCGGTTGATGTTGCATTAGCTGACCTGTTGGGCACGGTGCCAGAGACTGTGCCCAGCATAAATCAGCAGCCTCAGGAGGGAAGGGAAAACATTTTTTTAAAAAGCAGCAGGTTTATTTTGTAAAGTGATAGTTTTGGCGCTAACACAAGGAGCATTGGAACAGCAGATTGCTGACCCCCGTCTCCAGTTCAATTTCTGAACAGAGGGCCTTTGATTTCTCGTCTGTGCCTGCTGATCAAAACCAGGTGCAGAGAGTCTGAAGGCCAGAAACAGCGTCAAGGTCAAAGCAGGTCCAGGTTGGCAAAGGTGCACTTCTGTGTTCCTCTCATCTCTGATCTCGAATGGAATCTTGGCTCGTGATGGTGCCCGAGGAACAAGGCTTTCTCATGCATAGACTCATCTTGCTCTCTCTCTCTCTCTTTCTCTCTCTCTCTCCCTGGCTGTCTGTCCAAACAAGCGTGATGAAAGAGATTAAGGGATATGGCGAGAAAGAGGGACCAAATTCGACTTTTGGTCTCCTATCCTGATCTTAACCATTCGATTAGTTCCTATATCGCTGGCTTTGAAAGCAGACCAAGGCAAGGCAGCAGCACGGTTCAATTCCCGTAACAGCCTCCCCGAACAGGCGCTGGAATGTGGTGACTAGGGGCTTTTCACAGTAACTTCATTTGAAGCCTACTTGTGACAATAAGTGATTTTCATTCATTCATTCATTCTCTGACACTAGCTCTACATTATAGGAACACGTAATGGTCACACGATTCTCCCCCCCCCCCCCCCTTCCAATCGCGTCACGGTTTTCCCTACCGAAGATTTGGGGAAAGACTATGGAATTCCCTCCTGAAATCACAACCCTCCAACTCTCTCTTCCTCTTGAAGACACTTGTTAAAATTGGCACCTGTGACCAGGCTTCTCGCCATCTGTCCTAATATCTCCTGTGCAGCTCTCTGATTACTGCTCCTCGGGGTTTTATTCCATTCAAGGGATAAATCCAATTTGTTGCTGCAGCTCCATTGATTATAGCCGCTCTGTATATGAACTACATCTAACCACCTCTCCTTACTCTGAACACAAAACTGATCACCCCTTCCATATGTCTCAACATTGGCAGCCATACTTTAGTCAACTTACATCTCTCTCTCCCTCTCATGCTCCGAGAGGTTGGTCAGGAGACATGTCAGCTCCATATTCCCAGATTGACTCGATCCACTGCAATTCGCATACCACCACAACCGGTCCACAGCAGGCGCCATCTCCCTGACCCTACACTCATCCCTGGAGTATCTCGACACCAAGGACGTACCAGCCTCCCCGGACAGGCGCCGGAATGTGGCGACTAGGGGCTTTTCACAGTAACTTCATTGAAGCCTACTCGTGACAATAAGCGATTTTCATTTTCATTTCAACCTATGTCAGACTCCTATTCATTGACTATAGCTCTGCCTTCAACACCATAATCCCAGCCAAGCTCGTATCAAAGCTCCAAAACCTAGGACGTGGTTCCTCCCTCTGCAACTGGATTCTCAACGTCCTGACCCATCGACCATAATCAGTGAGAATAAACAACACCTCCTCCACGAAAATCCTCAATACCGGGGCCCGCAAGGCTGCGTTCTTATCTCCCTACTATACTCCCTGAACACACACGACTGTGTGGCAAAATTTGGATCCAACTCCATCTATAAGTTTGCTGATGACACCATCGTAGTCATAGAATCACAGAATTTACAGTGCAGAAGGAGGCCATTCAGCCCATCAAGTCTGTACCAGCCCTTGGAAAGAGCACCCTACCTAAGCCCATACCTCCACCCTATCCCCATAACCCCACCGAACAGTCTTTGGACTGTGTTCTCCCTCAATGTCAGCAAAACTAAGGAGCTGGTCATTGACTTCAAGAAGCAAAGTATCGTACACACCTCGGTGCCGAGGTAGAGATGGTTGACAGTTTCAAATTCTTAGGTGTGCACATCATCAACAATCTGTCCTGGCCCACCGACATCGATGCTACAACCAAGAAAGCACAACAGCGCCTATACTTCCTCAGGAAACTAAGGAAATTCGGCACATCAACATTGACTCTTACCAGCTTTTACAGATGCACCATAAAAAGCATCCTACCTGGCTGCATCACAGCCCAGTATGGCAACTGCTCGGCCCAAGACTATAAGAAACTTCAGAGAGTCGTGAACACAGCCCAGTCCATCACATGAACCTGTCTACCATCCATTGACTCTATCAAGCCCCCCGCTGCCTTGGGATAGCAGGCAGCATAATTGAAGACCCCTCCCACCCGAGTTATTCTCTCTTCCAACTTCTTCCATCGGGCAGAAGATACAAAAGTCTGAGAACACGCACTAACAGATTCAAAAACTGCTTCTTCCCCGCTGTTACCAGACTCCTAACTGACCCTCTTATGGACTGAACTGATCGCTCTACGCATCTTCTCTACTATTGTTCGCATTGTACTTCATATGCTTCACCCAATGTCTATGTATTTACATTATGTATTTATCATATGTCCTGTGTTTTGTCATGCATGCAACGATCTGCCTGGACTGTACGCAGAACAATACTTTTCACTGTACCTCAGTACACGTGACAATAAATCTAAATCCTAGCACAGGTACAGCACGGGTTGAGATACAGAGTAAAGCTCCCACTACACTGTCTCCACCAAACACTCCCAGGACAGGTACAGCATAGGGTTAGATACAGAGTAAAGCTCCCTCTGCACTGTCTCCATCAAACACTCCCAGGGCAGGTACAGCACGGGGTTAGATACAGAGTAAAGTTCCCTCTACACTGTGTTTTTCTGAATGGAAGGTTGTGATTAGTGGGTTCCACAGGGATTGATGCTGGGGCCTCTGTTGTTTACAGTACACATAAAAGATTTGGAGGAAAATGTAGCTGGTCTGATTAGTAAGTTCACGGATGACACCAAGGTTGGTGGAGTGGCAGATAGTGTTGAGGATTGTCAGAGGATGCAGCAGGACATAGATGGAGATTTGGGCAGAGAAATGGCAAATGGAGTTTTATCTGGACAAATGTGAGGTAATGCATTTTGATAGGTTGAACATAGAGGGAAAAATACCTAAATGGCAAAACTCTTAGGAATATAGAAAGTCAGAGAGATCTGGGCGTGCAGGTCCACAGATCTTTGAAATTGGCAACACAAGCAGACAAGGTAGTCAAGAAAGCATTTGGAATGCTTGCCTTCATTGGACGGGGCATTGAGTATAAAAATTAGCAAGTCGTGCTATAGTTGTATAGAACCTTGGTAATATTGGGCACAATTCTGGTTGCCATACTACCAGAAGAATGTGGAGGCTTTGGAGAGGGTGCAGAGGAGGTTTACCAGGATTCTGCCTGGTTTGGATGGTGTTAGCTATGCGTAGTGGCTGAATGGACTCAGACTGTTTTCATTAGAACGACGGAGATTGAGGGGTGACCTGATAGAGGTCTACAAGATTATCAGAGGCATGGATAGAGTGGATGGGCAGGCACTCTTTCCCAGGGTGGAGGGGTCAGTCCAGGGGGCATTTATTCAAGGTCCGTGGGGCAAAGTTTAGAGGAGATGTGCGAGGCAGGTTTTTTGCACAGAGGGTGTTGAGTGCCTGGAACGCGGACAGGGGAAGTTTTGGAAGCAGTTACATTAATGGCATTCAAAAGGTATCTCGATAAATACATAGATAGGATGGGTGTACAGGGGTATGGCAGAGGGCTGAAGGGCCTGTTCCTGTGCTGTACTGTTCTTTGTTCTTCTTTGTTCTAAACACTCCCAGGACAGGTACAACACGGGGTTAGGTACAAACTAAAGCTCCCTCTACACTGTCCCCATCAAACACTCCCAGGGCAGATACAGCACGGGGTTAGATACAGAGTAAAGCACCCTCTACACTGTCTGCATCAAACACTCCAAGGACAGGTACAGCACAGGGTTGATACAGAATAAAGCTCCCTCTACACTGTCCCATCAAACACTCCCAGGACTGGTACAGTGCAGGGTTAGATACAAAATAAAGCTTCCTCTACACTGTCCCCATCAAATACTCCCAGGACAGATACAGCACAGGGTTAGATACAGAGTAAAGCTCCCTCTACACTGTCCCCATCAAACACTCCCAGGACAGGTACAGCACGGGGTTAGATACAGAGTAAAACTCCCTCTACACTGTCCCCATCAAGTACTCCCAGGACAGGTACAGCACAGGGTTGAAAATGAAATGAAAATCGCTTATTGTCACGAGTAGGCTTCAATGAAGTTACTGTGAAAAGCCCCTAGTCGCCACATTCCGGCGCCTGTCCGGGGAGGCTGGTACGGGTTAGATACAGAATAAAGCTCCCTCTGTCCCCATCAAACACTCCCAGGACAGGTACAGCACGGGGTTAGATACAGAATAAAGCTCCCTCTACACTGTCCCCATCAAACACTCCCAGGACAGGTACAACACGGGGTTAGATACAGAGTAAAGCTCCCTCTACACTGTCCCCATCAAACACTCCCAGGATAGGTACAGCACGGGGTTAGATACAGAGTAAAGCTCCCTCTACACTGTCCACATCAAACACTCCCAGTGTAAGGAAGGGAGAGGAGAGAAAGAGTTTGGAGGTCTGGGGAGAGTGTGTGATCGGGGGGAGGTTTGGGGTAAAGTCGAAGATTTCTTTTATTGGTCTGTAAGCCAAATTCCCTGCTCCTCCTGGCCCACAGGGGGTGCTGCAGAATCCATATACCTCATGGAGTTGACAGTCCCTTTTTTACTCGAGTTTTCGGAGTCCTGGGAAACGCATGCAGCAGGAGTGAATCTCATGTGGGGCCTTTCAATTCTGCCCAATATGTTTGCATGGCTGGGACACCCAACACCTATCGCTGTAAAGTGGTCAGTGTGATTGTACATCATGTGTTGAGATCACAGCCCCGTGTTTAACTCTTAAAACGCCACCCTTCCCTGGCCTGCCATGAGGGGGTTAACACTGAGCCCCTTGTTCCTCATGCTTAGCTCTCAAAGTGATGGATGGTTCCTTCCTTCACCTCCTGCTCTCCCGTTGATAAGGATAATATAAAGAGGCGCTGCCAACGCATAGCAGATTAATTCAGAGCACACACGCACCAAAGGTCACGTCGTTGACCTCCATCTAAGGAGTTCAGCAAACTGTCCATCAGCAGCTTTGGATAACAGGATGGTTCAAAGAAAGGCAGGAGGTAATATCAGCAAAGAGAGAGTTGCCAAGGGCGATATGTGAGGAATCAGAGACATTCCTCCTCTTCAAAGATTGAACAATAAGTGAGGTGAATATTTTATGGAGGTAGCAGGTAACGTGGGGCCTGGCTAATGAGTTGACACACCATAACCCAGATTTTCCAATCAAAGTTATTTTAACACCAGCTCTAAACTTGTTCGGCGACAAACAACCTGCCCGTTAACACAGATCAGAACATTTTATGATCAGGAAGAATGTGCAGGGTTACAGTGAGAAGGCACAGGAATAGCAGCAGGTGAATTGCTCCTTCAGAGAGCCAACATGGATTTGATGGGCCAATGGCCTCTTTCTGTGTCCATCCGGGTGGTTCGGGGGCCTCAGCGGGGAATGCACGTCTGAGGCCGCACGTAGTCCCATTTTCTGCAGTGAGGAACTCCGGATTTTTCAATGGCATCCACGAGCCCCCTACGTGATCCCCGAACCCCCCTCATACGATGGGGCCCCCACATACCCCCACTATCCACATAATGCACCCCTGTGGCCTGATCCCCGCCACGTAACAAATGTCAGCTTGCCATCTTGGCAGTGCCAGGCCTGCGCCCAGGTGGCACTGCCAGGCTGGCAGAGTCATGGTGCCACCCTTCCCAAAGGACATGGACCTGGGGAACACCAGTCCCCTGGGAGACCCCCACAAGTGCCGTTCCATCTGGCCTCCCATTTGTGGAGATCTGGATTGAAAGGCACTCACTCAAGGTCTCCAGGGCGAAGGGGTTAGGGCCCAAGCCTTGGTTAGATCTCGGGGATGCATGTTAGAGTGAGACACTCTCATATGCAGATTTGCCAGAAGGTAACCCCGCCTACAATGGGCGGGATTCACATTGCGATACCTGGCGAGGTCGTGTTAGACATCACTGCAGTAATATGAGCAGCCAAACATTTATTAAAGCGACATTCTCATGGCACGTAGTTGTCCTGACATCGGGAAAAACACTTTGACTGAAACATTAACTTGGTCCCTCTCTTTTGGCAAACGGTGAATTCCCAGAACTTTCTATGTATACAGATTGCCAATAAGACTGGGTGCAGTGATGAAGTGAGTTTACTGTGTTGGTGACAGATACCTCGGCAGTCAGTCAAGCTAATTTCACAAGCACCAATTATAGCAGTGTGTTTAATCAGTCTTACAAACAGCCATGAATGCATCATTAGCATCCAGTAATTAGGAGCAGCAAAGCACAACACAAGCAAAGCAACGCCAGAGAGAGCGAGAGCCTGTAGCTATCAGGTACTTTTACAATACTTTCAACTGTCACCATCTCATCTTTCTCCAACTGTATGTGCCGGCTTGTCAATAATATTCACTGCCCATCCTCCCTCCATCCTTCACTTCATTCAGCTCAAATCAACAGTTTTCAGCTCTTTCATAATCCGAACTGTTCCAAACCCCTTGATTAGATTCCAGCCTCAAATCTATTCCCAGGTATTTATTACTCCCGATGCACCCCACTCCCAGATGTTCATTACTCTCTGTAACTCACTCCCAGATTTCAATTACTCTGTGTAATTCACTCCCAAGTAGTCATTCCTCTCTGTGTAACTCACTGCATTGCACCGGGGATGCTTCAGCTCAGTTGACTGGACAGCTGGCTCATGATGAACAAGACCCCTGTTTTGGGTTCAATTCCTGTACCAGCTGAGGTTATTTATCGGGCAGGACGGTAGTACAACGGTTTGCACTGTTGCTTCACAGCGTCAGGGACCCGGGTTTGATTCCCGGCTTGGGTCACTGTCTGTGCAGAGTCTGCATGTTCTCCCCGTGTGTGCGTGGGTTTCCTCCGGGTGCTCGTGTTTCCTCCCACAGTCCAACGATGCACAGGTTAAATGGATTGGCCATGATAAATTGCCCTTAGTGTTCAAAATTGCCCTTAGTGTTGGGTGGGGTTACTGGGTTATGGGGATAGGGTGGAGGTGTTGACCTTGGATAGGGTGCTCTTTCCAAGAGCCGGTGCAGACTCGATGGGCCGAATGGCCTCCTTCTGCACTGTAAATTCTATGATCTATGGTCTCTCAATCTTGCCTCTTGCCTGAAGTGTGGTGATCCTCAGGTTAAATCACCACCAGTTAACTCTCCCTGTTAAAGGGAAAAGTAGCCTATGGGCATCTGGAACCATGGCGACTTTATTTTTACCACCTAGAAGGTCACGGGCAGCATATGCATGGTACACCCCCACTTCCAAGTTCACTAAATGAACTATTGTACTAAACTATTGTACTATTGAACTCATGTATTAAATGATCTGTTTGAGTTGCACGCAGAAAAATACTTTGCACTGTACCGCGGTACAATAAACAAATCCAATCCAACCTCCATGCCACACACCATCTGGACTTAGAAATATATTCCCGTTCTTTCATTGTCGCTCCGCTTCACACTCTCTCGCAAACAGCATTGTGCGAGAGAATTCCAGTTCAGGAGCAGGGATGTCTTGCTGCAATTAAACAGGGCCTTGGTGAGGCCACACCTGGAGTATTCTGTGCAGTTTTGGTCTCCTTCTCTGAGGAAGGATGTTCTTGCCATGGAGGGAGTGCAGCGAAGGTTTACTCGACTGATTCCTGGGATGGCAGGGCTAACGGATGAGGAGAGATTGAGTCAGTTAGGATTATATTCACTGGAGAATAAGGGGGCGTCTCATCGAAAGCTATCAAATTCTAACAGGACCAGACAAGGTAGATGCAGGAAGGATGGTGGGGGTGTCCAGATCCAGAGGTTATAGTCTAAGGGATAAACCTTTTCGGACCAGACAGTGGTGAACCTGTGGAATTCACTACCACAGGAAGCGGTTGAGGCCAAAACATTGGGAGCGAGATTCTCCAGTTGGCCAGCTGTGGTTTCCTGCACGGCGTGCCCCCGCCAGCAGTGGGACTCTCCGTTCCCGTAGCCGGCCAATGGGGTTTCCTATTGTGGCCACCCCATGCCATAGGGAAACACGCGGATGTTAGTGCGTTGCCGGCGGAACGGAGGCTCCTGTTGACAGAGAATTCCGCTGTGCATGCTTTCATAAAGCAGCTAGATATGGCTCTTGGAGTTACCTGGATCAAAGGATATGGGGGGAAAGTGGGAACAGGTTACGAGTTGGATAATCAGCCATGATCATATTGAATGGTGGAGCAGGCTCAAAGTGCCGAATGGTCTACTCCAGCTGCTGTTTTCTATTTTCTATGTACCTACACCACATGAACTGCAGCGATTCAAGAACCATCTTCTCAAGGGCCATTGGGAATGGGCTGGCAGAGTCCGTGATGCCTTCCCCCCACGAGCGAATACATTAAAAAAATGTATCCATTACTCTGTGCAACTCACTCCAAGGTATTTATTACTCTGTACAACTTACTCCCTGCCATTACTTTGTGTAACTTACTCACAGGTATCAGTTACTCTGTGCTTAACTCCCTGCTATTTACTATATTGGTATCTTTCAGCTCACTCCCATCATATTGCAAGCTCACAAGAAACTAATGGAAAAAAGATCATTCGGCCCATCAAACTTCATCCATCCACTGCGCCTACCCCCACATTTCCATATTTAGTTGTTTTATAAAAGAATCTTCGCTTGCCTCTTGTGCTATCTTATACAAAGACGAGGCACCTGAGATTAGGGCAGCACGGTAGCATTGTGGATAGCACAACTGCTTCACAGCTCCAGGGTTCCAGGTTCGATTCCGGCTTGGGTCACTGTCTGTGCGGAGTCTGCACATCCTCCCCGTGTGTGCGTGGGTTTCCTCCGGGTGCTCCGGTTTCCTCCCACAGTGCAAAGATGTGCAGGTTAGGTGGAGTGGCCATGATAAATTGCCCTTAGTGTCCAAAATTGCCCTTAGTGTTGGGTGGGGTTACTGGGTTATGGGGATAGGGTGCAGGTGTGGGCTTGGGTAGGGTGCGCTTTCCAAGAGCCGGTGCAGACTCGATGGGCCGAATGGCCTTCTTCTGCACTGTAAATTCTATGGTTAGGAGGCACCTTTTGAACGTTGACCCCACCCCTCCCCACCAAAGAGGTAAATCTGAAATCACAATGGATCGATGCAAGGTCAGTGATTAATCGAAGGTTTATCATTATTGAGGTGAGTGACCATTCATGTCCTCGAGATGTCCCAAAGCTCGTGACATCTCAATTCAAAGATGGCAGCTCTCTCTGTGCAGCACTCGGTCAGTACAACACTGAAGGGTCAGCATCGACTGTGTGCTCATGTTTCTGGAGTGAGACTCTGAGGTGAGAGTGCTACTCCACCAACCATGGCTGACATACCCTCCACAGAATGATCCTCCCACCTCACGGATACTGTCCCATTAACACGTGACCCCTTACCCCCTCTCCTGTCATCCTGTTTCCCCAAGTTTCATTAGAAAATAAACAAAGTGGTCTGGCCTACATGTGACTCCAGACCCACAGCAATGTGGTCGACTCTTAACTGCCCCTTGAAATAGCATGGCAAACAACTCAGTTCAAGGGTGACATGGTGGCACAGTGGTTAGCACTGCTGCCTCACAGCGCCAGGGACCCGAGTTCAATTCCGGCCTTGGGTGGAGTTTGTACTTTCTCCCATTTCCTCCGGGTGCTCCGGTTTCCTCCCACAGTCATAGACATGGAGGTTGGGTGGACTGGCCATGCTACATTGCCCCTTAGTGTCCAAAGATGTGCAGGTTTGGTGGTGGGGTTACGGGGATAGTGTGGGGAGTGGGCTTTGACAGGGTGCTCTCTCAGAGGGGCGGACTCGATGGGCCGAACGGCCTCCTTCTGCCCTGCAGGGATTCTACGGAAATGCTGGCCTTGCCAATAATGTTCAGATCCCAGGAACAAATACCTTTTTTAATGTGACACCCCCACCAACCCGCCTCCCACTCCCCCCCCCCCCCCCCCCCCCCCTCAATCAATGCTGTCATCAATCAAGGGTTGGCTCTCTGAACACCCTCTGAAACCACAGCCTACGGAACATCACTGTCCAGACCCTTGACCTTCAGGTAACCAGCTGGGGTCACACTGCTGCAATATAAATAAGATGGTGGGCCTACTTTAGCTCACTTTCGGTGTCGAGGGATTTTACAGCAGCACCCTGCAGCAGTCAACACTGCTCTGCGCAGCACTGATGAAAAACCCTCCTCAAAAGAGAATGACAAACAGTTCTAAAAAATTAATTTATAATCACTAGGCAGTGAGATCATTAGGAGAGCTATTCCTGTGCTCATTATTGGGTCTTTAATCACCGCTGTAATGGTTAGATAACCTGCAGCATGCCCTGGGTCGAATTATTCACTCAGCTTTTCCCTTCAGTCTCTATTTTAATATTGTGTGACTGGTAACAATCCTGACTTCCTTATAATTCTGCATCAAGAGCGTGATGACCTTTAGGGATAGGATGATCCCGTGAGGCGAGGCCTGTCTCCATTTTGATCAATCTCCACTTCAAGATTGCCTGAATCTGGTCCATTTCCCACCCAGGTTCCCGTTTGCTCAATCTCTCTCCTTCACCCAAACACGGAACAGCTCGAGGAGTGAAATTCGGGGCACGGTAAAAAGAAAGAACTTGCATCTACATAGCACCTTTCACAGCCGTCTCAAAGGAACTTACATCCAGTGAAGCATCTTCTGAAGTCTAGGTGCTATTGCAATGCCCAACTGCAGCATGGTTTTCACTTGTATTAGGGGCTGGTTCAGCACAGGGCTAAAGAGCTGGCTTTTAAAGCAGACCAAGCAGGCCAGCAGCACGGTTCAATTCCCGTACCAGCTTCCCGAACAGGCACCGGAATGTGGCGACTAGGGGCTTTTCACAGTAACTTCATTTGAAGCCTACTTGCGACAATAAGCGATTTTCATTTCATTTTCTTGTCTATCACACACACACTTTTTCTTCTTCATCTTAATTTCTATCTTCTCTGTCATAATAATAATAATCGCTTATTGTCATAACTTCAAATGAAGTTACTGTGGAAAGCCCCTAGTCGCCACATTCCAGCACCTGTTCGGGGAGGCTGGCACGGGAATTGAACCAGCTCTGCTGGCCTTGTTCTGCATTACAAGCCAGCTGTTTAGCCCACTCTGCTAAACCAGCCCTGGTCATCCTGAGAGCCCTGGATTTGTTTGCCCTACCTTACCCTTTCGAGGGCAGGTTCTTTCACTATACCTAAATTATCTCTCCGCCGAAGGTGGCCCATTGTTCAGATTTCCCTGCCAATCTTTGGCTCCAATTTACTTGGTTCAGATCCGATCTTTCCCCATTGAGGTTGGCTTTCCCCCAGTTGACTTTCCTCACCCTGGATTGACCTTTGTCTTTTTCCATGGTCATCCTAAACCTTATGGTATAATAACCACTGTCTCCTAAATGTTTTGCGACTTAAACTTGATCAACTAGGCTGCACCTTTCAAAACCATGACCCCTACCATCCAGAGAGACAAGGGGAGCAGCTACCCAGGGACACCACCATTTGGAAGTTCCCTGCCAAGTCACTCACCACCCTGATTTGGAAATATATCGCTGTTCCTTCACTGTCGCTGGGTCAAAATCCTGGAACTCCTTCTCTAACAGCACAGTGGGTGTACCTACACCATGGAATACTGCGGTTCAAGAAGGCGGCTCATCACCACCTTCTCAAGGGCAATTAGGGATGGGCAAGAAATGCTGGCCTGTCCACATCCCATGAATAATAGAAAAACATTTACAGCCAACAATATCCTTAATCAAGATGAACCCTTCGTCCAAGGCACCGCTCAAACAGACAGCTAAATGTCAGATGTTAAATTGTTTGCATTTAATTCGTTTGAAAATGTGAGTGATTAAATTAAGAAGAGGATAATAAACTTCTGACATCAAATCATGGTTCTTCACATGGCTTAGCTTTATCACAGAACAGCAAAACAAAATACTTATCCTTGAGATTCATCCATTACCAATTCCCCCACCATCAACATTCCTGGGGGTTGCAAGTGACCGCCAGTTTAACTGGACCAGCTATTTAAATACTGTGACGACAAGAACAAGACAGAGACAGAGAATCCTGCGGTGAGCAACTCACCTCCTGACTCCTCAAAGCCTGTCCACCACCTATAAGGCACAAGTCAAGAGTGTGATAGAATACTCTCCAATTTCCTGGATGAGTGCAGCTCCAACAACACTCAAGACTCTCGATACCATCCCGCCCACTTGATTAACACACCCATCCACCACCTTAAATATTTTCTCCCTCCACTACTGGCACACGATCTATATTTTATTTATTATACAAGCGTGTGGGTGTTGCTGGTAAAGTGAGCATGTATTGCTCAGCAGAAGGTGGTGGTGAGCTGCCTCCTTGACAACTTGACTGCCTTGCTAGGTTCATTTCAAAGGGCAGTTAAGAGTAAACCATATAACTGTGGGTCTGGAGTCACATGTAGTCCAGAACAGGTAAGGATGGCAGATTTCCTTCCCAAAAGAACATGAGTGAACCAGATGGATTTTGATGCCAATCCGGTCGCAACATGGTCACCATGACTGATTGTTCTGGAGTTCTCTGCCTGAAGGCAGGTCCCACCCGAAGCATCGCGGCACAATGGCACAGTGGTTAGCACTGCTGCCTCGCCGCGCCAGGGACCCGGGTTCAATTCCCACCTCGGGTGACTGTCTGTGTGGAGTTTGCACGTTCTCCCCTTGTCTGCGTGGGCTTCCTCCGGGTGCTCCGGTTTCCTCCCACAGTCCAAAGACGTGTCGGTTAGGTGGATTGGCTAAGCTAAAAATTGCCGCTTTGTGTCCAAAGCTGTGCTGGTTAGGTGGGGTTACAGAGATAGGGCGGGAGAATGGGCCTAGCTTAGGTGCTCTTTCAGAGGGTCAGTGCAGCCTTAATAGGCCGAATGGCCTCCTTCTGCACTGTAGGGATTCTATGATTCTATCACAAGCACGTTCATAGATAGGGCAAGGAAGGAGGTCTCAGATCCACCCCACCCAGAACGGGGATCAAACCTCATGCTGTTGGAACCAATCTGATCCACCCCGGCAGTTCCACCATCTGAGCCAATCAACCACCAAGCAGTGGGAGTTGCTGGGACAACGTTTACATGCACATTGTCGCCTGGAGCTATGGATGGTGATGGTGAAGGCTCCAATTCTCTCTCCATGACATGGCTGACTTGGCATCTCCTTTACTGTCAGACGTTGACGGGTGTTGGTAAGATGCACAGGTTGATGCTCAATTTGGCCACGTTATGAACACACCTTCCTTGACCATCAAGACCTGGAGTTTGATTGAACCAAGAATGTCTGCCTCAGAGGCTGGGACACGAACCACTGCACCACAAGACACGCTCCAATACTGATACCAGGTTCTTATTTCTGATTTCATCCATTAACCCAGAATTTTAATTCCACAAGTGTAATGATGAGATTGAAATTCATGCTTCCAGCTCATGAATGCAAGCCTCATGCTTTTCAGCGGGAGCGGCCTCCGAATTTTCAGCGGGAGCAGGGGCCTGTAGGGAAGGTGAGTGAGTGCCTTTAAATTTGCTTACCTTTCAGCGGGAGCGGCCTCTGGATTTTCGGCGGGAGCAGTGGCCTGTCGGGAAGGTGAGTACCTGTATGGAGTGTAAACCTTTGGATTCACTTGCTTTTCAGCGGGAGCGGCCTCTGGATTTTCGGCGGGAGCAGTGGCCTGTCGGGAAGGTGAGTACCTGTATAGAGTGTAAACCTTTGGATTCACTTGCTTTTCAGCGGGAGCGGCCTCTGGATTTTCGGCGGGAGCAGTGGCCTGTCGGGAAGGTGAGTACCTGTATAGAGTGTAAACCTTTGGATTCACTTGCTTTTCAGCGGGAGCGGCCTCCGGATTTTCGGCAGGAGCAGGGGCCTGTCGGGAAGGTGAGTGTGGGCCTTTAAATTCACTTACTTTTCAGCGGGAGCGGCCTCCGGATTTTCGGCGGGAGCAGGGGCCTGTCGGGAAGGTGAGTACCTGTATATAAGTTGGGCGGTTGAAATGCTCTGACTGGTGTCCAGTTATTAGTGGTGTACCACAAGGATCAGTTTTGAGGCCGCTGCTGTTTGTCATTTTTATAAATGACCAGGAGGAGACCTTAGAAGGATGGGTGAGTAAATTTGCAGATGACACTAAAGTCGGTGGAGTTGTGGACAGTGCAGAAGGATGTTACAAGTTACAGAGGGACATAGATAAGCTGCAGAGCTGGGCTGACAGGTGGCAAATGGAGTTTAATGCAGAAAAGTGTGAGGTGATTCATTTTGGAAGGAATAACAGGAAGACAGAGTAATGGGCTAATGGTAAGATTCTTGGTAGTGTGGATGAGCAGAGAGATCTCGGTGTCCATGTCCATAGATCCCTGAAAGTTGCCACCCAGGTTGAGAGGGTTGTTAAGAAGGCGTACGGTGTGTTAGCTTTTATTGGTAAAGGGATTGAGTTTCGGAGCCATGAGGTCATGTTGCAGCTGTACAAAACTCTGGTGCGGCCACATTTGGAGTATTGCGTGCAATTCTGGTCGCCGCATTATAGGAAGGATGTGGAAGCATTGGAAAGGGTACAGAGGAGATTTACCAGGATGTTGCCTGGTATGGAGGGAAGATCTTACGAGGAAAGGCTGAGGGACTTGAGGCTGTTTTCGTTTGAGAGAAGAAGGTTAAGAGGTGACTTAATTGAGGCATACAAGATGATCAGAGGATTAGATAGGGTGGACAGTGAGAGCCTTTTTCCTCGGATGGTGATGTCTAGCACGAGGAGAGCTGTTTAAATTGAGGGGAGATAGATATAGGACAGATGTCAGAGGTAGGTTCTTTACTCAGAGAGTAGTAAGGGCGTGGAATGCCCTGCCTGCAACAGTAGTGGACTCGCCAACACTAAATGCATACAAATGGTCATTGGATAGGCATATGGACGATAAGGGAATAGTGTAGATGGGCTTTAGAGGGGTTTCACAGGTCGGCGCAACATCGAGGGCCGAAGGGCCTGTACTGCGCTGTAATGTTCTATGTTCTCTGGATCAGAAACCCCATAGCATGACCGCTACACAATTGCATTGAATCTAAAGAATGTACTGCAACATGTCACCAAGACACCTTAGACAGAACCTTCCAAACTCTCAACCTCTACCACTTAGAAGGACAAGGGCAGCAGATACCTGGGAGCACCACGGTTTTCCAAGACCCCCACCAAGCCACGCACCATCCTGACCTGGAACAATACCACCCCGCCATTCCTTCACTGTCTTTGGGTCAACCTCCTGGAACTCCCTCGTTTACAGCACTGTGTGACTCCCCACACCACGTGGACTGCAGTGATTCAAGAAGGCGGCACCCCACCACCTTTTCAAGGGCAATTAGCGAAGGGCATTAAATGCTGGCCGAGCCTGCGGTGCCCACGACCCACGAACAAATTTCAAAAATAAGCATATTGGCACGTGGTCCTGCTCAGGTCATCCCCAGATTTGGCCTCAATCTAAATTGGACGAGCTTTGGATCGCTTTGTGGCTCAGATTCTCTTGGATTTTGTTTGGGGGGGGGAAGTGGGGTGAGGTGTGAACGGAGCTGAGGTTGAAGAGCAACAGAGTCCCGGACATGGAGCACTGAAAACCAGGTCAGTGCTAGTTCCACCCTCAGTCCAGTCCGAAGGATTAATTCCAAAACAGGAATTCGGAGAAGCAATGGGTAATGCCACCAGCCTTAATAAATACCTCGCCCGCTGCTGGGAATTGACAAGTTGCACCTCTGTCCTGTGAAGCGAACCTTCCCTAATGAATAGTAATTAGAACGTGCTGTTTGCAGACACATCACCAAGATACTCACCGCTGATTAAAATGAAGCTCATTTGCATATTGAATCTAAATTTATGAAGCACAATTACAAAGCAGGAGCGGCAGCAATGAGCCCTCTGCAATCTGCAGTCACTTTTCACCCGCTCCAATTATATTCCAGACAAACGCAGCATTCTAATTTAAATGAAATTATTTTGAATTTCACAGATGAGCGAGATCAAGTGCTAACTGTTCAGCGAGGAGAGAGGGAGTGGAGCCGATGCTCGCACTTGTTACATTGAAGGTGATGGGTCCTCGGTTACTGGAACGCTGGATTTGGGTCCTGGTGGTATAAATATACACAGTACCTTTTTACAAAATGTATTATTTTGCCAGCGTTTGTTGCCCATCCCTAATTGCCCTTGAATTGAGTGGTTGTCTCGGCCATTACAGAGGGCCGTTAAGAGTCAGGCACATTACTTTGTGGGTCTGGAGTCACGTGTAGGTCAGACCGGGTAAGGACGGCAGATTTCCTTCCCTAAAGGATATTAGTGAACCAGATGGGTTTTTACGATGGTTTCATGGTCATCATTACACATTTTTAATTCCAGATTTTTATTGAATTAAAATTTCACCATCTGCGGGGGGCGGGATCTGAACTTGGGTCCCGGTTTACCAGTCCAGTGACAGTGCCACCATGCCACCTCCTCCTCATGAGTAGAGATAGGTCTGTGGTCTTGGGCTCGGAGGGTTTGGGCAGGTCCTGGAGGTGCATATTGGTGGGGGTGGTGGGAAAGGAGTGGGGGGGGGGGGGGGTTCCTATCCGAAGGTCCCCAAACCCAATTGGCAAATAGCAGCCCCAAAAATAAACCCCCGTCTTCCTCCTTGCACTTTGAAGACATTGTTTAAAATTTCAGGCTGCTCATTCTGGCCCACACCTAACGTTTTAAGGCATTGATGGCGTATTATCTGTGTCAATAGGCTTGGTAACCCTTGATCATCTATTTAGGTATGGTGGGCAGGCTGCTGATTTGGGTGACCACCCATCCCCTGCATTATGGAGGTGAGCTAAGGGGGGGGGGGGGGGTGAGAAGCTGCTGGGCGCAGCAACCACTGTACTTACCGTTCCCTCCCACCGCCTAGCCGGGGAGTAAAATATAGCCCAGTGTCACAGACTCCTTTATTACGATGTGAGAGGGCAGACAGGGCCTCTGTTTAATGCCTCGCTTGAAAGGCGGTGCCTCTGACGGTGCGACCTGGGGCGAGAGGCTGTATTTTTGTGCTCAGGTCCCTGTAGTCACAGCTGTATCGCCTTACCTCGCTCCCTCATTGTCCAACGGTAGCATTCCTCCCTCCTGATCTGAAGTGGTTGGGGATTCGCGTGGATGGGTGGGTGACGTGAGGCCGGGGTAGGGCGGGGGGGGGGGGGGGGGGGGGGGGGGAGGAATGCTGGAGACTGATGGGAATGGGAGATGGAGAGATTGGGGAAGGCGGCTTGGTGAGGGGGTGCAGTGGGATGAGACGTTGGGGGGGGGGGGGTTGGGCGAACTGTTCCAATTATCCTCCACACTGCCAGCAGGGGGCAGGCCGACGCTGAGATCAGACGTTTTTCTGGATGAACAGTGAGAGGCGCCGGTGCCCAGACACCGAGCAAAGCCCTCCAGCTGGGTCCGCACAAGATTCTGTACATACGGAGCATCGATTATTGCCCCCTACTCCGGCACCAACCCGCCACCCACCCTTTGTGTTCCAGGCCTTCTGGAAGTCTGGGCCGGAAACACTGAGGGCAGGAGGCCCCGGAGGGACTGGAGAAGTGGGTGCATTGCAAACAAAAATAAAACAAGCTTTAAATCTCAGTGATGTCACCAGTTGGGAATCTGGGAAAAGCTGGCTGAGCAGCAGGGCCACTGAGTTGTGTGAACTCGGAGAGAAACGGGAGATTAGCTGACAGATCTCCCCCCCCCCCCCCTCTCACTCTCTTCCCCCCCTACCCTGGGAACAGCCCCAAAGACAGAGGCCTCAGCAAACCTCTCCTGTACTAATGGGGCTGTCACTTTGTGCCCAAGTCTCGTTGACGGCCAGGAGCTTGTTTCCAGGGGTGCGGTTGCCATGGTAACTTCCCATGTTCGTCGTCTTGCTTCAGGAAGTGATTGTTCAGGCCTTGTTAAGGATACAATGCAGGTTCCCCAGGATAATACCAGGGTTTAAAGCGTTGATGCAAGAGGACCCGAGCTAGGTTTGTACACCCTTGAGGATAAGGGATTGAGGGCCGATCTGATCAACAGTTTAAAACATAAGGATTTAGAGTAACGTTCCTCTCGGGAATGTAGGAGGATGAGTGAGAGTTTATTTTTTTTTCTTTATCGGGATATGGGCTTCACTGGCCACAGCATTCTTATTCCCATCCCTAAATACCCATGAGAAGGTGGTGTGGAGCCACCGCCTTGGTCCAGACGGGGCCGGTACGCCCATCGTGCTGTTAGGGTGGGAGTATCAGAGTGTGAGTGGATAAAGGGTAAGTATGTGAGAGTGAGGGGGAGAGAGTAAGAGAGCGCATTAGAGATGAAACAGGCGCCTTTCAGCGAGATATAATTAGCGGAACCCCTTTTTTTTGTGCAGTGATTGTCATCCACTTTAAAATGTGCCACTGTGTTGCAAACCTCGGCCAGGATTCTCCGCTCGTTAGCGTTTCAATTTTCCACCTACAGCAAAGCCCCGCCAGTGGGTTTGGGGCGGGGTGTGCAGGGGGGTGGGAGTGGGGAGGGGGGGTTACAATGGGAAATCCCGTTGACAATCGGCAGGAAGATAAAATCCCATGGCCAGCGAACGGAGCACGACTGAGAAGCACAGGCTGGCGGGCCGGACAAACAGCCGGCTGGAGAGCCGGTCAAGCAGCCGGCTGGAGGGCCGGACAAGCAGCCGGCTGGAGGGCCGGACAAGCAGCCGGCTGGAGGGCCGGACAAGCAGCCAGCTGGAGGGCCGGACAAGCAGCCGGCTGGAGGGCCGTACAAGCAGCCGGCTGGAGGGCCGTACAAGCAGCCGGCTGGAGGGCCGGACAACCAGCCGCTGGAGGGCCGGACAAGCACGCGGCTGGAGGGCCGGACAAGCAGCCGGCTGGAGGGCCGGACAAGCACGCGGCTGGAGGGCCGGACAAGCAGCCGGCTGGGGGGCCGGACAAGCAGCCGGCTGGAGGGCCGGACAAGCAGCCGGCTGGAGGGCCGTACAAGCAGCCGGCTGGAGGGCCGGACAAGCAGCCGGCTGGAGGGCCGGACAACCCCTCATTTCCACTACATTCACCCAAAACAATGGGCGTGCTTT
The DNA here is from genome assembly GCF_902713615.1 of Scyliorhinus canicula. Lineage (NCBI taxonomy): Eukaryota > Metazoa > Chordata > Chondrichthyes > Carcharhiniformes > Scyliorhinidae > Scyliorhinus > Scyliorhinus canicula. The sequence continues at coordinate 15,252,726 of NC_052148.1, read as the reverse complement.
AATGGAAATGTTTCTAAATGTGGTAGCGAGCGGTAATTGCTGCGAATTTCCCGACACTCGGCCTGACGAGACCGTCATCGCTATTAAACGTTAATTGGTCCACTTAACGAGGCACCACACGCTGAAAATGATGGTCCCACCGGCTGATTCGCTGGGACTGTGTTCGCCTGCCCTCCGCTATGAAGGGGGAGCAGCACTTAAACATCAATCCCGCAGAGCAAACCCCACACACCTCTCAGCCATGCCACCAAGGAGGCCAGGTCCACGATTCGGGGATGCCAACCTGTCCAGCTTGTTGAACTTGGTCGAGACCAGGCAGGATGCCCTGTTCCCCAGAGGGTCAACCACAGGGCAGCCAGTGCCGCCTGGGAGGAAATGGCAGCGGCCGTCAGCTCGGGGAGTCACCTGGAGGAGAGGCACATAGTTAGAAGATCAACGACCTCCACCGGGTCGCACGGCTGGGTTGGCACTGGCCCCCTGGCACTTCGCCCAGCCCAGCACCGTACTGTGCTAACCCATGTCAAGCAGTGCCACCCCCCCCAACTTCCCATTCCCCCCATCCCTCCATACTCCCCATCACCCGTCGCATCCACCACCCTCCTCCATGATGAACAAAGCGTGGATTTCACGATGGCCCTCTGTCCCACCCACCCCTGGAGAAGTTGGCCCACAACGGACGGGAAATGGCCCAGACTGGCAGTGCGGTGCCAGACATCAGAGTTCTCAACCCCCACAAGGAAAATGTTCTGGAGGCCGCAGGGGTGGCCGAGGACACATCGGTCACCGATGTAGAGGTGAGGATCCACCCAGGTGGCCTGTCACATGTCAGTTGTTAATGTCTACAGGCACCGACCAGGAGCTGGGTGCCGACAAAGTGGCGTTTGTAGCCACCAGCTCCACCCAAGAACCACCCCCGTGACAACGCCCCCCTCTCACAGTCAGCCCCCGGAACAGGGTGGCACGGCGGGCATGTGCTGCCGGCAAGTGGGCCTGGACCCTCTGGCCCCAGGGCCCTCAGAGGATGCTCATCAGGGACATCGAAGGCCATGGGACGGGGAAGGCAGCTGGCTGCCTCCAGTTCTGATGTGCGTCCTGGAGACACGCCTAGACACAGCAGGTTGAGGATCACTGAGAGGGCACTGGGGGAGGAGGGGGAGTGAGGGGGATGGGTGGGAAAGGTGGGACAGCAACATCAGGGGCAGTTAGGGACGCATTAAAAAACATTGCACCTGAGAAATACGATGCCTCTGGCAGGCCGTCTATCAATCCCTGCCCCAGCCCCCCCCCCCCCCCCCCCCCCCGGGAAGGTGGTCCTGGTTCACCCCTCCCCCCATCCCCGGCACACCACGCGGAGGTCATGGGTGTCAGCGGGCCCTCAGCAGACAGACAGGAGTCAGATTTTGGCAGATTGAGGAGTCCCAGCGCCCAGCTCTCTGCGGGTTACCTTCACCCTCCTGCCCTAGGCAGTGACCCGCTGACAGTGCCAACACACTCCCAGCACCCTGGAGTGACGTGACACAGACCCTGGGAGGGTGGGTGGTGGGCATGGGTGGAGGGGGGAAATTGATGGGGGGGGGGAAGGGGAGGGGAAAGGGGGAGGGGAGTGGAGGGGGTGAGACGTCGGATTAAGTCACATCCTATGTGAAGTGGGTGAGGGTGAGGACCTCGCTGGCCCTCCAGGTTTGCCGCACCGTCGTCTATCCTCCATCCTCCAGCTGGTCCTCCGGGACCTCGCCGGGCTCGCCCTCCAGCCCCTCCTGGTCCCGCGCCTCCTCATCCTCACCTTCTGAGGTGGCCGCATTTCCCTCCGCCACCACCTCTACCACGTCGCCATGCTGCTGTGCCAGGTTGTGGAGGGCACAGCAGACCACCACAAAACGGGCGACCCTCCGGGCGTTGTACTGCAGGGCACCCCCAGAGCGGTCGAGGCATAGGACCCGCATTTTGAGGAGTCCGATGCAGCGCTTAATGAGAGCCTGGGTGGGTGGCCACATGGGCCTCATTGTGGCGGGTCTCCGCATCGGTCTCTGGTCTCTGCACTGAGCACCTCCCAATTGGATCCCCGTGGTTGGGTGGGCCATGTGGGAGTTATTGCCCAGCATCCCAATCGGAACGCGAGGCCTGGACTCTGTGCCCGAACACTGCAGGAAGCAACACCATGGACGCAGCGGCCGACCCAAACACCCAGGGGCTGGGCCCAGCACCGAGGACATCTCCCTGACCAGAGGGTGGCTGTGTGCATCAAGGAGGGGGATACGCCCGGTCCAGGTATCATTACATGGGGGTGTCTGGGGTAGAGGGTGTGGGGTCCGGTGACCAGGAGCCCTTGCTGCGGTCAGGGGTACGTGGGCAAGTCGTGTTGGATAGCCAGGGATGTCGGGGGGGGGGGGTAACAATGGGAGACTGGTGGTCCTGGGGAGGGAGACACCACTGGTTGTCAGTCTCTCACTGTCTCTAGTTCCTCACAGATATTACACGGGATAGATGATATCTTGGACCCCACGGACTCCCCTCGTGGTGCCGCCTACAGGCCAGGCTACCACACGCCAGAGGAGGCGACAGCAGCAGTGTCGCCAGAGACTCCAGGTGGTGGCCCATGTGCAGGGCCCCGGCCATACCCTGGGGACCCGGCTGCCCATCAGGCCAGGGAGGAACCCAGAGGGGAAAGGTGTACAGAGGACGGACAGCGCTGGAGGCTCCGCATCAACAAGGGGACAGTGCGGCACAGAGAACACAGAACATACAATGCAGAAGGAGGCTATTCGGCCCATCAAGTCTGCACCGACCCACTTAAGCCCTCACTTCCACCCTATCCCCGTAACCCAACCCAACCTTTTTGGACACTAAGGGGCAATTTAGCATGGCCAATCCACCTAACCCTTTTGGACTGTGGGAGGAAACCAGAGCACCCGCAGGAAACCCACGCAGACACGGGGAGAATGTGTAGACTCCGCACAGACAGTGACACAAGCCGGGAATCGAAGCTGGGACCCTGGAGTTGTGAGGCAACAGTGCTAACCACTGTGCTACCATGCTACGATGAGCTGCCTTCTTGAACCGCTGCAGTCCCTGTGGTGTATATGCACCCACTGTGCTGTTAGGGAAGGGAGATCCAGGATTTTGACCCAGCAACAGTGAGGAACGGCGCTATATGCCCAAGTCAGGGTGGTGTGTGGCTCGATCAAATGATATTGGTGCCGGTTTTGCCCACTTGGCTAGACAGCTGGCTTGTAATGTAGAACCAGGCCAGCAGTGCGGGTTCAATTCCTGTCCAGCCTCCCCGAACAGGCGCCGGAATGTGACGACTAGGGGCTTTTCACAGTAACTTCATTGAAGCCTACTTGTGACAATAAGCGATTATTATTATTTCCATTATCCTTTGTGCAAAGAAATGCTGCCCGACATCATCCCTGAATGTCGTTGTTCTACTTCACGTTTATTCCTCTTTGTTCTGTACTCTCCCACCAGAGGAAATCATTCCTCTCTAGTTTGCCTTCCTTCCCTTGATCATTTTCACTCTTTAATCTCTTATACAATGATGTGTCTTCAAGTATCAACGCTTTAAACCCTGGTATTATCCTGGGGAACCTGCATTGTCTCCTTAACAAGGCCTGAAACGATCTCTTCCTGAAGTAGGACGACGAACATGGGAAGTTACCATGGCAACCGCACCCCTGGAAACAAGCTCATGGCCGTCAACGAGACTTGGGCACAAAGTGACAGCCCCATTAGTACAGGAGAGGTTTGCTGAGGCCTCTGTCTTTGGGCCTGTTCCCAGGGTAGGGGGGAGAGAGTGAGAGGGAGAGGGGGGGAGATCTGTCAGCTAATCTCCAGTTTCCAAATTCACACAACTCAGCGGCCCTGCTGCGCAGCCAGCTTTTCCCAGATTCCCAACTGGTGACATCACTGGGATTTAAAGCTTGTTTTATTTGTGTTTACAATGCACCCACTTCTCCAGTCCTTCCGGGGCCTCCTGTACTCAGTGTTTCGGGCCTGGGCCTCCAGAAGGCCTGGAACACAAAGGTTGGGTTCCAGGCAATAAGTGATGCTCCGTATGTGCAAAATCTTGAGCGGACCCAGCTGGAGGGCTTTGCTCGGTGTCTGGGCACCGTCGCCTCTCACTGTTTATCCAGAAAAATGGCTAATCTCAGCCGAGGGTTTGGCTGTGGTCACACTGCCCTCTGCTGGGGGTGGTGGGAAGATTAAATCACACAGAACTGAAAAATGAAAATGGCTTATTGTCACGCGTGGGCTTCAAATGAAGCGACTGCGAAAAGCCCCTAGTCACCACATTCCAGCGCCTGTTCGGGGAGGCTGGTACGGGAATTGAACCGTGCTGCTGGCCTGCTTTGGTCTGCTTTCAAAGCCAGCAATTTAGCCCAGTGTGCTAAACCAGCCCCTAACCAGCCCCTAACTAAACCACCCCAGCCACTTGAGCCATGTAATCCCACATCCGTAAGCATAAACAAAGGTTTGGTCTAAAGTTACAGACTTTATATATAATAATATAACCTTTATTAGTGTCACAAGTAGGCTTACATTAACACTGCAATGAAGTTACTGTGAAAATCCCCTAGTCGCCAGATTCTGGCACCTGTTCGTGTACACAGAGGGAGAATTTAGAATTCTCAGCTGGTACGGGAATTGAACCCGTGCTTATAGATTCTAGATTTACAGTGCAGAAGGAGGCCATTTGGCCCATCGAGCCTGCACCGGCCCTTGGAAAGAGCACCCTACTTCAACCCATGCCTCCACCCTATCCCCATAACCCAGTAATCCCACCTCGGCATTTGGACACAAAGGGCAATTTATCATGGCCAATCCACCTAACCTGCACATCTTTGGACTGTGGGGGGAAACCAGAGCACCCGGAGGAAACCCACGCAGACACGGGGAGGACGTGCAGACTCCGCACAGACAATGCTGCTGTCCTTGTCCTTGCATCAACAAACCAGCTGTCTAGCCCATTGTGCTAACCCAGCCCCCAGTGGAGGTGTGGGACTGGTTTAGGGTCAATACTTTCAACAGCATCTTAGAATTCAGCATAAATTTACCAAAGATTCTTCATCATAAATACTGTGGCTCTAAGGGCAGGTCAGAGGCTGGGACTTCTGCAGAACGGAACTCACCAAAGATCGTCCTCCATCAAGGTACAAGTCAGGTATACTGTGCCTGGATGAGTGCAGCTCCAGCAGCACTCAGGATGCTGAACACCATCCAGGACAAAGTCATCGCTGAACTGGTTCCCCCATCCTCCACCGCCAACGCTTAGTAGCAGCCGTGCCTACCATCGACAAGATGCACTGCAGCAACTCACCAAGGCTCCTCTAACAGCACATTCCAAACTCGTGACCTCTGCCACCGAGTCCTTGAGCAACAATGGCTGCAGATAAACGTGAACACTTCCACCTGCAGGTTTCCCGCCAAACCACACACCAGGCCGGATTCTCCGATGCCCCAGCCGTGTGTTTCTCGGTGCCGCGCCGTTCGCCCACGGTGGGATTCTCTACTCCTCCTGCTTGTCAATGGGATCTCCCATTGAAGCCACCCCACGCCTCCGGAATAAGGAGATCTACATCACCGCACTGGCAATTTTGTGCGCAAACATTGGCTGGGAAGGCAGCGACACCAGCGGTGAACTTGAACTCTTGTTTCCTCTGTTTAAAAATCAACAGATGAATTGAGCAGGATAGATCTGCTTCGTCGTCGGTCTGACTATGAGTCTCAGGAAGGAGGGGGTGAGAGCGGTAAGGTATAGAGAGGGGTGCGGAGAGGGAAAGAGGGGAGAAACTCAACACATAGAGGAAGGCAAAGATCGTTCCCGGATCGCACATGACAATGGAAACAATGACACCGCAAACAGCCACCTTAGAATGCCCCCAAACAAAGGGAAACTCCGGAGTGCAGCGGCAAATCCACAAGGTAAGTGTGCTTGACCCCATCAGAGTAGTCACCTGGAACATCAGGGGAATTAATGGCACGGCGAAAAGTCTGAGAGACGGCATCGTCTTCCTCCAGAAGACTCACCTGAGGAAGAAGGACCGACTGCAGGTAAGAAAGAGCTGGGAGCGACAGACTTACCGATCGTGCTACGGGAGGAGGGCAATGGGGGTGGCCATACTGCTCAGAAAGAGGACAGCATTTACAGCGACAAGGATGGTCACGGACCAAGGGGGAACATCATGCCGTATGCCTTCTTAATCACCTTGGCCACCTGTGTTGCAACTTTTAGGGAACTGTGGACCTGCACGCCCAGATCCCTCTGTAGGTTAATGTTCCTCAGGGTTCTTCCATTTACATTATAATTCATACCTGGATTTGACCCTCCAAAATGTATCACATCGCAATTGTCTGGATTAATGAAATGAAATGAAAATCGCTTATTGTCACAAGTAGGCTTCAAATGAAGTTACTGTGAAAAGCCCCTAGTCGCCACATTCCAGTGCCTGTTCGGGGAGGCTGGTATGGGAATTGAACCGTGCTGCTAGCCTGCCTTGGTCTGCTTTAAAAGCCAGCTCTTTAGCCCTGTGCTAAATCAATTCTGTGCCCAATTCTCCAATCTACCTATATCCTGTTGCAACCTCTGACAATCCTCGGCACTATCAGCAACTCCGCCAATCTTCGTGTCATCCCCAAACTTACTAATCGGATGACCCACATTTTCCTCCAGATCATTTATATATACTACAAACAACAGAGGTCCCAGCACTGATCCCTGCAAAACACCACTAGCTGCAGATCTCCATTCAGAAAAACACCCTTCCACCGTCACTCTCTGGCTTCTTAACCAAGCCAGTTATGTATTCATCTTGCCAGCCCACCCTGAATCCCATGTGAATTTAGTTTTTGTACCGGTCTGCCACGTGGAACCTTGTCAAACGCCTCACTAAAGTCCATAGGAACTGCATCCACAGTCCATCCCTCATCAAATTTCTTTGTCACCTCTTCAAAAAGGTGACAGGACGAGGGGACTCTTGATGGTTAGGGACATGTACACGGATGATAGAGTAGCTGGGTGAACTCATGGAGTGGGAAGAGGCGCTCGGCATAGAAATAGGGGGAGGAATCTGGATCAAAGCACTGCACAGGGCGAATTCACCTCCCCATGCTCAGGGCTGTGCCTAATGTAGCTAAAGATGGTGGACAGAGGCTACATAACCAGAACTCAAATGAGTGGCTTCTGTCAGAGGTGGAGGACAAATGCAAATGGAGCCAAGGAGACCAGGCCAACCACACCCACATGTTCTGGGCATGTCCTAGACTTGTCGGGAACTGGGCAAGCTTCTTTGAGGCCATCTCCAGGGTTGTGGGAGTTGTTACGTTCTAGTGCATTGCAATGATTGAGTCCGTACACCAAAGAACATCCAGTTTGTGACTAGTTAAGATTTATTAAATTACAATAACGTGGGTAGAAAATAATACTAATACTACTAACGATGTGTAAACTGATAACAACTAGAGTATGAGAGCTAATACAAAACACAACTATCTACAACTCCTCACCCAGATTCCCCGAGGTTGCAGTACCACGTGGTGTAGTTCTACTGCCACATGCTAGTTGTCTAATATATTAACATACAGAATTGCTTATGCATATAATTACATCCCTTTCCTTTAGATTTTAACAAAACTATAATATACATCAGTTCAACCAAATATATGCAAAGCATAACAATTCAGATTATTTACAATTACAGTGTCCACTACAGATTCAGTCTGCCATGCTTCTTTCAAAGTCTCGTTGACCTTCTAAGCTTTTGTTGATCCGCCAAATCTGCTTGACATTCTGGTGGCTCTGAGGATGCCTCGGTTGGAACTGCATCTTCAGGTTGCACATTTGCTTCTTGTTCTGGTTGCGTTGGTTTGGATAGACAGACGTTTTCACACACATCATCTGCTGGCAGTGAAGTAACAGGTTGCTGAATTTTTAACAAAGCTCTTCTGTTCCTCCTGAGTACCCTTCCTTGCTCTGTGATGACTGTGTAGGATCTCGAATCTATCTTCTGGATCACTTTTGCACACTTTCATCAGTAGTTGTGATGGTGACGAACCATTGTTCAATGGTGATGCTCGATTACTGAGCAATGCCAAATATGGATCATCCTGGCTGTCCAGCGATTTTCAAAGTAATTGTTTCACTATTTGCACACGTTTCTCTGCCTTTCCATTTGACTGTGGATATAAAGGACTGGATGTGACATGCTTGAAGTCATATTTCTGCGCAAATCCCCTCCATTCCTGACAACTAAAATATGGGCCATTGTCACTCATAACAACCTGTGGAATGCCATGATGAGCAAAGATAGCTTTAGTATGCGTGATGACACACCTGGATGACAAGCTGGATAGCTGTGCCACTTCAGGAAAATTGGAAAAATAATCTACGACCAGTAAATACTCTTTCCCTTCGAGATAAAACAAGTCTATACCTACTTTCTTCCAAGGAGGTGTCACCATGTCACCCATCTGCATTGGTTCTTTCCTTTGTCTATATTTGAATTATTGACATGTCATGTATTCCTCTACCATCCTTTGAATATCCTGGTTGATCCCTGGCCAATATATTGTGTATCATGCTCTCCTTTTACAGTTTTCAATTCCGAGGTGGCCCTCATGAGTTTTTATGTAAAATTTTGGCTCGCGGAGACAGTGGTATTATTGGCCGGGATTCTCCCCTATCCGGCGGAGTGGGGGGTCCCAGCGTGTTGGAGTGGCGTGAACTACTCCGGCATCGGGCCACCCCAAAGGTGCGGAAGTCTCCCCACCTTTAGGGGCCAAGCCGGAGTGGTTCCCACTCCGCCGGCTGGCGTGAACGGCCTTTGGCGCCATGCCAGCCAGGGCCGAAAGGACTTCGCCGGCCGGCGTAAATCCACGCATACGCCGGAGCATCAGCGGTTTACTGAAGTACGTTGCACGTTTCGCTCGTTATTTCTTCATGTTTTGGTCTTGGATAGTGTTTTCGTTTGATACTGGCATTGAGATCTTTAGGATCCTTGCATATTCTTAAATCGTTCTTGCGTTTCTTAACACACACACCATTGAATTTACCCAATCTGTTGGATCTCCAATTTTCTTGTCCCCCAGATTTATCATTCTATCAAGTTCAGCTTTCAGCCGATCCCTTAATGGTGCTGGTACTTTCTTAGGTGCCTGTATTACAGGTTGCGCATTATCCTTTAGTTGAATTCGGTAAGTAAATTGCACGAGGAGTGATTGACTGGGGAAGGGCTGTGGATGTTGTCTTCATGGACTTTAGTAAAGAACTTGACAAGGTCCCTCATGGCAGGTTGGTGTAAAAGATTAGATCACAATTAGGCCCCTCAATGTGAGAATTCCGCACCTTTGGGGTGGCCCGATGGCGGAGTGGTTCACGCCACTCCGACACGCCGGGACCCCCTGCCCCGCCGGGTAGGGGAGAATCCCGGCCTTTCTTATAGAATTTACAGTGCAGGAGGAGGACATTCAGCCAATCGAGTCTGCACCGGCCCTCGGAAAGAGCGTCACATTTCAGCCCACGCCTCCACCCCATAACCCAGTAACCCCACCTAATCTGTGGGCACTAAGGGGCAATTTATCATGGCCAATCCACCTAACCTGCACATCTTTGGACTGTGGGAGGAAACTGGAGCACCCGGAGGAAACCCACGCAGAAACGGGGAGAAAGTGCAAACTCCACACCCGAGGCCAGACTTGAAACCCGGGTCCCTGGAGCTGTGATGCAGCAGTGCTAACCACTGTGCCACCACTTTTGCAAGTGACTCTGACCTTGCAGCGCACTCGGCTGTACAAACAGCACACCTTGTCTGGAGATAACTGCATAGTGACTGAGGCTCTGACACCACAACAATTTTCTTCAACACCAATTCAATCTCACAACAGCCTGGAACAGTTTTTAAAAACACAGCAAATTTATTAAATAAGCAATTAACAAGTGAACAGTTTTGTAATAGTTTTATATTTACAGCAGCTCTGTGCAGATACAATATGAAGGTTTGCAACTCTAAGGTCTCATCAAATCTTCAGTCACGTGTCTTGTCAGTGCACACATTCTTTGTCTAACTATGAGGAATATTTGTCTTCTTTTCAATTTCTCGCCTGCCAACTCCCCATCGACACCAACCCCCCTCCCGACACCATCCCCTCCCTCCCGACACCACCCCACCCCCTCCTGACACCACCCCCCCTCCCGACACCACCCCCCCTCCCGACACCCCCCCTCCCGACACCACCCCCCCCGACACCCCCCCTCCCGACACCACCCCCCCCCCCCTCCCGACACCACCCCCCCCTCCCGACACCACCCCACCCCCCTCCCGACACCACCCCCCCTTTCCCGACACCACCCCCCCTCGCCAAACACCACCCCACACCCCTTCCGACACCCCCCCTCCCGACACCACCCCCCCCTTTCTGACACCATCCCCTCGCTCCCGACACCACCCCACCCCCTCCAGACACCATCTCCCCCCCTCGCCGGACACCACCCCACCCCACCCCCCTCCCGACACCATCCCCTCCCTCCCGACACCACCCCACCCCCTCCCGACACCATCTCCCCCCTCGCCGGACACCACCCACCCCCCCCTTTCCGACACCATCCCCTCCCTCCCGACACCACCCCACTCCCTCCCGACACCATCTCCCCCCTCCCAACACTATTCCCCATCGCCTGATGCCATCCCCCCCACCTCCCAACGGGGTCCATGTCCTCCCAGCAGATTCCCGTTCTCGAGTTTCCCAACTCATGATAAACCTCTTCTCGCAAAAGGTGTTGAGAATGTGAAACTTTCTACCACAGGGAGCGGTTGAGGCAAATATTACAGATCATTGAAGAGGATAGTTAAGTGTTATGAGGAAGAAGGGAATAGGAGTTTATCCTGAGCGGGTGAGATGAAGAGGGGTGGGGGGGTGGGAGGGTGGGGGAGGGAAGGCTATTGTGACGCACAACCCATCAGTATAGACCATTTGGACCAAGGAGCCTGTTTCTGTCGTGTCGTACAAAAGCAAATTACTGCAGATGCTGGAATCTGAAACAGAAAATACTGGACATTCGCAGCAGGTCTGGCAGCATCCGTGTAGTGAAAAAGGAGCTAATGTTTCGAGGCTGGATGACCCTTTGACAGAGCTATGGCAAAGAGTTACCCAGACTCGAAGCGTTCCCTCCCTTCTCTCTCTCACAGATGCTGTCAGGCCTGCTGTGATTGTCCAGTATTTTCTGTTGTCAGAGATCAGCTGGATGGTTTCAGTGGAAAGCTGCAATTCTCCCTCCCGTGCACCACCTCCCAAAAACTACTGAGTCAGCAAGTCAGTTGAAAATTTCAGACCCCAGGTAGACAGAACCCAGTCAGGGTATTATTATAACGGCAGCACACTGGGTAGATGGAGTTAAAGACACAAATCAGCCAAGATCGAGTAGAATAGTGAAAGAGGGACTGAACGGCCTCCGCCTGCCTTCTACGGAGGATAATCTGGAAATACAAATTATCCACCCATTGGGGAACCCATGCGTTGAAAGTAGGCTACACCAGTGCAAACCCGGGCAGCATGGTGGTGTAGTGGGTTAGCCCTGCTGCCTCACGGCGCTGAGGTCCCAGGTTCGATCCCGGCTCTGGGTCACTGTCCGTGTGGAATTTGCACATTCTCCCCGTGTCTGCGTGGGTTTCGCCTCCACAACCCAAAGATGTGCAGGCTAGGCGGATTGGACACGCTAAATTGCCCCTTAATTGGAAAAGAATAAATTGAATACACTAAATTTTTTTTAAAATAGCAGTGCAAACCTCAAGGCAAAATTGGACAAATGACAGATGCACTCCTGGAGACAGTAACTAACTCAGGTAAGGGTGAAGAAAAACAAAAACTCAACAATTCAGAGAAGGAAAAAGCCATTCAGCCCCTCAAGCTGGCTTAATTAGATCACTTAATAAGATCATGGCTGAAGTGATCGTGGCCTCAACACTACTTTCCTGTCTAGCCCCTGATAACCCTGCCCTTACTTGCTGATGAAAAATCTAGCTCAGCCTTGGCCACACAAGATCCACCTTGGGAAGTCAATAGGTTAGTTTGGAAGTCTCTCATTGGCTCAGGGGTTCTGTGCACAGACCCTCTAAATCAATAAAGATCTTTAATTCGGACCATCCGTACATCACAGGGCAAACGTCCCAAACACAACAGAGGGAAGTGATATCAGTAAACGTTATAGCATAGCCGAACATGGCCCATAATAACCAGTCACCTTCTCACTGTGACCAGTAAATGTGCAAACGAAACAGGGCGGCCACATTCTTGCAACTACCTCTGGCTAGCCCAAGGACGAGACGCCAAATACAGCCATAAACGAGTGAGGCCTACAGGGGTCTTCCGAAGATAACTGTCTCCCGGGTGGAAACTTCGGCCCCAGGCAGCTCCAGAAAACCCAGACTGACGTGGAGTTCCACCGCCTGCTTGTTGCTAGCCTTCAGCTCACAGAATACACCCTGGGAACCTGGGGGAGGGGGCGAGAAAAACAAGAAAGTGATAGGGTGGGGAAGGGTGGGAGAGAAAAAGAAAGGGGATGAGAGAAATGGAGAGTGAAACAGAAGGAGAGATCGAGAAAGAGACCAGAGGATGATGGAGGGAAAGAGAGAAGGGGGTGGGATGAGGCACAACAAGAGAGAGAAATTGAGAGGAAGAGAGAATGACAAAGATAAGTCATGCATCATTCTAACTTCGACATACATCATCACACCATCAGCAGCGTTGGTTCAAAGTCCTGGGACTCCCTCCCTAACAGCACTGTGGATGTATCTACACCACATGGGCTGCAGCGGTTCAGGAAGGCAGCCCATCACGACTTTCTGAAGGGCAATTAGGGATGGGCAATAAATACTGGCCTTGACAATGACCCATGAATCAAATTTTAAAAAGAATTTCCAATTCTCCTGAGACAGTGTTGTTGGTGTTGTATAACACTTCTCTGTGCATTATAATCCAGAATTTTACATTGCAGACGGAGCTTATTTGCCCCATCAAACCTGCGGCAGTTCTTCAAAAGACTGGGCCAATTGGCCCTATTACACCGTGTCTTATCATATAACCCTGTCATTGTTCCCCTTAGAGTTTGCTTTATTGGGCGAAAATCATATTGTGGTGTGAGAGTTTTGTGTTGGAACCATTCTTTATCCGACAACGATTTTGTAATGAGTTATTGCTTTTATAGAGAGTTGTCAGACATTGAAAAGTTTTAGTGCAATGCCCACAATTAATTACTTTTTGAAATGCATGTGGTTTGTATCGTGACAAACCCGTGATTTCATTTATTCTTCGGATTTGGGCATTAAACTTTGCACTGCAGGAGTGCTGCACTATCTGAGGTGCTATGTTTTGATCAGATCACATTCTCGGGCAATGAGGGTGTACAACTTGGGCCTCACAACTGGTACCCACAAATATGAATGAATTTGTGTAAAGATTACGGGCGGGATTCTCCCAACGGGAGTGTAAGTGCCGACGCCGGAGTAAAAACCGGAGTGTTTTACTCCGGCATCGGCTCCCGTTCCCAGACCCCTATTCTGGGATCTCTGTGGGGCTGGCAGGGGCGTGGCGCGATTTGCGGGGGCGGGACCTCGGTGCGGCGTCGGAGACCCGGCGGCGCATAAAAGACGCGGAGCCTTGGGTCCGGCGCATGCGCAATTGGGCAGGCGGCAACTAACGCACGCGCAGTGGCCGTCCTCCCCCAGGCCGCCCCGCACAACAATAGCACAGGGCTATAACATTGCCAGCAGAGGAAAGGAGGCCCGCCCACCGATCGGTGGGCCCCAATCGTGGGCCAGAGCCCTTCAGAGGCCTCCCCCCCCCGGTGAAGGAGCCCCCCACAAGCCGCACCCCGAGCGTTCCCGCAGAGTTCCCGCCGGCAGCGACCAGGTGTGAATGGCGCCGACGGGACTGTCGTGTCGGAGCGGCCGAGCATCCAGGCCAGAGAATCGGCGGCCCCGCCGTTTCCAGAGGCCCACGGCCGGCGCCGTGCCAAACGCGCCGGCGCAAATGGCACCGATTCTCCTCACCTCGGAGAATCGCGCACCGGTGTCGGGGCGCCGTGGCGCGGTTGCTCTTATTCTCCGGCCCGGCTTGGAGAATCGCCCCCAAGCTGTCAGTTGAGAGATTAAACAGAACAGCAGCAGTCAGCATCAAACAGGAGACAAGGACACGGTCACCCAGAGAGAGAGCTTTGTGGATTAGAACTCAAGGAAGGAGATTGAAGAGACAATTGGAAGTGTGTCCAGTGTCCTGACGATGGAGGTAAACCCCAAATTACTTACAGACTCAAACAAGACATATGTTTTAAAAAATCGACATGAAAGACAAAGATGGCTGAGCGTGTAAATTCTGAGAACGTAATACTGTATTCAGTGAATGTCTGAGAGGTTCAGTGTGGGTGACACGAAGGGAGAGACAACGGAATGTCACACCTTCTCTCAAAGGAAGAACCCATGCAAATATGAACTGCATCTTCTGTGGAGATAATGGAAGCTGATTGTCATCTCAGCAGGAATTATATCCTGAAGGTTATGCCCCATTCCTGTTTTGTGGGTTTTCCTCTCCCAGGAATACTCAAAAGTCTGGGATGAAAAACCAGCTGCACACATGGTCAGTGTGGACTAGTGCTGAGCGTGACAGAGTGTGTGACGTACCCAAAAAGGCAGCAGAGATTCCCCCCCCCCCCCCCTCCACCTACACATTGGCTATTCTTACAAGGCTGGTTTAGCTCAGTGGGCTAGATAGCTGGTCTGTGATGCAGAACAAGGCCAGCAGCGCGGGTTCAATTCCCATACCAGCTTACCCAAACAGGTGCCGGAATGTGGCGACCAGGGGCTTTTCACAGTAACTTCATACTTGTGACAATAAAAGATTTTTTAAGAAACAGGTAAAATAAAGGTCTCACTCTTGCTCTCTCTCTGATTGCTGATGTAACCATGTCAGCAAAGCCACAACTGAAAAGGAAGCAGGACAATTTAGAGTAAATAGGTACTTGTTCGCCGGCGTGGACATGATGGGCCGAAGAGCCTCTTTCTGTGCTGTAAAAACTCCGTGACTCTATGAACGTCTCAGCTAAAGTGCAGGACCCTGGAATCTTCAAACCACCTATTCGACTGCTGAAGTCAAGGCTACTGGAACCATAGGCGGGATTCTCCGCGAACCGGCGGGGCGGGCACCTCCGGCGTGAAGGAGTGGCGTGAACCACTCCGGCGTCGGGCCGGCCGTAATGGATTCCGCACCTTCAAGAGCTAGGCTGGCACCGGAGTGGTTTGCGCCTCGCCGGCCGGCGCGGAAGAGGCTTGGCGCCAAAGAGCTTCCGCCAGCCGGCGTGAGTTGGCGCATGCGCGGGAGCGCCAGTGTGTGCTGGCGTCATCCCAGCGCATGCGCAGGGGGGGGGAATCAGTGGGCCCCGATTGCGGGCCAGGCCACCGTGGGGGCACCTCCCGGGGCCAGATCCCCCCATTCCCCCCCCCCCCCCCCCCCTCCCGAGGACCCCGGAGGCCGCCCGCGCAGCCAGGTCCCGCCGGTAAGTACCTACTCTAATTTGCGGCGGCGGGACCAGCCAAAACGGGCGGCCACTCGGCCCACCGCAGGCCGGAGAATCGCCGGGAGGGGGGGCCGCTGCCAGCGGCCGCCGACCAGCGCTGCGCAATTCCCACCCGCCAAATCCCCGGCGCCGGAGAATTCGGCAGCTGGCGGGGGCGGGATTCACTCCCCCCCCCGGCGATTCTCCAACCCGGCAGGGGGTCGGAGAATCCCACCCCATAAATCTCAAACAACTGCTCTCAAACACCATCTACTCCTCATTTGACTGATTCAAATTTGGTTTCTTATTTTTGGACTCACTTCTCATTTCTAATCTGTGTGAATGTAATTGCAAGTGTTTTATTATTTTCCTCACATTTCGGAGTTAATAAACTCGCTCATCTTTAACTGAAGAAAACCTAGTTAAATTCTTCCCTTGTAAAACATGAATATAAAAAGGTATCTGCTAGGGATGGGATGCTTTTTAAACAAATCTTATTGTGACCAACCGAGGGATTAAATGAAGAAAGGGCGCCAGTTCATCCCTCCTCACCTGAGAATATAAGAGATTGGGGGTACCCATCCAGAATTTAGCAAATTGATGCTTGCGCCAAGATAGTTTCACAAAGAGGATGGAGGATAACAAACCTGTGGACCGTACACAGGGATCAGTGATAACGCTGGTGAAAGAGGAATTGCTGTAATTCAGGGAGCAGGGCGGGAATGATTCAGGGAGCTATGTAGGAGGGACATAGGTTGAAGGGCCAGAGGGACATGGGGTGACGGGTCAGAGGGATATAGGATGCAAAGGTCAGAGGGACACACGAGGGACACGGAGTGAAAGGCCAGAGGGATACTGGGGGGAGGATGGGTTTCGGAAGTAAGAATTGCAAGGATACGAAGGGATAGGTTGGTTTGACAAAGCAGGTAGAGAAGACTGGTTAGCCCTTATGGATGTTTCCTCGGGGCAGCACGGTGGTGGAGTGGATGGCACTGCTGCTTAACGGCGCTGAGGACCAGGGTTCGAATCCCGGCTCTGGGTCATTGTCCGTGTGGACGTTGCACATTCTCCCCGTACCTGCGTGGGTTTCACCCCCCACAACCCAAAGATGTGCTGGGTAAGTGGATTGGCCACACTAAATTGCCCCTTAATTGGAAAAGATAATTGGGTACTATAAATCTTTTAAAATATGGATGTTTCCTCAATGTTCTTGTATTAGCTGAATAACATTCAGAACACCCACCGTTAGCTTTTAATGCAGACATGAGGCAGATGACCAAATTCCTGGCTTCACTGGAATCCAGTAACTGTGGATGGACATTCAATTGGAGAAGCGAGGGGAAGCGGTAGAGTAAGGAATCTGGAAAACTGGATTTCTGGCGGAAAAACATCATCAGCTCCTGAAAATAAAATAAGGAAAATGTGTGACAATTGGAAGCAGTTGTCTGTCCTGTGTCATCAGCCATGATCTAATTGAATGGCGGAGCAGGCTCGAGGGGCCAGATGGCCTACTCCTGCTCCTAGTTCTTATCTGTTCGCAGTCGAGATATTTTTGTGACTATTGTATATTTCCCAGTATAACTGTTTAAATTCAGCAGAATCCAGTCCCAAGCTCTATTCATCTACAATGCTCTTGCTTGGGTCCTCATCGAATGCCGTTCAACCACCTCACGCCCTGTACTCACTGACCAACACTGGGCCCTGGTCTGGTCCGACAACATCTCCATGTTCAAATCCTCATCCTTGAATTCCCCCCATGGGCCTTGTTCCCTCCTCGGTCAAATGGAGCACCATTACTCATTGCAGCTTCAATGCTGTGCTGTGGCTCAGAGGGTAGTCCTCTCCCACCTCTAGGTCACAAAACCCGACATTCGGTTTCACACAGTCACCCGAGGCCCGAATTGAACCCGGGTCCCGGTTCAATTCCAGGGAGGGGGGGGGATCATTGTGGCATAATGGTAGCATCAGTTGTACTAGCAATCCAGAGATTTAGACTGATGCACTGGGTTCAAATCCTACCGTGGAATTGGAATTAATAAATCTTGAATATGAAGCTATTCTCAGTGATGATGACCGTCGTTGCTCGTTATGAAAATCCATCTGGTTCAAGAATGTCCTTGAGGGGAGATAATCCACTGTCGTCCTCACCTGGTCTGGCCTAGGTGTGACTCCAGACCCACAGCAATGTGCTTGACTCTCAACTGCCCTCTGAAATGGCCAATCAAGCCTCTTTGTTCAAGGGCAATTAGGAATGGGCGCCAAATGCTGGCTTTGCCAGCGACACCCATATCACATCAAAGAATGTAAAAACTGTTTCTTTACTGTTACATTCCATACACCTTTTGTAATAAAAATGAATACAACAGTTACTTTCCCAATTGCGTACTGAATGTTAACTTTCTGCGTTTTGTGTGCAAGGTCTCTCTGAATACGACCACTTCCCAGTCTCTTAGCTTTTAAAAAAAATTTGTCTTCCTACCTTTCCTTCCAAAGTGGCTACTTTAACACTTCCACCGTATTATGTTCCGCCTCCATAACTTTGCCCACTTACTGTCTGTATGGATTGGATTGGATTTGTTTATTGTTGCCGCCTCTTTGTGTCATCCACAGAGCTTACTTTTCAATAACTTTATACAGAATCATAGAATCAAGGCCCATCTGCACCGGCCCTTGGAAAGAGCAGCCAACTTAAGCCCACGCCTCCACTCTATACCCGTAACCCAGTAAACCCCACCTAAACCCAACTTTATATCATCAGCAAGCTTCAATATATTACACGCGACAGGATTGTAAATAGTTGATGCTCAAATAATGTGCCTCATGGTATTCCACAAGTTAGCGCCTGCCAACGCGTAAATGTTACATTTATTCCTGCTCTCTGTTTTCTGTCTATTAATCAACCTTCAATCCATGCTGATATATTGCCCCCAATCCAATGAGCCCTAATTGTGTGTTGTAGCAAACATAGTTTGTGAAAGGAGGGATATGCCCCTCCCGGTGACTTTCCTCTCAGCTAGTCCTTTGGGAGTTCCCAAGGCCTTACCTGTGTCGGAGTGAGGTTATCGCGGGCTGTCGGTTTGGAGTACTTCTCCTGCATTGCAGGATACCAAGCAGCCTCACATCCCTTCAGGAAGGACCTGACCTCCAGGGCTCCGCATGCACAGCCACACGCCCCCTCCTCATCCTCCAGTACGAAGCAATAGTCGGGGCATAGGGTTAGGAAATGGCCCAGGAACCTGGAGGCGAGCGACAAAACTTCATGAGCAATCTGACCGGCTATCCTGACCCAACAAATTCCCAAAAGGTAAAAACCAGTAACTTGGACATGAAGAGTGCCAGTGAAACTTGGCCGAACTGCCCTTGTATACCTTGAAATGGAACTCCAGTATTATCGGTGCCAGTGTTACTTATGTTTTTTTTTACTGGGATGTGATTATTCTGCACTGGTTTTCCCTTCTTGGAATGCAAAATACTGCGGATTCTGGAAATCCCGCATAAAAACAAAAAATAAAACATGCTGGAAATGTTCAGCAGGTCAGGCAACATGTATGGGGAGAGAAACAGAGTTACCGGCCAGGGCTTTCCTAACCCACTCCCTGCAGTATGGGAATTCCCGCTCAAAGTCCACCGACCTTTGGCTGGTCCGTCAAATTTTCCGTCCCGCCCGAGACAAATCCCGCTCTGGGAAATGCCGGAGCAGGTTTCAGATTGAGATGGCCTTTCGCCAGAAGTGAAGAAGGCGAGAAAGGGAAGGGTATGTAATCAATAGAAAGGGGGCAGGAAGGACAAAAGCGAAGCTCTGTGATCGTGTGGAGGGCAGGAGACATTGAATGATGAAAGATTTGATGATGTAACAGCCAAAGCCTGTGTGGTAATGGGTACGGTAAAGACACAAAAGTTGTGTTGCATGGAAACCATCTGAATGCATCATGAGAGGATAAAGGAAGAAAGACAAGACTAACCCAGTAAAACAAAAATAAGTGAAGGGGAAAAAAAACAGATTGAACAAGATGGGGGCAGAAGCAATAATTTAAAATTGTTGAACTCGATGTTGCGTCCAGAAAATGTAGTTCTGAGTCGAAGGTTCCTCAAGCTTGCGTTGAGCTTCACTGTTATAAAGAAATTAATCCTTTCAAGATTGTCAACTTGGCCTCCCTGTATCCTAGACTACTTCAGGAGCTCAGAGCTGAGGGAGCGTCACTAATGTGGAGATACTAGAAAAACTGAGAGGGTCCACTCGATACAATCCACTCTCTCCAGTCCCAATTATTTACCGAGTGGAATCTGCCCGGACCTGCGGAGCCGGGTTTGGTGGACGTGGGGCCTGGAGCAGGTTTAGAGAATCTAGCCTGATCATGCCAGAGGCAGGACCCAATTGACACCGGCTGCGAGCACAGCAATGGCAAGCAGCTAATTATCAATTTGGCCCCTGATTGGGGCAGGTTGATGATGCTACCACCACCCCACTGAGGCTGAAGGTAGGCTGTTACCTGGGGGTGGGGTGGTCAGGGGGGAGGAGGTGATACCTCTTAATAGCTAGCAAGTTGGCTGCGAGGCCTCTAAATCCTAACCCCCATCACCCCTCAGCACCCGACAGTCAAAGGACCCAGCTGAGGTCACACATCCTCTGTAGGGATTCCTTCCCCACACTGATGGCCTGCCACATAGGAAATCTTCAAAGGGTGCCTCCACCTTGAGCAGCCCTCCTGGGCACCCACCTACAATAGCAGTGCCCACCTTTCCTGACAGAGTTATCGGCCATCCACAGCCATGGGCACTTCAATTCACCCTCCTGCCAGTGGAACCCACCCACCATCCTTGATTGGACGCTGCTCCCAGACCGGGCTTGTGCCATTGGCTGGTTAGCAGGAAGGTCACAGAGGTGGGCGGGACTCGGACACCATCAGGGTCGGGACCTGGAAATGGTGCCTACTCCAGAGGATCTTTGAGAGTATTCCGCCCACTATCTCCACATTCAACGTTGTTGGAAATTTGCACTGTTAACCAAGATCCATTGATATTTATTGATATTTTATTTTGAGTTCTTGAGCGGCAACCATAATATTTGTTTAGACTCTTGTCATTCTGCACACAATTCCACAATTTCAGTCTCCATCTAGAATGATTACCTGTCTCCAATCAGATCAGTGTCAATATCTGCTGCATCTTTCTCCTGTGACTTGGTATTGTGGATATCTCTGCATACAGAGTACAAAGCTTTCTGTAAGAGAGAGCAGACATGCAGCACCCTCAATGATAAAGGTGCCTGTAGCATACAAAACATCGCAGGTACTCTTTCAGCAGCATTATTAGACTAGGTTTGTTCAATTGAGGGAATCAAGATGGCATCAGATGATTACTGGAATAGAAACAATGTTCAGGGTTAGGGGGAAAAGGCAGAGGAACGGCACCAAGTCATAATGCTCGATTTCATACCCCGCCACGTACTGAACTGACAACAACCAAAACCTTCACCCGAGGTAGGTTTAAAGGAGGGAGAGTTTGTCTCCTGTCACAGAGAGAGTACGAGGTAGAAAGCACAATGATTAGAGGAGGGTACTCCAGAGCTTTGGGCCGAGGCAAAGCCACCAGTGGAATACGTAAAAGACCAAATTGGAAGAAGTGTTCCATCAAACACTCCCAGGACAGGTACAGCACGGGATTAGATACAGAGTAAAACTCCCTCTACACTGTCCCCATCAAACACTCCCAGGACAGGTACAGCACGGGGTGAGATACAGAGTAAAGCTCCCTCTACACTGTCCCCATCAAACACTCCCAGGACAGGTACAGCACGGGGTTAGATACAGAGTAAAGATCCCTCTACACCGTCCCCATCAAACACTCCCAGGACAGGTACAGCACGGGGTTAGATACAGAGTAAAGCTCCCTCTACATTGTCCTCCTCAAACACTCCCAGGACAGGTAGAGCACGGGGTTAGGTACAGAGTAAAGCTCCCTCTACACTGTCCTCATCAAACACTCCCAGGGGTTAGATGCAGAGTAAAGCTCCCTCTACACTGTCCCCATCAAACACGCCCAGGACAGGTAGAGTACGGGGTTAGATACAGAGTAAAGCTCCCTCTACACTGTCACCATCAAACACGCCCAGGACAGGTAGAGCACGGGTTTAAATACAGAGTAAAGCTCCCTCTACACTGTCCCATCAAACACTCCCAGGACAGCTACAGCACGGGGTTAGATACAGAGTAAAGCTCCCTCTACACTGTCACATCAAACACTCCCAGGACAGGTAGAGCACGGGGTTAGATACAGAGTAAAGATCCCTCTATACTGTCACATCAAACACTCCCAGGACAGGTAGAGCACAGGGTTAGATAAAGAGTAAAGCTCTCTCTATATGGTCCTATCAAATACATCCAGCGGAGAGGGGCAAAGCTTTCATCTGACATGGGATGTCATTCAAATGTTATTTAGCAGAGATGAGGGGGTTGCCTTCACATCCATTCCCCACTCAGTCCCCCAAAACGCACTGTTATAAACAAAGAACAAAGAAAATTACAGCACAGGAACAGGCCCTTCGGCCCTCCCAGCCTGCGCCGATCCAGATCCTTTATCTAAACCTGTCTCAGGTCTACTTCCCTCTGTTCCCGCCCATTCATATACCTGTCTAGATGCTTCTTAAATGATGCTATCGTGCCCGCCTCTACCACCTCCGCTGGTAAAGCATTCCTGGCACCCACCACCCTCTGCGTAAAAAACTTTCCACGCACATCTCCCTTAAATTTTCCCCCTCTCACTTTGAAATCGTGACCCCTTGTAACTGACACCCCCACTCTTGGGAAAAGCTTGTTGCTATCCACCCTGTCCATACCTCTCATAATTTTGTAGACCTCAATCAGGTCTCCCCTCAACCTCCGCCTTTCCAACGAAAACAATCCTAATCTACTCAACCTTTCTTCGTAGCTAGCACCCTCCATACCAGGCAACATCCTGGTGAACCTCCTCTGCACCCTCTCCAAGGCATCCACATCCTTCTGGTAATGTGGCGACCAGAACTGCACGCAGTGTTCCAAATGTGGCCGAGCCAAAGTCCTATACAACTGTAACATGACCTGCCAACTCTTGTACTCAATACCCCGTCCGACGAAGGCAAGCATGCTGCATGCCTTCTTGACCACTCTATCAACCTGGGTTGCCACCTTCAGGGTACAATGGACCTGAACTCCCAGATCTCTCTGCACATCAATTTTCCCCAAGACCCTTCCATTGACCATATAGTCCGCTCTTGAATTTGATCTTCCAAAGGTGGGACATGGTGCCGCTATCGCTGGCGGGCAGAGTGCAATCCGTCAAAATGACGGTTCTCCCGAGGTTCTTGTTCCTCTTCCAGTGCTTGCCCATCTTTATTCCTAGGGCCTTTTTTAAAAGGGTGACCAGCAGCATCATGGGATTTGTTTGGGCGCATGGCACCCCGAGGGTGAAGAGGGTCTTCTTGGAGCGGAGTAGGGATGGGGGGGGGCTGGCGTTGCCCAACCTCTCGGGGTATTACTGGGCGGCCAACGTGTCGATGGTGCGTAAGTGGGTGATGGAGGGGGAGGGGGCAGCATGGAAACGGATGGAGAGAGCGTCCTGTGGGGATACAAGCCTGGGGGCCCTGGTAACGGCGCCGTGGCCGCTCCCTCCCACGAGGTATACCACGAGTCCGGTGGTGGCGGCTACCCTCAAGATTTGGGGGCAGTGGAGGCGACATAGGGGAGAAGTGGGGGGCTCGATGGAGGCTCCGTTAGGGGGGAACCATAGGTTCGTCCCGGGGAACATGGATGGGGGATTTCGGGGATGGTATAGAGCGGGCATTAGACAGCTGAAGGACCTGTTTATCGACGGAAGGTTTGCGAGCCTGGGGGAGTTGGAAGAGAAATTTGGGCTCCCGCCGGGAAACATGTTTAGATATCTGCAGGTAAAGGCATTTGCTAGACGGCAGGTGGAGGGATTCCCTGCGCTCCCCGCGAAGGGGGTGAGTGACAGGGTGCTCTCGGGGGTCTGGGTCGGGGAGGGGAAGATATCCGATATCTACAAGCTTATGCAGGAGAAGGAAGAGGCGTCAGTAGAGGAGCTGAAAACGAAGTGGGAGGGGGAACTGGGGGAACAGATCGAAGACGGGACATGGGCTGATGCCCTGGAGAGGGTAAATTCTTCCTCCTCGTGTGCGCGGCTTAGCCTCATCCAATTCAAGGTGCTGCATAGGGCCCACATGACTGGGACGAGGATGAGTAGGTTCTTTGGGGGTGAAGATAGGTGTGCCAGGTGCTCGGGGAGTCCAGCGAACCATGCCCATATGTTCTGGGCATGCCCGGCATTGGAGGAGTTCTGGAAGGGGGTGGCGAGGACGGTGTCAAGGGTGGTGGGATCCAGGGTCAAGCCAGGATGGGGACTCGCGATCTTTGGGGTTGGGGTAGAGCCGGGAGTGCAGGAGGCGAAAGAGGCCGGTGTGCTGGCCTTTGCGTCCCTAGTAGCCCGGCGAAGGATTTTGCTACAGTGGAAGGACGCGAGGCCCCCAAGCGTGGAGACCTGGATCAATGACATGGCGGGCTTCATTAAGCTTGAGAAGGTTAAATTCGCCCTGAGAGGATCGGTGCAAGGGTTCTTTAAACGGTGGCCACCTTTCCTCGACTTTCTGGCTCAACGATAGGGTACTGGGACAGTAGCAGCAGCAACTGGGGGGGGGGGGGGGGGGAAGTTGATTATGTTAGCTTATTTTATTTAAATTTGATTTATCTAATTTTAATTTATGGTTAAGTTCTCTTGTTTGGGGGGGGGTGGGGGAATGTGATACATGTGATGTTACGGTATGGGGGGAATTGTGGGTGTTATGGGGCTGTTAGTTGCATATTACTGCTTTTTGCTATACTTTTTGTTATATTTTCTGTAAAAAATTCCAATAAAAAAATTAAAAAAAAAAAAAAAAAAAGAATTTGATCTTCCAAAATGCATCACCTCGCATTTGCCTGGATTGAACTCCATCTGCCATTTCTCTGCCCAACTCTCCAATCTATCTATATTTTGTTGTATTCTCTGACAGTCCTCCTCGCTATCTGCAACTCCACCAATCTTAGTATCATCTGCAAACTTGCTAATCAGACCACCTATACCTTCCTCCAGGTCATTTATGTAGATCACAAACAACAGTGGTCCGAGCACGGATCCCTGTGGAACACCACTAGTCACCCTTCTCCATTTTGAGACACTCCCTTCCATCACTACTCTCTGTCTCCTGTTGCCCAGCCAGTTCTTTATCCATCTTGCTAGTACACCCTGAACCCCATACGACTTCACTTTTTCCATCAACCTGCCATGGGAAACCTTATAAAACGCCTTACTAAAGTCCATGTGTACGACATCTACAGCCCTTCCCTCAATTAACTTTGTCACTTCCTCAAAGAATTCTATTAGGTTTGTAAGACATGACCTTCCCTGCACAAAACCATGCTGCCTATCACTGATAAGTCTATTTTCTTCCAGATGTGAATAGATCCTATCCCTCAGTATCTTCTCCAACAGTTTGCCTACCACTGACGTCAAGCTCACAGGTCTATAATTCCCTGGATTATCCCTGCTACCCTTCTTAAACAAAGGGACAACATTAGCAATTCTCCAGTCCTCCGGGACCTCACCCGTGCTCAAGGATGCTGCAAAGATATCTGTTAAGGCCCCAGTTATTTCGACCCTCGCTTCCCTCAGTAACCTGGGATAGATCCCATCCGGTCCTGGGGACTTGTCCACCTTAATGTCTTTTAGAATACCCAAAGCTTCCCCCTTCCGTATGACAACTTGACCGAGAGTATTTAAACATCCATCCCTAGCCTCAACATCCGTCTTGTCCCTCTCCTTTGTGAATACCGATGCAAAGTACTCATTAAGAATCTCACCCATTTCCTCTGAGTCCACGCATAAATTCCCTCTTTTGTCTTTAAGTGGGTCAATCCTTTCTCTAGTTACCCTCTTGCTCCTTACATACGAATAAAATGCTTTGGGATTTTCCTTAACCCTGTTAGCCAAAGATATTTCATGACCCCTTTTAGCCCTCTTTATTGCGCGTTTGAGATTCGTCCTACTTTCCCGATATTCCTCCAAAGCTTCATCAGTTTTGAGTTGCCTCGATCCTATGTATGATTCCTTTTTCATCTTAGCTAGTCTCACAATTTCACCCGTCATCCATGGTTCCCTAATCTTGCTATTTCTATCTTTCATTTTCACAGGAACATGTCTGTCCTGAACTCTAATCAACCTTTCCTTAAAAGACTTCCACATTTCAAATGTGGATTTACCCTTAAACAGCTGCTCCCAATCCACATTCCCTAGCTCCTGCCGAATTTTGTTGTACTCTGCCTTTCCCCAATTTAGCACTCTTCCTTTCGGACCCCTCCAGTCCTTGTCCATGAGTATTCTAAAACTTACGGAATTCTGATCGCTATTCCCAAAGTAATCACCGACTGAAACATCAACCACCTGGCCGGGATCATTCTCCAATACCAGGTCCAGTATGGCCCCTTCCCGAGTTGGACTATTTACATACTGCTCTAAAAAAACTCTCCTGGATGCTCCTTACAAACTGCTCCATCTACGCCTCCAACACTACACGAATCCCATTCAATGTTGGGGAAGTTAAAATCTCCCATCACAACCACCCTATTGCTCCTACATTTTTCTATAATCTGTCTGCATATTTGTACCTCTACTTCATGCTCGCTTTTGGGAGGCCTGTAGTAAAGTCCCAACAATCTTACTGCACCCTTCCTATTTCTCAGCTCCACCCATATTGCCTCAGTGCTCGAATCCTCCATCGTGCCCTCCATAATCACAGCTGTGATATCATCTCTGACGAGTAATGCAACTCCTCCACCCCTTTAACCTCCCTCTCTATCCCTCCTGAAGCATCTATACCCTGGGATATTTAGTTGCCAGTCCTGCCCTTCCTTCAACCAAGTCTCAGTAATACCAATAGCATCATATTCCCAGGTACTGATCCAAGCCCTAAATTCATCTGCCTTACCTGCTACACTTCTCGCATTAAAACAAATGAACCTCAGACCACCTTTGCGTTCATCGTCTCTTCCCTGTCTACTCTTCCCCTTAGTCACATTGAGTTTATTGTCTCGTACCTTACTGGCTTTAGTTGCTGCTTCTTTACTGACCTCTAACTTCCTAATCTGGTTCCCATCCCCCTGCCGCATTAGTTTAAGCTGATGTGCCTACCTTGTCCTCGTGAACGAATGGCCGAATGGTGTAAGACTTCAGAGTGGGGAAGAGTGGAGGAGGCTGGTTAAAGAGTTCACTGCTGTTGGTGACTGGCAGCATCATCTGTAAACAAGAGGAGGGCAGCCATTGTCTCTATGTCTGTTCCTTTACAATATTCAGTGGACATTGAGTTAAACTGTGCACACCATGGGCGGGATTCTCCCAGCCCCGCACCGGGCCGGAGAATCCCCGCAATCGTGCCACACCGCCCCGACACCAGCATGTGATTCTCCGTGGAGCGGACAATCGGCGCCATTGGCGCCAAAGCGTTTGGCGCGGTGCCGGTTGCTCGCCGCTCTAGGCTGGGCTGAGCAGCCGCTCTGAAAAAGCAGAGTCCCGCCGGAGCCATCCACGCCTGGTCACAGCCGGCGGGAAGTCTACGTGCAGGGTCGGGGGGCGGCTTGTGGGGGTGCCTCCGATGGGGCCTGGCTCTCGATTGGGGCCCACCGATTAGCCAGCCGGCCTCTTGCTCCCCGGGCCTACTTTCTAACGCGCTGGCCCCTGAGCTCTCGCCCCATGTTGCATTGGGGCCGGCACGTTGAGGGAGGCCACCACGCATGCACGGGTTGGCGCCGGCGCCACTGCGCATGTCCTCGTTGACGCTGGCGCCACTGCACATGCACGGGTTGACACGGCGCACAGTTCGGGCCGGATGGGATGCTGGAATGGCATGAACCGCTCCTGCGCTGTGCTGGCCCCCTGTAGGGGCCACAATCGGTACTCCCAGCAGCCCGTTCACGCTGTCGTGAAACGCGACGGCGTGGACACTCTGCCGCCGAATGGGAGAATCCTGCCCCTATCATCCCAGAGCTCCACCCGACTGAAGAACCATAGGACACCGACAAAAGGCAAAAGAACCCGGGAGGCCATAAGGAGAAAATTCTTGACGCAGAGATTGATGAAGATGCACAGCCTGAGAGTGCGGTGGATGTAGGATTTATGCAAGGCTTTCAAACGTGAATTGGATAATTATCCACAGGGGAATTATTTCCAGGGCTGTGGGGAATGGCTGGGGAGTGGGATCAAAAAGAAACAGGAATAGGAGTAGGCCATTGAGCCCCCGCAAACCTGCTCCAACATTCAACAAGATCTGATTGTGGCGTTAACTCTACTTTCCTGTCCGTCCCTCCTGAAGCACTCCACTGCCAAACAGATATCAGTCCAGCTCGGCCATGAACGTGTACAATGGCCCAGCCTCCACTCCTCTCTATGGGGGAGGGGAATTCCAAACACGAACAATCCTCTGACAGGAAATTCGCCCTCATCTCCATGTTAACAGGTGATTAAGAAGGAGAATGGAATTTTGTCCTTCATTGCTAGAGGGATGGAGTTTAAGACGAGGGAGGTTATGCGGCAATTGTATGAGGTGTTAGTGAGGCCACACCTGGAGTATTGTGTTCAGTTTTGGTCTCCTTACTTGAGAAAGGATGTACTGGCGCTGGAGGGTGTGCAGAGGAGATTCACTAGGTTAATCCCAGAGCTGAAGGGGTTGGATTATGAGGAGAGGTTGAGTAGACTGGGACTGTACTCGTTGGAATTTACAAGGTTGCAGGGGAGATCTTATGGAAACATATAGAATTATGAAGGGAATAGATAGGATAGATGCGGGCAGGTTGTTTCCACTGGCGGATGAAAGCAGAACGAAGGGGGCATAGCCTCAAGATAAGGGGAAGTAGATTTAGGACTGAGTTTAGGAGGAACTTCTTCACCCAAAGGGTTGTGAATCTATGGAATTCCTTGCCCAGTGAAGCAGTTGAGGCTCCTTCATCAAATGTTTTTAAGGTAAAGATGGATAGTTTTTTGAAGAATAAAGTGATTAAGGGTTGTGTTTGGGCCAGAAAGTCGAGCTGAGTCCACAAAAGATCAGCCATGATCTCATTGAATGGCGGAGCAGGCTCGAGGGGCCAGATGGCCGACTCCTGCTCCTAGTTCTTATGGTCTTATGTTAAGTGGGAGATCCCTAGAGACGGAGCCCCACCTACTACCTGCCCCATCAATCCCACCCAATCACAGGCGTGAGCCAATCAGTTCAATCAACAACAACAACGTGGATTTACACAGCACCGATAATGTCATAAAAGCCTCCAAGCATCTTCACGGGGACGCTATCAAATAGCAGATAAACAAAAGCTTGGCCAAAGCTATTGGGCGGGATTTTCTGGCTCCCTCTGACGGCGACTTCCCGCTGCGCATTCCCCGGCGTCAGAGGGCGCGAACAATGGGAAACCCCGTTGAGAGTGGCGGGATCGGAAGATGCTGACGTCGGCTAATGACGGGGCTGCCTCCGCTGTCGCAACGAGGCGGAACATGCCACCCATCGGTTTTAAAGAGCACCTTAAAGGAGGGGAGAGGTGTGGAGTGGCGCACAGATTTAGAGAGGTAGCCTTAGGGCTCAGAACCGTGGCAGCTAAAGGCACAGCCACATAGCCGGTGTACAGATGAACAAGAGACCAGGATTGGAAGAGTGCAGACCTCTTTAAAAATGAATGGCATGGGATGTGGAAATCAATGGCACAGTCAACATGTGCTTCTCACTCCTAATTGCCACCGGAATCAAGCACATTTCCGTGGATCTGCATTTACATCTAGGCCAGACCAGATAAGGATGGCAGATTTCCTTCATGATGAGGGCATTTGAACCAGATGGGTTCAATTGATTATCGTTTACTGAGGCGAGCAATCAATTCCAGATTTATCAATTGAATTTAAAGTCCACCACATGGGATTTGAACCTTTGTCCCCAGAGCATTAGCCTGTGTCCCTGGGTTACTAGCCCAGGGATATCACCGCTGCACCACCGCCTATCCTCTTGGTAGGCTAGAGATGGGAAGGGAATGAGATCACCGAAGGATTTGAACACAAGAACGAAGAATTTTTTAATTAAAATTTCTGTCGCAGGGTTTGTGGTAGTATGACTAGGGGTATTACGGTACCTGGGAGTGTGAACCGCTATTGGTGTAGAAGGCTCGCTGCCCATTGGTCCAAGTGTTGTCTTCTCATTGGTCGAGAGGAAGGTAGCTCCGCCTATGAGGCGGAGTATAGGAACCCGTGTATCCCAGCAGCCATCGTCAGGTTTTTGTACTCCTGCTGCTGGGCACACTTCTTGTAGATTACAGCCTTCGATTCTGACTACTCCTTCGTTTCTGTGTTCATTGATCGCGCATCAGGGTTAAAATCTGAGAAGGTGGGAGGCTGGTGATCAAATTACCTGGAATTCTCCTGCCAGGCCTCCCCTGTGGATCCAGGTCCCACCTGCTACTCCCAGGACAACTGGAGCGCTGCCAGTTCGGCACCCTGTGCGGGACACAACTTGAGAGTTTAATGAGTCTTTGCTACACAACTCTATTTCTTTGTTCAAAAGAAAGACTTACAACTGACAAACTACTGGAAAAGCAAAATGCTGCAGGCGCTGCACATCTGAACTAGAAAGAGAAAGTTCCAGAAACACTCAGCAGGCCTGGCAGCATCTGTGGAGAGAGAAACAAGAGTTAAAGTTTCAGCTCGATGACGTTTCAACAGAACATGGTTCAGACAGCTACAAGAGGCAGAGAAAGTGGGGGAGGGGCTGTGGTAAGAACAAAGTGAAGGTTTGGAATCAGATGGAAGATAGGAGAGATTGATGAGAGAAAGGATGATGGTGAAAGGCAAAGATATTGGTGCAAGGAAGGAAATAAAAACTATAATAGCTCAGGAGGTCCCAGAAGGTGAATATAAACGGCAGTTTATTTTAAGCCAAAAGAAAAGGCCGCAATGCGGCTCACAGCACAAAGGTCCCAACCGGGACTTCCAATCATGCCGGTCCCAATCTGGGCCGGCTTTGATGAGGCCCTTTCTACCAGTACCAGCTGATGGGCCTCCGCCTGTTATCGGGGAAGCTCGTATTCCAAGAGCCCCACGGGGATATCTATCGGGCCATCCCCGTGGGTCCTCTAGAGGAGGTGCACATGACCCTGGGAGACGTCCATTGCAGTGGAAACCTATCCAACTGAATCCTGTTTGTCGCCATTAGTCCATCATAACCAGGGCTCCAGTGGCTTGCTTGACCAACTCAGAGGGCAGTTAAGAGTCAACCATGTTGATATGGGGCTGGAGTCACATGTAGGCCAGGCCGGGTAAGGCTGGCAGATTTCCTTCCCTCAAGGGCATTAGTGAACCAGATGGGTTTTCATGGCTTTCGGGCGATAGCTTCATGGTCACCATTACTGAGATCAATGACTGCTGCTATATTACTCCTTTTATTTCACCAGACACGACTCCCCAGGTGCAACCAGTACTTGGTGTCATGGTCTTAACAACCTGCATGGTGATTTTTACTATTTACAATAATCTCATGAACCCCATTAATATAAAAGCTGATATAATGCCTTTCAGGACAGTTCAGGTGGTCTTACAGCCAATTAAGTACTGCTGAATTTTAGGCACTGTTGTGAAGTCAACAACGCAGCAGCATGTGCACAGCAAGCCCCCGCAGACAGTAATGTAACCAGTTCTGCACTCATCCACAAGAGGAGAATCCTTTCTACATCCCTTGTCAATGCCATCCAAGATATAGGCGGGATTCTCCGTTGTGAGTTCCCTCCGCTACAGCTGCCAGTGAGGACGGAGAATATGGCGCGCAGCCAAATTTCCATTCACTGCAGCGAGAACGAAGAATCAAAGTCATTGTATACTTCAATCGTCACCCCTCACGCTTCTAAATTCTAGTGGAAACTAGCCCAGCCTTTCCAATCTATATGAGCTTCGAATACAGGAATAGGGAGGAAATAGAGGGGTACGGAGCGAGTACGAGCAGAAGGTTTTGTTTTTAGTTAGGGCATCATGATTGGCACAGGCTTGGAGGGCCGAAGGGCCTGTTCCAGTGCTGTACTTTTCTTTGTTCTCTTTGTTCTATCCTCATAGACAACCCGCACATTCCAGGTCTCAATCTAGTAAAACGTCTCTGAACTACATTCTTCCTTAAATAAGGACACCAAAACTGCATACTTGAGCCCTAAATGAGCTTCTAACCAGATAAGCACACCTTATCTAATATGCACAGGTCCATAGTATCATCGGACTTCATCGAGATCTTAGCTCATCTTCTGCTGAAACTCTCGTCTGCACCTTTGTGACCTCTAGACTTGACTATCCCAACAAATTCCTGAGCGGCCTTCCACATTCTACTGTTCATCAACTCATCCACCTCTCTGCTACCTTAACTTGCACCCCGCTGGTCCAATTACCTACATTGACTCCAGATGTGGCAATGCTTCAGTTTTTTAATTCTCATCCTTGGCCACAGATTTAAAGCACTTCACGCGGCCGGATCTTCCAGTCCTGCTGATGCGAACAGAGATGTCAATGGCTCTGCCGCGCAGGGTGGCCGGGAGGGGGGGGTGAACTTCCACTCCTTGTGTTAAAATCCCTCCTTGGCCTTGCTACCTCCATATCTCTGTACGCCCAGCCTCCCGCATAATCTCCGAGATTGCTGCAATCCTCCAAATCTGGCCTCTTCAGCATCCTCCAATTTTGATTGCTCCACCATTGGTAGCCATGCCTTCAGCTGTCTAGACCCTAATTTCCAGAATTCCCTCTCTGAAACTCTCCAGCTCTCATTCCCCTTTTAAAAGATGCTCATTCGCAGCAACCTCTGTGACAACGTTTGGCCATTTTTCCACAGGTTGCTTGGTGTCAACTTTTGTTTGTGTTACAGCCCCCACGCGACCCATGGGGATGACCCGACGGATATGGTGGAGTACGAGCTCCCCCATTGAGGGGCGAAAGCCCAACAGCGGGCTTGTTAAATCCCTGAGATAAAAGCCGGCCCAGGAAGGAGCCGACAGCTCAGGATGGTCCCGTTGGGATTTGAACTATTGCTTTGGATACACTTTTCTTAACTGAGAGTTACATTTCCTAGCGTGAGTACGAAATAAACTATTTTTGACTTTCCTGTTCGGGACTCCTCATTGTGGTGATATGCCTGTCAGCAATATCATAGATGGATGACCTCCAACCAGTAGGTGGTGGTGCAGACACACCATGCGGTCTCAAGACAGTGTGTCAGATGACTGGGGGCTCCAATATAAGGGAGATGGGGAACATCCGGCCATCAGCAGATGGTTGTCGGAAATGGTAAGACATACAGGTGAACAGTCGTGCAAGGTGTAGTTCCAGAGAGTACAAAGAAACTCCATAATAACGTCTTCAGGGTAGGCATTCCTGGCATTATCTCTTCCATGATAACTTGCTCTGTACCAGATCGATATTTTAACGCGTGTGATTCAATAAAGATCCTGGTTTGGACAAGTCAAGGTGTTTAATGGATTCCTTTGCAAGACATAGAAGACCAAACACAACACTCATTGACAACAATAGATTGGGAACACCCTTGTGAAGTGCCTGACTGTGTTATAGGCGCGATAGAAATATAGTATTTTGTTGTTAATTCCATAATTCTATGGCCAGAACAAGAGTTATTGTGCAGTTAAAACCCGATACTCACATTGGAAGCAGTTCATCCAAGAATTGAATGAGAAAATGTCCCTCTCGATTCTGCCATCTAGAGAAACAGTTAATTATTAACAAGTTCTTATTGCAGACATGCAAAATTAGATCATAACATTTCCCAGAATGATTGTGAACCCAACAAAGGAATTTTTCTCACGATTGGAATTAAATAAAAGAACATCTGTTGTTTCTGACATGCAGCCACAGAATGTTAATTGTATCATTACGGTTAAGACACTGATTGATTCAGTATCTTTAGCACTTTTGAGAGACCCTTGGGTGCTGGTTAGGGAGGAGGCAGGCATTTATAAACATTGCATTCTGTAAAAAATCTGGTATTAAGTAAAAGGCTAGAGTCGGATTTCCTACTCCTAAACTGGCTACAAAATGAACCACAGCAGCACAGTGGTTAGCACGGTTTCTTCAGAGCTCCAGGGTCCCAGGTTCGATTCCCGGTTTGGATCACTGTCTGTGTGGAGTCTGCACGTTCTCCCCGTGTTTGCGTGGGTTTCCTCCGGGTGCTCCGGTTTCCTCCCACAGTCCAAAGATGTGCAGTTTTGGTGAATTGACTGAGCTAAATTGACCTTAATGTCCAAAAAGGGTTAGGTGGGTTACGGGGATAGGGTGGAGGTCTGGGCTTAGGTAGGGTGTTCTTTCCAAGGGCCGGTGCAGACTCGATAGGCCGAATGGCCTCCTTCTGCACTGTAAATTCTAAGATTCTATGAATTAACGCAACAGCTATGTTCAGGCCTGCAGTGCTGTCAATCCATGCAAGTCCCAAGTATTATTATTTTAAATACTTAAAACGTAGAGTCATACCCCACAGAAAGAGGCCATTAGAACTTTAGAACTTTAGAACAGTACAGCACAGAACAGGCCCTTCGGCCCTCGATGTTGTGCCGAGCAATGATCACCCTACTTAAACCCACGTAACCCGTATACCCGTAACCCAACAATCCCCCCATTAACCTTACACTACGGGCAATTTAGCATGGCCAATCCACCTAACCCGCACATCTTTGGACTGTGGGAGGAAACCGGAGCACCCGGAGGAAACCCACGCACACACAGGGAGGACGTGCAGACTCCACACAGACAGTGACCCAGCCCATTTAGGCCCATTTTTTTTTTTCATTCTTTCATGGGTTGTGGACATCAGTGGCTGGGCTAGCATTTGTTGTCCACGCCTAATTGCCCTTTAAACTGCGGGCAGTTAAGGTCAACCACATTGCTGTGGGTCTGGAGTCACGTGTAGGCCAGACCGGGTAAGGGGGGCAGATTTCCTTCCCTAAAGGATATTCGTGAAGCAGATGGGTCTTTATGACAATGGGTTTCACGGTCACCATTACTGAGACAATTTAAATCCAGATTTATTGACTGAATTTAAATTCCACCAGCTGCCATGGTGAGATTTGAACACGTGTCCCTGGAACTTTAGTCTGGGCCTCTGGATTATTAATCCAGCGACATTACCCCCAACACCGCACTCCCCATTGTGTCTGTACTGGCTCTTTGACGAGCTCTGAATTGAGATTAACCCTGTTCTTTCTCCATAATCTTACAATTATTCCTTTTCAAAAGGCCTTATTGAATCTGCTTCCACCAACATTTCAGAACATTCTAGATCACAACTATTTGTGCATTCCCATCTCCCCTTTAGCTATTTTGCCAAATCTGTTAAATCTGAAGAAGTTATATTCTGATTTCTGTGCCTTTGTGGGCTTGAGATGAATACCAAGGCCAAACTCACATGATTCCATCTATTGTTCATTATTTATACTCCACTGCGTGCTCACATCACCTTGGAATGCCAATTATGTTAGGGTCTGGTTTCGCACAGGGGGCTAAACAGCTGGCTTGTAATGCGGAACAAGGCCAGCAGTGCGGTTTCAATTCCCGTACCAGCCTCCCCAAGCAGGCGCCAGAATGTGGTGACTAGGGGCTTTTCACAGTAACTTCATTGAAGCCTACTTGTGACAATAAGCGATTATTGTTATATTGATCCGTTCACAACAGATTCACGCACCAATCATAGAATCATAGAATTTACAGTGCAGAAGGAGGCCATTCAACCCATGACTCTGCACCACCCCTAGAAAGAGCGCCCCACACCTCCACCCCATCCCCGTAACCCAGTAACCCTACCTAACCTTTTTTTTTAGGACACTAAGGGGCAATTTAGCATGGCCAATCTACCTAACCTGCACATCTTTGGACTGTGGGAGGAAACCGGAGCACCCAGAGGAAACCCACGCAGACACGGGGAGAACGTGCAGACTCCGCACAGACAGTGACCCAAGCCGGGAATCGAACCTGGGACCCTGGTGCTGTGAAGTAACTGTGCCAACCACTGTGCTACCTGCTGTCCATAGAAATGGTTATGGAGAAAGGAAGTAACCGCTTTAGATTAAATGATCAAATTTTCCAGGTGCGTTCCTTTGGTTGGCAATCGTTTGGAGAGATTAATCAAGCTGATCAGTTTACTACCTCCCCTGACCAGCATTAAAAGTGACTCCCTCGATCTCACAATCCAATCAGGAGCTCTCCCTGTGCCCAGTTTCTAATCTTCACCAAGCATGGTGCACGTGGAACCTCTCACTCACCCAGCCACATCACAAATGCCTTGACAACCAGTAGCGTGTTCCTGATGTCCCAGAGATAAGGGTAAAGGTCGTAGACTATTGCCCTGTTGGAGCTGCTTATGAACTGTCGGTACAGCTGCACGATCCTATCACAGGCGAGCTGGAAGGCACATGATCGGGCTCTCCACTCCTCCGCCTGTGGAAATAAGATGGGACGAGGTGGAGACCAGGGACAATATTCAACATGACAAGCTCACTCTGCCATGCAGCACCATCCCTCCAATCTTTCACCCCTCATCCTTTTTAGTTTCACTCCTTCCACTGCCACTCTCCTCTTCCTCAATATCTACCAACCTCGCTATCCCCCCATCTCAAAATTGACCAACCTCACTCTCCCACCATTCCCCTGTTACTCAAAATCTATCAAACTCACCTCCCCCCCCATACTTTCCCAAAATCAACAATCTATCAATCTCACTCTCAAAATCTCAGCTTAATCAATGATCCATCAAGCTATAGGCCTGAGGCCTGTAGCTGCTAATTTTTTGCATTTTATTTCTGCTTTGTTCTTGATTTTAAGCCAATATTGAACATTCAAAATTATTTTATTGTACTTCTTACTTTGTAGACCTGGATCTAAACCAAGTGTGATCACTTTTTGACAAATCTGCATATTAGAGCAGGACAGCTAGCCTCACTCTAATATGCAGTCCCCTGAGGGGATCTATCTCCTCGAGGGAGACCTCGGGCAAGCGCCCTTCAGTACCGGTCCCCCACAAAATGGGATTGGATAGAACGACACTCGTGGGGGGTCTCCCAGGCAAACGGAAGGACCCGAGGTGCATGACCTCTGATCCTTTTATAGGTAGGTTGGGGGTCACATCAGGGTCACACTGGGGGGGTTGGGAAATAGTGTTGTAACTCAGCGCTGCGAGCGCCGGCAAAGATGTGGCTAAACGCTCTCTCTACGGGACTCTGGCGACGTGACGAGAAACCAATAATCACTAATTAAGGCCAATTTCCATATTGTTAATGGGAAGGACCCCCTATCAAACGGCCACCGTGATCTAACCGGCTCCCGAGCAAGCAGTCACATGGGCACCAATTAGTACTGGCCCACACAAGTGTGAACCTAGCGTCACAGCACCGGTGGGGGTGGGAAAGGGGGGGGGGGGCTCTCCCAGGCCATTGGTCAGGGACAGAGCAGGGTGGCACCCTGGCTCTCCCTCTGGCACCTGGTCACCTTGGTACTGCCAAGCTGGCACCTTGGCATTGGCACTCTGGCACTGCCAGGCTGACAGGAGCACTCCAGGGTGGCAGTGTCAGGTTGCCCGGATGCCAGGGTGACTCTGTCGGAGGGGGGCGGGGGGGCAGCGAAACCTGCCACAAATGACACTCAGAAATATTCCCGCTAGATTTCGCCCTTTGTTTTCCATATTGGCTATCGGGGGCTGGATTTTTCGGCCGCACCCGCCGCAAGATCGTCAGGGATGGGACGAGGCCCATCTAAAGGTCCGTTTCCCTCGGGCGGGAATTTCTGATGGCTGGGAGTGCGCAGCCGGAGAATCCCGCCCCGGGTGTTTAGTCTACACCTCAGTTTCCTCTTTCAAACTAAATTTTTTTTGTTATTACTCGTTAGTTCTTTTTTTAGTGCCTTCGATGTCCCTTGGATTAAAAGTCAGGGCAATGAATGGCCTGACAGGGGGCGGACAACTATGATTAAGAGGTGGAGTTTGATTGGTGGACATACCACCTGACTCATGGCAGTTGGGAAGGCACTGTCCAAACACGTCTAAACAATTTGGATTACATAGTCTGCAGAGACTTGTACAGTCTCTGAGGAGGTGCCACAGATCAAGGACCAGGGTTCAATTCCCAGCTTGGGTCACTCTCTGCGTGGAGTCTGCACCTTCTCCCTGTGTCTGCGTGGGTCTCCTCCGGGTGCTCTGGTTTCCTCCCACAAGTCCTGAAAGACGTGCTGTTACGTGAATTGGACATTCTCAATTCTCCCTCTGTGTACCCCAACAGGTGCCGGAATGTGGCGACTCGGGGTTTTTCACAGTAACTTCATTGAAGTGTTGATGTAAGCCTACTTGTGACAATAATAAAGATTATTAAGGACTTATGACAGTGTTAGTGTTAAAGGCAATAAGAAGACAGCTGTCAGTAATGGCTCCCGGTGCTTAGAAACATTAATGTCATGACTGCAACTCCACTGAACCCTCCCTTCGAAATGGTCCCTACCCACCTGTGTCTCAACTGAGAGAATAAAAAGGTTATTCTAAAGTTCTCTGGTCAGGCTTCAGATGGAAGTACTGAGTAAATTGCCCTGGAACAGCAGCATACAGGCAGCGAGGTAAAAATGGGAAACCCCATTTCAACCCCCAAAGTGCACTTCCCCTTAACAAAGGTATGTTGAAGGATGGGCAATTAGCATCCGTTCCTCAGGCAGGACGGCCAATTTAATATATTAATGAGATTCATGACTAGGTTTAAAATGATTGGCAGAGGTCAGATGAGGGGCAGTCATTGCTTGCAGCGAGATGCTATTACCTGGAACGTACTGCCGGGAAGGGAGGTGGATGCAGATTCCATAAATGGGAATTGGATGAATATTAAAACGGAAAAGAATTGTAGAGCTGTGAGGAGAAGGTACGAGAAGTGGGACTAATTGGATTGTTCAAAGGGTCAGCACAGGTAAAATGGGCTGAATGGCCTCCTCTCTGTCCTGTAAGATTCCCTCGACTTGCCTCAATTCTGCCACCCAACTTCACCCCTCTCCACCCCCCAGCCTCCATTTTCCTGGCTTACCTTCTTCGACTCCACCTTGGAGACACTCACAAAGTCACTGTAGGTTTTGAGCCAGTGAAGCTCGCGGAGAAGGCCAGCCGTCTCTTCCCCGTGCTCATAGGGCAAGTGAAACAGGTCCGCCATCAACCGCAAGTCAGCCAGTGTCATGGCGCCCGTGAGGAGCAGCGTCCTTCCTGTGAGAGAAACACGACCCTCGCCTTCACCCCGCTCTGGATCACCCTCAGCCCCATCCGGCTCCGTCACTCCACAGCCCTCCTTGCCAGCAGACGGCCCGCTTAAAGGCTTTGTGCGGTCGAGGTCACCGGCTCTTACTCTCTCTGCTCCCCGTTTCTCAGGAGCTGACAAGGGGCTATCTTTCTCAGAGTCCCCAGGCCTGGAAGGTTGGGTCTTTCCGCTCTCTGCCTCCTCTTTCACTGATCGATGGGCAGTGCCCGTCTCTGGCCTCTCATGGATCTGCTCACGCCGTGAAGGGACATCTCCTGCCTTGCCCTCTTTCGATGGGCTGCACTGAGGCAGTAAGTCAGTGGTGCTCGTACATGGCTTCTCAGCCGTTGGTTCGATATTCCCATTCTGGGGGACCACATTGGAGAGTTTGCCCCTGAGCTGTCCCTCCACTTCTTCCTTAAGCAGCTGTCTACCTGTGGACAAGGCCAATTAAAGGGAATTAATCTCACCATCCTTCACACTGGGTTCCCGACCCTAAGCTGAAAATAAATTTCTTGGCTTCTTTTTTATGTTAGCTGCCAATCTTTCCTCATACTCTCTCTTTGCCTCTCATTTCCTTTATCACTGCATCATCCACCTGACATCAACCGTATTTTTTCTGCGCCATCTTACTCTCTATCTCTCTTGTCATCCAGGGAGCTTTGGTTTTGTCTGCCCTACTTCTCCCATCCCCCTTCTGCCCCACCGACTGAATCCAAACCATTTCCATTGTTCCATTCCAGTTTTACCTGCCACCTTCAACTGAAATTTACCCAGAACAGATAATTTCTCATCCCACGCAAATTGACACTTCGCCAATCAACTATTTTTGTTCGTTTTCCCTCTGCTAACCTCAACCCAATGATACCTTTATTGAACGCTCTGTGAGTCAAAGTATTTCCTACTTCCATTCCTGAAACATTGAACTCTAATTTTGAGACTATGTCCCCCGTCCCAGACTCCTCAACCAAATAGCTTCTTTCAGTCTACGCTATTGGATCCCCCCATATCATGAGCAAATTACCCCTTAATCTGCGATATGGGCCAACAACAGGTATATGGTGTAGGCCACAGATCAGCCATTATCTCATTGAATGGTAGAGCAGGATCAAGGGGCTGATTGGCCTACTCCTGTTCCTATGATCTATGTTCCTGTCTTCCAAATAAGCCTAAATAGTACAGTTCCCAAGACCAATCTGTCATGTCTGAGATGTGGGGTTGAATTCTCCGTTTTTGGGACTTTGGGGGTTAGCAGGGAGCCATCCTGGAGCTCGCAGCTCTAGCTGCCAATACAGCCCCCCACACTTCCGGGTCAGAGGCCGTGCTTCCGCACGACGGCGGCCTCCAGCGGTCGCGCCATGCTCCAGGGCGGACTCAGCCCGTGGTCTTGGACGGGCAAAATAGTGTCCCGCATCGGCCGCTCGCCCGCCCCGGACCGCCTGCACACGTAGCCCCCAGCCCCGAATGAAGCCCCCCCCAGCCCGCCGATCGGTCCTCCCCCAACTGTGGCGGCCCCGGATTGAGTCCGCAGCCGCCACGCGAGGGTCACGGACAATGGGACCATGTTAGAACCACGGCGTCGGGAATTCGGCCTGCTGGCAACGGAGCATCGCGGGGCGGGCTTTAGGCAATGGCCTGAGGCCATGAATATTCGGCGTGGAGCATGGGGGGGGGTGGTGGAAAATTGCAAACCTGGCGCCGGTCCCGATTTCGTAAGCGAAAACGGATTCTCCGCCCTGTCGTCGAATGCGATTTCGCCGTCGGGGACGGGGGGGGTGGAGAATCCAGCCCCTGGTTCCCAAAATGTATTTATTCCAGGAGTGGTCTGACGAGGGCTTTGCATCGTTGAAGCATGATTACTACCCCTCATTCCCAAGAATGCATGGAAAGACATTAGATGCAAGTTCCTTCTCTATAGAAAGGGAGGTTATAAAACACACACACATACGCTTACACACACACAAATTCACTCACTTGGACACAGAGGTCTGTTCACCTCCTTCACCCAGTCAGCCAGGGCCAGGTTTAAGGCTTCGTTGGGACAGTACGGCCTGCATGACTCATCACCTGGAATGATTCAACAGTAAATCTCCCTGTTAGAATGTCTCACCCGAGCGGAACCTTCCCCTACTCCCTCATCCTCAGCACTGTCCCGGGAAGGTGGTTATTGGGAAGTTGGAATGCATCCAAACAACCTGCTGCCTCGTGGGTCTCTGGCAGGATCGATAAGTCCAGATTTCCCAGTACCTCACAGAGCTTGAGGAATTTGAGACAGGATCTACTCCCATTTGGAAGCAAGTGGACGTATTGGCGAGAGGCAGCACGGTTTTGTGAAGGGGAGGTGGTGTCTCACTAACTTGATAGAGTTTTTCGAGGAGGTCACAAAGATGATTGATGCAGGTAGGGCAGTGGATGTTGTCTATATGGACTTCAGTAAGGCCTTTGACAAGGTCCCTCATGGCAGACTGGTACAAAAGGTGAAGTCACATGGGATCAGAGGTGAGCTGGCAAGGTGGATACAGAACTGGCTAGGTTATAGAAGGCAGGGAGTAGCAGTGGAAGGGTGCTTTTCTGATTGGAGGGCTGTGACTAGTGGTGTTCCGCAGGGATCAGTGCTGGGATCTTTGCTGTTCGTAGTATATATAAATGATTTGGAGGAAAATGTGACTGGTCTGATTAGTAAGTTTGCAAACGACACAAAGGTTGGTGGAATTGCGGATAGCGATGAGGACTGTCAGAGGATACAGCAGGATTTAGATCGTTTGGAGACTTGGGCGGAGAGATGGCAGATGGAGTTTAATCCGGACAAATGTGAGGTAATGCATTTTGGAAGGTCTAACGCAGGAAGGGAATATACAGTGAATGGTAGAATCCTCAAGAGTATTGACAGTCAGAGAGATCTACGTGTACAGGTCCACAGGTCACTGAAAGGGGCAACACAGGTGGAGAAGGTAGTCAAGAAGGCATACGGCATGCTTGCCTTCATTGGCCAGGGCATTGAGTATAAAAATTGGCAAGTCATGTTGCAGCTGTATCGAACCTTAGTTAGGCCACACTTGGAGTATAGTGTTCAATTCTGGTCGCCACACTACCAGAAGGATGTGGAGGCTTTAGAGAGGGTGCAGAACAGATTTACCAGAATGTTGCCTGGTATGGAGGGTGTTAGCTATGAGGAGCGGTTGAATAAACTTGGTTTGTTCTCACTGGAATGACTGACATTGAGGGGCGGCCTGATAGAGGTCTACAAAATTATGAGGGGCATAGACAGAGTGGATAGTCAGAGGCTTTTCCCCAGGGTAGAGGGGTCAATTACTAGGGGGCATAGGTTTAAGGTGCGAGGGGCAAGGTTTAGAGGAGATGTACGAGGCACGTTTTTTACACAGAGGCTAGTGGGTGCCTGGAACTCGCTGCCGGAGGAGGTGGTGGAAGCTGGGACGATAGTGACATTTAAGGGGCATCTTGACAAATACATGAATAGGATGGGAATAGAGGGATACGGACCTCGGAAGTGTAGAACATTTTAGTTTAGACGGGCAGCATGGTCGGCACAGGCTTGGAGGCCCGAAGGGCCTGTTCCTGTGCTCTACTTTTCTTTGTTCTTTGTTTGTTCTTTGATTGGTCACTCACTAATAATCCAGGAAACGCAAGTACAAATCTCAATTGGAATTTGGTTCAAGGAGAAATTAAAAGGTTGTTCTCGGTAAAGGTCACTTCCTTCCAAGCCACTGACCATCCTGACTTGGAAATATATCGCCATTTCTTTACTGTTGCTGGGTCAAAATCCAGGAATGCCCTCCCTAACAGCACAGTGGGTGTACCTACACCACATGGACTGCAGGGTTCAAGAAGGCAGCTCACCACCACCTTCGCGAGGTCAATTAGGGATGGGCAATAAATGCTGGCCTACCTAATGATACCCACATCCCTTTAATGAATAAAGAAAATGTCCTTTAGGGGAAGAAGCTAGCCAGCATTTCCCAGTGTAGGCCTGAAAGCCTCCTCTCTCACCAAGAGGGGTAACCCTGCGCAGTGCGATTCCCACCCCCGCCAAACCTCCGGTGCCGGAGAATTCGGTGGCTGGCAGGCGAGGGATGCACGCCGCCCCCCGGCGATCCTCCGACCCGGCGGGGGGTCGAAGAATCCCGCCCATTATTCTCAAAGGTGGCACATCAGCACATTCAACAAAGGTGGCAATAAGTGAGAGCTTTGCCACAAATGCCCACAGACAGAGAATGAATAAAAAACCTTTATAGGAGCAGGACAGGCTCGGGGTGGGATGGATGACAGTGGAGGAGAGGAGTAGGGGTGAGGGGGAGTGGGTGAAGGTGTGGGGGATTGGGGGAAGATATGGGGGAGTGGGGAAAGGTATGGTGGAGTGGGGAAAGGTCTGGGGAGTGTGGGAAGGTATGGGGGAGTGGGGGAAGGTATGGGGGAGTGGGGGAAGATATGGGAGAGTGGGGGGAGGTATGGGGGAGTGGGGGAAGGTA
This sequence comes from Scyliorhinus canicula, assembly GCF_902713615.1. Lineage (NCBI taxonomy): Eukaryota > Metazoa > Chordata > Chondrichthyes > Carcharhiniformes > Scyliorhinidae > Scyliorhinus > Scyliorhinus canicula. Next base: position 15,209,359 of record NC_052148.1, on the reverse strand, counting down.
TGGTGGAGTGGGGAAAGGTCTGGGGAGTGGGGGAAGGTATGGGGGAGTGGGGGAAGGTATGGTGGAGTGGGGACAGGTCTGGGGAGTGGGGGAAGGTATGGCGGAGTGGGGAAAGGTCTGGGGAGTGGGGGAAGGTATGGGGGAGTGGGGGAAGGTATGGTGGAGTGGGGAAAGGTCTGGGGGAGTGGGGAAGGTATGGGGGAGTGGGGGAGGTAGGGGGAGTGGGGAAAGGTCTGGGGGAGGGGGGGAAGGTATGGGGAGTGGGGGAAGGTAATGGGGTGGAGTGCGGGAAGGTATGGGGGAAGGTATGGAGGAGTGGGGGAAGGAATGGGAGAGTGGGGGAAGGTCTGGGGAGTGGGGGAAGGTATGGGGGAGTGGGGGAAGGTATGGTGGAGTGAGAAAAGGTCTGGGGAGTGGGGGAAGGTATGGGGGAGTGGGGAAGGTATGGGGGAGTGGGGAAAGGTATGGTGGAATGAGGAAAGGTCTGGGGAGTGGGGGAAGGTATGGGGGAGTGGGGAAGGTATGGGGGAGTGGGGGAAGGTATGGACAGTGGGGGAAGGTATGGGGGAGTGGGAAGGTATGGGGGAGTGGGGGAAGGTATGGGGGAGTGGGGGGAAGATTTGGTGGGGACGTGAAGGGAAAGTACGGGGGAGTGGGGGAAGGTATGGGGGAGTGGGGATGGTATGGGGGATGTGGGGGAAGGTTGGTGCATGGGGGGAAGGTATGGAGGATTGGGGGAAGGTATGGGGGAGTGGGGGAAGGTTTGGGGCAGTGGGGAAAGGCATGGGGAGTGGGGGAAGGTATGGGGGAGTGGGGGAAGGTATGGGGGAGTGGGGGAAGGTATGAGGGAGTGGGGGAAGATATGGAGGAGTGGAGGTGGGGAAAGGTGTTGGGGTGGGGGCCGGTGTTGGGGAGTGGGGGTGTGGAGGTGGGGGGGAAAGGTGTGGGGGAATGGGGGAAAGTTTAGGGATGTGGGGGCGTAGGGGTGTGGGGGGTGTGTGGGGAGGTGTGGGAGTGTGGGGGGAGATTTGGGGCGGAAGTGTAGGGGTGGTGTGGGGGAAGGTGTTGGGGGAGTTGGGGGAGATGTGGGTGTTGGGATGTGGGGGAAGGTATCGGGGGGAGGTGTTGGGATGTGGGGAAGTTGTAGGGATGTGGGGGGAGGTGTGGTGGTGTGGGGAAGGTGTAGGGGGAGGTGTGGGGGAAGGTGTGGGGATGTGGGGGAGCTGTGGGAGAAGGTGTAGGGGAGGGTGGGGGATGTGGGGGAAGGTGGGGGAGGTGTGGGGATTTAAGGGAGGTGTGGGGTTGTGGGAGAAGGTGGGGGGAGGTTTGGGGGAGTGGGGAGGAAGATGTGGGGGAGGGGTGGGGGTTTGAGGGAGGTGTGGGGTTGTGGGGGAAGGTGGGGGGAGTGGGGAGGATGGTTTGGGGGTGGGGGTAAGGTGTGGGGAGCTGTGGGAGTGTGGGGGTGTGGGGGAAGGTGTAGGGGGGAGGTCTGGGGATGTGGGGGAAGGTATGGGGGAGTGGGGGAAGGTATGGGGGAGTGGGCGAAGGTATGGGGGAGTGGGGGAAGATATGGGAGAGTGGGGAAGATATGGGAGAGTGGGGGGAGGTATGGGGGAGTGGGGGAAGGTATGGTGGAGTGGGGAAAGGTCTGGGGAGTGGGGGAAGGTATGGGGGAGTGGGGGAAGGTATGGGGGAGGGGGGGAAGGTATGGTGGAGTGGGGAAAGGTCTGGGGAGTGGGGGGAAGGTATGGGGGAGTGGGGGAAGGTATGGGGGAGTGGGGGAAGGTATGGTGGAGTGGGGAAAGGTCTGGGGAGTGGGGGAAGGTATGGGGGAGTGGGGAAAGGTATGGTGGAGTGGGGAAAGGTCTGGGGGAGTGGGGGAAGGTATGGGGGAGTGGGGGAAGGTAAGGGGGAGTGCGGGAAGGTATGGGGGAAGGTATGGAGGAGTGGGGGAAGGAATGGGAGAGTGGGGGAAGGTCTGGGGAGTGGGGAAGGTATGGGGGAGTGGGGGAAGGTATGGTGGAGTGAGAAAAGGTCTGGGGAGTGGGGAAGGTATGGGGGGAGTGGTGGAAGGTATGGGGGAGGGGGAAAGGTATGGTGGAATGAGGAAAGGTCTGGGGAGTGGGGGAAGGTATGGGGGAGTGGGGAAGGTATGGGGGAGTGGGGGAAGGTATGGGACAGTGGGGGAAGGTATGGGGGAGTGGGGAAGGTATGGGGGAGTGGGGGAAGGTATGGGGGAGTGGGGGAAGATTTGGGGGAGTGAGGAAAGTAAGGGGGAGTGGGGGAAGGTATGGGGGAGTGGGGGATGGTATGGGGGAGTGGGGGAAGGTTTGGTGCATTGGGGGAAGGTATGGAGGACGTGGGGGAAGGTATGGGGGAGTGGGGGAAGGTTTGGGGCAGTGGGGAAAGGCATGGGGGAGTGGGGGAAGGTATGGGGGAGTGGGGGAAGGTATGGGGGAGAGTGGGGGAAGGTATGAGGGAGTGGGGGAAGATATGGAGGAGTGGAGGTGGGGAAAGGTGTTGGGGTGGGGGCCGGTGTTGGGGAGTGGGGGTGTGGAGGTGGGGGGGAAAGGTGTGGGGGAATGGGGGAAAGTTTAGGGATGTGGGGGCGTAGGGGTGTGGGGGGGGTGTGGGGAGGTGTGGGAGTGTGGGGGGAGATTTGGGGCGGAAGTGTAGGGGTGGTGTGGGGAGTGGGAGTGTGGGGGAAGGTGTTGGGGGAGTTGGGGGAGATGTGGGTGTTGGGATGTGGGGGAAGGTATCGGGGGGAGGTGTTGGGATGTGGGAAGTTGTAGGGATGTGGGGGGAGGTGTGGTGGTGTGGGGGAAGGTGTAGGGGGAGGTGTGGGGGAAGGTGTGGGGATGTGGGGGGAGCTGTGGGAGAAGGTGTAGGGGAGGTGTGGGGATGTGGGGGAAGGTGGGGGAGGTGTGGGGATTTAAGGGAGGTGTGGGGTTGTGGGAGAAGGTGGGGGGAGGTTTGGGGGAGTGGGAAGGTGTGGGGGAGGGGTGGGGGTTTGAGGGAGGTGTGGGGTTGTGGGGGAAGGTGGGGGGAGTGGGGAGGATGGTTTGGGGGTGGGGGTAAGGTGTGGGGGAGCTGTGGGAGTGTGGGGTGTGGGGGAAGGTGTAGGGGGAGGTCTGGGGATGTGGGGAAGGTATGGGGGAGTGGGGGAAGGTATGGGGGAGTGGGGGAAGATTTGGGGGAGTGGGGAAAGGCATGGGGGAGTGGGGAAAGGTATGGGGGAGTGGGTAGATGTGGGGGAAGGTGTAGGGATGTGGGGGAGGTGTGGGGGTTTGAGGGAGGTGTGGGGTTGTGGGAGAAGGTGTGGGAAGGTGGGGGAGGTTTGGGGGAGTGGGGAGGAAGGTGTGGGGGAGGGGTGGGGGTTTGAGGGAGGTGTGGGGTTGTGGGGGAAGGTGGGGGGAGTGGGGAGGAAGGTTTGGGAGTGGGGGGAAGGTGTGGGGGAGCTGTGGGAGTGTGGGGGTGTGGGGGAAGGTGTAGGGGGGAGGTGTGGGGATGTGGGGGAAGGTATGGGGGAGTGGGGAAGGTATGGGGGAGTGGGGGAAGATTTGGGGGAGTGGGGAAAGGCATGGGGGAGTGGGGAAAGGTATGGGGAGTGGGGTAGATGTGGGGGAAGGTGTAGGGATGTGGGGGAGGTGTGGGGGTTTGAGGGAGGTGTGGGGTTGTGGGAGAAGGTGTGGGAAGGTGGGGGAGGTTTGGGGGAGTGGGGAGGAAGATTTGGGGGGTGGGGGGTATGGGGGGAAGGCGTGGGGGGGATGTATGGAGTGGGGGTGGAGGAGTCAGATCGAAGCAATAAGATTTTTTCCCAGCCCATTCCATTCCACCTGCATTTGCCCCAAAGCCAACCCATCTCCTCCAACCAGACCCTACCACCCACCCCTCCAACACACCCCACCCCATCTCACTCTAAACCAACCCAGACCCACTCTATCAAAACCCCACACCTCCCCCCTAATAGCGGGGTAGCGGGGAGTGGCCTCCACATCACTCACTGTTCCTATCATACAGTGACGGTGGAGGGGGAGGTGTGGGGATGTGGGGGAAGGTGTGGGGATGTGGGGAAGGTGTGGGGGATGTGCGGGGATGTTTGGGGGAGTGGGGAGGAAGGTTTGGGGGTGGGGGAGCTGTGGGGTGTGGGGGAGATGTGGGGGAAGGTGTAGGGATGTGGGGGAAGGTATGGGGGAGTGGGGGAAGGTATGGGGAGTGGGGGAAGGTATGGGGGAGTGGGGTAGATGTGGGGGAATGTGTAGGGATGTGGGGGAGGTGTGGGGGTTTGAGGGAGGTGTGAGGTTGTTGGAGAAGGTGGGGGGAGGTTTGGGGAGTGGGGAGGAAGATTTGGGGGTGGGGGGTATGGGGGAAGGCGTGGGTGGGGGGGATGTATGGAGTGGGGGTGGAGGAGTCAGATCGAAGCAATAAGATTTTTTTCCCAGCCCATTCCATTCCACCTGCATTTGCCCCAAAGCTAACCCATCTCCTCCATCCAGACCCTACCACCCACCCCTCCAACACACCCCACCCCTTCTCATTCTAAACCAACCCCAGACCCACTCTATCAAAACCCCATACCTTCCCCCTAATAGCGGGGTAGCGGGGAGTGGCCTCCACATCACTCACTGTTCCTATCATGCAGTGACGGTGTAGGGGGAGGTGGAGGGGGAGGTGTGGGGATGTGGGGTAGGTGCGGGGAGGTTTGGGGAGAGGGGAGGAAGGTTTGGGGGTGGGGGAAGGTGTGGGGGAGCTGTGGGGGATGTGGGGGAGATGTGGGGGAAGGTGTAGCGGGGAGTGGCCTCCACATCAATCACTGTTCCTATCATGCAGTGACGCCTGCCGCTTCACCTCCATATCTGTACCTTTCCCTCCGAGGCCGGATCTGTACCAGGTAGCCAGGGTATGGATGGGAATGTAATTGGCCTCCAGTTCACAGTTGGGGTTGAGGAGCATGCCGTGCAGCTTGGTGACCAGGTCGGAGGGACGGCCTTTATAGGGCCCGAGGAAAACCCGTTTCTGGGCGTAGTCATTGGCATGAAGGTTGTCCCATATCAGTGGCCGTCTCTTGATGACATCCTGAATCTCCTGCACTGATTCGAGTGTGATCTCCTTGGATACAACAGACGTCCCTAAAATGCACAGGTAAACAAAAGCACCACTTATTTAGTCTGCTTCTGGATCATTCTTCGTCCTGTGCGCAAACTGCCCCAGCACTACCCCATCCTGTTCAGAAAAAAGCCAACACCTCTCAGATTGCTGCCCTTCCCTGGGTTTGAACCCCACCCCAGGGATTCGAGTACAAAATCCAGGTAATCATCCCGAGGCACAGCCGGATGAGGGGCTGGATTCCCCCAAAATGGGACGCTGTCTCCACTCCGGCGTAAAAACGCTCGTGCTTCACTCTCAAGATTCCTTGGGAAAAGTGGAGCCGATTCACAGACCTGCAGGGAGCTAGCTGGGACCCAGAGTGCTTCACACAGCTTTAGCTGCAGATAAGGGCACCGTGCGTCCGGTTTTGAGTCTGCGCATGTGTACGGCGGCGGCCTCTAGTGGCCGCGCCGAGCGGCATGGAGGACTCGGACCGCGGAGGCAGATGAAGAATGTTAGACCCCCCAATCGGTCGCGAGCCCGAAGATCCGACCGGCTATAAGGCCCCCCCCCCCTCCGGTGTCCGATCCCCCCACCCCCTACCTGGGCGGCCATGGACCGAGTCCGCAGCCGCCACTCGTGCTTCCCGAACGGCAACAGGTGGTTAGAACCACGCTGTCGGGAACTCTGTTGGACGGGACCCCGGCCCGAATTCGGCGTGAAATTGGATTTTTCGCGGAGAATCCAACCCGAGATGATAAAGCGAGGCCTGGCCTGCCCTCTCGGGCAGATGTAATTCATCCCATGGCCACTAGGTGGAAAAGAACAGGAGAACTTTCTGTCAGATTCCCTGCTATTTTGTAATTACACTTCATTCCACCTCATGAATACATCCGAAAAATCTCTTCCATGTTTCCTCCACCATCAGGGAAAAATTGTAAAAGGAAATTTGAAATTTTAGGAAATTAATGCAAGTCAATATTTCAAAAGCTGCATGAAAGTTAAAATGACAAGAGGCCAATCTCTAATCAATATAGAATCCATAGAATCCCTCCAGTGCAAAAGGGGGCCATTCGGTCCATCGAGTCTCCACCCCCTTCCGAAAGAGCAGCATCCCTACCTCCTTATCCCTGTAACCCGGCCTAACCATCACATCACAGGGCAGCACGGTAGCATTGTGGATAGCACAATCGCTTCACAGCTCCAGGGTCCCAGGTTCGATTCCGGCTTGGGTCACTGTCTGTGCGGAGTCTGCACATCCTCCCCGTGTGTGCGTGGGTTTCCTCCGGGTGCTCCGGTTTCCTCCCACAGTCCAAAGATGTGCGGGTTAGGTGGATTGGCCATGATAAATTCCCCTTAGTGACCAAAATTGCCCTTAGTGTTGGGTGGGGTTACTGTGTTATGGGGATAGGGTGGAGATGTTGACCTTGGGTAGGGTGCTCTTTCCAAGAGCCAGTGCAGGCTCGATGGGCCGAATGGCCTCCTTCTGCACTGTAAATTCTATGTAATCTTTGGACACAAATGGGCAATTTAGCATGGCCAGTCCACCTAACCTCCATACCTTTGGACTGTGGAAGGTGTAGCCATCTGGGAAGGCCACTTTCAGCATATAAAATGGACACTCGCAGAGCATACAGGGAAAAATGGACAATACAAAGCAACAAGCCAGCACAGAGCCTGAATGTGTATTTAAAAGACAGACTGCAGACAGAACCGAAACTCTTGGCCGATTTGCACATTGATGGCCCATCTCCAATGAACAAAGACTGGTGCTCAGTTAGCCGTTACCGGCCCAGACATTCCAGCGCCACTACCCCCAGCAAGAAGACACAAACAAAGCAAAGCCAACGGCCACCTAGGATACGCCCAGCCATCAAGGCACCTGTCCCTTTATTGGCTCAGATCGATGGCGGTGATCGAGAAGCTGCCCAATTGATTGGGACCAAGTTTAAGGCCCGCCTAAAAGCGCGCGAAGCCCCTCCAAGTATAAGAAGGAACCCCCGCCATACATTCAGCCTCTTGGAATTGGCTCTCAACCAGAGAGACCCTTCCACCAGCACCACCAGAAGCAGTAAGTTCAACGTCAACGCTCGCTACCAGACGGACGACCTTAGCTGTTCTCCTGTTACCTCTTGGAAACCAACAGCCTCACAGATCCGAACAACGGCCACTGTTTTTCTGACCTAAGTGGGCACCCGAAGTTAAGTATGGGTGTTAGTGACAGACATAGTTTAGCCTGTAGTGTTATTGTGCATGAGTAAATTGTATTGTGTGTAAATAAAGTAGCATTGACTTTGAACTAACTAACTGGTGTATTGGTTCTTTGATCGGTATTCGGTTGAACCTTGTGGCGGTATCAAGAGATACCTGGCGACTCTGAAAGCATATCCATAATTAAGATTAAGAAAGGCGACCTTATTAATCACCATATTTATAGCCACCAAGAGAGCAACAAAGGAAACCGGAGCACCCGGCGGAAACCCATGCAGACAATGGGAGAAAGTGCAAACTCCAAACAGACAGTCACCCAAGGCTGGAATTGAACCTGGGTCCCTGACGCTGTGTCACCATGCCGCTAACACATCATGTTAGTTTTTGTGGGAGCTTGCTGTGCACAAGTTGGCTCTGGTGTTTCCTACATTGTAACAGTGATTGCCCTTCAGAAATACTTAATTGACAGTAAAGCACTTTGAGATGTCCTGCGGCCTGTGAAAGATGCCATATAATGCAAGGCTTTCCACCATTTTACCTCAGTAGCTTGGAGAAGTTAGGGAACAGTGACCTTCTGATAATGTTACTGGTATTAAGAACCCAATAGATTGAGAGTTCATATCCCACTAATCTTGAATTTGATAAACATGGTGATATATTTGTGAGCTTGCACCAGATCTTTAAAAAGGCTGTGAAAACGTCATGTCATTTTGTAAACCCATCACCATAAGACCGCAATACATAGGAGCAGAATTAGGCAACTCGGCCCATCGAGTCTGCTCTGCCATTCAATCATGGCTGGTATTTTTCTCATCCCCATTCTCCTGCCTTCACCCCATAACCCCTGATCCCCTTATTAATCAAGAACCTATCGATCTCCGTCTTAAAGACACTCAGTGTCTTCACAGCCTTCTGCGGCAAAGAGTTCCACAGATTCACCACCCTCCGGCGGAAGAAATTCCTCTTCATCTCTGTTTTAAAGGATCATCCCTTCAGTCTGAGATGGTGTCCTCTGGTTGTAGTTTTTCCTACAAGTGGAAACATCCTCTCCATGTCCACTCTAGCCAGGCCTCACAGTATCCTGTAAGTTTCAATGAGGTCTCCCCTCATCCTTTTAAAACTCCAACGAGTACAGACCCAGTGTCCTCAACCACTGCTCATACTTCAATCCAGGGATCATTCTTGTGAACCTCCTCTGGACCCTTTCCAAGGCCAGCACATCCTTCCTTAGATATGGGGCCCAAAACTGCTCACAATACTAAAAAAATGGGGTCTGACCAAAGCCTTATACAGCCTCAGAAGTACATCCCTGCTCTTGTATTCTCGTCCTCTCGACATGAATGCCAACATTGCACTTGCCTGCCTAACTGCCGACTGAACAAAGAACAAAGAAAAATTACAGCACAGGAACAGGTCCTTTGGCCCTCCAAGCCTGCGCCTGCACGTTAACCTTCAGAGAATCTTGAACAAGGACTCCTAAGTCCTTTTGTGCTTCTGATTTCCTAAGCATTTCCCCATTTAGAAAATAGTCTATGCCTCCATTCTTCCTTCCAAGATGAATAAACTCACACTGTTCCACATTGTATTGCATCTGCCTACTCCTAGCCTGTCCAAGTCCTTCTGCAGCCACCCCCCCCCCCCCCCACCCACCTGCTCAATACTACCTGTGCCTACCATATCTTTGTATCATCTGCAAACTTAGCAACAGTGCCCTCAATTTCCTTCTTCCAGATCATTAATGCATACTGTGAAAAGTTGTGGTCCCATTACTGACCACTAGTCACCTGGTTGCCATCCTGAAAAAGACCCCTTTATCCCCACTCTCTGCCTTCAGCCAGTCAGCCAATCCTCCATCCATGCCAGGATCTTACCCTCAACACCATGGGCTTTTAACTTATTGAACAGCCTCCTGTACGACACCTTGTCAAAGGCCTTCTGGAATTCTAACAGGTTTGTCAGACATGACCTCCCCTTGACGAAGCCGTGCTGCCTCAGTCCTATTTTACCATGAACTTCCAAGTACTCCACAATCTCATTGTTAACAATGGACTCTAAAATCTTAGCAATGACCGAATTCAGGCAAACCGGCCTATAATTTCCTGTCTTCTGCTTCTCTCCCTTCTTAAACAGGGAGCTTTGAGAAAGGATCATCTGGACTCAAAACGTTAGCTCTTTCCTCTCCCTACAGATGCTGCCAGACCTGCTGAGATTTTCCAGCATTTTCTCTTTGGTTTCAGATTCCAGCATCCGCAGTAATTTGCTTTTATCCAGTGTCACATTACATCACAGGAATGTCATCAGCCAAAAAAAGACATGAGACTGAGGGAGATATTAGGATAGATGGCTAAAATCTTGGTTGACGAGGTAAGTTTTAAAGAGCACATGTTCTGAACAGAGAGACAAAGTTTTTTATCTTGCACTCATCATCTCCCCGGTCGATACATAATATCGTATTTATAGGTGGAGAGTTTGATCCTCCACCTCAGAATTTTGTCATTTTTACTTTTGCCCCTTTGCGAGTTGTCAAACATGAAGGCAACCGATCGTTGGTCGGTGATGAGGGTGAACCTTCTACCTGCGAGGTAGTGCCTCCAGTGGCGAATAGCCTCCACAATGGCTTGTGCTTCCTTTTCGACTGAGGAGTGTCGAAGTTCCGAAGCGGATAGGGTACGGGAGAAAAATGCGACTGGTCTCCCTGCCTGATTTAGTATGCTACCTCTCAGGGATCGCTCTCAACCTGGAAAGGGACGGATTCATCCACCACCCGCATGGCAGCCTTGGCGATGTCCTCCTTGATGCAGTTGAAGGCCTGGCGAGCCTCAGCTGACAGGGGAAATAGTGTTGCCTTAAAGAGTGGGCGGGCTTTGTCCGCATATTGAGGGACCCACTGGGCATAATACGAAAAGAATCCCAAGCACCGTTTGAGGGCCTTGTGACAATGAGGGAGGGGGAGTTCTAAGAGGGGGCGCATACGGTCCAGGTCAGGACCCAGGACTCCGTTTTCCATGACATAGCCGAGGATGGCTTGTCTGGTTGTGCGGAAAACGCATTTTTCCTTGTTGTATGTGAGGTTAAGCTTCTGGGCCGTCTGGAGAAATCGTGGAGGTTGGCATCGTGTTCCTGCTGGTCATAGCCGCAGATGGTGACGTTATCCAAGTACGGAAACGTGGCCCGCAGCCCGTACTGGTCCACCATTCGGTCCATTGCTCGTTGGAACACCGAAACCCCATTCGTGACGCCAAAGGGGACCCGGAGGAAGTTGAAGAGGCGGCCATCGGCCTCGAACGCCGTGAAGTGGCGGTCCTCCGGGCGGATTGGGAGTTGGTGGTATGCAGACTTCAGATCCACCGTGGAAAAAATCCGATACTGGGCGATCTGATTCACCATGTCTGCAATCCTGGGGAGGGGGTACGCGTCGAGGAGCGTAAACCGATAAATAGTCTGATAATAGACTATGACCATGCAGAATTTTTCCCCGGTCTTGACGACCACCACCTGAGCTCTCCAGGGACTGTTACTGGTCTCTATGGTCCTCTCACGTAAGAGCCTCCGGCCTCGGATCGAATGAACACCGTGTCCTGCAGGCTGTACCGCCTGCTGCGAGTGGCTACAGGTTTACAGTCCGGAGTGAGGTTGGCAAAGAGAGGAGGGGGGGAGATTCGCAGCGTGGCTAGGCTGCAGATAGTGAGTGGGGGTAGGGGTCCACCGAAGCTGAGGGTGAGACTCTTGAGATTGCATTGAAAGCCGAGTCCCAATAAGAGTGGGGCGCAGAGTTCGGGCAGGACGTATAGTTGGAATTTAGAGTAGCTAGCGCCTTGGATTGTTAGAGTTGCGACGGTGCGCCCTTGGATATGGGCAGAGTTGGAAATCGAAGTGAGGGAGATGGTTTGCCGTGCAGAGAAGACGGGGAGCGAACAGCGTCTTACCAGATCTGGGTGTACGAATCTCTCAGTACTCCTGGAGTCGAAAAGGCACGGTGTACTGTACCCGTTGATTTGGACCGTCGTCATCGAGTTGTGGAGATGCTTTGGGCGCGATTGGTCCAGTGTGACTGCGTTCAGTTGTGGGTAGTCGGCGGCTTGGTTGGCTGCGCTGGGGTGGCCCCGTGATGAGTGTCCGCTGAGGTCGCAGTCTTCGATCAAATTTTCTGAGTTTGGAGAGGATGGAGCCCAAGATGGCCACCCCCGTGGATCGCACGTGTCGGGGGGGCGAGGAAGATGGCGTCCAAGATGGCGGCCCCCATGAGTCGCACGTGGTCGGCCGTGTGGTGGGGATCCGCCAAGATGGCGGTCCCCATGGATCGCACGTGGCAGGCGGGGGCGGAGTCGGGGTATAGGCCGCAGCGTTCCGGGGCCTGCGGGCCTGTGAGTGCGGAGAGCAGTTGCTTTGTGCCGCGAGAGGGTTAGGGGCTGGGGCCTTCCTTGCCAGACACACTCTGGCGTAGTGACCTTTTCGCCCGCAGCTGCTGCAGGTCGCGTTGCGGGCCGGGCAGTGCTGCCGCGGGTGCTGGGACTGGCCACAAAAGTGGCAGGCTGGGGCAGCATGGTGGCTGGGCGGCCGCGCGGCGCAGGCCTGGGGCAGTCACTGGTCGGGGGCCCATGACGGGGTCGCGGAGTCCACAGGAAACGAGGTGAGGCTACGAAACAAGACCTCCATAGTTGTAGCGTGTTCAACAGTTTCTTCTAAATTTTGAGCCCCTTTATCCAGTAGTCGCTGGCGCACTTAATTCGATCTAAGGCATGCAACAAAGACATCGCGGACAGCAAGTTCTCTATGTTCAGCAGCATTTACTGCCTGGTAATTACAGTCCCGGGATAAGGCTTTCAAGTCTCTTATAAATTCTTCTAGCGATTCTGTGGGGCGCTGGCGGCGAGTAGTAAAAACGTGGCGCGCGTAGACCTCATTGACGGGCTTCACGTACATTTTGTCGAGTAGGGCCAGGGCCTCTGTATCTGAGCCGGTACAAATTAACTGAGTAGATATACGATGGCTCACCCTTGCGTGCAGTAGGCTGAGTTTCTGCTCCTCCGTCGTTTCTGGGGTGCTTGCTTCAGCCAGGTAGGCCTTAAAACATCGGATCCAATGTGAAAAGATTTCTTTCGTCTCTGCATCCTGTGGGTCGAGTTCCAGTCGATCAGGCTTGAGGGCTAAATCCATAGTCGTTCCTTACTGTTTCTTAAGACGATTAAATTGATGAGACCATCAATTCACGCGACACGTGGTTAGAAGTGAACAGTGGTTTTAATTGTCTTACAACAGAGCCTGCCTGTGACACGATGAACTCCAGATGAACTGGCAGGCAGGCTCTCAGCATCAACCTTTATACTTCCGGTTAGGGGGAGGAGCCGGGGGTGGAGCCAAGGGTGGAGCCCAGTACAAACTCCCGTACACTCCCAGTGCATCTCCCCCTAGTGGCAGAGCAGCGCAACTGCTCATGTGCCGAGCTTACAGAGACATAGTACAACATGTGTAATACAGTGTGAATTACGCTACTGTGATTCACCACAATCCGGATGAAAAGTTTTGGCAACATATGTTTCTTTTCAAAACCAGAAAACACTGGACAATCCAGCAGGTCTGACAGCATCTGTGGAGAGAGAAGGGAGCTAACGTTTTGAGTCCGGATGACACTTTGTCAAAGCTGGGGAGAACTGGAAATAGGGTCAGATTTGTCCTGTAGTGGGGGGGGGGAGGGGGAGGGTAGAGTGCTGGGGCTGGAATGGGGGCCAGCGATTGGTGGAGATGGACCATGATTTCAAGGACAGAAGACAAAGGAAGGTAAATGGGGGTGATTAAGGCTAAGAAGGGTGCTGATAGTGGGACATAAAGAGGTTAGAATGTGTGAATGGCAGAACAAAGGGGGAGCAGCGTGTCAAAGGGGCAACTGGGACCAGGGAACAGATGACCCGAGTGGAGTGGGGGGATGGGGGGGGGGGGGGGGGGTGGGGGGGGGGAAACAATGGTGGCAGAAAAACAGATCGATGGAAGAAATGAAAATAAAAATTAATTGATAGAAATAAAAATGGGGTGAAGGTGGAGGGGAGAGTTCACAGTCTGAGGTTGTGGAACTCAATATGAAGTCCGGAAGGCTGTGACGTGGTAAGCGGAAGATGAGTTGCTGTTCCTCCAGTTTGCGCTGGGCTTCACTGGAACATTGCAGCAGGCCAAGGACGGACATGTGGACGTGAGAGGGGGACGGTGAGTTTAAATGGCAGCGTCAGGAAGTGCTGGGTCCTGCCTGCGGACGACCAGAGGTATTCTGCAAAGCGGTCACCCAGTCTGCGGGCTTCTTTTCGAAAAAAACATTTAAAAAAAAGATTTTTCCAATTAAGGGGCAATTTAGCGTGGCCAATCCACCTAACCTGCACATCTTTGGGGGTGTGACCCTCGCAGACACGGGGAGAATGTGCAAACTCCACATGGACAATGACCCGGGTCCGCAGCGCCGTGAGGCAGCAGTGCCAACCACTAGGCCACCGTGCTGCCCTTAATTTGTGGGCCTCACTGGAACATTGCAGCATGCCAAGGATGGACATGTGGACATGAGAGTAGGAGGTGAGTTGAAATGAGAAGCGACACACTCCACGTCCGTCCCCCCCCCCCCCCCCCCCCCCCCCCCATTCAGCTTTGACAAAGAGTCATCCAGACCCGAAACCTTAGCTCCCTTTTCTCTCCGCAGCTGTTGTCAGACCTGCTGAGACTGTCCAGTGTTTTGTTTTTGTTTCAGATTCCAGCACCCGCAGGAATTTGCGTTTATGTTCCTCTTTTCAGCTGGGTTGAGGATCAGTGCCAACAAGCAACATCTTAATTACTGGATTGGCTCAAAATGCATTCACATATCCTGACTTTGTGAAACGGGCTATATAAGTGCAAGTTATTTGATTTTATTGAATCCTTACAGTGCAGAAAGAGGCCATTTGGCCCACTGAGTCTGCACTGACCCTCTGAAAGAGCTCCCCACCCAGGCCTACACCCCTATCCCATTTCTGAAACCGCACCCAACCCTCACATGTTTGGACACGTCATAGAGTCATAGAATTTACAGTACAAAAGGAGGTCATTCGGCCCATCGAGTCTGCACCGGCCCTTGGAAAGAGCACCCTACCCAAACCCACACCCCACCCTATCCCCTTAACCCAGTAATCCCATTCAAGACTAAGAGCAATTTCATGGCCAATCCACCTAACCTACACATCTTTGGACTGTGGGAGGAAACCGGAGCACCCGGAGGAAACCCACACAGACACGGGGAGAACGTGCAGACTCCGCACAGACAGTGACCCAAGCTGGGAATCGAACCTGGGACCCTGGAGCTGTGAAGCAATTATGCTAACCACTATGCTACCGTGCTGCCCAAAGGGAGGACACTTAGGGACAACTGTGGGAGGAAACCGGAGCGCCCGGAGGAAACCCACACAGACACGGGGAGAAAGCGCAAACTCCACACAGCCACCCGAGGTCGGAATCGAACCCAAGTCCCTGGTGCTGTGAGGATGGGTAAGAAATACGGCCTTGCCAATGCTGCCCCACTGCCAGGGGAATTTGAGAAAATTACTGTCCTGTAACAGTGCAATCAGCCATCAGACCATCTTGGAGTATAGGAAGTGAGCTGTGTGCCTGGTACCTGTCCAGATGACGCCGATCCCAGGGTGCAGGTCATCTCCAATGACCTTCAGGTAGTAAGACTTGCTGAGACTGGGGTAGCACAGGGAACTGCAGTATTCTGAAAGACAACCAGAGGAACAGGGAAAGCAGATTAACTTCTCGTGAAATTTCTGTCAACTGCATTTCTGAGCCACTACCAAAGGAACAATATCATTGTTCGTGGATTTAGAACCACATAAATGGTCACCAGAAACGCCAAGCCTAAAATTCCGCTTGGGTGGGGGTGGAAGTCCTGCTCACAATCTGAGGGAAGAATCGAGCTTCGCCAATTTGTATGCTGGTATATGTGTTAATGTGTGTGTGCGTGTTCATGTCTGTATGTGTCTGTACATGCCTGTGTGTGTGTTCATGCCTGTGTGCATGTTCTTGACTGTATGTGCTCATCTGTGTGCAGGTTCATATCTGTATGTCTTCATGTTGTTATGTATTTACGCTCATGTCTGTGTTAACGTTCATGTCTGTGTTATGCTCATGTCTGTGTGTGTAAGCGCTCATTTCGGTGTGTGTTTCTGTCTGTGTGTGCGTTCATGTCTGTGTTTACGTTCATGTCTGTGTGTGCGTTCATGTCTGTGTTTACGTTCATGTCTGTGTGTGCGTTCATGTCTGTGTTTATGTTCATGTCTGTGTGTGCGTTCATGTCTGTGTTTACATTCATGTCTGTGTGTGCGTTCATGTCTGTGTGCGTTCATGTCTGTGTTTACGTTCATGTCTGTGTGTGCGTTCATGTCTGTGTGTGCGTTCATGTCTGTGTTTACGTTCATGTCTGTGTTTACATTCATGTCTGTGTTTACATTCATGTCGTCTGTGTGTTTACATTCATGTCGTCTGTGTGCATTCACGTCTGTGTGCGTGTGTACATTTCCATAGAATCGATAGAATCCCTGCAGTGAAGAAGGAGGTCATTCAGCCCATCGGGTCTGTACCGACCCTCCGAAAGAGCATCCAACCTAGGCCCATTCCCCCGCCCTATCCCCGTATCCTTGCGCATTGATCATGGCTAGTCCAACTAACCTGTACATCTTTGGACTGTGGGAGGAAACCGGAGCATCCGGAGGAAACCCACGCAGACACGGGGGAGACTTACGAACTCCACACAGTCACCCAAGGCCATTGTCTGAGAATTAATATCTGAGTGTGTGTTCATGTCTGTATGTGTTCATTTGTGTCTGTGCATTTGTTCGTGTATGTATGTGTGTGTTCAGGCGTGCATGGGTTCATGTGTGTGCATATGTTGATGACTGCAGTTGTGCATGTTCACGTGTCTGTGTGGCAATTTCTCCACCCCCTCTCACCTCACGGCACAGCTCAGTGGGCGCCCTGGGCCACACATTAGTCCCTCGAAAACTCTCACATCAGCTCTGCCATTGGTCCCAAAACCAGATTCTGGCAGAAAACAATGAAATGTGCTTGAAGGCACCCATGACACACACGATTACATACAGCACAGGAGCAAAGGGTGTCATGTGAGAGTACCTTTAAGACATGGGTGTTTAAGAAATGTACCTTTAAGAAATGGGTGTTCTCAGTGATGTCAGAGTATGGGTGGAGCTGGGCTGTCTGTCAGCTTTTTACTTTCGTTTTAGGCTGTTTGCTGCAGGGTGTGTTTTAGTATCATTTTCAAAGCTGGATAGCTGCAGTCACAGCCAGAAGGTGTATGAGTCTCTCTCTCTGTAATCTAAAGACTGTAAATCGATCCTTTGGTGATTTAAAACTAATAACTGCTCTCAACCTGATGTGCTTCTGTTTAAAGGTTTTTTTAAAGTCCTTTGGATGTTAAAAGGACAGCTTAAGGATTACTTAGTGTTGTATTCTATAAGGGTTATATTTGAATTAATGGTTGCTAAGATGTTAACTGTATGTTTTAAAAAGGTTAACTTGAGTTCATAGAATAAACGTTATTTTGCTTTAAAAAATACTTTTCCATTTCTGCTGCACCACACCTGTCGAGTGGGTCATGTGCTCCCCATACCACAGTCTATTAAAAGTTGTGGGTCAGGTGAACTCCGTGATACACTTTGGGGTTCTCTAAACCCTGGCCCATAACAAGGGTGTCCAGCTAATGGACAGGTACAAAAAGTAACAATGATAACTTTCATTTCTAATGTAGTTAGGAAACTACCTATGCAACTCGTGAGACTGTTATCAGATGACGTGAGGATGAGAGAGCCATAGGTTGGCAAAGAGGGCCATTTGGGGGGGGGGGTGGTGATGGTTGGCGTGAGTTGGCATGGATGGGGCATGGGGGATTAGTGAGGAGGTGTAAGGTGAGGGATGAGGGCCAGAGGGCCTAATATTCAACCAATATTTTATCTTTGTTAAAGGCGCTATAAAAATGCAAGTTGTTGTTACTGGTGAGTCAAGAGAGGACATGACAGGGGAAGGAGGAGAGAGTCAGGAAAGTAAAGGGCAAAGAGCACAAAAACAGACCAACTGGTCTGCACTGGTATTCACAGTCCACAATCCTTCCATTCGTCAATCTCACCATGTCATAAACACATCCTAATCCTCACTTCACCGTATTTATCTAGCTTCCCTTAAATGTTTACCTCAATCACTTCCTGTGCTAATGATTTCCACATTCTCATCTCCCTCTGGGTAAAATTTCTCCTCAGTTGTTGGCAAATGCGTGTATTTTGGAAGCAGCCGTGTTGCTTTCCAGGTGGATCAGATAGGACTCTTAATGACCTGCGACACATCAACCTGTTCTCGACCCATGTCCCCACCCCCCACCCCATTTCAGAGCATAGGGCCTTGTGCGACCTTACCAGTGGGGCAGAACAAGAAGACAGGAGGCTCTCCCAAGTACCGGTAGATCTCATTGGCCACTGATGTCTGAGCGTGAGCGAATGAGCTGAAGGTTCCTTTGTCAGTGGTGCACATGGCGTGGTCGATGTCATCAAACAGGATAGCGAAGGCCATGCACCCAAACCCTTTGACCTGCAAGAGGGCAAAGGGTGCCAGAAAAGGTCAGCGGGAGCAATTGGTGAAAAACCCACAATTGCAGCAAAAGTGGTGTCAGCAATAGGCCCAGTAGCAGCAGTAACTCCAGCAATGCAACAACAATGTACATTTAGATTACACCATTAACATAGTCAAACGCCCTGAGGTGCAGGAGCAAAATAAACATGTTCTGACAGCGAGCCACATGAGGTAATATTAGGACAGGTGACCAAAACCTTGTCAACAAGAACATAAGAAAAAGGAGCTGGACTAGACCTTGATCCTGTGCCAGATATCAGCAAGATCATGGTTGTTCTTCCACTGCTAAAAACCATCTTCCTGCACTTAAATCCATAGAATTTGCACATTGCAGAGAAGGCAATTTGGTCCATTGAGTCTGCACCATCCTTCTCTGCCTAGGCCCACTACCCCGCCCTATCTCCGTAACCCCATAACCCCACCTAACCTGCACATCCTTGGACACTAAAGACGATCTAGCATGGCCAATCCACCTAATTTGAATGAAATGAAAATGAAAATCGCTTACTGTCACAAGTAGGCTTCAATGATGTTACTGTGAAAAGCCCCTAGTTGCCACATTCCGGCACCTGTTCGGGGAGGCTGGTACGGGAATTGAACCGTGCTGCTGGCCTGCCTTGGTCTGCTTTAAAAGCCAGCGATTTAGCCCAGTGTGCTAAAGCAACCCCTCTAATAATAATCTTTTATTGTCACAAGTATGAAGTTACTGTGAAAAGCCCCTAGTCGCCGCATTCCGCCGCCTGTTCGGGGAGGCCGGTACGGGAATTGAACCCGCGCTGCTGGCCTTGTTCTGCATTACAAACCAGCTGTCTAGCCCACTGAGCTAAACCAGCCCTGTACTTGCACATCTTTGGACTGTGGGAGGAAACCGGAGCACCCGGAGGAAACCCACGCAGACACGGGGAGAAAGTGCAAACTCCACAACGCTGGAATTGAACCGGGGTCCCTGGAGCTGAGAGGCTGCTGCTTAGCTCAGTACTTGTCTCAAATCCCAAATACCAGTATATCAGTACCAGATATCTCTTGACCTCTGCTTTGAATATACTCAGTGGGCCAATCACTTCCTGTGGTAATGATTTCCACATTCTCATCTCCCTCTGGGTAAAATTTTCAACCCTCTGGGGTAGAAATATCCAAAGATTCACAACCCTCTGAGTAAAGACATTTCTCCGCACCTCAGTCCTGAATGATCAAGATCCCCCCCCCCCATGTTCTAGATTCTTCAACCCCAGGGAATATTTTCTCAGTTTCATTTAGATCGCCTCTCATCCTTCTAAACTTCAACCCCAGCCGACCCAATCGCTCCGCACAGGGCTGCTTTCAAGAAACAGCGAACGTTTTCAAGAAGCAGTTAGATACAACACTCGGGGCGAAGGGGATCAAAGGATATGGGGGGGGAGGGGGGAAAGCGGGTTCAGGCTATGGAGCTGGATGATCAGCCATGTTCATAGTGAATGGAGGAGCTGCCTCGAAGGGCTGAATGGCCTCCTCCTGCTCATATTTTCTGTTTCTATGACAATCCCCTCATCCCAGCAACCAATCTGGTGAACATTAACATTACATTTTAAGGGGTGTCTTAAAAGGGGAGAATACAGGGAAGGGACGGTCGGAGGTAAAGAGAGAGAGAGAGAGACAGGCATAAAAGGAGTTGAGGGAGGGACGTCCAGTGTTTGGGGCCCTGGCAGCTGAAGGCAATGATTGAGGGATGGATATTAGGGATGCTTAAGAGGCCAGATATTAACCACCCAGTGTTCACAAACACTGCGGACATGACTGAAATGGTGACATGTAGCCACCATAGGGGCAGCACAATAGCATAGTGCTTAGCACAGTTGCTTCACAGCGCCAGGGTCCCAGGTCGATTCCCCGCTGGGTGACTGCCTGTGCGGAGTTTGCCCATGTCTCCCCGTGTCCGCGTGGGTTTCCTCCGGGTGCTCCGGTTTCCTCCCACAAAGATATGCAGGTTAGGTGAATTGGCTGAGCTAAATTGCCCTGAGTGTCCAAAACAGGTTAGGTGGAAGTTACGGGGATTGCGTGGAGGTATGGGCTTCGGTCGGGTGCTCTTTTCAAGGGCCGGTGCAGACTCGATGGGCCGAATGGCCTCCTTCTCCAAGGCTGGTTTAGCACAGTGGGCTAAACAGCTGGCTTGTAATGCAGAACAAGGCCAACAGTGCGGGTTCAATTCCCGTACCAGCTTCCCCGAACAGGTGGGGGAATGTGGCGACTAGGGGCTTTTCACAGCAACTTCATTGAAGCCTGTGTGTGATAATGAGCGATTATTATTATTATTATTATCAAATTCTATGATTCTACCAACTTCCTGTCCCTAAGTCAAACATCAATCAATACAAATGCCTCTATTTTCTAGCTCTTTCAGCCTGTGTTTATGGAGGGCAGTTCCCATTCAGGTCCCATATATGTTGTTTGTGAGTTGCAGAACCCAGAACTGAATGCAGCGACTCCAGTTGAGGCCTGCTCGAGGCTCTGTGTAACTAACACATCACTTTCTCCTCACTCATATTCCAAACTTCTCGGGATAAAGACGGTAAACCTCATCATGTCCAAACCCTCACTGCCCTGACGTGCACAAGTCCCATTCACGCACCTTCAATGTACTCGCTGGATTACATTGGCTGTCAGTCCTCCAACACTTCCAATTAAAATTATTTTCCGCCACCTTTAAATCACTTTATGGCCCTGCTCCCTCCCTATCTCAGTAATCTCCTCAGCCCTATGACCCTCGATCCCTCCAATTCTGGCCCCTTGTGCATCCCTTCATTCTTCCTTTGCTTGGCTATGGCTGATATTGCCCCCCCCTCTCGGGGCGGATGGACCTTGCGTGGCTCACCCACCGGGAACCCGCCATGATTGGCCAACTTTGGTGGGACCGCTCCAACAACACTCAAGTAGCTCGATACCATCCAGGACAAAGCACCCCTTCCACAAACATTCACTCCCTCCACCACCGACGCACAGTAGCAGCCGTGTGTACCATCTACAAGATGCACTAAGACCATAAGATCATGAGACAGAGGAGCAGAATTAGGCCACTCGGTCCATCGAGTCTGCTCCGTCATTCAATCATGGCTGATATTTTTCAAATCCCCATAAACCCTGGTCCCCTTATGAATCAAGAACCTACATCCACCACCCTCTGGCTGAAGAAATTCCTCCTCATCTCTGCTTTAAAGGATCGTCCCTTTAGTCTGAGATTGTGTCAGACACCCTAATTTTTCCTACAAGGGGAAAAATCCTCTCCACGTCCACTCTATCCAGGCCTCACAGTATCCTGTAAGTTTCAATAAGATCCCCCCTCATCCCTCTAAACTCCAACAAGTACAGAGCCAGAGTCCTCAACCGTTCCTCATATGACAAACTCTACATTCCAGGGATCATTCTTCTGAACCTCCTCTGGACCCTTCCCAAGGCCAGCACATCCTTCCTTAGATACGGGGCCCAAAACTGCTCACAATACTCCAAATGGGGTCTGACCAGAGCCTTATACAGCCTCAGAGGTACATCCCTGGTTTTCTATTCCAGCCCTCTTGACATGAATGTTTCCTTAGGCAGCACCTTCCAAACCCACGACCACTACCGTCTCGAAGGACAAGAGTAGCAGATACCTGAGAACATCACCACCTGGGAGTTCCTCTCCAAGTCACTCACGATCCTGACTTGGAAATATATTGCTGTTCCTTCACTGTCGCTGGGTCAAAACCTTATAACAGCACTGTGGGTGTACCTACAGCGAATGGACTGCAGCGGTTCAAGATGGCAGCTCATCACCACTGCATCAAGGGTCATTAAGGATGAGCAACAAACGCTGGCCTAGCCAGCGAAGCTCACAGCCCGTTAAAAATGAATTTGAAAAAATGGGCACAACCGTCATTTACACAATCTCATCGACCCAGCTGTTCCGTACATATCAATATTCACACTACCTGCCTCAATTTCTGCTTCAACAAGGCCAGGTCACACGAGCTGGAGAAGGTGATGTCCTGTCCTGGGGAGATGGCGTACACAAACTCAACCCCACGCTCCTGGGCGCCCAATACCAACGCCTTGAGCTGAACTGTCGAAAGAAAAGAAAAGAAACCTGAAAATGGAGCAGACACTTTGATTTTATTTGATTTTATACATCGAGGTCCTTCGCCCTTTAGCTGAAAGTTGGAATCCTCATCAATGGCAGCAAACCTGTGATAGAAGGTTACTGGCAGGGGAACTAATTTTAAGATCATAGGTGCGATTTAACAGAAATTAAATGAGTCCCATGTCGAGGGCATTTGGCCGGGTGTTTCCCGGTGTAGGCGTTGCCAACAATGACCCCGCTATTAATTGGGACTCTGCTTCATTTCTGGGCTCCAGTGAGTAATACCCTGCTGAGGCTACAAACATCCGTTTCTTGGACTAACGCGCTCTTATGAACCCCCCCCCACCATAGCCTCTGGACCCTTCCAATGCCCCAACTCACCAATGAGGGGGTTATCGAGCCCCCCCCCCCCGCACCACGCCTCACAAGGGCGGGGCACCCCCGTTTCTGATACCCAGCATGGGCATGATGCCATCTGGGCACATTGGCACTTCCAGTGTGGCACCCTGTCAGCACCCCTGCCAGTCTGAGAGTGCAACCTGGGCACCCTAACACCGCCAGGGTGGCACGTCCTGGCTGCCCAGATGGCTCTGCCAGGGTGCGGGGCCCGTGGTGCCCAGGTGGCATTGGGGTGCCAAGGTACTGCCCTTCTTAGAGCCCCAACACCGGGCGCCTCTGGCAGACCTCCCCCAAGACCGGTATGCCTGGTCCATGTTTGTGCAAACCATACTAAACGGCGCTCACTCAGGGTCTCCAAGGCAACGTCATCAGGTCCCGGGCGCTGGGTAGATCCGGTGTAGACATATCCAACTGAGACTAACTGCTCACTTCAATATGCAAATCTGGGTCCCGACCTCAATGGGTGGGACCAGATCACGATGCTATGTGAGATCTCATTAGATCTCGCGAAGTTTGAGGAGGCCGGTAAATCTCCCGAGAGGCCTCTCCGAGAATTACTGGCCTTGTCAGGCGAGGTCGACAGATTGTGTTCCCTACGGACATTACCTGGGCTGTGACCAAGCATAAGTATGTTACCCAGCAATAGGAGCTCCCACTTTCTTCACCCAATCATTGGTGCCAGTGTAGACTCGAACTTCTGGAATTCTCTCCGTAAACCTCTCTGTCTCTCCCTTTCTCTAATTCACTCTGAAACACTCGCCTCTTTTCCTAAGTATCCAGTCACCTCATTTATCATTTTCCATAGAATCCCTGCAGTGCAGCAGGAGGCCTTTCGGCCCATTGAATCTACACCTGTCCTAACCCCGTAACCCCATACATTGATCACGGCCAATCCACCTAACCTGCACATCTTTGGACTGTGGGAGGAAACTGGAGCACCCGGAGGAAACCCACGCAGACACGGGGAGAAAGTGCAAACTCCACACAGAGTCACCCAAGGCTGGATTTGAACCCAGGCCCCGAGTGCTGTGAAGCAGCAGTGCTAACCACTGTGCCATCATATCTCACTGCCAACATTTGCCTCAAAACCTTACTCAGAAGTGCCTTGGGTAATTTTACTGTTTTGAATGAACCGTCGAAGCATGGAATTCCTACAGTGCAGAAGGAGGCCATTCGGCCCATCAAGTCTGCATCGACCCTCTGAAAGAGCACCCTACAGCGGCTCACTCCCCCTCCCTATCGCCGTAACCCCACCTGACCTGCATATCTGAATTTCAAAGGCACAATATCGAACCAAGTTGTCATTAATAACGAATTCCAACGCCTCACAACCTTCTGCGGCTAAAATGTTTTTCCTGTTCTCTGATTCAAATCTCTAACATTACTTCGAACTTTCTAGACCCACTCCAGCACTACACAAGTCAATTTCTTCAATAACAGCTCTTACCAAATCGCATCGTAACCGCATTTGTCTTGCCAAACGCTGATACGTTTTTCCAGACCTGAAGTCTGGACAAAAGAGCTGAACCCCAGTGGTCAGGCATCAAAGAGGCTTAGCTAAAATGGAGCCAATGGGAATTAGGGAGAAAACTCTTCCCTGGTTGGAGTCATACCTAATAGAAAGGAAGGTGGTTGTGGCTGTTGGAGGTCAATCATCTCAGCTCCAGGACATCACTGCAGGAGTTTCTCAGCGTAGTGTCCTAGGCCAAACCATCTTCCTTAATGACCTTCCTTCCATCATAAGGTCAGAAGTGGGGATCGTCCCTGTTGATTAAAGAATGTTCAGTACCATTCGCGATTCCACAGGCCCTGAAGCAGTCTGTGTCCAAATGTAGCAAGATTTGGACATCATTCAGGCTTGTGCTGATGAGTGACAAGTAACATTTGTGCCCACAAGTGCCAGGCAATGACCATCTCCAACAAGAGAGAATATAATCACTGCCCCTTGACATTCAATGACATTACCATCACTGAAACCCCCACAATTACCATCCTGGGGGTTACCATTGATCAGAAACTGAACCTCTAAATGCTGTGGCTGGAAGAGCAGGTCAAAGGCTAGTAATCCTATGGTGGGTAACTCACCTCCTCACTCCCTAAGGGGCTGGTTTAGCTCACTGGGCTTCATCGCTGGCTTTTAAAGCAGGCCAGCAGCACGGTTTGATTCCTGTACCAGCCTCCCCAGACAGGTGCCGGAATGTGGCAACTAGGGGCTTTTCACATAACTTCATTTGAAGCCTACTCGTGACAATAAGCAATTTTAGGGGCTGGTTTAGCTCACTGGGCTAAATCGCTGGCTTTTAAAGCAGGCCAGCAGCACGGTTCGATTCCCGTACCAGCCTCCCCGGACAGGCGCCGGAATGTGGCCACTAGGGGCTTTTCACAGTAACTTCATTGAAGCCTACTCGTGACAATAAGCGATTTTCATTTACATTTCATTTTTCAAAGGCTGTCCATCATCTCCAAGGCACAAGTCAGGAGTGTGATGGAGTACTCTCCACTTGCCTGGATGAGTGCAGCTCCAACAACATTCAAGAAGCTCAACATCATCCGGGGGATTAGTTTGAGGGATGTGGGTGTCACTGGCCAGGCCAGCATTTATTGCCCATCACTAATTGCCCCGTCAGAAGGTGGGGCTGATGTGCCTCTCGAAGAGCTGCAAAGAACAAAGTAAAGTACAGCACAGGATCAGGCCCTTCGGCCCTCCAAGCCTGTGCCGACCATGCTGCCCGTCTAAACTAAAATCTTCTACACTCTGGGACCCCACTATTCCCATCCTATTCATGTATTTGTCAAGATGCCCCTTAAACGTCACTATCCTCCCGGCTTCCACCACCTCCTCCGGCAGCGAATTTCAGGCACCCACTATCCTCTGTGTAAAAATCTTGCCTCATACATCTCCTCGAAGGGCAGCACGGTAGCATTGTGGTTAGCACAATTGCTTCACAGTTCCAGGGTCCCAGGTTCAATTCCCGGCTTGGGTCACTGTCTGTGCGGAGTCTGCATGTTCTCCTCATGTCTGCATGGGTTTCCTCCGGGTGCTCCGGTTTCCTCCCACAGTCCAAAGATGTGCAGGTTAGGTGGATTGGCCATGCTAAATTGTCCATAGTGTCCAAAATTTCCCTGAGTGTTGGGTGGAGTTACTGGGTTGTGGGGATAGGGTGAAGGTGTGGGCTTGGGTAGGGTGCTCAAAGAGCCGGTGCAGATTCGATGGGCTGAATGGCCTCCTTCTGCACTGTAAATTCTATAAACCTTGCCCCTCGCACCTTAAACCTAGGGCCCCTAGTAATCGATCCCTCGACCCTGGGAAAAAGTCTCTGACTATCCACTCTGTCTATGCCCCTCACAATTTTGTAGACCTCTACCAGGTCGCCCCTCAACCTCGAGTCTGCAGTCCATGTGGTGCAGGTACACCCGCTGTGCTGTCAGGGAGGGAGTTCCAGGATTTGGAATGAAAATCGAGTTTCTGTTGCAATGAGCACAAACAGTCACAATGGACCGAATGGCCTTCAGCAGAAATATATCATTCTACAATTTAATTCAACTGCTTTGGAGTTCACTGGTTAGAAGATGAGCTCCTCATGTGGTCAGCCTCCACTTTTAAAGGGAGCTTCCAACAAAAATGTCACCCAAAGCAAAAATATTGCAGGGACTGGAGACCTGAAATAAATACTCAGCATGCCTGGCAGCATCTGTGGAGACAGAGAAACGGTTAACATTTCAGATCTGCAAATTGATTGCATCTTGGCTAAAAATTAAAAGAGCAGATTTATTTTTCTGGAGGAAGCACTTCCTTACACGAAGGCTGAGAAACTGCCGTGGTATAATTCAGCTAGAGGCATTGGCTAATTCTCTGCAGCCTCAACGAAGATTTCAAATGACTTCTCATGGTTTTGACCTTAATCGTTCCCCTGTGGTCCACATCAGAGACATTCTTTACATCTGGTGTTCCCAGAGAGTAAAACTCCAAGCTCATTTCATAAGCCTCCGGGATCTCTGCAGGACCTGTATTCAGGCCTCGTGTCCACCTCCTATATTCATTCCTTGTCCCACCACTGGTGTCTGTACCTCCAGCTGTCTGGTCTCAAGCTCTGGAATACCCTATAACTCGCTATTCCTTTCAGTCGCTGCCCCTCTGACCACGCTTTCGGTGACCTCCCCGAACGCCTCTATTGTTGGGTTAGCGTCAAATTCGACCTTCAAGCCGGGTATCATTCTGATGAATCTGGTCCGTGGTGCCCATCCCTTACCCACTGACTTGGTGTCAGATTCGACCTGCTCCTTAAAACAGCTTTGTTGCTACTTTGCAAGGGGAATGGAGTATAAAAGCAGAGTCGTGTTTGTACAGCTGTACTGGGCTTCAGTGATGTCACATCTGGAGCACTGTGTACAGTTTTGGTCCCTTTGTAAGAAACGATATAATCGCAAGTGAAGCAGTTCAAAGAAAGTTAATTCCACTGATTCCTGGGATGAAGGGGTAACCTGTGTGGGGTGATATGCTTCACTGTAAATACACAAGGGGTTAATGTAAATACACTGCGACTAAGTAAACACTAGAGGGAGCACCAGAGATGTCATGACATGCAGACATACAGCTAATGAACACATAGAATGGGACACGACCAATGGGCAGTCAAGACACCCAGAGGTGACACGACCACAAGCAGGGCATTACACAACCCATATATAAGGACAGGGTGCACATACTCTGACCCTTTTCACAGGCGCTACTTGAGAGTAGGACAGGGGCAGATCAGAAGCATCACACCCACCACGTGGCTTAGAGCAGACTGGTTAGTTAGACTGAGTTCTTATAGCAAGATTAGCAGGAGAGTTGAACTCATAGAGAACTGTGCTAATGGTTCAATAAATCACATTGAACTTACTTCAAAGTCTGGAGTATCTTTTGGTCAAAGCTGCATCGAGTTGCAGCCTGTGTTATCCCAGAGTACATAACACAACACTGTGAGGAAAGGTTGAGCAGGTTGGGCCTATACCCACTAGAGTTTAGACCGATGGCAGTGTGGATGCTGAGCGGACGTTCCCACTTGTGGGGGAGTCGAAAACTAGGGGACCCCGTTTATAAATGAGGGATCTCCCACTTCAGACTGAGGTGAAGAGATATTGATTTTCAACCCCAGAGGGCGATGCCGGCTGGGTCACAGTATAGATGCAAGGTACTCTTTCGACTGACAAAGGGAGTCGAGGGTTATGAGGGGACAGACTAGAAAGTGGAGTTGAAACCACATCCATGTCCTTATCGAATGGTGGAGCAGGCGCGAGGGGCCAAATTCCTGTGACAAACGTGCTATCTAAATACACGTTCTTTTCTGTCATTCGGACATTTTCTGCATCTTTTTTTGTTTTCAAACATCCTTCAAGCAAACGTGGTTGAGACAACAAAAAATAAGCCAACTCCCTGACACAATCCTTAAATAATTAAAGGCTGCAGAGAGAGAAGGACAGACACATGATGGGCGGGATTCCCCGCTGGCGGGATGCTCCGTTTTGCCAGCAGCCCGGGGGTTTCCAGACGGCGTGGGGCTGCCCCACAATAGGAAACCTCATTGACTGGCTGGCGTAACGGAGCATCCCTCCGGCGGGATGAGGCAGAAATGTGGGATGGAGAATCCCACCCATTAGAGATAACACGAGATAATGGTACCCATCGAGAAAACAGACCGATTTTAGGATTAGAAAAGTACAAACTGCCAATCAACTTCTCAACACGAACAAGGGCTCACTGCTCCGGAGTTTCCCAATGTCCCGCCACCCTTCCCCCGTGTCAGGCTCGTTCCTTACCTGACTCCTCCGCTGAGTACGTCTCCCTCCATAACAGCCTGTGCTTCAGGTCATCCTTTGGGCCATACATGTAAACGTTTAGCCCCCAGCTCTGCATCCTGAGATAAGGCAAAGACAAGTCTGTTAGCAGCTGGGAGGTAGTCGGATAGCATCGCCAGTCACATACACCCTGTGCCATGAGATGCAGACATGCACATAATGAGATACAGACAACTAATGAGCACAGAGAACAGGGCATAACCAATCAGCAGGCAGAACACTTGGGGGTGGTTTCCCACTATAAATGGCACAAGGCACTCACACTCCACCTCTTTCCACTAGGGACATCTACAGAGTGAGTCCGGATAATATATCACACATACAGCACGTGGCTTTTAGTCTGGTTCAGTCAGAGAGATCACACAGAGAGTCGAACTCACAGAGAACTGTGCTAACTGTGTGACAGGTTCAATAAATCAAATTGAACGAACTTCAAGGTCTGGAGTCTATTTCAGTCATAGCTGCATCCAGTTGCAGCCCGTGTTATCTCAGTGTGCTTAACACAACATGGTACCAGTAGACTGCTATCCTTGGGTGGTTTACCTCAATCTATTCTGTGACGACCAGCAAATGCATCCCGGCACCATGGAGAAGATCCAGGCTCCTCAACTGCTGCGGACCTCCGGCAATCTCAGTGCCAACTGGCGAACTTTCAATCAAACGTTTCTGCTGTACATCGAAGCCTCAGACCTCGAGGGTGGGTCTGATACTAGAAAGATCGCGCTTCTCCTCTCAACTGTGGTGGATCAAGCCGTCCAAATCTTTAACTCGTTTAACTTCACCGAAGGCCAGGACAAGACAAAGTTTCAGACCATCCTGGACAAGTTTGATAGTCATCGTGAAGTGGACACCAATGAAATCTTCAAGCGCTATATATTTAAACAATGCCTACAAGGTAAAGACGCATCTTTCAACTCCTTCCTAACTAATCTCCGTCTACTGGTGCTATCCTGCAACTTTGGTGATATTGCTGACTCCATGATCAGAGATCAAATTGTTTTTGGCGTTCACTCTGATCCTCTGAGAGAGCAGCTTTTAAAAATCAAGCATATGACCCTGCCAGTCGCGATTGAAACATGCACAGTGCATGAGCACGCCAACAATCGGTATTCCCAATACAAATCGGCTGAAACTGAGAAACTTGCCTCCCACGAGGCAGAGAGTGTGCAGGCCATCGCCCGGATGCAGCACCTCAGCCTTGGTGTAAGCGGCCATTTTGCGCGCTCTTCCCGGAGCCCCATGCATGCGCGATGCAAATGGGATAATGAAGCGGCCGATCACCACACTGCGCAGGTGCAAGGACGCACGGAGCGTAACAACGTCATGACGTGCCCGAACTGTGGCACCACCCACTTAAAGAAACACTGCCCTGCAAGAGGCAGACGCTGTTTAAATTGCGGGAAGCCTGGACACTATGCAGCCATGTGCAGGTCTGCACCACCAGTCTGGCTGCAATCCCGCCCATCAGGGCGCTGTCATCCCCACCACCAACTCTCCGACGGTCAACCAGGATCAGATGCAAGCCCCAGAGACTGGAATTATGAACATTTGTTTTGTTTGCTATGTTCTGTTTTTGCACACTAGACTCCTGTTTTCATACATACATATCTTCCTATCTGCCATCTCATGTAAATACGCTAGTTTTTCGGCCTACACATGTAAATACTTTCACATAGGCTGCAGTAAAACATTTCAAAAGGGGAGATGTCATGATATGCAGACATGCACATAATGAGATACAGACAGGCAGCTAATGAACACAGAGAACAGGACATAACCAATCAGAGGGCAGAGCACTTGGGGGTGGTTTCCCACTATAAATGGCACGAGGCACTCACACTCCGCCTCTTTCTACTGGGGACATCTACAGAGTGAATCCGGTGTATATATCACGTAACGCATACAGCACGTGGCTAAGAGCTAGTCTGGTTCAGTCAGAGAGATCACACTTAGGTTAGCAGAGAGTCGAACTCACAGAGAGCTGAGCTAACTGTGTGACAGGTTCAAAAAATCGAATTGAACTAGCTTCAAGATCTGGAGTCTATTTCAGTCATAGCTGCATCCAGTTGCAGCCCGTGTTATCTCAGTGTGCTTAACACGACACCCACAGGAGTGTGTCACTGTTTGGGGTCAGGGCTGGGAGCAGGTTGTGGGTATGACCCCCACTCCAGGAAATTCAGCACGGAATCTACGCTGACAGTCACCAGTGCGATGTGAGAGTTGGACTCTGAAGAAAGAGCATGAGGAGGGGAATATTGAAAGGCTGTGCTTGCTCCCACCACAATTACCACATTCACCACATTCACAGTCACAGTGCCTGTGTCATCACCACCAGCGATGGCAGCGATATCTGACTGCATTGAAGAATAGACCCATCTGTAATACTGAATGGTGTGAAGATATTTTAATAAATGTAGCATCAATAAAATTATTTTCTTCACCAGAGTTACGGATTGGAGATTTCACAGAATATTGAACCCCAAAACACGTGGGAAAATGAAATGAAAATCGTTTATTGTCACGAGTAGGCTTCAATGAAGTTACTGTGACATTCCGGGGAGCCTGGCACGAGAATTGAACCATGCTGCTGGCCTGCCTTCGTCTGCCTTAAAAGCCAGCGATTTAGCCCAGTGTGCTAAACTAGCCCCTAAAACTCCAGTCGAGAGGGAGCTTTATTCTGTATCTGACCCCGTGCTGTACCTGTCCTGGGAGTGTTGATGGGAACAGTGTAGAGGGAGCTTTACTCTGTATCTAACCCCGTGCTGTACCTGTCCTGGGAGTGTTTGATGGGAAAAGTGTAGAGGGATCTTTACTCTGTATCTAACCCTGTGCTGTACCAGTCCTGGGAGTGTTTGATGGGGACAGTGCAGAGGGAGCTTTACTCTGTATCTAACCCCGTGCTCTACCTGTCCTGGGAGTGTTTGATGGGAACAGTGTAGAGGGAGCTTTACTCTGTATCTAACCCAGTGCTGTACCTGTCCTGGGAGTGTTTGATGGGAACAGTGTAGAGGGATCGTTACTCTGTATCTAACCCCGTGCTGTACCTGTCCTGGGAGTGTTTGATGGGAACAGTGTAGAGGGATCTTTACTCTGTATCTAACCCCGTGCTGTACCTGTCCTGGGAGTGTTTGATGGAGACAGTGTAGAGGGAGCTTTACTCTGTATCTAACCCTGTGCTGTACCTGTCCTGGGAGTGTTTAATGGGGACAGTGTAGAGGGAGTTTTACTCTGTATCTAACCCCGTGCTGTACCTGTCCTGGGAGTGTTTGATGGGGACAGTGTAGAGGGATCTTTACTCTGTATCTAACCCAGTGCTGTACCTGTCCCGGGAGTGTTTGATGGGACAGTGTAGAGGGAGCTTTACTCTGTATCTAACCCATGCTGTACCTGTCCTGGGAGTGTTTGATGGGGACAATGTAGAGGGAGCTTTACTCTGTATCTAACCCCGTGCTGTACCTGTCCTGGGAGTGTTTGATGGGGACAGTGTAGAGGGAGTTTTACTCTGTATCTAACCCAATCAGAATTTTAAAAAGGTTGTCGATGGCAGCTTCAGGATTACTACTGATGATTGATTAATTCTAATTTGAGAACAATACAATTAGGGTTGAGAGATCAGTTCTATTTTCAGAACTAGGCCACGGCTCTAATCAACCCTCCTTCTCTGCAACAAGGTTTTACAATGAAGCAGGGAAGTTTGCAAATAAATGACGCAAGACAACCTTAAGGCAGTATTTCTCCATTCTAGCAGAACGGTCAGAATCAAATTTTCATGGCTGATTTTATTTTTGTTCTTTTGCTATAATTGCTGCGTAATGGGCCACCAATCAGTCTTCAACTCCAAGGGTTTGTATTCCTCATCAATTGTACAGGTCTGGCAGTGGAGGTCTGGCCTTTGGGTTATATATTTGTCTGATAGTTCCACACTGAGGGTCAGCACGGTAGCATAGTGGATAGCACAATGGCTTCACAGCACCAGGTCCCAGGTTCGATTCCTGGCTTGGGTCACTGTCTGTGCGGAGTCTGCATATTCTCCCCGTGTGTGCGTGGGTTTCCTCCGGGTGCTCCGGTTTCCTCCCACAGCCAAAAGCTGTGCAGGTTAGGTGGATTGGCCGCGATAAATCGCCCTTAGTGTCCAAAATTGCCCTTAGGGTTGGGTGGGGTTACTGGGTTATTGGGATAGGGTGGCGGTGTTGACCTTCGGTAGGGTGCTCTTTCCAAGAGCTGATGCAGACTCGATGGGCCGAATGGCCTCCTTCTGCACTGTAAATTCTATGATAAGACCCTAAACCACTAGTGATTTAGTTTCATTTAGTGATTCAGGTCATTTAGTAGTATAGGACTTGAATCTTGCTGAAAAAAGACATAGAACATAGAGTTTATTGCCACAAGTAGGCTTCAAATGAAGTTACTGTGAAAAGCCCCTAGTCGCCTGTTCGGGGAGGCTGGTACGGGAATTGAACCGCGCTGCTTTCAAAGCTAGCAATTTAGCCCAGTGTGCTAAACCAGCCCCTGCTGCCATGGAGAAAGCAATGGGGAACTCTAGGCTGTGTTCTTACATTTGTATTTGTAATCTGATGGAAAAGGCAGTGGAAGCAGAGTCTCCTGATTAGTTTTAAGGAAGGGCTGAATAGATTCTTGTTAAGTAAGGCAGTGGTAGGTTTTCGAGGGTAGGCAAAATGCAGATTTGTGGTTACTATCAGATCTGCCATAATCTTAGTAAATGGCAAAGCAGGTCCGAAGGGCTGAATCGGCCTACTCCTGTTCCTTGTTTATATCTTCCAGGTAATACAAATTGGCGCAATGCTTGAAAATATTGCTTCTGTTTGCCGAAAACAGGTCACTGTGTTTTTCACTTCTGTGATGAATGTAGGAAATTTCTATATAGATTGCATGTTATTGAAAGCCTGAATTAAGGCTAATGTTATTGAAAGCCTGAATTAAGATATATATACTGTTGCAGTAATTTTTTAAAAAATCTTGATTTAACATACAGGCAGGTGGCATATCAGCAAAAGATGCAATTAATATGTCATAAAAGTGAGAGAATCATTCATTCCAACCATGTACTTGTTTACAAGGGGATGCCGATTGGAGTTAAGATTACTGGAGATTCCCTGGACAGTGGATAATTTGAGACATTGTGTTTAGACTTTGGTAAGCAGGTTGTGGGAACTGAATGGGATAAAGATGATGTTATTAATGGGAGGGACCAGGTCTGTCTGGAGTTTTGACGTTTGGTATAGGTTTGGCAGTCTACTTGGAGTTTTTAAATTGAGCAACAGTTTTGTCAAATGTTGTCAGATTGAGCAGGAGCCTGACAAAGACCAAAGTATTTGCAGGCTATTCCTGAAAGGGTCTCTCAATTGTACATAATAGTACAGCAAGTATCCCTGTGTTTGTCTACTTTATTTACAAGTGGCTTTTGACATATAATGGGCTTTGCTTAATTGGAAGTGGAGAAGGTCTAAGTTAGTAGTTGAAATGTTTCCTTTTATTTAACACTTGTTGAACTTATTTTCTGTGATGTTCATGTGATTAATCCTGTGTTAATTATAAAATTTGTTTTAATATTCAAAATCCCTATTTGTCAGTGGAATCACTCCTTATAGTTTTACAAGTTGAAAAATTATTGGGGTGCCTCGTTCGGTTTCCTAATGTAAATTGGGGTCTGGTCTGGTCCGGTACCGTAACCCTTCTAGAAAATTTGATATATCTTCAACTCCAATTAATTTTCTGAAATAAATTCATATGCTGAGGCCTGTTCTCTGATCCTTTGAAATTTTGCATTCTTGCACTTGTCTAGATTAGTGCAAGATGAAAACGATCGGCAACTTGTCTCTTTTTCCAGCAATCGGAAGGAATCCGGAAAATCATCAAGGTGGCATATTAAGACAGGACCAAAGTTTGTCTTCTGGGACCCAGTGTCAGTGATTCCTGCTGGAATTCTTCATGGCTCCTCTCCACAAAGCAACTACAACAATAACTACTTGCATTAATGTAGTATTTCTAATATATTAAAGCATCCCTATCAATCAAAACCGATGCTGACCACAGGCCCAAATGGACAGAGAGGGGAGATGGGGGGGGGAGAGGCTAAGGGGGGGAGGGGGAGAGAAGAGGGGGTGAGGTGGAACAAGGGGGAGCAAGGAAGGAAAGAGAGAGAAAGGTTGAGCGACAGAGAGATTTTTTTATCATTATCATAGAATTTACAGTGCAGAAGGAGGCCATTCGGCCCATCAAGTCTGCACCGGCTCTTGGAAAGAGCACCCTACCTAAGGTCAACACCTCCACCCTATCCCCATAACCCAGTAACCCCACCTAACACTAAGGGCAATTTTGGACACTACGGGCAATTTAGCATGGCCAATCCACCTAACCTGCACATCTTTGGACTGTGGGAGGAAACCAGAGCACCCGGAGGAAACCCACGCACACACGGGGAGGGTGTGCAGACTCCTCACAGACAGTGACCCAAGCTGGAATTGAACCTGGGACCCTGGAGCTGTGAAGCAATTGTGCTATCCACAATGCTACCGTGCTGCCCCGGTTCGGGGAGAGAATTCCTGAGCCTAAGGCTCCAGCAGCTGAAGACACAGCCGTCAGTTAATCGGGGATGGGAACAGATTGGGAAGAGTGCAGAAATCTCAGAGCTGGAGGAGATTGCTGAGATGGAGAGGAGCGGGGTCAGGGAGACGTGTGGAAACAGGAATGAGAATTTGTCAATTGAGGCGTTTACTAAGTGGAAGTCAATGTAGATCAGTGAGCACAGGGGTAATAGATGAAACTGGACTTTGTGTGAGTTACTAGAATATGGGACAGCATAGATTTAGATAAGCTGAAGTGAAGTTTACAAAGAGTACAAGGATAGGTCGACCACTGAGACTAGAGGTGACAAAGCTACCAGTTGATGATATAACCACAGTATATCTCACTTCAGGTAGGAGGGAAAATTCCTCTCTGATGTCATCAAAGCACTCAGGAAACTAGGCCCGTCTGCAAAAAGAAACAGCTGTTGCCAAAAATAGCTCTTCCAAATCAAGTTGCCGACCTCATCTATTGAAGAGATAACCGACAGCCTCCTTTCCCCTCCAAATTGAGTTGGTAAAACACCTGCCCCTGCGATCGACAGTTAATACTGTCCTTAAACTCCCCATCAGCACCGGCCAGTGAAAACGAGGCCCTGTCTACCTCATCAGGTGAATGTTGACAGTCCTGTGGCACTCTTTGAAGAGTTCTTTTAATGTCCTGGTCAACATTCACCCCTCAAAAGTCATCCCCAAAAGATGCCCAGCTAAACCTGTCAGCCTTGGTTCAGTTGGCAGCTCTCTGGCCTCTGAGTCATAAAGTTCTGGGTTCGAGTTCCACTCCATGGCATGAGCCAAAAATCCAGGCTGGCACATCAGTGCAGTACTGCAGGAAGTGCTGCATTGCCGGAAGTGCTGTCTGTCAGATAAGATGTCAAACCGAGGATCCATCAGTGGATATAAAAGATCGCGTGGCGCTATTTTGAAGAAGAGATGGGGAGGTCGCTGTAGTGAACCACGTTCCACCGTTACTCACTGCTGTATATATATATTCACTGTTATTGTTTGTTCCATTGTTACTTACTGTTGTTGTTGTTGTTGCTTCTGTTGGCTCCGCCTGTGGCTCCGCCCCTCGGGCTTTGTATATAGTTGGCTGATCTGTGGCCCTGCCCCCAATGTGGGATCAGCTGCAGGCAGGCACACATCTCAGTGTATTACAGCCACAATTTAGTTCTATAACTCTCTCTGTCTATTATTGATGGCCCATCAGTCGCCCTGATGTCGTGGCCAATGCCTCTCCCTCAATTGAAGTCACACGAAATAGATTACCTGGCCAGTATTGCATTACTGTTTGTGGGGGTTTGCAGTGCTCAAACTGGCTGCTCTGTATCCCACACAATGCTTCAAAAGCACTTTGTGAGGTAGGCATTGGGTGGGGAATGAAGGTATTTTAGTGCAAGTCTTCCTCTCGTCTCTTACTGTGGATCTTACTGTGCACGAGATGCGAGACATATCTGGCAACATTTCAAGGCAATTCACTGTTTGGGGAGAGCTTTGACGAGCCACAGTTGAATCAGTGCAAAAGTACTCGTTCCTTTAACACCCTCCAGTTTAACAAACGAGAATCATTTTCCTTTAAATTCCTATGGCTGGGGTTCAACCCAAAAGATTGAGTGGATCAACAAAGCAGTGAACCAAACCCATTTCCCAGGACCAGCTTCTTTCCTCTGGACCAATTGGGTCACACCAAAAGGATACTGCAATTGGAGAACAAGAGATTTGAGGTAAAATGGCGTCTGCTAAAACCTCTCCCCAGGGTTTGGTCAGGGCTGAATGCATGCTCGTTCTCCCAAATCCTTGGCAGTGCAAATGTCAACAGTCTACATTTTGTCTACATTACCACTTGAACAGCACCATCCTCTGTTCCATCGACCATGGCCTGCCATAGAAACCTAGGGAAAGAACATACACATACAGGAACCCGTCAGTAATTGACCACGAGCCACATATCCCAGTGACAGCAGGGGTTAACAGGCAGTCCAACAGTTACAGCGCTGGTCAATCCACTCTCTTCCCACCACTGAAACTTGTGAAACTGAATTCAATCAACCAGCATTGGAGACAAACTGATCCACTGAAATGGGGCAGTGTTTCCCGTTTATTATTTAACATAGAATTACACAGGATCCATGGAGCAGAAACAGGCCATTGAGGGCGGCACGGTGGTGCGGTGGTTAGCACTGCTGCCTCACGGCACCGAGGTCCCAGGTTCGATCCTGGCTCTGGGTCACTGTCCGTGTGGAGTTTGCACATTCTCCTCCTGTTTGCGTGGGTTTCGCCCCCACAGCCCAAAGATGGGCAGGGCAGGTGGATTGGCCACGCTAAATTGCCCCTTAATAGGAAAAAAAAAAATTGGATCCTCAAAATTTTTTTTAAAACAGGCCATTCGGCCAAACCAGCGTCTGCTAGCATTTATGCTCCACTCAGGCCTCCTCCTGTCGTTCCCCACCTCAATTTATCATCATGTCTTCTCCCTCATAAGCTTGTCCAGCTTCCCCTTAAATACAGCAATACTATTCAACCACTCTCTCTCTTGTAACAGGTTCCACATTCCCCCCACTCCCTGGGTGAAGAAGCTTCTCCTGAATTCCCTATTCGATTTCTTGGTGACCATTTTATATCGGCTGTCTCGAGTCCTGCTCTTCCCCACAAGGGGTCTCCAGCCACTCATCAAAACCGTTTATCGTTTTAAAGATCTCTGGTGGGTCGCCCTTCAGCCGCCTTTTTCAGAAGAAAAACTCCCCGGCCTGTCAATTCTTTCCTGATCGGTGCACCCTCACATTTCCGGTTTCACTCTGGTGAAGTTTGGCAGCCCCCTCCCCAGAGCCTCGATATCCTTTTTATAAACTGCCGACCATTATCGCCTGCCGTTCTTCAAAGTGTGGACTAAAGTCCAGGTGCAGCAAAACTTCCCTACTTTTCACTTCTGTCCCGTGCAGAAATAAAGCAGAGTGCTTGCGATGATGGTGGGGGTCACAGTCCGGGTTGCCGTGGCAACATGCACTTTTCCATGCACGGTGTAGTCTGGAATGAATGAATGAATGAAAATCGCTTATTGTCACGAGTAGGCTTCAATGAAGTTACTGTGAAAAGCCCCTAGTCGCCACATTCCGGCGCCTGTTCGGGGAGGCTGGTACGGGAATCGAACCGTGCTGCTGGCCTGCCTTGGTCTGCTTTAACAGCCAGCGATTTAGCCCAGTGAGCTAAACCAGTGACAGTGACAATAGAAGCTCCAATGTTCACAGGGCTGAGCAGCAGTCGCTCTGACATCCTGCCTGCCATCGGTATGTGTTGGAAGAATTTAGAGGTTTATACTCAACCTGTTCATCCACTTTGTAAGGGGCACCTTCTCCTGAGTGGGGCTCGAAACCAGAGCTTCTGATTCAGAGAAAGGGGCCCCACCCATTCCTCCTGCAGGCAGGGAGACCAGTGCATCTAAATTATTTATTATTTTTAATAATCTTCATAATCTTTACTGTCACAAGTAGGTTTACATTAACACTGCAATGAAGTTACTGTGAAAAGCCCCTAGCCGCCACATACCGGCACCTGTTGGGGTACGCGGAGGGAAAATTCAGAATGTCCAATTCACCTAACAAGCACCTCTTTCGGGACTTGTGGGAGGAAACCGGAGCACCCAGAGGGAACCCACACAGACACGGGGAGAACGTGCAGACTCCACACAGACAGTGACGCGAGCCGGGAATCGACCCTGGCACTGTGAAGCAACAGTGCTAACCACTGTGCATGTGATCCCTATTTGCCCTTGAACTGAATGGCTTACTCAGCCTGTGGAGGCCAGATCACTGAGTGTATTTAAGACAGAGATAGACAGGTTCTTGATTAATAAGCAGATCAGGGGTTATGGGGAGAAGGCAGGAGAATGGGGATGAGAAAAATATCAGACGTGATTGAATGGCGGAGCAGACTCGATGGGTCGAGTGGCCTAATTCTGCTCCTGTGTCATATAGTCTTATGGTTAATCAATCTTCGAAGGACACCGTCTGCCCCTTCCAACCCTGTGAAAATGAAGAACCCGTCAAGTGGGATCCTCTCTCACCCATTTGCCAAATGGCCTGCTGCCAACTGCATAGCAATAGCGTCACCCTGGCTACAATGCCAAGAACAGGTCATCCTTTTATAGTCCCATCAAATCCTTCCCCTCCTCCGCCCGGTCAGGCCAGGGGGTTGCCAAACTTTGGGTTGGAGGCATTTCTGGAGGTTTTCTCACAAGACCACCGTCAAACCTCACTATCAGGCCTTCCCCATCTCTGATATTTTTTATAACTCTTCAGCATTCAAAGAAGAATCACAAAAAAATAATCATTTTCTGGTTGGTGTTAAGATTTTCCTCTCAGGATTTGTTCGCAGCTGGTGTTCAGGGGGTTAAACTTCAATGCTGAGGAAATTAGAGGACGGAGCAATTCTGCTGTCAGCGTAAAGGCCGCACTGCCTAATTTAAAAAAGAGCTGTACTCGCAGTCCAGTCTTTGCTGCTTTTCAATTTGCTTGTTGACTAATATCTCAATGCAGCTGGCAGCTTGGTACAGCGTGGCGAGGGCAAATCGCTGCACATACTCGGGAGATGGAGAGAGCAGAGAGAGTGCTGTCAACTGTCACTGACCTTCCACAATCCCGCAGATAAAAGGCAACATCTTCTCCACCCGTCTCCTGGCACCTCAGTCTCCCAATAAGCAATGGTTTTTATTGCAGGAAAGGGAAGTGGGGAGAGAGAGAGGGAGAGAGAGAAAGGCAGAAGGAGGGAAAGAAGTAAGGGAGAGAGAGGAAGGGAGAGTGAGTGAGAGGGAGGGAGAAAGGGAAAGAGAGGGGGGAGGGAGTGAGAGAGGGAGGGAGTGAGAAAGGGAGGGGAGGGAGAGAGGGGGACAGGAACAGAGGGAGAGAGGGAGGGGGAGGGAATGGTAGAGAGGGGGAGAGAGGGATAGGGGCAAGGAAGAGAGGGAGGAAGGGAGGGAGAGAGAGGGAGGAAGGGAGGGAGAGAGAGGGAGGAAGGGAGGGAGGGAGAGGGAGGAAGGGAGGGAGAGAGAGGGAGGAAGGGAGGGAGAGAGGGAGGAAGGGAGGGAGAGAGGGAGAGAGGGAGGGAGAGAGGGAGAGGGAGGGAGAGAGGGAGAGGGAGGGAGGGAGGGAGGGAGGGAGGGAGGGAGGGAGGGAGGGGGAGGGAGGGAGGGAGGGAGGGAGAGAGAGGGAGGGAGGGGGGAGGGAGGGAGAGGGAGGAAGAGAGGGAGGAAGGGAGGGAGAGGGAGGGAGAGGGGGAGGAGGAAGGGAGGAAGAGGGGGAGGGAGGGAGTGGGAGGAAGGGGGGAGGGAGAGGGGGAGGAAGGGGGGGAGGGAGAGGGGGAGAAAGGGGAGGAGGAAGGGAGGAAGAGGGGGAGGGAGGGAGTGGGAGGAAGGGGGGAGGGAGGGAGTGGAAGGGGGGGACGGGGGAGGGGGAGGGAGGAACGGGGGAGGGAGGGAGGGGGAGGGAGAGAGGAAGGGAGGGGGAGGGGGAGGGAATGGTAGAGAGGGGGAGGGAATGGTAGAGAGGGGGAGAGAATGGCAGGAAGAGGGAGGGAGGGAAAGGGGCAAGGAAGAGAGGGAGGGAGGAAGGAAGGGAGAGAGGAGGGAGTGGGAGGGAGGGAGGGAGGGGGAGGGAGGGAGGGGGAGGGAGAGAGAGGAAGGGAGGGGGAGGGAATGGTAGAGAGGGGGAGAGAATGGCAGGAAGAGGGAGGGAGGGAAAGGGGCAAGGAAGAGAGGGAGGGAGGGAGGAAGGGAGGGGGAGAGAGAAAAGGCGATGGGGGGGATGGAGGGAGACGTTTGGGAGAGAGGGTGGCAGCAGTAGGGAGGGGGAGGGGTTAAGAGCAGGAGGAGAGGGGGTAAGAAGGTGGAGGGAGAGGGAGGGAGGAAAGGAGAGAGAGGGGGGAAGGGAGGGAAATGGGAGGTAGGAAGGGAAGGAGGGAGCGAGAGGGAGGCTGGAGGGGAGAGAAAGAAAAGGGGCAGAGGGAAGAGGAGAATGGGAGAGCAGGGAATGGGAAGCAGGGAGTGGTAGGGAGAGAATGGGGAGAGATGGGATGGAGGGTGCGGATGGAAGGGATAGGAGTGGGGGGAGGGAGAGGATGA
This sequence comes from Scyliorhinus canicula, assembly GCF_902713615.1. Classification (NCBI taxonomy): domain Eukaryota; kingdom Metazoa; phylum Chordata; class Chondrichthyes; order Carcharhiniformes; family Scyliorhinidae; genus Scyliorhinus; species Scyliorhinus canicula. Next base: position 15,168,390 of record NC_052148.1, on the reverse strand, counting down.
GGGAGAGGGAATAGAAGGATGGGTGGAGGGAGGGAGAGAGAAAGGCGGAGGGGGAAGGGAGAGAGGGAGGCAGAGGGAGGGCAATGGAAGGGAGAGAGGTGGGGAGGGAGAGGGGAGAGATGAAGGGGGAGGGAGGAAGAGCGAAGGGGAGGAAGGCAAGAGGGAGGAAGACGGAGAGGGGGAGGGAGAGGGAGGCCGGAGGGTGAAAGAGAGGGAGGGGGAGAGTGGAGGGAGGGGAAGGAGGGGTAAAGAGTGTGTTAAATGTATTGCAGTAACCATTCACCATATATGTAACTGTATCACGCTGTTGCCCATGAGGGCTCCACCTATGGACTATTGTAAGGTATTACCTGTGATGTATCATGTTAGTGCCTTTGTGGGCTCTGCCCCTGGCTCCTCCCCTTGAGGGGAGGTATAAAGAGCAGTAGCCCTGTAGGCGGCTCTCAGTAGCAGAGCAGTCGCAGGCAGGCACTGTTCTAGTCGATTAAAGCCATAGTTTACATCTACTCTCTGTTTCGCGTGAATTGATGGTCGCATCAATTTAATCGACTGCAACACCACAATGGAATCGGCCCTCAAACCTGACCGACTGGAACTCGACCCACAGGCCGGGGAGGCCAAAGAGATTTTTTTGCACTGGCTCAGCTGTTTCGAGGCCTACCTCGCCGCCTCCTCCTCACCTTCCGTCACTGACGATCAGAAGCTGAGCCTCCTCCATGCCCGGGTGAGCCATCAAATCTCTGTACAACTCGAGGAAGCCTCCACTTACGCAGACGCCCTCGTGATGCTGAAGCGCCTATACGTAAGACCCGGGAATGAGGCGTACGCGCAGCATCTCCTCACTACTCGCTGCCAATTCCCGGGGAATCGCTGGAGGAGTACCTACACGACCTCAAAGTCCTTGCGCGAAGTTGCAACTACCAGGCCATTACGGCCACTCAACATATGGACCTTGCAGTCCGTGACGCCTACGTGGCTGGAATCAGGTGCAACTACGTGAGACAGCGCCTACTCGAGAAAGGTGCCCTGGACCTGGAAGAGGCGGTAAAGCTAGCCTCCTCCCTAGAAGTAGCGTTCCAAAGCCTCAACGCGTTCCAGTCTGACCATGTGACCCCCCTCGTGGGCCCCCGACCAAAGAGTACCCCAGGCCTGTGCCGCGCGGCTGCCTGCCCAACCAGGGGGGAGCTACCCTGCTATTTCTGCGGCCACCATCAGCACCCGAGGCATCACTGCCCGGCCCGGAACGCAAACTGCAGCGACTGTGGGAAAAAAGGACATTTTGCTCAGGTTTGCCTGGCCAGGTCCAAACGCTCAAAATCGCAGGCCTGACCCTCAGACTCACGGTCTGCAGATCCCGCAGTGTAGCAGCTTGCCTGCCGGCTCCGACCCCGGACGCGTCATCGGCCTCGTGCTGTCCGTGGGGCCAGCCATGTCCAAGCCGGCACAACGTGTGTGACTCACCGCGGCCGCCATCTTGGCCATCCTCGCCCATGCGGCCCACCACGTGTCATTCGTGGGGGCCGCCAACTTGGACGCTATCTTCCTCGCCACCCGACACGTGCGACTGACCCAAGCCATCTTGGGACCACCCCAGCATCTCCGACCACGCCGGCTACCCGCAGCACAGCGCGGTCACCCTGGACCAGTCACGGCCCAAACACCTCCGGAGCTCCATGATGACCGTCTGGGTAAATGGACACGAAACACCTTGCCTGTTCGATTCCGGGAGCACAGAGAGCTTTATTCACCCCAACATGGTAAGACGCTGCTCGCTCCCAATCTTCCCAGCACACCAAACCATCTCCCTCGCTTCTGGGTCGCACTCGGTGCAGATCCGGGGGTGCACTACCGCAACCCTAGCAATACAGGGCGCCGAATACGCCAATTTTAAGCTATATGTACTCCCCGACCGCCCTGCTCCTCTCCTGTTGGGACTGGATTTGCAGTGTGACCTCAAGAGCCGAACTCTGAAATTAGGCGGGCCCCTACCCCCACTCACTGTATGTAGCCTTGCGACACTAAAAGTCGACCCTCCCCCGCTCTTCGCAAATCTCACCGCCGACTGTAAGCCAGTCGCCACCAGAAGCAGGCGGTATAGCATTCAGGACAGGACTTTTATCCGGTCCGAGGCCCAGCGGCTCGTGCGGGAGGGGATCATCGAGGCCAGCAATAGCCTCTGGTGAGCTCAGGTGGTGGTCGTCAGGACCGGGGATTGCAGCCAAACCATAAACCGGTGCACGCACCTTGATGCGTACCCCCTTCCCCGGATCACAGACATGGTTAACCAGATCGCACACTACCGGGTGTTCTCCATGGTGGATCTTAGGTCTGCGTACCACCAGCTCCCAATCTGCCCGGAGGATCGCCACTACACGGTCTTTGAGGCAAATGGCCGCCTCTTCTACTTCCTCCAGATCTCCTTCGGCGTCACAAACAGGGTCTCGGTCTTTCAAAGAACCATGGACCGAATGGTGGAACAGTACGCACAGCAGGCCACGTTTACGTACTTGAACAACGTCACCATCTGCGGCCATGATCAGCAAGACCATGGTGCCAACCTCCAGAGATTTCCCCAGACCGCCCAAACCCTTAACCTCACTGACAACAAGGAGAAATGTGTTTTCCGCACAACCAGACCAGCCATCCTCGGCTACGTCATGGAAAACAGGGTCCCAGGACCCGACTCCGATCGTATGCAACTTCCCTTCCCAACTGCCCCAAAGCCCTGAAAAGGCGCCTCGGGTTCTTTTTCTATTACGCCGAATGGGTCCCCAACTATGCGGACAAAGCCCGCCCACTAATCAAGGCCACCACCTTTTCACTGGTCGCCGAAGCCCGCCAAGCCTTCAGCTGCATCAAGGCGGGCATCACCAAAGCCACAATGCGCGCGGTGGACAAGTCCTTCCCCTTCCAGGTGGAGAGCGACGCGTCAGAGGTCACCCTCGCTGCTACCCTCAATCAGGCAGGCAGGCCAGTAGCATTTTTTTCCCGTACCCTCACCGCCTCTGAAATTCGACACTCCTCGGTCAAAAAAGAAGCCCAAGGCATCGTGAAAGCTGTGCGGCACTGGAGGCACTACCACGCTGGTAGGAGGTTTACCCTCGTCACCGACCAACGATCGGTCGCCTTCATGTTCGATAATACGCAGCAGGGCAAAATCAAGAATGATAAGATCTTGAGGTGGAGGATCGAACTCTCCACCTATAATTACGATACAGTATATCGTCCTGGGAAGCTGAACGAGCCCACAGATGCCCTGTCCCGCGGCACAAGCGCCAGCCCGCAAGATGACGAACTCCGGGCTATCCACACTGACCTCTGCCACCAGAGGTCACCCGGCTTCTCCACTACGTCAAGACCCGCAACCTGCACGACTGCACTGAGGAGGTCAGGGCCATGACCAGGGATTGCCCGATCTGCGCTGAGTGCAAGCCGCACTTCTATCGACCGGCTAAGGCCCACTTGGTAAAGGCATCCCGGCCCTTTGAACGCCTCAGTATCGATTTCAAAGGGCCCCTCTCCTCCAATAACCGCAACACATATTTCCTCAATGTCATTGACGAATTCTCCCGCTTCCCCTTTACAATCCCCTGCCCCGACATGACCGCCGCCACCGTCAGTAAAGCCCTACATAGTATCTTCACCCTGTTTGGTTTTCCCATGTATGTTCACAGTGACCGGGGCTCGTCGTTCATGAGCGACGAGCTGCGTCAGTACCTGCTCAGTAAGGGCATCGCCTCGAGCAGGACGACCAGTTATTACCCCGGGGAAATGGGTAGGTGGAGAGGGAGAATGCGACGGTCTGGAAGGCCGTCCTCCTTGAGCTACGGTCTAGGAATCTCCCAGTCTCCCACTGGCAGGAGGTCCTCCCCGACGCACTCCATTCCATTAGGTCACTTCTTTGCACGGCCACAAGCGAGACCCCTCATGACCGCCTGTTTGTTTTCCCCAGGAAATCCACCTCCGGGGCCTCGCTTCCGTCCTGGCTGAAGACACTGGGGCCCGTCCTACTCCGCAAAAACATCAGGAGCCATAAGTCCGACCCCCTGGTTGAGAGGGTCCAGCTCCTACACACCAACCCCCAGTACGCATACATAGATCACCCCGACGGGCGACAGGATACGGTTTCCCTCCGGGACCTAGCGCCCGCAGGTTCCACTACCACCGCCACCCCAACTTAACCCACCCAGCCTACGCTGACCAGCGCCCCCGTCCCTACATGGCACCCGCACCCCCTCCCGCCTCCCATTCCCACTTCACCGACCCACAGGAACGAAACTCCAAACGACACACTCCCGGAGAGCACATCGGTACCCACACCAGCAACTTCACTACCCATGCCTGCACGGATGAGTTTGACACCCGGGCCAGCTGCGATGCCGGAGCTCCGGCGATCACAGCGCACGATCCGAGCGCCGGACAGGCTGAACTTGTGAACCTTTCACACCTGCCGGACTTCATTTTTTTTAACAGGGGGTGAATGTGGTGAACGGATTGCATTAACCATTCACCATGTATGTAAATGTACCACACTCTTGCCCATGAGGGCTCCACCTGTGGACCATCGTAAGGTATTACCTGTGATGTATCATGTTGGTGCCTTTGTGGGCTCCGCCCCTGGCTCCTCCCCTTGAGGGGAGGTATAAAGAGCAGTAGCCCTGTAGGCGGCTCTCAGTAGCAGAGCAGTTGCAGGCAGGCACTGTTCTAGTCGATTAAAGCCTCAGATTACATCTACTCTCTGTTTTGCGTGAATTGATGGTCGCATCAAAGAGGTAAATAGAGGGGAGGCAGGGGATGGAGAGTTTGTGAGGAAGGGGCAACGACGGGGGTGGGAGTGGGAGAGAAAGAGGGAGGGAATGGAGGAGAGGGAGGGAGAAAAAGGAAGGAAGGGGAACGGAGGGAAGGGAGAGATGAAGGGAGGGAGACGAAGGAAGGGAGGGCCATGGAGGGAGGAAGGAAGAGAGGGAGGGGAGGGACAGAGGGAGGGAGAGAGAGGTAGGAAATGAGAGGGAGGGAGAGAGAGGGTCGGAGAGGGAGGAAGGAAGGGAGGGAGAGAGAGAGGGAAAGAGGAAATTAAGGGGAGGGAGAAGAAAGGAAGATGAAAGGAGGGAGAGGTATTGAGGTGGGGAGAGGGGGAGGGAGAGAGGGTAGAGGAAGGGTAAGAGGGAGTGAGGGAGGGAGGGAAAGAGGTAGAGGGGAAGGACGGTGTGGGAGAAAGCGGTGGGAGTGGGAGAGAAGGTGAGGGTGAGAGAGGAGTGAGCAAAGGGGAAGGGAGAAGGGAGGGAGGTAGAGGGAGAGAGAGGATGAGGGTGGATGACTTGGAGGGAGGAAGAGAGGCAGAGGGAAGGAGGAAGGGAGAAAGAGAGGGGAGTAGGAGAAAGATAGATTTAGGGGAGAATGGGAAAGAAAAGGAGAAGCGGAAACTGGGAAGGAAGGAAAACGGAGGAGGACGCAGAGGGATGGAGGGGAAACGAGAGACAGGAAAGAATAGGAGTTGGGAGATGGAGAGAAGCTGCTGCCCAGGATGGGGTTTGTAGTGAAGCAGCATGAGGATAGGAGTCTGCTCTGCAGATACCATCACAGAGAGGCTGCAAATCAGCTCAGTAATTCCTTCCTCTCCGGATCTTCCCTCCGCTATAATGTTCTGCCCCTGTACTGTGCCAATTCCTCCTTTTAAAGTCGCACCAGTTAGTTTTTCCTTTTGTATTAGAGCCCCCGATGTCCACACCTAAAACAAAGCTCAGAATTATCAGTAAAATGCAGAAATAATGGGCGGAATTTTCCAATCCCGCCCCGGATCGGAGCAGCGTTGCGGAGTTCGCCCCCCCCCCTCCCCCCCCGCCAATTCCACGGCTCCGGTCCCCGCGGCACCGGTCGGGGGCCGCTCCACGTGCCCCCCCCCCCCCCAGCGCTTCTCCCGCGCAATCTGCTGAGTGCCCGCTGAGTTCGGCCAAGACCCGCCGGCGTCGATCTCGCGTGGTCCCACCCAGCGGGACCTCCGCGTTCTGGCTGCGGGGAGCGGCCTGGTTGGGGGGGGGATCCTCCATGGTGGCCTAGCCCGTGATCGAGGCCGACCGATCGGCGGATGGGCTATTCCGGGGAGGGGGTGGGCTATGTTCCTCCGCACCAGGCCCCTGTAGGTCTCTGCCATGTTGCGTTGGGGCTGGCGTGGAGACGGTAACCTGCGCGCACGCGCACACTCGCGCCAGCCGTGCTCACGACCCTATCGGCAGCTGGAGCTCAGTATTGATGCCGTCGTGAACGCCGGAGCGTTTTACAACGGCGTCATCTGGCCCCGAGGATCGGCGATCCTGCGCTGCACAGGAGGCCAGCACGTCACCGGAGAGCCTCACGCTTCTCCAGCTGCTGGTACCGGCGTCAGACCGGGCATCACGAGTTCGCGCATGCGAGCTAGTTGCCTTCTCTACGCCGGCCCCAACGCAACATGGCGGAGAGCTACAGGGGTCCAGCGCGGAGGAACATTGGTCCCCACCAGGCTAAGCCCACCCGCCGATTGGTAGACCGCCGATTGCGGCCCAGGCCACCGTGGAGGCTGCCCCCCCCCGCAGGGTCTGATCTCCCCTCTCAACCCCCCAACCAGGCCGCCCCCCGCAACAATGAACGCTGAGGTCTGCCGGGTGATACCATACCAGAACGGTGCCAGCGGGACCCTGCCTAACTGGGCGGGCACTCGGCCCATTGCGTGGGGAGAATCACTGGGGGGGGGCCAACTGGCGGCGTGCCGGTGCCAATGGTGACCGGAGAATCGGCGGAGCGGTGTCGCCTGAATCACGCCTCAGAGTCAGGAACTGAACCAGGTCCTGGCTCTCTAATGTACACCAGAACAAGGTGGAGATCTACTCGATGGGTTGAATATTAAGAGGTTCTTACCGAGTAGCTTGGGGAAATTGTTTGCACAGGCAAAAATGTTGGTAACCAAGGAAAACACATTTCATCCATTAATCCAGGAGTGCTGACCCTCCAGTGTCATGCTGAGGGAGTGCCACACTGTCAACCGATACCTTCTTCTGGATGAAGTTCCCTCTCTGGTGGATGACCCATAACACCATAATGAAGACGTGCAGGAGATTTATTCCTTGTGCATTGACCAATCCGCAAACCTAAACCAGTTGCTAAAACGATCATTATTGCGTTATTCCGAAAGCATACTAAACGCTGGAACTCTGAAATAAAAAAAGAAAACGCTGGAAAGTTTAATCAGAGGAGATTCACCCACCTGGACTGGAGCGTTTCAGCTGTCAATGGAGGCTGGTTAGGCTGGGGTTGTTTTCCTTGGAGCAGAGAAGGCTGTGGGGGGGACCTGATTCAGGTGTATAAAATTATGAGGGGCATAGGTAGGAAGAAAATAATAATAATCTTTATTATTGTCACAAGTAGGCTTACATTAACACTGCAATGAAGTTACTGTGAAAAGCCCCTAGTCGCCACACTCCGGCGCCTGTTCGGGTACACTGAGGGAGAATTCAGAATGTCCAAATTAACTAGACTCCGCACAGACAGTGACCCAAGTCGGGAATCGAACCTGGGACCCTGGAGCTGTGAAGCAACAGTGCTAACCACTATGCTGTCGTGCCACCCCTTTTTACCCTTAGTAGAGCAAGAGATTGAGAGAGATTTTGAGGAAAATAGTTTCACCCAGAGGGTGGTGGGAATCTGGAACTCGCTGCCTGAAAGCGGGGTAGAGGCGGGAACACTAGAGCATTTGAGAAGCATTGAGATGAGCACTTGAAATGCCGCAGCGTATAAGGCTACAGACTAAGGCTGGAAAATGGGTTTGAATATATAGGTGCTTGATGGCCGCACAGACAGGATGGGCAGAAGGGCCTCTTTCTGTGCTGTAAAAGTCTATGACTCTAAGTGCTGTGGAGAGTGTTATTGGCCAGGGTTTAAAGAACCCCAAAGTGTATCATGGAGTTCACCTGACCCACAACTTTTAATAGATTGTGGTATGGGGAGAACACGGCCCACTCTACAGGTGTGGTACAGCAGAAATGGAAAAGTATTTTCTTAAAGCAAAACAATGTTTATTCTATGAACTCAAGTTAACCTTTTTAAAACATACAGTGAACATCTTAGCAACCTTTAATTCAAATACAACCCCAAAGAATACAACACAAAATAATCCTTTAAGCTTTCCTTTTAACATCCATAAGACTTAAAACACCTTTTACCAGAAGCACGACAGGTTAAAGTCTCTACTGTTATTAGTTTTAAATCACCAGGATCGATTTACAGTCTTTAAATTACAGAGAGAGAGACTCTTAATACATCTTCTGGCTGTGACTGCAGCTATCCAGCTCTGAAACCGAAACTAAAACACACCATGCAGCAAACAGCCTAAAACGAAAGTAAAAAGCTGACAGACAGCCCAGCTCCACCCACTCTCTGACATTACTGATAAACACCCATTTCTTAAAGGTACATTTCTTAAACACCCATTTCTTAAAGATACTCTCACATCATGAGGGAGAAAAACGCAGAGTTAATGTATCAGTTCAATGACCTCACGCTAGAATTATGGCATTGCTCCCTGTGGAAGCTTTCTATGCCCAAATCAACTGCTGTGTTTCCCACATTATTACAACAGTGGCCGTATTAGTGGCTGTATTAGTGCCACATCCTCCACTTTCTGTCCATAATCCTGTAAATTCCTCAAGTACCTATCCGACATTTCGAATTATTCATGGGATCAGCTTTCACCACCATTTCAGGTAGAATGTTCCAAATTGAAACAATTCTTTTAGTGAATAAAATTTCTCATCATCTTCTGTTGGGATCTTTTGCCAATGGTGTTAGATCCATGACCTCTGGTTTGCTCCACTCTGCTGCAACCTCCCATCATCTGGAACCCTCCAGCTTGGGTGTTACCCTTTTCATAGAATTTACAGTGCAGAAGGAGGCCATTCGGCCCATCGAGTCTGCACCGGCTCCTGGAAAGAGCACCCTACCCAAGGTTAACACCTTCACCCTATCCCCATAACCCAGTAACCCCACCCAACACTAAGGGCAATTTTGGACACTAAGGGCAATTTATCATGGCCAATCCACCTAACCTGCACATCTTTGGACTGTGGGAGGAAACCGGAGCACCCGGAGGAAACACACGCACACACGGGGAGAATGCAGACTCCGCACAGACAGTGACCCAAGCCGGGAATCGAACCTGGGACCCTGGAGCTGTGAAGCGATTGTGCTATCCACTATGCTACCGTGCTGCCCCATTTCTGTTCCAAGGACTACATTCCCAACTTTGCCAACCTCGCCTCATGAAGTACTCTGCCCTCACAAGGCAGCTGACTCTCAAACTCAACTGACTGTGTGCTGCCCAACTCTACCAGTCTGTGCATGTGCCAATTCCTGCATCTATTATTTTGTGATCTCTGAATGAGATTGCCAATAAATGCAACGCCACGTCGGTAGTTATCTGTCAATAACTTGATTTTAGTAGGAACTCTCACATCGTTTCGATGTCTCATGGCCTGCAATGCAATTTTGAAGTGTAATCACTGACATGTAGGTACATGCAGCAGAGAATTGGTGCACAGTGAGGTTCTACGACAAAATAAATAACCGATTAACCTGTTCTGCTGACATTGGTTAAGGGATGCCTCTGTTGCTGTTTGTCAAATAGCGCCCATGAAACATCGAGATTAGAATAAGCAAAAGTCATCCAATTAATCCCACCCTTCCGTTCTTTTCCCACATCCTAGTAAATTTCCCTTCAAGTATTTATCAAATTATTTTTTCATGATTACCATTGAATCTGCTTCCTCCTTAGGAGTGCATCTCAGATCGCAACAACTGACTGCATAAAATAAAATCCTCACGACCCACCTGACCCTTTTTGCCAATCACTTTCTGGGTACTGAATCTTCCTCCAGTGGTAACAGTGTCTCCTTATTTACGCTATCAAAACCCTTCATGATTTTGAACACCTCTATGAAATCTCGACTTGACCTTCTCTGCTCTAACAACCCTTGCTTTTCTATCTCTCCGCGTAAACTTAAATTCCTCATGCTGATACCATTCCAGTTCTCTGTTTCGGCACCTTGCACTAAATGAAGCACTTTTGAAGAGTAGTCACTGATTTAACAGACGTGGGAGGCAACTTGCACACAACAAACCTCCCAGTCAGAAAGTTGATCATGTTTTTTTTCCAAATATTTAAAAACTGAAAACACTGGATAAACTCAGCAGGTCTGGCAGCAAGTGTGGAGATAAGCAGAGGACCTGTTCGGTAGGAGGATCATTTTGACCTGAAGTGTTAACTCTGCTTCTTTCTCCATGGACGCTGCCAGATATACAGAGTTTATCCAGAATGTTCTGCTTTTATTTCAGATTTTCAGCATCTGCAGAATTTTGCATTTATTTTCATATTTAAAAAAAAATGTTGGGTAAGATATAATTGGGCAGAGCAGCACGGTGGCGCAGTGGGTTAGCCCTGCTCACGGCGCTGAGGTCCCAGTTTCGATCCCGACTCTGGGGCACTGTCCGTGTGGATTGCACATTCAACCCGTGTTTGCGTGGGTTTCTCCCCCAGAACACAAAGATGTGCAGGCTAGGTGGATTGGCCATGCTAAATTGCCCCTTAATTGGAAAAAAATAATTGGGTACTCTAAATTTCAAAAAGATACTATTGGGGAGAACTCCCCTTCCATGTATAGCTTTGTGGGGTCTTTGAAATTGCTTAACAGTGTCTTGAATTAACATCATACAATTAGACAGTGCAGCACTGCACTCTTGGATCAGCATAGGCTTGGAGTCAGGTCTTTAGTCAAGGATATTTATGTAACGTAGGTGCAATATTTCATTAAACAAAGTAGGTTATTCTATTTATATTGTTTCTCGACTATCATGAAATGTATTTTTTGTTTTTTTCTCTGTACTTTGATGAATTTTTAATAGAGGGCGAAATTCTCCCAAAACGGGAGAAATCGTCAAACTGCCGTAAAACCCGGGCGGGTTTTACGGCATCGCGCCCCTTCCCGACGGGGGACCGATTCTGGTCCCCCGTCGGGGCTAGCAGCCCGACGTCGGAGGCTCCGACAAGTCGGGCTTAACGAAAATCGTTAAGCCCGCTTGTCGGACTTAGCGCCGGCTGACGCGTCATATGACGTCAGCCGCGCATGCGCAGGTGGGAAGACTCCACCCGCGCATGCGCGGGTGACGTCATCGCGTTTTTGCGCGAAACCCGCGCATGCGCGGTCCGGGTTGCCCCTCAGCCGCCCCGCGTATTGATACTGCGGGGCGGCGGAAGGACAAATAGTGCGCGGGCATCGGGCCCGCTGCCCGCGATCGGTGGGCACCGATCGCGGGCCCATGGCACCCTTGGCACGGCCGTGGTACTGCCGTGCCAATCGGTGCCATGGTTATTTTTTTCCAGGTGGTCACGACGTTTTTACGAACGGCAGGACCAGGTGTGTTTGCCGTTCGTAAAAAGGTCGTAAAGGGCTGGGACTTCGGCCCTTCTAACAGCTGTGAATCGCTGCCGGCCGTAAAAAAACGGCGGCAGCGATTCGTGTCGGGATTTCGGCGGGGGGGGCGGGAGAATAGCGGGAGGGCGTCAAAAAAGTCGGGAAGGCCCTCCCGCTATTCTCCCACCCGTCGTGGGGGGGGGAGAATTTCGCCCAGAGTATTTCAAGCAATCCTGGGGCCACTCTGCACCGGGAGCATGCGCCCTCACGGCGCCTCCAGGTCGCATTCGCCGGCCCATCGGCCGACAACGAGCCGTGCGTCCTCACGCATGCGTCCTCGCGCCGCCCGAGTCTCCAGAGCCAAGGTGCCAGCATGCAACGCGCGGAGTAGCACGGCGCCCATCCACTTCCTGTGCCGGCCGTTGCCGTGGCGACTGAAAATTTAAAAAAGACCGCCCTGTGGCATATATTTAAAATCAAAACATTTCATTCGATTTACACCTCGACTCATTATTCACGGGTACTTGTTTTGTTTAAAATACCTGTATGTTATAAAAGTCATTTTTCTGAAACGGAAAGGGCGAGCTCTCCAGCTGTTGCCATGGTGACGGGGACGAGCCCTCCAGCTGTTGCCATGGTGACGGCTGTTTGCTGGGCTCACACCGACAGTAGTGATCTCCCAGTTATTGAACAGCATTCACGGACATGCGGATTATAGCATTTTGTTTTGAAAAGTTCAGCTAGTTATTTTTGTGGAAGTTGGGGACCAAGTGTTGTGGGATTTGAGACCTGAGAATCCTTGGAAAGTAGGAGGATCTGACTCAGGTCAGCATTTTAAATCCTGTATTATCCTCACTTTTATAGAGCCTAATATTTGTTTTTGTATTGACAGTCTGGAGTAAAAAGTGGAGGAGGACAGAGTCGGTTAGCAGAATGAATTTCCAACTTCGGGCTTGCGGTCTGCAATAGCGCCATCGCTGGTGGATGCCTGTCATTGCAGCGTGACATGTTTACATAGGCAAGTTCCATTGCAGATGTGGGCATTTATCGAGGACCACAGGGAAACCATTGTCGATCTCGCCGTGGGGCTCGTGGAGTACGAGCTTCCTAGGTAGGGGGCAGAGGCCACCCAGCAGGAGCTTGTTAGATCTACATATGCAGCCGGTCCTAACAAGGCACGGAGCTGTTGGTTGTCCCAACAGGGACTTGGTAGAGAGTGTGTTACTGCCGTGCGTATAGTACTATGAAAAATGAAATGAAATGAAAATTGCTTATTGTCACGAGTAGGCTTCAAATGAAGCACTGTGAAAAGCCCCTAGTTGCCACATTCCGGCGCCTGTTCGGGGAGGCTGTTACGTCTTTAGTTCAATAAATCATTTCCCACAACCACTGACTTTGTGGGGCTGCATGGTAGCACAGTGGTTAGCACTGTGGCTTCACAGCGCCAGGATCCCAGCTTCGAATCCCGGCTTGGGTCACTGTCTGCGCGGAGTCTGTATGTTCTCCCCGTGTCTGCGTGGGTTACCTCCGGGCGCTCCGGTTTCCTCCCACAAGACCCGAAAGACGCTCTTGTTCGGTGAATTGAACATTCTGAATTCTCCCTCTGTGTACCCGAACAGGCGCCGGAGTGTGGCGACTGGGGGCTTTCCACAGTAACTTAATTGCAGTGTCAATGTAAGCCGACTTGTGACAATAAAGATCATCATTATCATCATCATCTTCAAGTTACTAAAACACAGACCTTGTTATATAATGTTGTTCCTCAGCTGGTACTGTATTTCCAGGCTGCTGGCGTAGCAGTGGGTTATTAAATGATACAGTTTGGAAACAGGTCATTTGGACCATTGCCTTTGTGTCTTATTCCGAGACCATCATCAGTTTGATCCTTCCTAAACTGTCCTGCCCTCTGTAACAGTCACAAGGCTGTGGGAAGCACCGCAGCATTCCTCTTATCTTCCCAAATGACCAAATCCCACCCCCTCTTCCCCCCATATCCCAACTGATGTGTCCAACTGTCTGCCAAATGACGTTCCTTGTTTTGAACATGGGTTACTCCAGCTCAGTGATACTGAGTGTGAACATGCCATGATGCCACCCTATTGTTAGTGATCAAGGACTAAGTCAAGAAATTTGATTTGTTCTAAACTGTGACTGTGCATATCACTCCCCCATAAGTAAACCGGTGCCCAAAATGCAGTTAGTCAATGTTCGTTGTAGCTACAATAAGAGTATGATGGAGGGAGAGGGTTTGAGGAAGCAAGATTAATGATGGATTAATGATGGATATGGCAGCATAGTGATTATGCAACTGGGCTAGTAACCCCGAGATTGAGAACCAGTTAAATTAAAATCTAGAAATTGAAAATTTCTGCCAATAAAAGTGATCATAAAGCTGTCAGGTTATCACAACAGGTTCATTAATACACTTTGGGGAAGGAAACCTCCTGTTCTTAAGTTTGTCTAGGTCTAAATATGACTCCAGTCTCATACTGAGGTGCTTGACTCTCAACTGCCCTCTGCAATGGACTGGTGAGCCTTCAAAGAGATGAAGGTACAACCTTACCGTCCCAAGGTAAATCAGACTGTGCAACAAAAACTGGCTAAGCCCATATCCCGAGAATGAATTTAAAAAAAATTATTTCATGGGATGTTGGCGTTATGTTTGAGGCCAGTTTTTATTGCCCATCCCTAATTGCCCTCAAATGGTTTGCTGTTGAGGGCAGTTAAGAGTCAACCATTTTGCTGTGGGTCTGGATCACATGTAGGCCAGGCCAGGTAAGGATGGCGGATTTCCTTCCCTAAAGGACATTAACTAGTGAACCAGATAAGCTTTGCGACAATTGGCGATGGTTGTCATGGTCACCATTACTGAGAGTAGGCTGGAATTCCAGATTTGCAAATTGAATTTAAATTCCACCAGCTGCCATGGTGGGATTTGAATCGATGTTCCTAGATTACCAGTTCAGTGACGTTTCCAGTACGCCACTACCTCATCAAAAATCCATACTCTGGTTCCAATTGTAATTCCATATTTAGCTGGCTTCCCGATGGAGAGTGGAGCTGTGTGTAGACCGAGGCCACTCTCTTCTCCCCTGCCAAAGAATCTACTGCTGCTCACTAACCAGACATGAAGAGAAAGAATGGTCAAGTGGAGAGGTAGCAGGTAATTGGGGGGTGGAGATGGGAGGACACACGGCAAAGCTTCATGTCATCCAGGAGGGTGGGGGAAATTGGTAAGAAAGTGTTCCATGGACCGCATTATCAAAAGTAACTTCCTGCTCACATTTTAATGCAGGCCAAGGAGAAAGAAACAGCAGCAAGTATGTCAAAGAAGAAGAAGGGGCGTGCCGAAGGCAAGAGCAAGCCAATTGGGATGGAACTGGAGGTTCTGACGGCAGCGACAGAGCGGATTGTCACACTACAAAATGAGTGAGCTTGGCAGCACTTAATAACCGGTGTTACAGAGAGGGTGCGGGGGCTGGAATGGAACCAAGTGCCAACAGCCAAGATAGGAAGAACTAGCATTTGGAGAAGATTTTGTCACCTCAGATTAGTACATTCTCAATGTTGAACTCTCATTAAACTCGGCAGCCATTTTGCAAATTCCCAGGTCATGAACGTGATGAGAAAGTAGTGACCCTCTGGTTCAGTGGTGTTGGTCAATGGGTACACTGCTGATCAGACCTCTGGGGCAAAACTCCTGCTCCATCTCCCATCATGGCTGTGGGATCTTCCACATCACCACAGGTGGATGGAACCTTGGTTTAATCTCCCACCTGCTGACAGTGCAATGGAGCATCCCTCAGTGCTAGAGGGTTAACCACAGGCAGAATGAGCTGAGGGCTAACCATTCGCAACAGTACACAACCCTAATCACTGGCTCACAATTCTCAACCACAATATGTTACCTTTTCGTTTATTCTTTCATGAACTTGGGCATTGTTGGCTGGCCCGGCATTTGTTGCCCATTCTAGATAGTCATAGATGTTTACAACATGGAAACATGCCCTTTGGCCCAGCTTGTCCACGCCACCCAGTTTTGATCACTAAGCTAGTCCCACTTGACAGAGTCATAGATGTTTAAAGATGTTCTAGGGCAACATAGTGGCTAGCACTACTGTTTCATAGCTTGAGGCATACGGGTTCAATTGGCTGACTGTGTGGAGTTTGCACTTTCCGTGTCTGCGTGGGTTTCCTCCGGATGTTCCAGTTTCCTGTCCAAAAGGATGGGTGGGATTACTGGGGGGATAGGCTGGAGGCCAGATTTTATTTATTCTGGCTACATCTATTTGGTGGGGATAGTGTAGAGGGAGCTGTACTCTGTATCTAACCCTGTACTGTACCTGTCCTGGGAGTGTTTGATGGAGACAGTGTAGAGGGATCTTTACTCTGTATCTAACCCTGTACTGTACCTGTCCTGGGAGTGTTTGATGGAGACAGTGTAGAGGGATCTTTACTCTGTATCTAACCCTGTGCTGTACCTGTCCTGGTAGTGTTTGATGGGGATCGTGTCGAGAGAGCTTTACTCTGCATCTAACCCCGTGCTGTACGCCTGTACCTGTCCTGGTAGTGTTTGATGGGGATCGTGTCGAGAGAGCTTTACTCTGCATCTAACCCCGTGCTGTACAGCCAGGGCCGGTTTTAAGCCTATTTGACCAATTTCATCAAATTGGGCCCCGCACCTTAAGGGGGCCCCGCGCCAGCGGCGACAGAGTTACCGTTTGAAGCCTTTTCTGTATTCTAAGAGGAACTATAGGGTAGTTTTTACTTTTGGGGAACGCACCGCATTACTGTCGACAAATCCTTCAGCCCTGCGCCGCCAAATCCTTCCGCCCGGGTAAGTAAGTTTCAAAATTTTAGTATATCAAGCATTTAATGTTTTTTTTGGTTAAAGACGAGCATACTACACGAAATATAAACATACATAAATTTTTACTTTGTAGAGTAGGGGCCCCGCCATCACTTTTCTAATTGGGCCCGCAATTCCTAGCACCGGCCCTGGGCCTGTACCTGTCCTGGGAGTGTTTGATGGGGACAGTGTAGAGGGAGCTTCAGTCTGTGTCTGACCCCTTGCTGTACCTGTCTTGGAAGTGTTTGATGGGGACAGTGTAGACGAACCTTTATTCTGTATCTAACCCTGTGCTGTACCTGCCTTGGGAGTGTTTGATGGGGACAGTGTAGAGGGAGTTTTACTCTGTATCTAACCCGTGCTGTACCTGTCCTGGGAGTGTTTGATGGGACATCGTAGAGGGAACTTTACTCTGTATCTAACCCCGTACTGTACCTGCCCTGGAGTATTTGATGGGACAGTGTAAAGGGAGCTTTATTCTTTTTTTTAAACAAATTTAGAGTACCCAATTTTTTTTTCCAATTAAGGGGCAATTTAGCGTGGCCAATCCACCTAACCTACACATACTTGGGTTGTGGGGGAGAAACCCACGCAGACACGAGGAAAATGTGCAAACTCGACACGGACAGTGACCTGGCGCCGGGATTCGAACCTGGGTCCTCAGCGCCGTAGGCAGCAGTGCTAACCACTGTGCCACATGCTGCCCATAAGTGAGCTTTATTCTGAATCTGTACCTGTACCTGCCCTGAGAGTGTTTGATGGGGACAGTGTCGAGGGAGCTTTACTCTGTATCTAACCCCGTGCTGTACCTGTCCTGGGAGTGTTTGATGGGGACAGTGTAGAGGGAGCTTTACTCTGTAGCTAACCCCGTGCTGTACCTGTCCTGGGAGTGTTTGATGGGGACAGTGTAGAGGGAGCTTTACTCTGTATCTAACCCCGTGTTGTACCTGTCCTGGGAGTGTTTGATGGGGACAGTGTAGAGGGAGCTTTACTCTGTATCTAACCCCGTGTTGTACCTGTCCTTGAGAGTGTTTGATGGGGACCGTGTAGTGGAAGCTTCACTCTGTATCTAACCCCGTGTTGTACCTGTCCTGGGCGTGTTTGATGAGGATTATATAGAGGGAGCTTTACTCTATATCTAACCACTTGCCGTACCTGTCCTTGGATTGTTTGATGGGGCCAATGTAGAGGGAGCTTTACTCTGTATCTAACCCCGTGCTGTACCAGTCCTGGGAGTGTTTGATGGGGACAATGTAGAGGGAGCTTAATTCCGTGCCTATTTTAAATGTCTCCAAGGAGCAACCTGTAAATGAGGGTCAGAGATGGAAATAGTTAGACTCAATGTGAGCGTTCGAGGCTGGCTGAGAGCTGGATAGTGAAAGACAGCTGACAGCTGTCGTAGACAAGCCATAGAGCAACCAACCCATTAGTTAAAGTGAAAGTTTGGAATATTGGGGCAGCACATGGCACAGTGGTTAGCACTGCTGCCTACGGCGCTGAGGACCCGGGTTCGAATCCTGGCCCTGGGTCACTGTCCGTGTAGAGTTTGCACATTCTCCCCATGTCTACATGGGTCTCACCCCCACAACCCCAAGATGTGCAGTTTAGGTGGATTGACTACGGTAAGTTGCCCCTTAATTGGAAAAATAAAATAATTGGGTACTCTAAATTTAAAGAAAAAGAAAGTTTGGAATAATTAGTCTAAAATTGTTAATATTTTCATTTTTCTCTTTGAAAGGTACGATGAAATTGTCAAACAGCTGAAACAAATGAAGTTAAAGATTTATAACCTGTATCCTTTGCTGTGCTTTTCTAAACATGTGGATATGTGACAGTGGTTCAAATGGACATGGCCCATTGTGGCTCATCTTTTCCTTGACAGATCAGGTACTGCAGTCCTCTCCTGGCTTGGGGATAATGGCAGACCTGAAATTCACTGCTGTTCAATCTCCTCTTGCTCTTCAGGCAATAGAGACATGGGACTGGATTCTCCGGTCGCCTACGGCAATATCGAGTTTGGCAAATCGGCCAGAGAATCAGGTTTCCGACCAAATCGGGAACGGTGAAGCCTTCGCGATGCTCCGCCCCCTCGGTGGGTCTCACCCGTCGGGAACTCGCGTGGCGGCTGCAGACTCAGTCCAGTGCCGCCACAATCGGGGGAGGGCCAATTCGCGGGCAGGTGGGGACATTATTCGGGTCACTGTGGGGGTGAGTGGTCCGTGGCGCACGCGCCGGCCAAAGGAGGGGGGACTATTTTGCAGGCCGGGTCCACGCGGGGCTGGCACCATGTTGCACGGAACGGCCACTGAGCCGCAATTCTCCAGGGCGTAACGGCACCTAGAGACGGGTGCTCTACGCTGCCGTCCTGCTAGTCCCCTGCAGAACAGTTTTTCTGGTGGAAACGCCACCGTTCCCACGCCGACGTGGGGACATAGCCCTAGAATCGGAGAATCCAGCCCAGGGTCCTTCAATGTCCTTCAACAAGGGAATGAGGAAAAACTTCTGGGAGGGGCTACTGCCGGATCAACATGATGGACTGAATGGTCTCCCTCACCTGAACTGATTGAGGAGATATTACCTGAAATAGCAAGCATGTTTGTGTATTTATAGAGAAATGATTTTCTGATAACTTTCTTTAGCCATCACTTCCCAGGCGGAAGGAGAATGAATTCCTAGAAAAGGAAGCTCAACAGACCCGCCTGGAGACCGTGAGTATACAGCACATTAGCACAAGGGGGAGATAGAGAGCCAGGACCAGGGGCTTAGGGACCGGGCCAGGGTGTCAGGGACTGAGGCAAAGGATCATGGATTAGATCATGTGGTCAGGATTGGGAAAGGTGGGTGGGTGGGTGGGGTGGGGGTTGGGGCAGGGAGTGGCCTTTTTTCATTTGCTCATGGGATGTGAGTATTGCTGGCGAGGCCAATATTTATTGCCCATCCCTCACTGTGAGCTACCTCCTATGGTATTCCTATGGTGTAGGAACGCCGACAGTGCTGTTCGGAAGAGAGAATTCCGGGATTTTCACCTCGCAACAGTGAAAGAACGGCGATATATTTCCAAGTCAGAATGGTACGTGGCTTGCACCTATTGTGGCAAACATCGGGGTGGGGGGGGGGGGGGGTTTCAGGTGGCCTCCCCGACCACGGCCTCAGCAAACCTCAAAGGCCACGTGATGCCCAGCCCATCAGGGCAAAGCACGCATAGTTCCAGCACATTAAAAACTAATAATAATAATAATCTTTATTATTGTCACAAGTATGCTTACATTAACACTGCAATGAAGTTACTGTGAAAAGCCCCTAGTTACCACATTCTGGCGCCTATTCAGGTACACTGAGGGAAAATTCAGAATGTCCAAATTACCTAACAGCACGTCTTTCAGAACTTGTGGGAGGAAACCCACGCAGACACAGGGAGAACGTGTAGACTCCACACAGAGGCAATTGTGTACTGAATTCCCAAATCGGTGCATGGAGAGAAGGACTAGAAGTGCTCATAAAGGCAGAAACAGAAAGACAGAGAAAGCTTGGGCTGAAGCTGCAGCAGGAGACATAATGGCAGAGGACCGGACCTCAGTTTGTTGACCCAGCGGTCAACGAAGCAGCTGATGCTAGTTATTCAGGAAGGCTTTGCTAAGCAGAAACAGGACTGCTTGGACAAAATAAAAGAGTCGATTGAGCAGCTGGAGCTTAGATTGGACGCCCAAGATCGGGCGATCCAGAAGGTGGAGAAGGCGCTGGCTGAACAGGAGGAACATCAAACTGCTGTGGAGTTGGAGGTAAGGATGCTGAGAGACCAGCAGAAGAAGCTCCTGGAGAAGGTGGAGGACCTAGAGAATAGGCCCCGCCGGCAGAACTTGAGAATTGTTGGGGTACTGGAGGGATCCGAAGAAATGGACTCTGGGGCAGACATCACAGATATTTTTGAGAAGCTGCTGGGGGATGGGACATTCTGCCCACCCTTGGAGGTGCACAGGGCTCACGGAGCACTCGCAAGGAAGCCGCGAATGGGAAACCCCCCGAGGGCAATGGTGGTGAGATTCCACAGGTACTTGGAAAAGGAGCGTATTCTACAGTGGGCCAAGCAGACACGGAGCTGTAAGTGGGACAATAGTATCCTGCGGGTTTACCAAGGCCTGAGTGTGGAGGTGGCCAGGAGAAGAGCAGGCATCAACCAGATTAGGTCGATCCTTTTTAAGAAAAAGGTGAAGTTCGGACTGCTATATCCAGCCCGTCTCTGGGTCACGCACGAGGAACAGCACTTTTATTTTGAGTTCCTGAGGATGCGCTCGACTTCGTGAAAAGGAAAGGACTGGTGGTGGACTGAGAACTTTTGAACTTTGCTGCAACGTTCATGGTTTTTTCTTTCTTTTTGTTTCTCTGTTTTTTTAAAAAAAACGTTTCTCTATTTTCGTTTTGTGGAAGCTGTTTGTAATGCCTTCTGCATTGATTTGGGACCAGCGGTAGAGCTCAGTGAGTTAAGGGACAGAGAGGAGGTTGGGGCGGTGGCTGCCTGGGGCTGGGCCGGTGGAGGCGCAGAGCATGGGCTGGAGGCGGGCCCAAAAAGGGGATGGCTGATGGGCAAAGGGGTAACCCTAACCCTAATGAGCCCCCCCCCCCCCCCAAACTAGGCTGTTCACCTGGAATGTTCGACGGTTAAATAGGCCGGTCAAAAAGGCACGTATATACGCGCATCTTAGGGGACTGAAGGTGGATGTGGTAATGTTGCAAGAGACACACCTTAGAGTAGCTGACCAGATTAGATTGAGGAAAGGCTGGGTCAGGACTGGTTTCAAAGACTAGAGGGGATGCGATCCTGATCAATAAGCGGATGGTGTTTGAGGCGGGTAGAATAGTTTTGGATGTGGGAGGTCGGTACATTATGGTCAGTGGGAAACTGGAGGGCGTGCAGGTGGTATTAGTAAATGTGTATGCGCCAAATTGGGATGATGTGGAGTTTATAAAGAGGACCTGGACTCGCACAGGTTGGTCATGGGAGGGGACTTCAACACAGTTATGGACCCTGGCTTGGACCGGTCAAGCTCGAAAACGGGCAGGGTGCCAGCAATGGCAAAGGAACTAAAAGGGTTCAGGGAGCAGATGGGCGGGGTGGATCCATGGGGATTTGGGCAGCCGAGGGTGAGAGTTCTCCTTCTACTCACACGTGCATAAAGTGTACTCCCGGATAGATTTCTTTATTTTGAGCAGGGCCTTACTTGCAGGGGTGGTGGACACGGGGTACTTGGCGATCACAGTCTCAGACCATGCTCTGCACTGGGTTGACCTGCAGATTAGTAAAGACAATAACCAGCGCCCGCACTGGAGGTTAGATGTGGGACTTTGGACTGATGGAGGGGTGTGCGAGCGGCTGAGGAAATGTATTCAGAACTACCTGCAGGTCAACGACACTGGGGAAATTTCAGCAGCGGTGGTCTAGGAAACACTGAAGGCGGTGATCAGAGGGGAGCAGATCTCGGTACGGGCCCATAGAGAGAAGGTGGACAAGGCAGAGACGGACTGACTGGTAAAGGAGATACTACAGATCGATAGGAGGTATGCGGAGACCCCCGAGGCAGGGCTTTTAAGGGAACGGCGGAGGTTACAGGCGGAGTTTAGCTTCCTGACTACAGGGAGGGCGGTGGAGCAGCTGAGAAAGGCGAGGGGGGGGGGATCTATGAGCATGGAGAGAAGGCCAGCAGAATGCTTGCACATCAGCTTTGAAAGAGAGAGGCAGCCAGGGAGATAGGGAAAGTAAATGACGGGGATGGGAACCTGGTTGGTGATTCAGCCGGGGTGAATAGGGATTTCTACAGTAGGCTGTATAGGCCGGAGGGGATGAGGCACTTCTTGGCCGGGGGGGGGGGGGGGGGGGGGGGGCTGGCTGAATTTCCCAAAGGTGGACGGGCTGGGGGCCCCGATCGGGTTGGAAGAGATGGTGGAGGGTCTGAAGCTTATGCAGATGGGTAAAGCCCTGGGGGCCAGACAGGTACCCAATGGAGTTTTGTAAAACGTTCTCTGGGATATTGGTCATGGGAGGGGACTTCAACACAGTTATGGACCTTGGCTTGGACCGGTCAAGCTCGAAAACGGGCAGGGTGCCAGCAATGGCAAAGGAACTAAAAGGGTTCAGGGAGCAGATGGGCGGGGTGGATCAGGATGAGATTTTCAATGAGGCAAGTGAAAGAGGGGTGCTGCCCCCGACGATGTCACAGGCCACGATTTCGCTGATTCTGAAGTGGGACAAGAACCCAGAGCTGTGTGGGTCCTACAGGCTGATATCCCTGTTGAATGTGGACGCCAAACTGCTGGCCAAAACTTTGTCGTCCAGGATTGAGGATTGTGATCCGGACATTATTGGGGAGGACCAGACGGGGTTTGTTAAGGGTAGGAAGTTGGTGGCCAATGTAATAAGGTTGTTAAATGTGATCATGATGCCACCGGAAGGTAGGGAGGTGGAGGTAGTGATCACAATGGATGCAGAAAAGGCTTTTGATTGGGTAGAATGGGATTATCTGTGGGAGTTACTGTGTTATGGGCCAGAGTTTAGAGAACCCCAAAGTGTATCATGGAGTTCACCTGACCCACAACTTTTAATAGATTGTGGTATGGGGAGCACACAGCCCACTCTACAGGTGTGGTACAGCAGAAATGGAAAAGTAATTTTTAAAGCAAAACAATGTTTATTCTATGAACTCAACCTTTTTAAAACATACAGTGAACATCTTAGCAACAATTAATTCAAATACAACCCCCAAAGAATACAACACTAAGTAATTCTTACTTTCCTTTTAACATCCATACGACTTAAAAAAACCTTTCAACAGAAGCACATCAGGTTAAAGTCACTACTGAGAGCAGTTATTAGTTTTAAATCACCAAAGGATAAACAAAACTAAAACACACCCTGCAGCAAACAGCCTAAAACGATAATAAAAAACTGACAGCTCAGCTCCACCCACACTCTGACATCACTTTCATACACCCATTTCTTAAAGGTACTCTCACATGACAACTGGGACAGTTTGGATTTGAGCGGGGTTTATTGACTGGGTCAGGTTGCTTTATCAGGCTCCTGTGGCAAGTGTACGGACAAATAGGACGACATCGTACTATTTTAAACTTCACCGGGGGACGAGACAGGGATGCCCCCTCTTCCCACTGTTGTTCGCGCTAGCCATAGAGCCGTTGGCAATTGCTCTGAGAGCCTCAACGGGCTGGTCCGGGGGTGTGGGTGGGGGGGTGGAGCACAGAGTCTCGCTGTATGCAGACGACCTGCTTCTGTATGTATCGGACCCATTAGAGGGGCTGGAAGAAATCATGAGGATTCTCGGGGAATTAGGCCGGTTTTCGGAGTATAAGCTAAATATGGAGAAAAGTAAGATGTTTGCGGTCCAGGCGAGGGGACAGGAGAGGCGATTGGGGGAGCTTCCGTTTAGATTAGTAGGGGTACCTAGGCATTCAAGTGGCGCGGGAATGGGACCGGCTGCATAAATTAAATCTGGCCCGGCTAATAGACCAAATGAAGGACGATTTTCGGATTTGGGACGCTGGGAGGGTGCAGACGGTGAAGATGACGGTCCTCCCGAGATTCCTGTTCATGTTTCAATGTCTCCCCATCTTTATTCCACAGTAAGGAAGATAATGCTTGAGCGGAGTCGGGGAGAGGGCGGGCTGGCGCTGCCAAATTTTAGTAACTATTACTGGGTGGCGAATATAGCCATGATCAGGAATGGATGGTGGGGGAGCTGTCGGAATGGGAGCGTATGGACGCAGCTTCATTCAAGGGCACCAGTTTGGGGGCGTTGGTAACTGCATCTCTGCTGTTCCCGCCGGCACGGTACTCCACCAACCCCATGGTTGTGGCGGCCCTGAGAGTCTGGGGGCAATGGAGGAGACATGTGGGAGCAGAGGGAGCATCGGTCTGGTCCCCAATCTGTAATAATCACCGGTTTGCCCCGGGAAGTATGGATGGGGGATTCCGGATATGGCGGAGAGCGGGGATTGAGAGGATGGGGGATATGTTTATAGAGGGGAGCTTTCCGAGTATGAGGGCGCTGGAGGAGAAGTTTGGGTTGCGAGGGGAAACAAATTCAGGTATCTGCAGGTGCGGTACTTCCTACGTAAACAGGTGTCAACCTTCCCACTCCTGCTGCTATGGGGGATTCAGGACAGGGTAGTTTCCAAAGGGTGGGTAGGAGAAGGGAGCGTGTCGAACATTTACAAGGAACTTATGGGGTTAGAGGAGATGTAGACCGAGGAGCTGAAGTGCAAGTGGGAGGAGGAGCTGGGAGGTGAGATACAGGATAGTCTATGGGTGAACGTGTTGAGTAGAGTAAACGGGCCCGCAACATGTGCCAGGCTCAGCCTGATACAATTTAAGGTCGTTCACCGGACTCACATGACAGTGGCCCGGATGAGCAGGTTCTTTGGGGTGGAGGACAGGTGTGCAGAATTTGCAGGAGGTCCAGCGAACCATGTCCACATGTTCTGGACATGTCTGAAGCTTAGGGGATTCTGACAGGGGTTTGCAGATGCCATGTCCAAAGGGCTGGCACTGAGTCCAGAGGTGGCGATTTACGGGGTGTTGGAAGACCCGGGAATCCAGGAGGAAAAAGAGGCAGACGTTCTGGCCTTTGCTTCCCTGGTAGCCCGGAGACAGATACTATTAGCTTGGAGGGACTCAAAGCCCCCTAAGTCGGAGACCTGGCTATCGGACAGGGCTAGCTTTCTCTGTTTGGAGAAAATCAAGTTCGCCTTGAGAGGGTCACTGTTAGGGTTCGCCCGGAGGTGGCAACCGTTCGTCGACATCTTCATGGAAAATTAATCGTCAGCAGAAGGGGGGGGGGTGAGTTTAGCTTAGAGTAGGGGTTAATAAAGGTGGGACCTGTAAGGAAGGGAGATGGCTTTTGCACTATGTTTATAGTTTCATGTGTTATAATACCAAAATATACCTCGATAAAATGTTTATTAAAAAAAAGACCTACAGTGTAATAAAAAGCTTGACCTACCCTGAGGCCCCTGATTCGAAACCATTTAATCTTGTGGAATTAGTCAGAGGTCATTATCACCCAAAACCCTCTATCATCCTTCAGCCGTATACGTTCAATTCAATGGAGAGGGCCCCAGGTGAATCCATTGTAATTTTTATGACCACCTTGAGGACGTTGGCATTCATTATTTTAATTTTGGGATGTCCCTAAATTATATGTTACATGACACGCTGCTGTGTTGGGTGAATAACATTTCTATTCAGAAGAAGTTGTTGGAACCTGAGCTGGACTTAAAAAGGGCGGCCGAAATAGCTTTTTCCATAGTTGAACATAGAACATAGAACAAACAGTGCAGAAGGAGGCTAGTCGGCCCATCGAGTCTGCCCTGACCCACTTAAGCCCTCACTTCCACCCTATCCCTGTAACCCAATAACCCCTCCTCAACTTTTTTGGTCACTAAGGGCAATTTATAATGGCCAATCCACCTAACCTGCACATTTTTGGACTGTGGGAGGAAACCGGAGCACCCGGAGGAAACCAACACAGTGGGGCTACTCCCAGAGAGAGAGGAGCAGCGGGGCCACTAACAGGGGGAGAGGAGCAGCGGGGCCACTCCCAGTGAGAGAGTTGGGGGGCTGAGAAAGGCGCCCAGGAATTGCAAATCGTGCTAGGGGGAAGGTCTACCAGTTGGTGCAAGGTGCCGCAAATAGCAGCAATAGGAATGAAGCTTACAGCGCAGACAGAGGAAGATTCACCCATGGAGGGAACTGGGGCAGGAGCCACATTAATTGGATGGCAAGTTTCAATGAATGTTTCCATTGCGGAAGAACCAGGAATGAGCAAGTTCCGAGAGGCCAAGTGCTTTCGATGCAGCAAAAGTGTTCACTTGAGGCATAGATGCAGAGTTAAGCAGAGCCTGCCCAGCTCAGAAAGGGGAAAATAATTGGCAGTTGTTCACAGTATGGAGGAATACCAGTCGGAATGTGTTAATGTTGCATCATATTGAGGTGGGCAGAGTGGTTCCAATAACCTTGGTACTACTTGTTAACAGACGCCCTATAATAATGGAAGTAGACACCGGGTCTTCAGCTACTGTTATAGTGAAACAGGTTCATCATTACTTGCAGGAAGGGATCCAGCCACTGAGGTTGAAGAACACTGCGGCTCAGTTAGCCACTTAAATAGGAGGGGCGCTAAAAATCAAGGGGATCACGATGGCTTTGGGACCATACTTGTGGCAGTTAGCCCAGCTCCCACTTGTCGCCATAAATGGACAGGGCCCGAGCTCAATGGGGCATGACTGGCTCCAACACACAAAATTAAATTGGGCGGAATATTCAATATGGTCGAGCATGACCTGTATAAAGCTATCCAAAGGTATTCTGAGGTCTTCCGGGACGTACTGGGGAAGATAAACAGCGCTTGAAGCCAAAATATATGCAGACCCAGCGGCCACACCAAGATTTTATAGGGCTAGACCAGTGTTGGAACCACAATTCTACGGACACGTGCTTGTAGGATTAGAATAGCGGTTTTAATATACTTACAACAGAGCCAGCCTGTTAGCCGTTGAACTTTCGGTGAACTGGCTGGCTGACCGTGTGGCACGGATCTTTATACAGCAGCTCCAGGGGGAGGAGTCCTGGGCGGAGCCAAGGGAGGAGCCCAGTACAAACTCTCGAGTACTCCCAGAGCGACTCCCCCTGGTGGTCAGGTAGTGCAACTGCACTTACAATATTGATACATATATATACAGATTATAATACTGTGTGAATCTCATTGACCACATTCACCCCCTGTGAAAAAAAACGAGTCCGGCGGGGGTGGTGGCTCACAGAGTTAGTCTGTCCGGTAGACAAATTGTTCATTTCGATCTGCGGAGCACCGGGGTTGCAGCCTCTTGCGGTGGCTGGGTGGGTGTTGAGAGCTGGGATACGATGGCAGACTCCGGGGCGGGTCTCGTCCAAACTTCATACACCTCTGGCTTGACTGGAGACTGGGGGCGGGCTGGTGCTAACGCGTGGAACCGGTGGGGCGAGCTTGCGGAATCGGGGGCACGAGGGGGCGGCAGCATAGGGAACGGGGTAAGGGGTCCTTAGTGGGGGTAGGGGGGGTCTGGATCCAGCGGGTGCCAGGTCCCGAAGGGATACTGTATCCTGGCGACCGTCCGGGAACTCCACGAATGTGTACTGGGGGTTGGAATGGAGGAGGCGCACCTTTTCAACAAGGGGGTCAGTTTTGTGCCCCCTGACGTGCTTCCTCAGGAGGACCGAGCCTGGTGTCCTCAGCCATGCCGGAAGTGAGACCCCCGTGGTAGTGCCCCTAGAAAAAATGAAGAGCCGCTCGTGAGGGGTTTGATTTGTAGCTATACAGAGGAGGGATCTGATTGTGTGGAGCGTGTCTGGGAGGACCTCTTGCCATTGGGAGACTTGGAGCTTTCTAGACCGGAGGGTCAGTAGGACGGTCTTCCAGACGGTCGCGTTCTCCCTCTCCACCTGCCCATTCCCCCTGGGGTTGTAGCTGGTAGTCCTGCTCGAGGCGATGCCCTTGTCGAGCAGGTACTGACGCAGCTCGTCGCTCATAAAGAACGAACCCCGGTCACGTAGCTGGGGAAACCGAACAGGGTGAAGACACTATGCAGGGCCCTAATGACTGTGTGGGAGGTCATATCGGGGAATGGAATGGCAAAAGGGAATCGGGAGAACTCATCGATGATGTTGAGGAAATAAATGTTCTTGTTAGTGGAGGGGAGTGGCCCTTTGAAAGGGCTGTTTAGCTCACAGGGCTAATCGCTGGCTTTGAAAGCAGACCAAAGCAAGCCAGCAGCACGGTTCGATTCCCGTAACAGCCTCCCCGAACAGGCGCCGGAATGTGGCGACTAGGGGCTTTTCACAGTAACTTCATTTGAAGCCTACTTGTGACAATAAGCGATTTTCATTTCATTTTCATTTCAAATCGATCACAAGGCGTTCAAAGGGGCTAGAAGCCTTGACCAGGTGGGCCCTGTTTGGTCTGTAGAAGTGCGGTTTGCACTCTGCACAGATCGGGCAGTCCCTGGTGACCGCTCCTCGTTGGAGAAAGGCAGGTTCGGGCTCTGATGTAGTGGGCGAGCCGGGTGACCCCTGGATGGCAGAGGTCCACGTGGATGGCTTTCAGACGGCTGATCTGCGCGCTGGCGCATGTCCCGCGGAATAGGGCATCCGAGAGCTCGTTGAGTTTCCCCGGTCGATATTTAATATCATAACTATAGGTGAAGAGTTCGATCCCCCACCGAAGGATTTTATCACTTTTTATTTTGCCCCTTTGCGAGTTGTCAAATATAAAGGCAACCGATCATTGGTCGGGGATGAGGGTGAACCTCCTACCTGCGAGGTAGTGCCTCCAGTGACGAACAGCCTCCACGATGGCCTGCACTTCCTTCTCGACAGAGGAGTGTCGGAGTTCTGAAGCGGATAGGGTACAGGAGAAAAATGCAATGGCTGCCTGATTTAAAGTGGCTGCTAGAGCTACCTCTGAGGCGTCGCTCTCAACCTGAAAGGGCGTGGATTCATCCACTGCCCGCATGGCTGCTTTGGCGATGTCCTCCTTGATGCAGCTGAAGGCCTGGCGCGCCTCAGCAGACAGGGGAAATCGTGTGGCCTGAAAGAGTGGGCGGGCTTTGTCCGCATATTGGGGGACCCACTGGGCATAATATGAAAAGAACCCCAAGCACCGTTTGAGGGCCTTGGGGCAATGAGGGAGGGGGAGTTCTAACCTGCGGTCCGGGTCTGGGCCCAGGACTCCGTTCTCCACGATGTAGCCGAGGATGGCCAGTCTGTTTGTGCGGAAAACACATTTCTCCTTGTTATAAGTGAGGTTTAATTTCTGTGCCGTCTGGAGACAACGGTGGAGGTTGGCGTCGTGGTCCTGCTGGTCATAGCCGCAGATGGTAACATTGTCCAGATACGGAAACGTGGCCCGCAGCCCGTACTGGTCTACCATTCGGTCCATTGCTCGTTGGAACACCGAAACCCCGTTAGTGACGCCGAAGGGAACCCAGAGGAAATTGGAAGAGGCAGCCATCAGCCTCGAACGCCGTGTAGTGGCGGTCCTCCGGGCGGATTGGGAGCTGGTGGTATGCAGACTTCAGATCCACCGTGGAAAATAGCCGATATTGGGCGATCTGATTAACCATGTCTGCAATTCTGGGGAGGGGATACGCGTCTAGGAGCGTAAAGCGATTTATGGTCTGGCTATAGTCGACGACCATGCAAAATTTTTCCCCGGTCTTGACGACCACCACCTGAGCTCTCCAGGGACTATTACTGGCCTCTATGATCCCCTCACTGAGCAGCCGTTGGACCTCCGATCGTATAAAGACCCTATCCTGTGGGCTGTATCACTTGCTGCGAGTAGCTACTGGTTTGCAATCTGGAGTGAGATTGGCGAAGAGAGGAGGGGGGGGCGATGCGCAGCGTGGCTAGGCTGCAGATAGTAAGTGGGGGCAGGGGCCCGCCGAAGCTGAGAGTGAGGCTCTTGAGGTTGCACTGGAAATCCAGGCCTAATAAGAGTGGCGTGCAGAGGTCAGACAGGACATAAAGTTTAAATTTTGAATAACTAGCGCCTCGAATTGTGAGCGTAGCGACGGTGCGTCCTTGGATTTGGACTGAGTGGGAGCCCGAAGCGAGGGCGATAGTTTGGCTCACAGGAAAAATAGGAAGCGAACAGCGTCTTACCAGCTCTGGGTGTATAAAGCTCTCGGTGCTCCCGGAGTCAAAGAGGCATGGCGTGCTGTACCCGTTGATCTGGACCCCCGCCATCGAACTTCGTAGGTGCTTGGGGCAGGATTGATCTAGGGTGACCGCGTTGAGTTGCGGGCCGCGTGATGAGTGCCCGGGAAGGTCGTAGTCTTCCGAGTGGGTGTCCGGTCGAGTAGATGCCGGTACGTTCTGGTGAGCTTGATGCAGGATCGCTGCGCTGAGTTGCGGGCCGCGGGATGGGTGCCTGGGGAAGTCGTAGTCTTCAGATGAGCTTTGCCGATGCAGATGGGGCCCGCAGATCGCACGTTGGTGAGCGGCGAGGAAGATGGCGGCCCCCATGAGTCGCACGTGGCCGGCCGCATGATGGGGGTTTGCCAAGATGCTGGCCCCCATGGATCGCCCGTGGCAGGAGGGGGCGGAGACGGGGCGTAGGCCGCAGCGTTTCGGGCCCCACGGGCCCGCTGGTGTTGGGAGCGATTTGTTCTCTCTACTGGGGAGTTAAAAACTGGGGCCCTTCTCGCGAGGCACACTCTGGCATAGTGGCCTTTCTTCCTGCAGCTGCTGCAGGTCGTGGATCGGGCTGGGCAGTGCTGCCGCGGGTGCTGGCTTTGGCCACAGAAATGGCAGGCTGGGGCAGCCGAGTAGCTGGCTGGAGCAGCTGAGTAGCTGGCTGAGGCAGCAGAGTAACTGGCTTTGGCAGCGCGGTAGCTGGGGGGTCGTGCGGCACAGGCCTGGGGGGGATTGTTGGTCGGGGGTCCACGATGCGGTCGCGGGGTCTGCGGGAAACGACGTGAGGCTGCGGAAGGAGACTTCCATAGTGGTAGCAGCCTCCACAGTAGTATCTAAGTCCTGGGCCCCCTTTTCTAGCAGTCTTTGGCGCACATAGTTAGATCTAAGGCCCGCTACGAAAACGTCCCGCACAGCAAGCTTCCTTTGTTCAGCCGCGGTAACGGCTTGATAATTACAGTCATTGGAAAGATTGTTCAGTTCCCGTACAACTCGGCTAGCGTTTCTGTAGGCCGCTGACGGCGAGTCGTAAACACGTGGCGTGCATAAACCTCGTTAATGGGCCTAACGTACATTTTGTCCAATATCGCCAGCGCTGCGGTGGAAGAACTGGCCGGATTTAGCTGTGTGGAGATTCTGTGGCTTACCCTCGCGTGCAGTAGGCTGAGTTTTTGTTCCTCCGTTGTTCCGGCGGTACTGGCTTCTGCCAGGTAGGCCTTAAAACATCTCAGCCAGTGGGAAAAAATTTCCTTAGCCTCTGCATCCTGCGGGTCGGGCTCTAGGCGTCCGGGCTTGAGGGCTGCTTCCATGATTTACTTCGACTGTTTCGTAAGTATATTAAATTGTTGGAACCAACAATTCTACGGACACGTGCTTGTCGGATTAGAATAGCGGTTTTAATATACTTACAACAGAGCCAGCCTGTTAGCCGTTGAACTTTCGGTGAACTGACTGGCTGACCCTGTGGCACGGATCTTTATTAGCAGCTCCAGGGGGAGGAGTCCTGGGTGGAGCCAAGGGAGGAGTCCAGTACAAACTCTCGAGTACTCCCAGAGCTACTCCCCCTGGTGGTCAGGTAGTGCAACTGCACTTACAATATTGATATATATATACAGATTATAATACCGTGTGAATCTCATTCACCACAACCAGTTCCTTATTCCATGTTAGAGAAAGTGAAAGCCGAGCTTCCTTAAAGACCTAGCTATCATTAGACTGGTACAGTCCGCAGAGCGGGCTGTACCCATCGTACCTGTCCTCAAGCCGGACAAGACACTCCGAATTTGGGGGTTTATAAGACCATAAGACATGGGAGCAGAATTGGGCCATTCATCCCATTGAGTCTGCTCCGCCAGTCAATCATGGCTGATATTTTCTCATCCCCATTCTCCTGCCTTCTCCCCATAACCACTGATCCCCTTATTAACCAAGAACCCATTTATCTCTGTCTTAAAGATACTCAGTGATTTGGCCTCCACAGCCTTCTGCGGCAAAGAGTTCCACAGATTCACCATTCAGATTCTGGCTGAAGAAATTCCTCCTCATCTCTGTTTTAAAGAATTGTCCCTTCAGTCTGAGGCTGTGCCCTCCGGTTCTAGATTCTCCTCTAATGAAAATGAAATGAAAATCGCTTATTGTCACGAGTAGACTTCAATGAAGTTACTGCGAAAAGCCCCTAGTCGCCACATTCTGGCACCTGTTCGGGGAGGCTGGTACGGGAATTGAACCGTGCTGCTGGCCTGCCTTGGTCTGCTTTAAAAGCCAGCGATTTAACCCAATGTGCTAAACCAGCCCCTTGCTAAACTAGCCCCATGAAACATGGAAACATCCTCTCCATGTTCACTCTATCCAGCCCTTTCAGTATCTGTAAGTTTCAATGAGATTCCATCTCATCCTTCTAAACTCCATCGAGTACAGACCCAGAGTCCTCAACCGCTCCTCATATGACAAGTCCTCCATTCCAGGGATCATTCTGGTGAACCTCCTCTGGACCCTCTCCAAGGCCAGCACATCCTTCCTTAGATACGGGGCCCAAAGCTGCTCACAATACAGCAAATGGGGTCTGACCAGAGCCTTATACAGCCTCAACACTATCATAGAATCATAGAATGTACAGTGCAGAAGGCGGCCATTCGGCCCATCAAGTCTGCACCGGCCCTTACAAAGAGCACCCTACTCAAGCCCACATATCTACCCGATCCCTGGAACCCAATAACCCCTCCGAACCTTTTTGAACACTAAGGGCAATTTAGCATGGCCAATCCACCGAACCTGCACATCTTTGGACTGTGGGAGGAAACCGGAGCACCCGGAGGAAAGCCACACAGACTCGGGGAGGATGTTCAGACTCCACACAGACAGCGACCCTAGCGGGAATTGAACCTGGGACCCTGGAGCTGTGAAGCAACTGTGCTAACCACTGTGTTACCGTACATCCCTGCTGTTGTATTATAGCCCTCTCGACATCAATGCTAACATTGCATTTGCCTTCCTGACTGCTGACTGAACCTGCACATTAACCTTAAGAGAATCCTGAATTAGGACTCCTAAGTCCCTTTGTGCTTCTGATTTCCGAACTCTTTTCCCATTTAGAAAATAGTCTATGCCTCTATTCTTCCTACCAAAGTGCATAACCTCACACTTCTGCACATTGTATTCCGTCTGCAACTTTATTGCCCACTCTCCGAGCCTGTCCAGGTCCTTCTGCAGCCTCCCTGCTCCTCAACACTATCTGTCCCTCTACATATAGAACATAGAACAGTACAGCACAGAACAGGCCCTTCGGCCCTCGATGTTGTGCCGAGCAATGATCACCCTACTCAAACCCACGTATCCACCCTATACCCGTAACCCAACAAACCCCCCCCCCCAACCTTACTTTTAAGGACACTACGGGCAATTTAGCATGGCCAATCCACCTAACCCACACATCTTTGGACTGTGGGAGGAAACCGGAGCACCCGGGGAAACCCACGCACACACGGGGAGGATGTGCAGACTCCGCACAGACAGTGACCCAGCCGGGAACCGAACCTGGGACCCTGGAGCTGTGAAGCATTTATGCTAACCACCATGCTACCGTGCTGCCCCATCTTTGTATCGTCTGCAAACTTCGCAACAATGCTTCAGTTCCTTCTTCAAGATCATTAATGCACATTGTGAAACACTGATCCCGCAGGTACACCACTAGTCACTGGCTGCCATCCTGAAAAGGACCCTTTTATCCCCACTCTCTGCCTTCTGCTAGTCAGCCAATCCTCTATCCATGCCAGTACCTTGCCCCTAACACCATGGGCTCTTATCTTATTAGCAACCTTCTATATGGCACCTTGTCAAAGACCTTCTGGAAATATAAATAGATCACGTCCACTGGCTCTCTTTTGTCTAACTTCTTTGTTACCTCCTCAAAGAACTCCAACAGATTTGTCAGGCATGACCTCCCCTTGACAAAGCCGTGCGAGCTCAGCTTTAATTATGGACTCTAAAATCTTACCAACAGCCAAAGCCAGGCTAATGGGCCTATAATTTCCAGACTTCTGTCTCCCTCCCTTCTTAAACAGGGGTGTTACATTAGCCATTTTCCAATCCTCTGGTACCCTACCTATAAGCAACTGTTAATTGAGTGATCAGATTGGACCGAAATCCCATACCTAAGATTGAGGACCTGTACATTAAGCTTGCTGGGGGGTTTGATGTTGCACATGAGCCATGCATACTTATAATTGGAGTTAGATGAGGCATCCCGAGAGCATGTTACCATGAACACGTACGAAGGCTTGTATGAATATAATTTTAGAGTGGCGAATGTTGTTCCTCTATTCAAGAAAGGGAATAGGAATGATCCTGGTAATTGTAGGGCAGTTAGTCTTACTTCGGTGGTCGGTAAGTTAATGGAAAAGGTCCTGAAGGATACGATTTATGACCATTTGGAACGATGCAGCTTACTCTGGGATAGTCAACACGGATTCGTGAAGGGTAAGTCTTGCCTCACAAATTTGATTGAATTCTTTGAGGAGGTAACTAAGTGTGTAGATGAAGGTAGAGCAGTTGATGTCGTATACATGGGGCGCGATTCTCTGCTACCCACGCCAGGCGGGAGAATCGCGGGACGGCCTGGCGAATCACGCCACGCCGACCTTCCCCCCCCCCCCCCCCCCCCAAAATGGCGTGTCGCCGCTCGCTGTTTTTCCCAGCGATTGCCAATTCTCCGGCCCGGATGGGCTGAGCGGCCTGACGACCCCGACCGGTTCACGCCAGCGGCATCCACACCTGGTCGCTGCCGGCGTGAACATCGCGCGACAGGTAAGTGTGGGGCCTGTGGGGGGCGGAGAGAGGATTGAGCACCACGGGCATGCTCGTGAGGTGACTGGCCTGCGATCGGTGCCCACCAATCGTCGGACCTGCGTCTCTAAGAAACGCACTCTTTCCCCTCCGCCGCCCCGCAAGATCAAGCTGCCACGTCTTGCGGGGCAGTGGAGGGGAAGACGGCAACCGCGTATGCGCGTGTTGGATCGGCCAACCTGCGCATGCGCGGCTGACGTCACTTAGGTGCCGCCGGTTGCGTCATTCTCGGCGCGCCACTTTGACGCAAGCGTCAAGGCCCGGCACCTGAGATTCATGCAAGGCCGCTCCTAGCCCCCCGGGGGGGGGGGGGGGGGGGGGGGGGGGGGCGGAATAGGGGGCGAGGAGCGGCCTCCAACGTCGGTCGTTGCGGAGAATCACACCCATGGATTTTAGTAAGGCGTTTGATAAGGTTCCCCATGGTCGGCTCATGAAGAAAGTAAGGAGGTCTAGGATAGAGGGAAATTTGGATAAATAACTAGCTGTCACATAGAAGGTGGTGGTGGATGGAAAATTTTCTGACTGGAGAGCAGTTACCAGCAGTATACCACAGGGATCAATGCTGGTTCCACTGCTATTTGTGATTTTTATCAATGACTTGGAGGAGGGGGCTGAAGGGTGGGTCAGTAAATTTGCTGATGACACCAAGATTGGTGGAGTATTGGATGAGGTGGTGGGCTGTTGTTGGCTGCAAAGAGACATTTATAGGATGCAGAGTTGGGCCGAAAAATGGCAGATGGAGTTTAACCCTGATAAGTGCGAGGTGATTCATTTTGGTAGTGTGGTGGGAAAAATGATAACTCAGAAACAATCAGTCATGAATAAGAGCAAGTTAGTTTATTTCTTAACTCTGCAGAGGACACATTCCTCTAACCACAGGAGAGAGAGGAAAGCGCGCCGAGCGCCGCAACCTTCAGTCTTTATACATTCAAAAGATAAGCAGGTTAAACACAGGCATTCATGTAGACAATGGCTGGCTTTCTCTTCTTACTAGCATTTCTCCATTCCATATAAGGAGTTGTTTTTCTCCTGGCTTTACTATCTCGTCCTTCATACAGCTGGCATATCAGTTTCTCTCTCTCTCTCTCTCTCTCTCTCTAACCTTGCACACACACACACACAAACGCCTGCAGCTTTAGTTAATCACACTATTAAGCAGTTATTCAATATTAAGTATTAAAATTGTCCATTACAATTCCCTCCTTTTTGTCATCCTAATGACAACATCTATCAAAATGTTAATCACAGCCAGTCACCTAAGCAGTATCTGCATTCCCTTATTGTTAAACAAATGTTTGCTCAAAGAACATACATCAGGTATTATCGTACTCCTGTAGATTTTTCAATAATACCATCATTAATCTTTGGTACAGAAAATGATAAACAGGTTGTCATTATAGCTATATGATACAGAAGATTAGTCTATTGACAGTTCATTCTCAAATGGAGGTATCCACTGGTTTGCCCCCTCTAAGTCAACTTGTTCCCTTGCTGCTGTTGGGTCAGATAGTTTCAACATCCGGTAACTGCGGGACAGGTTTGCTATAGCTGCTTTCTATAGGCATTGGCAGATGCATGGTCCTATACACAACAAAAATATGAACACGATTACGATTGGTATTATCACATGTGTTATCCAGTACCCCCAGCCTCCCCATAACCCGGTGAACCATGCAAACCAGGAGTCATCGGCTGCTGGGGGCACTCAAATAGCCTCTCGCATGTGCTTGATGATGTTGGTTATGTTCTCATGCTCATCAGGTATGTAAAAACAGCAGGACATGTTAAGCAATTTGCAGACACCCCCTCTTTCTGCTAACAGGATGTCCAGGGCCAGCCTGTGTTGGATCACGGCGGTTCTAATTGCTGTCATCTCTCCATCTGTTTTCTTTACTGCTCTTACGGTTACCAGGGCGGTGTTTCGGATTGTCTTGGTTATGCTGAAGCGATTACCAGTTTTGGTGAGTCCTTTCGCCGTGGTCGCCACCACCAGGTTCCAGTTGTATGGGCCACAGGGGTCTCGGCATAAGTACTTATCATCTCGCAAGTATTTAGAGTTATAGGGCCACGGGTCACACGTAAATGTGCCTGTCTCTCCTCTGGTTAATGTCACTGTAACCTCTCCAGCCCAATACGCTTTTCCCATTACCAGTTCCGGCATAAGGGTTAGGGTTAGGGTTAGGGCAGCATTGTGGTTAGCACAATTGCTTCACAGCTCCAGGGTCCCAGGTTCGATTCCAGCTTGGGTCACTGTCTGTGCGGAGTCTGCACGTCCTCCCCGTGTGTGCGTGGGTTTCCTCCGGGTGCTCCGGTTTCCTCCCACAGTCCAAAGATGTGCAGGTTAGGTGGATTGGCCATGATAAATTGCCCTTAGTGTCCAAAATTGCCCTTAGTGTTGGGTGGGGTTGCTGGGTTATGGGGATAGGGTGGTCTTTCCAAGAGCCTGTGCAGTCTCAATGGGCCGAATGGCCTCCTTCTGCACTGTAAATTCTATGATAAGCATCATGATAAGCGACATTACCCCTTTCATGTTGACTTGTCCGGTGTGAGCTGGGGCTCCGGCACCCGCTTACTATGACTAGCGTGAATCCACGTTGCTCTTTCTGCTACCTTTATCGCTGTCTGCGTCACAAGGAGCACCTGGAATGGTCCCGGCCACCGTCTAGCTCTCCAGCTCTTCCTCCTGAAGTCTTTCACCACTACCCAGTCGCCTGGCTGCAGGTCGTGCAACGTCCCCTCAGCCGGTTGTGGCAGGGCTTCCTTCACTTGAGCTTGCACCTGAGATAAAATCGCAGAGAGTTTTGTACAGTAACGTAACATTTCATCCTCACAATGGCTAGTCAGGGTCCTCGCGATGGGTTTTGGCCCAATTCCAGTGTTGGGTGGTCTGCCGAATAATATTTCAAATGGACTTAAATTGGCTCTCCCTCTGACCCTAGTCCTCATGTACATTAGTACTACGGGCAGGGCTTTCGTCCATGGTATTCCCATTTCATCGCAACACTTTGCTAGCTTATTTTTTAGAGTGGCATTTTCCCTTTCTACCGATCCTCCACTCGCTGGATGGTATGCACAGTGTTGCCTTAGATTAATGCCTAGGTATTCTCCTACCTGCTTAAGAGCCTGGTTTACAAATGGCGTACCATTATCACTGCTGATTTTCTCTGGGATGCCCCATCGTGGAATAATTTCAGTTAACAGGGTTTTGGTTACTGCACTAGCATCTTGTTTGGCTGTAGGGAACACCTCTATCCACTTAGAGAACATGTCAACCATTACTAGGCAGTATTTCTTCCCTTCACTTGGGGTTAGCTCAATAAAGTCCATTTGAATATGCTCGAAGGGTCTCAGTGGTTCTGGGTGCGCCCCTGGGCTTATCTTAATTCCTCTCCCCACATTATTGGTAGCACAAATAACACATCGCTCACAAAATTTCTGTGAGTAACTAATAAAGCCTCTGGTGTACCAATGTGCAGCGATACTCTTGAACATCCCTCCTTTTGACACATGGTCCTTGCTGTGTGTCAACTTAGCATAATGAGGAAATAGCGCTCTCGGTAGACATGGCTTATCATTGGGGCCGTACCATACCCCTTCTTTTACCTTACCCCCTGCCTTTGACCATTCTTTCTTTTCTTCCCGTGAGGCTTGTGTTTGCAGGTCTTGTATGTCCGCTGTTGGGATAGGAACTGTTAGCATTGGCATATTTACATTATCACCGATAGGTTTTCGTGCTGCTGCTTTCGCTGCCGCATCCGCCCTTGCATTTCCCTGTGAGACTGGATCGGTTTTCCCTGTGTGTGCGTCACACTTACAGACTGCAATACACTTAGGTAAGAGGACTGCGTCCAAGAGATCAGAAATCAGCCCATGGTGCGTGATTGGTTTGCCTGTTGATGTTAAGAATTCCCTATGTTTCCACAAGGTTCCGAAATCATGAGTCACCCCAAAGGCATATCTACTGTCTGTGTAGATAATAACAGACTTGCCTTCTGCAAGTTTACATGCTTCTGTAAGGGCTATCAGTTCCGCAGCTTGTGCGAAGAGGCGTCTAGGAAGCGGCTCTGCTTTTAGTATGTTGTGGCATACCCCACACGGTCCTGGCCCGCTTCTCGATCTCTGAACGCAGACCCATCCACAAACAGTTCCATGTCGGGATTTTGTAGGGGGGTATCCTGCAAGTCAGGTCGCGGACTACAAACTTCATTAGTTAGAGCAACACAATCATGTGGTTCCCCATCACCTGCGGTGGGAAGAAGAGTGGTGGGGTTAAGTATGGTACACCTTTTCACTGTAATGTTTGGCATTTCCAGCAGGACCGTGTTATATCCTAACCACCTTGCCGCAGACATATGAGCTGTTTTTTGCTCTAGGAGAAGTAGTGAGACTGCATGTGGTACCAATAAAGTTAATTCACTGTATCCCACGATATCTCTAGAGACTGCTATTGCTTTTTCGGCAGCTGCGACTGCTCTCAGGCAAGTAGGCAGCCCCGCTGCTACTGGGTCCAATTTAGCAGAGAAATATGCCACTGGCCGAAGTTTCCCTCCGTGCTCTTGTAACAGCACGGACGTCATGCAGCCTCATTTTTCATCTACCGTTTGGGTAAAAGGTTTATCTGGGTTGGGAATTCCTATGGTCGGTGTAGACTGTAAAGCCAATTTCAAGTTGCTGAACGCCTTTTCTGCTTCTGGGGTCCAGCTGAGTGTACTGTGGGCTTTCAAGCCCTTCCCGTGGGCTATGTCACTCAGAGGGGCTTCAAGGACGGCATAGTTGGAAATAAACATCCTACAGTATGAGCACACCCCCAAGAAGGACATCAACTGATTTTTAGTCCTGGGTTTAGGGATTTCTTGGATTGCTTTCACTCTGCTTTGTCCTAAGGTCTTACCCTGGGCCGATATTAAATGTCCCAGAAACTTTACTTGTTCTTGCACGAACTGCAATTTTGAAAGGCTTGCCTTGTGTCCTTCCTCAGCTAGGTGGCATAATAGTGCCAATGTGTCTTGCTCACACTGCTCCTTGGTTGGAGCTGCGATTAGACAATCGTCTACATACTGTAGGAGGGCTGATCCTGGGGACAGGATTAGTGGCTCCAAACTCTTTTTTAATGTTTTGTTGTAGATGGTGGGCGATTCACAATATCCCTGACATAACCTTGTAAATGTATAAGAACTTTCCTTAAATGAAAAAGCAAACCAGTGCTGACTGTCTGAGTGAACAGGAATGCTAAAGAATACATTAGCGAGGTCTACTACGGAGAACCGGGTGGGATCTGTGCCAAAATGGTATATGGATTCGGAACATTAGGGGCTCTGGCCATAACAGCATCATTGACTGCCTGCAAGTCCTGTACAAACCTCCATCCCTCGGGTTCTCCCGGGAGAGTCGCCTTTTTTACAGGGAAAATCGGTGTACGCACTGGTGAGTTTTTGCAGAATACTATGACTCCCGCCTTCAATAGTGAATTGAATACGGGGGTGATCCCTTCTACCGCTTTGGGTTTTAGCGGATACTGTGTTCTGCATGGTCTATAATCAGACTTTGGTGTAATCTTTACGGGCTCACAATCGCGTATTAGACCCACATCATGTTTTCCCTTTGCCCAAAGTTTCCCCGGAACTGTCTGCAGTCGCGGGTCATCGGCAGTAATTTGTACAAAACTCCAGGTTGTTCCCCTATGGCTCTGGTCCGAGGCGGGGACTATTTCCACCACTCTCTCTGCCTGAGATAGCCAGTTAAGATTTTTTTATAAGCTCGCATACTCGTACTGAACCACACAGTTGTGTCTGAAAGCAGTGTCCAATCATTGACTTTGAGATTTTTAAGGACCCACGGTCCCAAATCTTTCCATTGTCTATTGCACCCTTTCGCTAACGATACTTGGGGGTGTGACCATTCTATTGTAAAGTGGTGTGATACTCCCGATCTCAGACGTATTCTAGACAGGTCTATACTTGCAGCGCACCTATGCTCATCCCAATATAATTCCCGTATCAGCAGCACCTCAGACTTTTGCAACTTCCCGAGCCATTCATTCTCATATCGATTATCTGGTCCCCCCAAGTGAATGTGTGCGGTGCAGTGCAGATTCTCCTCGGACATAAAGTCAGTGTTAATAGGGTTAACGCATTCGCGTACTTCTCCCATGAGTGCTCGGTTTACTGAACTCACTGCAGCTGGAGTCAATCTCCATTCATAAATATACATCAGAGGTCTGGCGTCAAATTTAACTCCTTGGAATGCTATTTCCTCTCCTTCCGTAACCCTTAGTCCCTCTGGGGTGCTGATCAGGCTAAGTCCCAATTTTCCTATCAAATCCCATCCCATGAGATTAATCGGGCAACACCTAGAGAGTAAAAATGCAAATTTAAACCTTTCTTCATAATTAGTCTCACACCTTAAGGGTGCAGTAAATTGTTCTTGTACTATGACGCCAGATGCCCCGATGGAGTTCAGGTACCTCCCACTTGTCTTAATTGGTGCCTTTAATTGACTAATCTGTATCACAGAGTTTCCCGCACCGGAATCAACTAAAAACGTAAGCCTTTCCCCTTCCACAGTTAATACGTACACTGGCATCCGTTGATAGAATTCTTCATTATACTTAACATAAGTGCCTCGCGGTTTAGATTCGTGCATCACACACTCTATAGTCTGTGTAAAGTTTTCAAGAACGTTAGTACAAGAGGTTAGCTTAAGCAGTTCTTCATTGCAAGGCATCAAGGTTTTGGACTCACCCTCTCCTTCAGGCATACCTCCATCGTCCTCTCCTCCCCTTTGTCAATTACCATTGTCATCATCGTCTCTTGGCCCTTCTTGTCTCTTTGTTGGGCAGTCTCTTGCCCAGTGGTCCTTGCTTCCGCACGTGAAACACCCATCCGTCTTACCGCGTCCTCGCCCTCGACCTCCCCTGCCTCTTCCTCTTGTCCGTCCTCTACCTCTTCCTCGTTGCTGACCTTCTGCAGCCTGTGTCACCATCTGCATCATAGTTAGCTGTGTTTGGTGACTCTGATCCTCCTTTTGTTCCGCTTCGCCTTTTCTTGTGTCAGTAGCTTTTCAGCGTGTATGGCGTGTTGTCCGATTAAGTTGAGTTTCCTGTGTCCCATGTAATACATGTATTTTTCACCTTCTTAGCGATGTCCTCACTTAATCCATTTATAAAACTGTTCCGCTGTTCCTCATACAGAGCCACTGCAGCTGTATTCATGTCAGCTGGTGGTGTAAGTCCACTATGAGCGTTATGGACTTCTGTGAGCCGGGTCAGGTACTGGGACACAGTTTCACCGTCACGCTGCTTACACATGGCAATTTTTGTCATGTCCATTCTTACCGGAAAGGCAGTTTGACAGGCGTCCACCAGACCTGTAACAAAGGCGTTATAAGGCACATTATCTGCATGATCTGGTTGAACTTGGCGAGCTCGTACATTATCATCTGGCCAATTGTATCGTATCTTGGAGATGTCTGCGCCCAATTTCCTCCCCAATAATCGCCGCATCTCATGAGACGTGGGGCAAAACTCGAGGCAGAAATTGCGTACCTCGCCTGCAAATTTCTGGCCTCCCGCTTCTCTGGGATCCGGGAGTTGTTCATAGGCACATTCAATGTCTTTCATTGTCCACGGTCTGTGGACAAGTATCGGTTGTCCTTCCGGGCCCGCCACCTCTATCATTGGAGCATTGAGGACACTGCCAAGAAATTTACTGTCTCCTTCCCTTTCTTCGTCGCCTTTGTTATAATTAAATGGTTCTGGTGCATCTGGAAGGGCAGATTTAGGTCTGCACGACGCCTTACTCCGGGTATGGTGAGCTACTGGGGAGTCAGATGTAGTCATGGTACTGATATCTGGGTAAAGAGGGTGACGGTCAGCCTCTTTATTTGCAGTTTCTTTGGGTTTCGCCTGTGATCGTCTATTTCTTATTTCTGCCTCTGTTTTCCACATACCATAAGCCGCCCAATTTATTGTTTCTCTTTTCCTTTTGCTTTTCTTTCCACTTTCTTTTGCCCTCTGTTCTAACTGAGTTTTTAATCATTCCAATTGTCTTAAACTAAAACTTCCTCCTTCAGGAAAACCATACTCCTTCACCCACATTTTAACTTGACTCACCGAGCCTTGTCCATAATTAGTAACCATGTATCGTATATTAGGGCTATTTAAACTTGCAGCATTTGTTTGTTTTTTCCCATTGCTATTACCCATGACCGGTCTCTTACTTGTGACCCAGACTCACAGCGACCTTATCCCTTGTGACTTTATTTTCCTCCGGAGGCTCCCACATGTAAGCGCGTCCGCTTAGGTGGCTTGGTTTTCCTAAACCAGCAAACCAATACCTATCGTTTAGGTATTTTTACAGGTCCAACCTGTTTGATAGATCCAAGTCTAAATCCACCCGTCACTGTGAGACTGTTCACCACTGTCTATAATTAATAATAGAGCAATTCCTTACCATAGATTTCAGTCCGGATCCCGGTGTTGAGGTGACACAGTATTTCCTGGTCCTCTCACGCTGATGGCCAATTGAAGCATTTGAGATGAGGTGAAAAGCCCTCGAGGCGCAGTGCTAACGCCTCCCCGGAATCTCCCAGTGTCTATCTCAAGCACGGGATCCCATCCTCGTTGCCAACAATTGTGGTGGGAAAAAGGAAAACTCAGAAACAATCAGTCATGAATAAGAGCAAGTTAGTTTATTTCTTAACTCTGCAGAGGACACGTTCCTCTAACCATAGGAGAGAGAGGAAAGCGCGTCGAGCGCCGCAACCGTCAGTCTTTATACATTCAAAAGATAAGCAGGTTAAACACAGGCATTCATGTAGACAATGGCTGGCTTTCTCTTCTTACTAGTATTTCTCCATTCCATATAAGGAGTTGTTTTTCTCCTGGCTTTACTATCTCGTCCTTCATACAGCTGGCATATCAGTCTGTCTCGCTCTCTAACCTTGCACACACACACACACAAACGCCTGCAGCTTTAGTTAATCACACTATTGAGCAGTTATTCAATATTAAGTATTAAAATTGTCCATTACAGTAGAAAAAATTTGAATGCAGATTACAGGGCCAACGGCAGGGTTCTGAGGAATGTGGAGGAACAGAGAGATTTTGGGGTTCATGTCAATAAATCCCTGAAGGTTACCACTCAAGTGGATAGAGCTGTGAAGAAGGCTTATAGTGTGTTAGTGTTTATTAACAGGGGGCTTGAGTTTTAGAGCTGCGGGATTATGCTGCAACTATACATGACCCTGGTGAGACCACATTTGGAGTATTGTGTGCAGTTCTGGTCACCTCATTATAGGAAGGGTGTGGAAGCATTGGAAAGGG
Organism: Scyliorhinus canicula; assembly: GCF_902713615.1. Lineage (NCBI taxonomy): Eukaryota > Metazoa > Chordata > Chondrichthyes > Carcharhiniformes > Scyliorhinidae > Scyliorhinus > Scyliorhinus canicula. The sequence continues at coordinate 15,124,207 of NC_052148.1, read as the reverse complement.
TGGAAAGGAGATTTACCAGGATGCTGCCTGGTTTGCAGGATAGGTCTTATGAGGAAAAGTTGAGGGAACTAGGGCTTTTCTCTTTGGAGCGGAGGAGGATGAAAGGCGACTTAATAGAGGTTTATAAGATGATGAGGGGTAGATAGAGTGGACGTTCAGAGACTATTTCCTCGGGTGGATGTACCTGTTACAAGGGGGCATAACTATAAGATTCAGGGTGGGAGATATAGGAGGGATATCCGAGGTAGGTTCTTTACCAGAGAGTGGTTAGGGTGTGGAATGGACTGCCTGCTGTGATAGTGGAGTTGGACACTTGAGGAACTTTCAAGCGGTTATTGGATAGGCACATGGAGCACACCAGAATGACAGGGACAGTGCTCGGCACAACATCGAGGGCTGAAGGGCCTGTTCTGTGCTGTACTGTTCTATGTTCTAGTATACTCGGTTACCATTCGGGCTATCGTCAGTGTGCTCAATTTTCCAATGCGCCATGGAAAATTTGTTGCAGGGACTGCCTAGTTTAAGTTGCCATTTATTTAGATGATGTCCTGATTACCAGTTCCAAATTGGAAGAAATGCTAAAAAGATTTGCAAATGCTGGCATGCGTTTAAAAAAGGAAAAGTGTACGGTTCTGGCCAATGAGGTGACCTATTTGGGTACAGGGTCGACGCAAAAGGGTTGCACCTGGTGGAGGAGAATATAAAAGCCACCAGGGATGCTTTGCCCCAAAAAACACTATGGAGTTGAAGTCTTTCGGGATGATTAACTATTACAGCAGATTCCTTCCAAATCTGGCCACTCTGTTAGTGCCATTGCATGCTTTGTTGAAGAAACACCAGGAAAGGTTTTGGAAAGTACGCCTTCAATCAAGTGAAGCAGCATCTTAATCCACTAGTTTGTTCTTTCATTTTGTTCTTCGAAAGGAACTTGTCCTCACCTGCGACGAGTCTCCATATGGGAGTCTCCATATGGTACTTTCTCATCGATTGTCCAACAGACATGCCCACAAACCTACTCCGAGGCAGAGAAAGGTCCTCTCAAATTGAAAAGGAGGCTTTGGCCATCGTGTTGAGCGTTAAGAAATTCCACCAATACGTCTATGAATGGCATTTCATGGTGATGATGGATCACAAAGTATTGTTAGCATTATTCAAGGAGGATGAGGTAATACCCCCTATTGCCTCTGCCCAAATACAACGCTGACCGTTTCTACTGTCATCCTATGAATATTCCTTGGAGCATCCTTGGGTAAGGTTAGACGCCGACTTTGCGGGGCTTTTCATGGGGACCATGTTCCTTTTGTTGGTAGATGTCCTCTCAAAATGGATGGATGTGTACCAGATGAAGTCCACTACATCTTTCCTGACTGTCGATCAGTTGCACCAGTGTTTTTGTGACCATGGTGTACCCGAGGTCCTCGTTTCGGACATTGTTACCGTGTTTGCCAGAATGGAATTCCAGCGGTTTATGTCTTTCATTGTGATTAGGCACATAAAACCGGCACCATACCACCCACCAAGCGGGTTGGCAGAACATGCTGTGCAGACCTTGGAATTAGAAAACAGTCGACAGCTTCCTTGGATACCACGGTTTCATGGTTTGTGTTGTTGTATAAGATTACTCCGCATTCCACCTGGGAGTTGCCCTGACGGAGCTGCTGATTGGCCGTCATTTGCAGAACCAAAGCAGCTTGATCTTCCCAAATTTGGTGGACGGTAGCGTCCAGGCAACATCTCCAATAAAGGAACCATGACTCGTCGAGGGCAGAGAGTATTTGAAATAAATGACACAGTTTTCATAAGGAACTTTGGAAATGGACCGAGCTGGGTCTCGGGGTTTCTTGTAGGCAAGGCAGGCCCAGTATCATATGAGGTACAGATGCAGGATAAGATCCTGCAGAAGCATTTGGATCATTTAAGAAGAAGAGAACCTTCACTAGAGGCGGTAGCGTCTTCAACATCCAACCTAACCATGGTTAGTGCCGATCAGGGGCCAAACAGGCCGTCATGTGTATAGAACCTGAGGTTACTGGGCAAGCAGAAGTGGAGGCCAAGGACCTAACAGTACCCACAGAAGAATTTGGAGAGAATGGCCCAAGCAAAACAACTCTTGAGGGAGAACCCCAACCAGTGAAGGGAGGGCCTGCGATAAACTGAGCTATTTTGACCAACATCTCCAGTACCAGTGGGAAGTACCAGTGGAGCTGAGCGGGGGGGGAAGGATGTTGCGGTGAACATTAGGGGTCACGTCACTTCCCCGAGCAAGGACTCAGCAAACCTCAGAGGCAATGCAACACCCAGCCTATCAGAGCAAAGCACGCGCGATTTCAGCAGACAGAACAGATCCAGTCTGGGAGAAGAGTTGGAGTCGCTGGCTGGTATTACAATGTTCCTTTCTAGGGCAGCACAGTTACACAGTGGTTAGCATTGCTGCCCCACGGTGTTGAGGTCCCAGGTCGATCCCGGCTCTGGGTCACTGTCCATGTGGAGTTTGCAGAGTCTCCCCGTGTTTGCGTGGGTTTCGCCCCCACAACTCAAAGATGTGCAGGGTAGGTGGATTGGCCACGCTAAATTTCCCCTTAATTGGAAAAAATGAATTGGGTACTCTAAATTTTTTTTTTGACATGTTCTTTTATACTTTCTGTAAATAGTTTTTGCCTCTAAATAAACTGTCGCTGTTGTCTGCTGATGATCACCTGGAGATCCTGCTATAACAGAGGCAAACCTCCAGGTGGTGCTGTTCCCATGCATCTGCTGCCCTTGTCCTGGACAGTGAAGGTGGCTGGTTTGGACAGTGCTGTGGAGCCTTCAGCGCACCAAACTTACTAAATGTTTAGTGGCTCCTCCATTCCTTTGGCTCTCTGCCCAGTTTTATTTAATCATGCTCCTGCAAAGCAGCATGAGCTGATTTTCTGTGAATGTATGTATGTATGTTGCATCTCCAGTTCAATGTGCGAGATTGGAAAAACTCTCACAGTACATACAGACTGTAACCACTAGAGGGAGGCAAATCACTTTTAGTATTTAATAAAGCTGTTCAAAATCATAAGGGGCTTTAGTATAGTTGTTCTGAGACAGGGCGTTCTATAGCCAGAAGAATATCAGATAGTTGACAAAAGAACCAGAGGCAAGTAAATTGTTACGATGTGGAAAGCGCTGTCTGAAAGGGCAGTGGAATCAGATTCAACAGGAAATTTGATAAATGCTCAAAGGGGCAAAACATTTGGGCTTTGGGATTAAGTGGAAAGCTCTTTCAAATACTTGCATAGGCAGAAATGGGCAGAAGGGCCTCTTCTGTGCTGGATAATTCTGTGATGATCCTTAGATGAGCTGGCTGAGGCCCTGTGTGGAATTTCAGATCCATCAGATTATCTGAAAACTGGAACCTGTCACCTCTGCCAATGATGTGAGTTTGTGCCAGCTTGCTGAGGTGCATGGGCACTTTGCTGCTCTGTTTCACAATTAACAACACAGTCTGTCTGCTTTAAACAGATGCAGGTTCTGGTGGTCCATGCCGGCCAGCATGTTGGTTTTCCAGCACTGTCAACCTCCAAGCCATTTTCCAAAGGGCAGGATCGGGGATACCTGTCACAAGCTATGGGTGTCCAATTCAACTTCTGAAAGGCTTATTAAGACTGGAATTTTCTAGTCCGCCTCCAGATCTCTGGAGGCATCGAGGAACAGTGTCGCTTCCTGCAGGCAGCCTCTCGACAATGGCTAGTGTTCCAGGCAGGTCGAAAGGCCCACGCATCCAGCTGGCTTCAGCTCCAGCTGCAGGCTGCCCTATTGTGTGGATCCCTCTCCACAATGAACATAAGAACATAAGAACTAGGAGCAGGAGTAGGCCATCTGGCCCCTCGAGCCTGCTCCGCCATTCAATTAGATCATGGCTGATCTTTTGTGGACTCAGCTCCACTTTCCGGCCCGAACACCATAACCCTTAATCCCTTTATTCTTCAAAAAACTATCTATCTTTACCTTAAAAACATGTAATGAAGGAGCCTCAACTGCTTCACTGGGCAAGGAATTCCATAGATTCACAACCCTTTGGGTGAAGAAGTTCCTCCTAAACTCAGTCCTAAATCTACTTCCCCTTATTTTGAGGCTATGCCCCCTAGTTCTGCTGTCACCCGCCAGTGGAAACAACCTGCCCGCATCTATCCTATCTATTCCCTTCATAATTTTTAATGTTTCTATAAGACCCCCCCTCATCCTTCTAAATTCCAACGAGTACAGTCCCAGTCTACTCAACCTCTCCTCATAATCCAACCCCTTCAGCTCTGGGATTAACCTAGTGAATCTCCTCTGCACACCCTCCAGCGCCAGTACGTCCTTTCTCAAGTAAGGAGACCAAAACTGAACACAATACTCCAGGTGTGGCCGCACTAACACCTTATACAATTGCAACATAACCTCCCTAGTCTTAAATTCCATCCCTCTAGCAATGAAGGACAAAATTCCATTTGCCTTCTTAATCACCTGTTGCACTTGTAAACCAACCTTCTGTGACTCATGCACTAGCACACCCAAGTCTCTCTGAACAGCGGCATGCTTTAATATTTTATCGTTTAAATAATAATCCCGTTTGCTGTTATTCCTACCAAAATGGATAACCTCACATTTGTCAATATTGTATTCCATTATATTGGTCGCCTGACTGCTGAGGAGAACTTTTATATTAAAGTTGAAAAAGTTGGAGTGGGAGTGCCTCCATCTCGAGGAAATCTCGCTGACTTACCTGAAAAGACAGCCGTCTGATTCTTCAGTGAGGGAGGGCCTCCTTTTGGAACTGCAGCCTTGACAACGCAGCCATGTTGATGAGGCCATCAATTGGTCAATTTGGGGCAAATTACAGCGGGGGTGGACTACTTCCCCCCCCCCCCACCCCTCACACACACACACACACACACACACACACTTCTGGCCCCCATTTGATCCTTCAAGTGAAAACTCTATCCCAGGGCCTTAAGATCCAAACCCAAATATCCTAGGCGTAAGCTGACAGTGAGATTTCACAGTCTTCACCATTATTTCATTTGATTTATTATTGTCACATGTATTACGATCGAGTGAAGAGTATTGTTTCTTGTATGCTATACAGACAACGCATACCGTATATAAGGAAGGAAGGAGAAACTGCAGAATATAATGTTACAGTCAGAGCCATGGTGTCGTGAAAAGAGTATCTTCAAATCCTTGAACAATCTGTTTCCTATTTGAATCAAGACCCCTGTGTATCTTTGTTGTTAGTTAGACACTGAGTAATATCTCTGTAAATCCACTCCAAGTGCTAAGAATGTCGACAGCGGATTAAAATTTCCTCTGTACTTTTATAGAGTGAAACGGACTTGAAAATATTTTTAATTTTCATTTTTTTAATAACACAACTGTTCATCGCCTCCAGATTGTATTGTCCTATACACAATCTACCAGACCCCTCATGGTGTTAATGGGATATAACACAACACAGATTAGGCATTATCCCAATATGTAAACTACCCGATTACTTCATTATGTTGATGAAGATTGCAATACTATTTATTTAATCAGCATTTTTGGCTGAGTGCAAATAATTTTGAATTTATACATTTGCAGTTTAACACATTTTAATTATAATCTGCTTTAGCATGAATACATTGTACAGATGTCAAAAAGGACTGACAAAAGGCAGCATCAGATCATCACCCTGAATGATCAGAACCACCAGAACCTGGAAGAAATCAGGACTGCAAAGGAGAAATTAGTGGCCGGATTTGAGGGACATAAACAAGGTTTGTTCAAATGTAAATCATTCACCTTGATATGACAGCCTGATTGAACAGGCTCACCATTCATTCATCACTCCATGGGTAGAATTTTATGTTGGGCGGGCACGTGCTCAATCCGGAAGAGCGTGATTACACATTCTGATGTCGGACGCGCATTCCAACATCATCGCACACTCGCGCAATACCTCGGTCAGCAGGCACAGGCGTGAATCGGCAGCGAGCCCGCAACAATAATGGAGGTAGTTAAGAGGATGAAGTCTTCAAATAACGAGAATTTAATGTTGTTCGTGCAGTGACTTTAAGCTCGTCGCACACGCAGGTGGACCCACCGAATTTGGGGCGCGATTCTCCCGAGTCACGAAGACTCGGGAAGCTGGCGTCAAAAAACGGGCGGGTTTGACGCCAGCCTCCACCGCCCCCCCCCCCCCCCCCCGACCGGGAACCGATTCTGCTCCCCGGTCGGGGCTAGCATCGCGCGGCCGTGACATCCGGCATAGCGGGCTTAACGAATTTTGTTAAGCCCGCTAGCCAGAGTTAGCGACGGCTGACGCGTCAGATGACGTCAGCCGCGCATGCGCGGATTGGACGACTCCAACCCGCGTATACGCGGATGATGTCATCACGCATATGCGTGAAACCCGCGCATGCGCGGGCCGGTATGCCCCTGAGCCGCCCCGCGAATGGATACAGCGGGGCGGCGGAAGGAGATAGAGTGCGCGGGGTAAGTACCCGCTGCCCGCGATCGGTGCCCACTGATCGCGGGTCTATGGCACCCTTGGCACGGCCGTGGTGATGCCATGCCAATCGGTGCCATGGTTCCCCAGATCGGGACTTTACGGCCGTTTTTACGAACGGTCAGACCAGGTGTGATTTACGTTCATAAAAACGGTCGTAAAGGCCTTGGAAATCGGCCCATCGGCCAAGGTGAATCGCTGCTCGCCGTAAAAAAAATGGCGGGCAGCGATTCGTGTCGGGAGGCGGGCGTGGGGGGGGGGGGGGAGAATAGCGGGAGGGCGTCGGACCAGCGTGGCCGTAAAAATTTACGCCGCCTGCTATTCTCCGCCCCGTCGTGAGTGCGGAGAATTCCGCCCCTTGATCTTTTTCCATGCAGGGGTGGGATAAAAGGGGCTGACTGAGGTTTTCCGCCTTTCCAGGAGTGAGGTGAGCTGGTGTTTTGGAGTATTGATAGAGTGTCTTCTGTGTTGGGTTCATCCCAGTGCGCAGCTCCCAGGACATTTCTATCTTCTGGTACCAGAGGTTTGGGTCCCTCTGTCACACTTTTCACACGACTGAGTCCCATTTGCCAACCTAGGTAATGAATGTCTACTCGGCAGGGAGCACATCCTCCTCTGAGGAGGAGAGGGAACAAAGAGTGACATGGCCTGGTGGTCGCAGGTACTCCCCCCGGGCACAAATGCAGGTACAGTATGACCAGGGCCAGCAGGGAGGGCAAGCAGACCGCTCCTACAGAAGACTCCACTACCCTGCTGCCAGCGTGTACAGGTCGCGATCAATCTACCGCGACATGACAGAGGTCCAGTGCTGCAGGAGGTTCTGACTTTCTAGGGAAGCCATGACGAGCATCTGCCAGGTGATTGAGCCGGAGGCAGCCTCCAATTGGTGGACACTGTGGATCACTGTGGCACTAAACATTTATGCGTCCGGATTGTTCGAGGGCGCTATGGTCGTTCCATGTGGAGTCTGTCGGCTGCACACCGCTGTGTGAAGCTGGTCATTGACACCCTGCCCAGCCATGTGAGGACATTCATTCAGTTCAGGGAGGACCAGGTCAGCTTGGCTGAGAGGGCAAGAGGATTCACCGCCATTACAGGGCTGTCCTGCAGCTGGGATGCTATTGATTGCACCCACGTTGCCATCGGGGTGGCAGTTGGGCAGCCAGGGTGCTTTTGTGAACAGGAAGGGTTTTCACTTGATGAACATTCAGATCGTGTGTGACCATAAAACCCAGGTTCTGCAGGTGTTTGTGCCAGGTACCCGGGCAGCTCGCACAACCATTCATTCTTCATCACTCACAGGTGCCCGGGCACTTTGCTGCTCCACCTCACCTCAATGGGTGGTTTGATTGGCAACCAGGGTTACCCACTGAAAAGGTGATGCCCGTTAGGTGCCTGAGGACAGACACAGGCTTGAAGGGCCTACTCAGGCTCTTTTTGATTTTTGAAAACATTTTATTTAGGCATTTATAATTTTAACATTCTAAACAACAGAGCAATCCAACACAAGCAAAAAAAACACTATAACATACCCAACGTCCACCCGTCCTAACTCCTAGCTACCCGTATATTAGATTCCCTACCCTTAGTTTTCACTTCAGTGCCCCCCCCCCCCCCCCCCCCCCCCCCCGCCCGCCTACTGACGGTCAATTCTCCATGAAGAAGCCGATGAATGGCTGCCACCTCCGAGCGAACCCTTGTAATGAACCCCTTAAGGCAAATTAAAACCCCTTAAGGTAAAACTTAATCAGCTCTAGCCTAAGAAACCCTGCCATGTCACTGACCCAAAACGCTGACTTTGGAGGCTCTGAGTCCCTCTATCCCAGCAAAATCCGTCTCCGGGCCACCATGGAGGCAAAGGCCAAAACGTCAGCCCGGGCGCCCGAATCTTCCGACACTCCAAATATTGCCACTTCTGGACTCAGAGTCACCCTCCCTTCCAGAACCTCTGACATGACATCTGAAAATCCCTGCCAGAATCCCCTCAGCTTTGGACACGCCCAAAACATATGTACGTGGTTCGCAGGACTTCCCCCACACTGCCCACACCTGTCCCCTCAAAATCCCTGCACATCCGGGCCACAGTCATATGTGGACCACCTTAAACTGGATCAGGCTAAGCCTGGCACATGACGAGGATGCATTAACTCTCCTCAGGGCCTTGTCCCATAACCCAGCTTCCAGTTCCCCTCCCAACTCTTCCTCCCACTTCCTCTTCACTTCTCCGATTCGAATCCCTTCCCACTCCATCATTTCTTTATATATTTCCGAGACCTTCCCCTCCCTAACCCCTGTTTTTGACATCACCTTATCCTGTAGTCCCCTTAGAGAGAGGCTAGAGAAGCTTGGAACCTGCTTTTGGTCAAAATCCCGTACCTGCATGTACCGAAATCTGTTCCCACCCACAACTCAAACTCCTCCTCTAGCTCCTCCAGGCTCAGGAAACCTTCTTCAACGAAGAAATCCCCAAATTTCACAATCCCTGCCCGCTGCCACCCCTTAAAGCCTTCGTCCAGCCCCCTCCCCCGGGAACAAACCTGTGATTACAGGCTCTTATTTTCTATGTCTGCTGTGCTCGTCACAACCTTGCTGTCTCCAGGGGGATCCTCTTGAGCAGGAGGATGCTGATGCTGCAGTATCTGCCTCAGGCATGGACACTGTTGAAAACTCTGATGCCGATGCTTGGCAGCCACAGGGTGAGGATGCTGATGGTGCAATCAGGAGACTTCAGAAGGCAGGGACACACACCAGCAATGCCCTGATTCAGCGGTCCTTCAGATAGGCTGGCATGCCCTGCCTTACTACATCACCAATGGACCCTACCTTAATCTCCAACAGATAACGCTCAGCCATTCCATGAGCCCATTCCCTTCCAAATAAAGTCTGTCACTCTGGACATCTCTGTACAGGCAGTGGTGAGGCTGACACCAATGTAGCACACAGGATATTTCTGGCTTGAGTGCAGCAAGTTATTTATGGTGAGAAAATTAACATGAAACAAATCAAAGCGAATCCATCTAGGTCATTAAAATAGTTCTTTAAATGAAAAGAAAGCAAAATAATAATCTTTATTGTCACAAGTAGGCTTACATTAACACGGATGACTTCCGGTTGTGGCTATGCGCAGCTAAGCCGCACGTTCGGCAGCTCCCGCTTTAAAAGGACTTGTGGGCTCTTTTAAGGGCCCCAAACGGCGCTGATCCGACGATTCCCGGTGGATAAAGGGGTCTGGAGCAAAACCACCCGGGATTTATGGTTCGGACTCGAGGTGAGGCGAGGAAAAAAACGGCAGCAGCTCCCCTGGAAAAGCGGGGGAAGGTGGACAAAATGGCGGCCGGTGGAGCCCCTGAGGAGTGGAGGCAGTGGGCGGAGGAGCAGCAGGTGGCCCTTCTGCGCTATTTCACAGAGCTGAAAGGGGAGTTGTTGGAATCCCTGAAGGTGACGACGAGTAAGCTGCTGGAGACCCAGACAACCCAGGGTGCAGCGATACTTGAGTTGCAGCAGCAGGCCTCTGAGCGCGAGGAGGAGGTTTAGGCCCTCGTGGGGAAGGTGGAGATACATGAGGCACTTCATAAAAAGTGGCAAGATCGGTTCGAGAAGATGGAGCTTCGGTCACGGAGGAAGAACCTGCGTATCCTGGGCCTCGAGGAGGGGCTGGAGGGGTCGGACCTGCCGGCCTATGTGGCCGTGATGTTGAACTCGCTGGTGGGGGCAGGATCCTTCCATCTGCCCCTGGAGCTGAAGGGGGCTCACATAGTACTGGCCAGGCAGCCTAAGACGAATGAACCCCCGCGGGCGGTGCTGGTGCGGTTCCATCGGTTCAGTGACCGGGAGTGTGTTCTCCGATGGGCCAAGAAGGTGAGGAGTAGTAAGTGGGAGAATTCGGTAGTGCGTATCTACCAGGACTGGAGTGCGGAGGTGGCCAAGCGGAGAGCCGGGTTTAACCGGACGAAGGCGGTGCTCCATGGAAAGCAGGTGAAGTTCGGCATGTTGCCGCCTGCGCGCCTGTGGGTCACCTACAAGGACCGGCATCACTACTTTGAGTCCCCGGAGGAAGCGTGGGCCTTTGTGCAGGCTGAAAAGCTGGACTCGAACTAGAGATTGGGGGCTGTGGGAGTTTTTCTATTCTATTCATGTATCATTGTTTATGCTGTAGCGGGTTATTCTGTTTGTTTTTGTTTTTTCTCTCGCTTTCGGACGATGTGGGTTATGGTTCTGTGTTCTAAGGGGGGTACTGGGGTTTGTGGTTGATCTGTGTCTTTGTTTGTACGGAGTTGGTGGTTGGGTTGGGACTGCGGTTTGGGAGCTGCATTGGTGGGGTGGGGCAGTGTGAAAGCACGGGCTTTTCTCTGGTTTCCCACGCTGCGGGATGAGGGGGTGGAGCTGGTGGCGAGGGGCGTGGTTATTAGACCGAGTTTCCCACGCTGAAGCGGTGCCCAGGAGCTGATGCAGGGGAGGAGGGGGGACCTCATATCAGGAGGGGTCGGAGTTAGAGCGGGAGCTGCCGGGGTCAGCAGAAGTCAGCTGGCTCACGGGAGTACAGTGGAGGGAGAGTCGCGGCTAGGAGGGGTCCTAGCCTGGGGGGAGGGGGAGGGGGGGGGATACTGGGTTGCTGCTGGATTGGGCAGGGAGGAGTTCGGGGGGGGTCGGGGTGAGGTTCTATCGCCGTGGGAAACGGGTCGAATGGGTGATGGCCAGGGGCGAGCAGTCGATGGGTTATGGCTAGTTGACGGGGGAGGGGGGGCGGGGTGCCCCCTGATCCGACTGATTACGTGGAACGTGAGGGGGTTGAATGGGCTGGTTAAGCGGGCCCGGGTGTTTTCGCATCTGAAGGGGCTGAAGGCGGACGTGGCCATGTTCCAGGAGACCCACCTGAAGGTGGCGGACCAGGTCCGTCTGAGGAAGGGGTGGGTGGGGCAGGTTTTCCACTCAGGGCTCGACTCGAAGAACCGGGGGGGTGGCGATCCTGGTGGGGAATAGGGTGGCGTTTGAGGCATCTGAGGTTGTGGCTGATAGTGGCGGCAGATATGTGATGGTGAGCGGTAAGCTGCAGGGGGAGAGGGTGGTGTTGGTTAATGTGTATGCCCCAAATTGGGATGATGCTGGTTTCATGAGGCGTATGTTGGGCCGCATTCCTGGCCTGGAGGTGGGGGGGCTTGATCATGGGGGGGTACTTCAATACGGTGCTGGATCCCCTACTGGGTCGTTCTAGTTCAAGGACAGGCAGGAGGCCAGCGGCGGCCAAGGTATTGAGGGGGTTTATGGACCAGTTTGGAGGAGTGGATCCCTGGAGGTTCGGGAGGCCGAGAGCTCGGGAGTACTCTTTTTTCTCCCATGTGCACAGGGTTTATTCCCGCATTGATTTCTTTGTTTTGAGCAGGGGACTGGTCCCGAGGGTGGAGGACTATCGCGATTTCAGACCATGCTCCGCATTGGGTGGATCTGGAGATGGGGGAGGCGCGGGATCAGCGCCCGCTTTGGCATCTGGATGTGGGGTTGTTGGCTGATGAGGTGGTGTGCAGGAGGGTTCGGGGATGTATCGAGAGGTACCTCGAGGTCAATGATACTGGGGAGGTCCAGCTGGGGATGGTGTGGGAGGCTCTGAAGGCAGTGATTAGGGGGGAGCTGATCTCCATCCGAGCCCATAGGGAGAGGGGGGAGAGGAGGGAGAGGGAGAGACTGGTGGAGGAGCTGTTGAGTGTGGATAGGAGGTACGCGGAGGCCCCGGAGGAGGGATTGCTGGGGGAACAGCGTAGCTTGCAGGCCAAGTTTGATTTATTGACCACCAGAAAGGCGGAGACACAGTGGAGGAAGGCGCAGGGAGCGGTCTATGAGTATGGAGAGAAGGCGAGCAGGATGCTGGCGCACCAGCTGTGTAAGCGGGACGCGGCTAGAGAGATTGGTGGAGTGAAGGATAGAGATGGGAATATGGTGCGGCAGGGGGCAGAGGTCAATGAGGTCTTTCGGGATTGCTATAGGGAACTGTACTGGTCGGAGCTGCCGGCGGTGGGAGGGGGAATGGAGAATTTTTTGGACAGGCTCCGATTTCCAAGGGTGCAGGAGGAGCAGGTGGAGGGACTGGGGGCGCCAATCGAGTTGGAGGAGCTGGTCAGTGGGATTGGCAACATGCAGTCGGGAAAGGTGCCGGGACCGGATGGGTTCCCGGTTGAATTTTATAAGAAATATGCGGACCTGCTGGGCCCCCTGTTGGTCAGGACCTTTAACGAGGCATGGGAGGGGGGTGTTCTGCCCACGACGATGTCTCGGGCACTAATCTCCCTGATCCTGAAGCGTGATAAGGACCCCTTGCAGTGCGGTTCATACAGGCCGATTTCACTGCTGAATGTAGACGCCAAGTTGCTGGCGAAGATCTTGGCCACTAGAATAGAGGACTCTGTGCCGGGGGTGATACATGAAGATCAGATGGGTTTTGTGAAGGGGAGGCAGCTGAACACTAACCGCTGCGAAGGCTGCTAAATGTGATAATGGTGCCGGCAGCAGATGGAGAGGCGGAGATTGTGGTGGCATTGGATGCAGAGAAGGCCTTTGACAGGGTTGAGTGGGGGTACTCGTGGGAGGTGTTGGAGAGGTTCGGGTTTGGGGTGGGGTTTATTAAATGGGTGAGGTTGCTGTACGAGGCCCCGATGGCGAGTGTAGTGACAAATGGAGGAGGTCCGAGTACTTCAGGCTCCACCGTGGGACGAGGCAGGGGTGCCCCCTGCCCCCCTTGCTTTTTGCGCTGGCAATAGAGCCTCTTGCCATGGCTCTCAGGGAGTCGAGGAGGTGGAGGGGTTTGGTGCGAGGTGAGGAGGAGCACCGAGTGTCGCTGTATGCGGACGACTTGCTGTTGTATGTAGCAGACCCGGTGGGGGGAATGCCGGAGGTGATGGAGATTCTTGATGAGTTTGGGAGTTTCTCGGGATATAAATTGAACCTGGGCAAGAGTGAGCTGTTTGTCGTACACCCGGGAGATCAGGAGGAGGGGATTGGTAGGCTCCCGCTAAAGAGGGCAGTGAGGAGTTTTAGGTACCTGGGGGTTCAAGTGGCTAGGAGCTGGGGGACTCTGCACAAGCTCAATTTTACTAGGTTGGTGGAGCAGATGGAGGAGGAATTTAAAAGGTGGGACATGCTGCCGTTGTCGTTGGTGGGTAGAGTACAGTCCGTTAAAATGACGGTGCTCCCGAGGTTTTTGTTCTTGTTTCAGTGCCTCCCCATTTTCATTCCGAGGGCCTTTTTTAGGAGGGTGAACAGCAGCATTCTGGGATTTGTTTGGGCGCACGGGACTCCAAGGGTAAGGAGGGTCTTTTTGGAGCGGGGCAGGAATGGAGGGGGGATGGCGCTGCCCAACCTCTCTGGGTACTATTGGGCGGCTAATGTCTCGATGGTACGCAAGTGGGTAATGGAGGGGGAGGGGGCAGCATGGAAAGGGATGGAGATGGCGTCCTGCGGAGGCACGAGCCTTAAGGCACTGGTAACGGCTCCGTTGCCGCTCCCTCCAACGAGGTACACCACGAGCCCGGTGGTGGCGGCCACCCTCAAAATTTGGGGGCTGTGGAGGCGACACGGGGGGGAAGTGGGGGGCTCGGTGGAGGCCCCGCTGCGGGGGAACCACCGGTTTGTCCCAGGGAACATGGATAGCGGGTTCCTGGGGTGGCACAGGGCGGGCATTAGGAAGTTGGGAGACCTGTTTATTGACGGGAGGTTCGCGAGCCTTGGTGAACTGGAGGAGAAGTTTGAGCTCCCCCCGGGGAATATGTTCAGGTACCTTCAGGTCAAGGCGTTTGCTCGGCGACAGGTGGAGGGGTTCCCTTTGCTGCCCCCGCGGGGGGTAAGGGATAGGGTGCTTTCGGGGGTGTGGGTCGGGGATGCAAAGGTGTCTGACATCTACCAGGTAATGCAGGAGGTGGGGGAGGCGTCGGTAGAGGAGCTGAAGGCTAAGTGGGAGGTGGAACTGGGGGAGCAGATTGAGGAGGGGACATGGGCGGATGCCCTGGAGAGGGTGAACTCCTCTTATGTGCGAGGCTTAGTCTCATCCAGTTCAAGGTGCTGCACCGGGCCCACATGTCCGGATCTAGGATGAGTAGGTTCTTTGGGGGCGAAGACAGGTGCGTCAGGTGTTCGGGGAGTCCAGCGAACCATGCCCATATGTTCTGGGCATGCTCAGCACTGGAGGAGTTCTGGAAGGGGGTGGCGGGGACGGTGTCGAGGGTGGTGGGATCCAGGGTCAAGCCAGGCTGGGGACTCGCGATATTTGGGGTTGGGGTGGAGCCGGGAGTGCAGGAGGCGAAAGAGGCCGATGTCTTGGCCTTTGCGTCCCTAGTAGCCCAGCAGAGGATCTTGCTGCAGTGGAAAGATGCGAGACCTCCGAATGTGGAGACCTGGATTAATGACATGGCGAGATTCATTAAGTTGGAGAGGGTCAAGTTCGCCCTGAGGGGGTCGGTACAAGGGTTCTTTAGGAGGTGGCAGCCTTTCCTCGACTTTCTGGCTCAACGATAAGGGTACTAGGTCAGCAGCAGCAGCAACCCGGGGGGAGGGGGGGAAGGGGGGGGGGTTTAGGGGGATAGTGTTTAAGTGAATTTGCTTATTGTTAATTTATTCTGTTGTTTATTGGGGTTGGGGGGGTTTGTTATATGCATTGTTGTGGGTGCCGGGAGGTGTTTATTATTATTATTGTTATTGTTATTATTGTTTCGTTGATATATATTTTTCAAAAAATTCCATTAAAAATTATTTTTTAAAAAAAGGCTGCATTAACACATTAACACTGCAATGAAGTTACTGTGAAAATCCCTGAGTCGCCACATTCTGACACCTGTTCGGGTACAAGGAGGGAGAATTCAGAATGTCCAATTTATCTAACAACACGTCTTTCGGGACTTGTGGGAGGAAACCGGAGCACCCGGAGGAAATCCACGCAGAAACGGAGAGAACATGCAGACTCCGCACAGACAGTGACCCAAGCCGGTAATCGAATCTGGGACCCTGGAGCTGTGAAGCAACAGTGCTAACTACTGTGCTACCGTGCCGCCCCAGTGCGGACCACTGTTAGTGACTGTTAGTGTGTCTTGAGCTTTTTTGCGGGTGCTATGTCCAGATGACTTTGGTGGTTGTCTTATGGCCGGCGGGGCCTGAGCAGTCATCGCCTGGGACATTCACTCTGCAACTCAGTCGCCGCGGACTCAGAGGATGGAGCAATGGCTGGCAGTGAGTCTGAGGAGCGGGAGTGCCCTATTCCGGGATCCGTCAGAAGAGTCCACAGAGATGACAGCCACCTTGTCCACCATTCTGAGGTGAGTTTTCACCACCTCGCTCACCAATGAAAGATGGCCAACCATCAGTGACATTAGTTGATGCTTCTTTCCCTCACACTGCCTGAGGTCTTGCCGATCCGAGCACAACCCAATAAGGCATCACCATGCCCCTGGAGCTGCCTCTCCATTTGATTCACCACTCTCTCAATAGTTAAGGCCGTTAGCTCAGAGTCACTGCAGCATTCATGTTACGCAAGGACTCCTCCATGACAGATACCATGGCATGCAATCCCTCGGAAATATCCCACAGATCTCCCCTTGCATACTGCTGGGCATCCAGCATTTGGCACCTTATTGACAACTCCATGGGGCTCATAGTCCTCCTCGGACTCAGTGTGGTCCTTGTCTCCAGCAGTCCTGCAGCTGCTGGCATATTGGGCGCTCCCTGCCTGCACCTGCGAGCGTGATGTGCCCTCACTGTTATGCCCGAACAATTCATCCAACATGGTCATGGCCACCAGTGTGCCAGTGTCTGCTCGGGTGCACGGCGCTGAGAGATGGTGTGCCACACGCTTTTCCTTGATGTCTCGGGTGCCAAGGGAGGGTCATCGGCCTCTTGGCTAGCTCAGTTTGACGGCTCATCTGAACGGTGAATACAAAGGGTGAGACACATGACTCATAGCACATGGATTCAATTCTCAGCACATACCCCCCATCGCGATTGGTCTCAGTTATACTGAGTTGGCTCCGTGGTTGGTGCATAACTGAGATTGTTCTGATGGACAAAATGCTCATTCATCACTTCAATCTCATTCTGTCACGCTTTAGCCCTCTGGGCTCTTACCTTCCTCAGAGACACCAGCATCTCTGAAACCTGATGATCTGCTTCCTTGCTCTCCCTCAACCTCCAGATCTCCAAGATCCTGGCTGGTGAGGCTCGTCAGATTTTGCATACTACCACCAGTGGCGAATCGCTCACAATTGTTACTTTTTTTCTCCTGCAAGTAAATGCAGAGCTCTATTGAATGCCGAAAGCGTGACCTCCAAAACCATACTGTTCCCCCCGCCCCCCCCTCACCCCCCTGCCCCAACAACTCAAACTATCCCTGAGATGGTTGAGAATATTACCACCTCTTTGGACACCTGACCTTGTGATGGACCACAGGCTGCTGATCCATCTCTCCAGCCTTGAGACGCACCAGCATTGTGCGTCTTGAGACTTCCTGAAACCCACACATTTGTCCATAACCATGGGTGGGCACACTCCTCAGTGCCCCGATCAGCACAGTGCCCACTCAGTACTCACCTGTGCCGAGCACAAAAGGTAATTGAAACTCTTCTGGAACTGAATCCAGGTTTGCCTGATGAGGTCATGGCCACAGACCTTGGCTGTCATCTCGGCCCAGGCCTTCTTGGCATCAGGATGTCCCTCTTTTCTATTATTGCCTTTACCATGATCCTGAGGCAGCCACTGGGGAAACAGAGCCCCCCTCCTGTCTGCTTTGGCCACCTCGATTCATTTGTGGTCTGTGGATGCTGCTTTCAAAGTTTACCACGGGCCACCATTGGACAGAGCGCCTGCCTCACGCCTGACCCCGCTCACCCAGTGCAATACGATTCACGCTGGCTGCCATTTAATATTGCGAGTCTTATTGGTGTAGAGAGATCAGTTCAGTCCATAAGAGGGTCATTTAGGAATCTGGTAACAGCGGGGAAGAAGCTATTTTGAATCTGTTAGTGCGTGTTCTCAGACTTTTGTATCTTCTGCCCAATGGAAGAGGTTGGAAAAGTGAATAAGCCGTGTGGGAGGGTTCTTTGATTATGCTGCCCGCTTTCCCCAGGCAGCGGGAGCTGTAGACAGAGTCAATGGATGGCAGGCAGGTTGATGTGATGGACTGGGCTGTGTCCGCGACTCTATATTTTCTTACGGTCTTGGGCCGAGCAGTTGCCATACCAGGCTTTGATGCAGCCGGATAGGATGCTTTCTATGGTGCATGTGTAAGAATTGGTAAGAGTCACAGTGGGCATGCCAAATTTCCAATTGCTGGTGATGTTTACACCTAGGGATTTGAAGCTGTCAACCATCTTCACATCTGCACCATTGATGCAGACAGGGGTGTGTAGGATACATTGCTTCCTGAAGTCAATGACCAGCTCCCTAGTTTTGCTGAAATTGAGTGAGAGATTGTTGTCTTTACAACACTCCACTAGGTTCTCTATCTCCCTCCTGTATTCTGACTCATCGTTGTGAGATTCGACCCACTATAGTCGTGTCATCAGCAAAGTTGCAGGTAGAGTTGGAGCCGAAATATGCCACACAGTCGTGTGTGTATAGGGTGTATAGTAGGGGACTAAGTATGCAGCCTTGCAGGGCCCCGGTATTGAGGACTATTGTGGAGGAAGTGTTGTTTATCCTTACTGATTATGGTCTATGAGTCAGAAAGTCGAAGATCCAGTTGCAGAGGGAGGAGCCAAGTCCTAGGTTTTGGAGTTTTGAAATTAGCTTGGCTGTAGGTGGAGCTGTAGTCAATGAATGAGTCTGACGTAGGAGTCCTTGTTGTCGAGATGCTCCAGGGATGAGTGTAGGACCAGGGAGATGGTGTCTGCTATGGACTGGTTGTAGCAGTATGTTAATTGCAGAGGATCAAGGTGTTTTGGGAGTAGGGAGTTGATGTGTCTGATGACCAACCTCTCGAGGCACTTCATAATGATAGATGTCACGGCCACCGGACTGTGGTCATTTAGGCACTTTGCCTGGTTTTTTTTAGCACCGGTATGAAGGTGGCCTTCTTGAAGCAGGTGGGAACCTTGGAACGGAATAGGGAGAGGTTGAAGATCACCGCGAATACACCTGCGACCTGGTCCACGCAGGATCTGAGTGCACGACCAGGGATCCCATCAGGACCCATTGCTTTCCGAAGGTTCACTTTCGAGAAGGACGGACTGAATTTGGAGGCTGTGATAGTAGGTATGGGTGTGTCCAAGGTTGTTGAGGCTGTTGACAACGGTTTGTTGGTTTTCTGCTTAAAGCAAGCCTAGAGTGCATTGAGTTCATTGGGAGGGGTGCTCTGTTGCCAGAGATTCTACTTGGCTTTGCTTTGTAGCCCATTATGTTGTTACAGTCTTGCCACAACTGACGAGAGTCTGTGTCGTTACTCTGTGACTCTAGCTTAGTCTGGTATTGTCTCTTGACATCCCTGATGGTTTTAGGAAGGTTGTACCTAGATTTCTCGTATAGGTAAGGGTCGTCTGTCTTGAACGCCTCAGACCTGGCCTTCAGTAGGGAGTGAATCTCCCGATTAAACCATGGTTTCTGGTTGAGGAACGCACATACTACCTTTTTTGCCATGCAATCTTCTACAAATTTATTGATGAAGTTTGTGATGGTGGTGGCATACTCGTTTAGGTTGGTCGCAGAGTTCTTGAATATGGACCAGTCCACTGTCTCCAAGCAGTCACGTAAGAGTTCTTCTGTTTCCTTGGACCAGCACTGCACAACCTTCTTAAACGGATTATCCTGCTGAGGTTTCTGCTTGTATGTCAGGTGAAGGAGCACCTTATCATAGAATTTGCAGTGCAGATGGAGGCCATTTGGCCCATCAAGTCTGCACCGGCTCTTGGAACGAGCACAACCATTTGGACACTAAGGGCAATTTATCAGGCCAACTCACCTAACCTGCACATCTTTAGACATGTGGGAGGAAACCGGAGCACCCGGAGGAAACCCACGCAGACACGGGGAGAAGGTGCAGACTCCGCACAGACAGTGACCCAAGCCGGGAGCTATGAAGAAACTGTTCTAACCACTGTGCTACCCAGCTGCCCCCTTGTTGTCCAATTTTCCGAAGTGCGGTCAGGGGATGGATCGGTCGGGACCCTTAATGGTTGTGTAGCAGTGTTCAAGGATGTTGGGGCCCCTGGTGGGATAGGAAATGTGTTCGTGGAATTTTGGCAGTACACTCTTGAGGTTGGCCTGGTTAAATTCCCTGGCCACGATGAACAAGGCCTCTGGGTATTCTGCTTCATTGTTATTTATAACTGTCTCAATTCATCCAGCGCCTTCTTCACTTCCGCCTGCAGTGGGATGTAGACTGTCGTGATGAAGGCAGAAGTGAACTCCTGTGGGAGGCAGTAAGGTCGGCACTCCACAGTCAGATATTCCAGGTCTGGGGAGCAATAGGTCGCCAGGGTCGCCACATCCAAGCACCAGGAGGAGTTGGTGAGGAGGCACATCCCTCCATCCTGTATGGCACAGTCCGGTGAGGCAGGGGTAAGCCATGTCTCTGTGAAACAGAGCACACAGCAGGCTCTCACTTAACTCTGAGAGGTAAGTCTAGCGTTAAGCTCGTCCAGCTTGCTTTTGATCACTTGGACGTTTGTCAGGAGTCTGGTGGGGAGAGGAGACTTGAAACCGCGTTTAGTCTCACTTGCAGACCGCCGCGTTTCCCTTGCTTCCTCAGTCGGCAGCTGCTTTTGGATGGTCCTGGGATCCAATGGGAGACATCTGGCCTTGTGCAAGGTAAGTGGTTGTGTCTGGCGGGGTCCCAGTCGCCGGTTGCGATTTTCGGGGTCGCCGAGCGGGCACGTTCGTGATCCAATCGGGCTCCGCCGTTCTGCAGGGACAGATCTACCTTTTGGCTTGTCCTTGCTTGGGGTCTTTGCTGTTTTTGGGGGTGTTTATTCTGGGTTTGGGTGGCTGGCAGGGTCTTTCTGGGTCAGGTTGGGCAGGTCACGTGTTTGCTTTTAGCATTGGTCGGGTCAGGATCGGGCCTTGATATAGGCCTGGTCAAGGTTCCATGTCGATTCTCCTCTTCATATTCTGGTACGCCAGGGTACTGGGCGGGCATCTCCGGGTCAGGACGGGTCCCATGATCGGGGGCCGGGTCGGTCGTTGCGGGAGTTGAGTCAGGCACATTGGGGGCCAGTGTTGCTACCGAGACCGGGTCAGGCACTCGGGAGCCAGGTCGATTCGCACGCGAGGTCGGTGTCGGGCCTCTTCGCCAGGCCGCTTCAGCTTCCAGGTCGAGGTCATGGTCGGGTCGCTGGAGGAGTCCTGCTCGGTTGGGTCGTGTCGGGTCATGTGGGCCGGTCCACGGACGTCGGAGGATCTTCAGACCTGTAAGTAAATATAAAAGAGCATGGTTAGAGATAGTGGGCGAAATTTTCCGACCCCCAGCAGGGTCGGAGAATCGTCTGGGGGCGCCTAAAATCCCGCCCCCACCGTGGCAGAGATTCTCCGCCCCTGGGAAGTGGCGGGGGCAGGAATCTCGCCACTCCGATCGGAGAGGCCCCTGCGGTGATTCTCCGGCCCGGATGGGCCGAAGTCCCGCCGCTGGGAGGCCTCTCCCGCCGCCGAGGTTTAAACCACCTTTGGAACAGCGGGCTCAGTGGTGCGAGCAGGCCCCCGGTGTCCTGGGGGGGGCGAGGGGCGATCGAACCCGGGAGGGTGCCCCCATGGTGGCCTGGCCCACGATCGGGGCCCCCCGCTCAGACTCCGGGTCAGTGCCCTGGTTGCACTATTTTCTTCCGCGTCCGCCACGGCCTCCGCCATGGCGGAAGCGGAAGAGAACCCCACACCGCGCATGCGCCGGCTATGTCAGCGGCCAGCTGCCGCTGACGTCACTGCCGGCGCATGCGCGGACCGGCGAAAGCCTTTCGGCCAAACCCGCTGCCGGGGGGCCGGTTTTTTGCGCCGGTCTTCTGGTGGCAACCGCTCCAGCGTGGGGCTGGCCCCCAAAGGTGGGGAGAATTCCCCGCCTTTGGGGAGGCGCGACCCCTGGGTGGTTGGCGCCACTCCCCTACTCCGGGACCCTCCGTCACGCCGGGTAGGGGAGAATGCCGCCCAGTGTTAGTGCTAGAATTAAAGTTTTAAAAGGTTAGTACGGTTATAATAGATATAGGAAGAGAATTTGGGGTGGAGAGCCTGCAGAGCGTCGCCACGCTCCGGCGCCATCTTGCATCAAACCTTCCTATAGTGTGCTGTAGCTGTATCGTTTTATACAGCTCCATCATAACCTCCCTGCTCTTATATTCTGTGCCTCGGTTGATAAAGGAAAGTGATGCGACCATCAATTCACATGAGACGTTTAGTAGAAGTGAACAGTGGTTTTTTTTTAATAAACAATTTTATTGAGGTAGTTTTTGGCTTTATAAACAGTTACAGACATCATCAGAAAGGAAGCAAAAAAGGCAAAAATGTGCAAACATCCACGTACTTTCAATATGTGGTTTTAATAAACTAGATCTGTGCCTGCCTGCGACTGCTCTGTACTGAGTGTCGCCTACAGGCTGCAGGTTTATATACCACCCCCGAGGGGGCGGAGCCCACAGGGGCATCAACATAATACAGTACAATACAGTGGTGAATTGTAGCAGCAATACGTTCACTACAGAAAGTATCCTATCTGACTTCGTAACCACCTTATTTACCTGTCCTGCTGTCTTCAATCTTTGGGAATGCACCCCAAAATCCCGCTAGCCCTCTGTACTTCCGAGGCTCCTCCCGTTCAGTATGTATTCTCCTTACTTATTAGTCCTCCTAAAATGAACTTGCATCATCTTGCATTTTTCTGGGTCAAATTCCATTTGCCACTGTACAGCCCAGCTAATGAGCTCTTCCTTATCATCCTGCAATCTAAGACTTCCCTCCTGTCTATTTACCACATCGCCAACTTTTGTGTCATCTGCAAACTTGCCAATCAAACCTCCGGTCTCGATGATAATTGTGTTTTTCTGCTGTTGATTGAGGGATAATTATTGTCCAGAACATCAGGGATAACTTCCCCTGCTCTTCTTTGAATTTCTCACACTCACCTGTGAGGGTAGAGGGGGCCTCAGTTTAAGATTGCATCTGACAGACAGCTCCAACAGTACACCCTACACCAGAAGACAACCCCTCTGCACTGCAATACTCCCTACACCATTAGACAATCCCTCTGCACTGCAATACTCCCTACACCATTAGACAATCCCTCTGCACTGCAATACTCCCTACACCATTAGACAGTCCCTCTGTACTGCAATACTCCCTACACCATTAGACAACCCCTCTGCACTGCAGTGTGCCCTGCACCATTAGACACTCCCTCTGCACTGCAGTACGCCCTACACCATTAGACAATCCCTCTGCACTGCAGTACGCCCGACACCATTAGACACTCCCTCGGCACTGCAATACTCCCTACACCATTAGACACTCCCTCTGCACTGCAGCACTCCCTACACCATTAGACAATCCCTCTGCACTGCAGTACGCCCTACACCATTAGACAATCCCTCTGCACTGCAGTTCTCCCTATACCATTAGAAAATCCCTCTGCACTGCAGTACTCCCCTACACCGTTGGACAATCCCTCTGCACTGCAATACTCCCGACACCATTAGACACTCCCTCGGCACTGCAATACTCCCTACACCATTAGACACTCCCTCTGCACTGCAGCACTCCCTACACCATTAGACAGTCCCTCTGTACTGCAATACTCCCTACACCATTAGACAATCCCTCTGTACTGCAGTTCTCCCTATACCATTAGAAAATCCCTCTGCACTGCAGTACTCCCTGCACCATTAGACAATCCCTCTGCACTGCAGTACTCCCTACACCATTAGACAATCCCTCTGCACTGCAATACTCCCTAAACCATTAGACAACCCCTCTGCACTGCAGTGTGCCCTACACCATTAGACACTCCCTCGGCACTGCAGTACTCCCTACACCATTAGACAATCCCTCTGCACTGTAGTACGCCCTACACCATTAGACAGTCCCTCTGCACTGCAATACTCCCTACACCATTAGACAATCCCTCTGCACTGCAGTACGCCCTACACCATTAGACAATCCCTCTGCACTGCAGTACGCCCTACACCATTAGACAATCCCTCTGCACTGCAATACTCCCTACACCATTAGACAGCCGCTCTGCACTGCAGTACGCCCTACACCATTAGACAATCCCTCTGCACTACAGTGTGCCCTACACCATTAGATAATCCCTCTGTACTGCAATACTGCCTACACCATTAGACAATCCCTCTGTACTGCAGCACTCCCTACACCATTAGACAGTCCCTCTGCACTGCAATACTCCCTACACCATTAGACAATCCCTCTGCACTGCAATACTCCCTACACCATTAGACAGTCCCTCTGCACTGCAATACTCCCTACACCATTAGACAATCCCTCTGTACTGCAATACTCCCTACACCATTAGACAATCCCTCTACACTGCAATACTCCCTACACCATTAGACAGTCCCTCTACACTGCAATACTCCCTACACCATTAGACAATCCCTCTGCACTGCAATACTCCCTACACCATTAGACAATCCCTCTGCACTGCAATACTCCCTACACCATTAGACAATCCCTCTGCACTGCAGTACGCCCTACACCATTAGACAATCCCTCTGCACTGCAGTACGCCCTACACCATTGGACAATCCCTCTGCACTGCAATACTCCCTAAACCATTAGACACTCCCTCTGCACTGCAATACTCCCTACACCATTAGACAATCCCTCTGCACTGCAGTACGCCCTACACCATTGGACAATCCCTCTGCACTGCAATACTCCCTACACCATTGGACAATCCCTCTGCACTGCAATACTCCCTACACCCCAGATTAATGGTAGACTCCGTGTTATTCGAGCATGTTCAAGTGTCAATTGTTTTATTATCTTCTGTGGTCCTCTAGTAACTGAAGCGTCCGATGTTGGATTGACTTGGACATTCACAGGACCGGAAGTCATGTTCTTATTATTGGTGCGTGGGGAACATCTGCACGTTGGATGCTGCGAGTTTGAGGTAGAATAAACTGAACCAGGTTTCAGTAATTTCTGCCACGTGGGCCGGTCGCCTGTAGTGTTTTCCCAAGCGAGCCAGCCTGAAATGCAGACGTTTGCACTGCTATTTTTTTAAGGGTGTCCTGACGTCGTTTGTAGTGACCACTTTGATGCCGTTTGTCCTGAAACAGATCCCCATAGAAGATCTGCTCAGGGCTTCTGTAATCATCCATAGGGGAGACACGACCACCCCAGCTTAGCACAGCCCAGACCAGTTTGTCGTGTGACACACCGATGTCGACATTCAGCAACCTCAGGCCAAATACTGGTGGGTGAGACACAATGAGGTAATTTGGCAGGGGTTAATAACCAACTCGAAGCAGCCCACTGTGGGGGCTGGATGCTGCAATGGTTTCGATATTCTTACAACCTTGGGAGTCCATTCCAAGGGTTGAAGTGAATTTGGAATGATGCAGATCAGTTCCTCTGTGGTTTGGGTCCCAGCACGAAAGAGTCCTCAGGCACAGCCTGAACAGTATACAACCCAACACAAGTGCTGAAATCCTATCGCCATAACCCACAGTGTGCCACAGTGTTTTATGTGCATGGCCGCTGTAACCCCTCTCATGTGCCACATTCCCCTCTCACGACTCCCGGCATGTGCAACTCTTTATTTTCTCCTCTATGAGTCTCCTAACTTAACACTCCTTGTTCCACTTTGCAAGCTCACGATTTTAGGGGCAGGGCCAGAGGTCTCACGAGGGGAGTTTAACTCTTCCCTCACCCAGTATCCATATTGTAGCTGGCTGGAGGCTGGCTGTCACTGGATAATAGTGAACTGCAGTTGATACTTCCTTTCCCCAATCAGACAAGATCAGTGAACCCTGCCTCCCTGGCATTTCCAGGAATCAATCACAAAGATGTTGGCATGAGCAAAGTACAGGAGAAAAATCAAAAGAGCATTGGACAAAAAGACTGTGAATGTTGTTTCTCATTTTCCATTTGCACTTTGATCTGTTAGTTACATAAATATTGGAGAAGGGGTGAAAGAAAGGCTGTTTACCTGACAGTCCAGCATCATCCAAGGCCTTTCTGGTTTGGCTGAGAATGAGGGCATCATGATGTACATACAGGGTGATGAAACCTCCATGAATACCTCCACCCACAGCTGGTATCGTCTCTGTGGTATGGCTGACGGTTGGTTGAACAGTGGCAAACAGCGAAGGCCTTCAGTTCTGGAAATTGGTCCTCCCAAACTTGGGTTGTTTTTGGAAAAAGCGTGCTGAGCTTGGCCCTGGCTGGGTTACAGATCTGATGGTGGAGGAAGACCGGCTTTCAGCTGGTAACAGCCTCACCCGAGTCTGCAGACGGTGGATTCAAGGCTGATTACTCTTTGTGGGATCCCGCAAAGTGGCTGCTCTACTTTCTACCTACCAATGACTATACACTTCAAATCGTCCCTCGGGATCCCCCGACAATGTGAAAGATGCTCTATAAATGCAAGACCTTCTTTGATGTGACACATAAAATATTTTAGTTTAAGTGTCATTTATGAACATGAACCCAGTCACAAAGGTGGGTGGGAAATGGCCGTCAATCTGATTTCTTTCTCTTTATTTGTTTCCATCAGAACTGGAAATGGCACAAGCAGAAAAGGAAAATGAGCTGGTTGAGCTTAAAAAGGAGATTGAGGATCTGGATGAATATAAAGTAAGTGAACCTCTTGCCTGAATGTGGTAGTCACCACTGATGTATATACTGTATATATATATATATATATGTGTTTTACGGTAAGGCCCCTGTACTACAGGTACGGGGTAGGTCCCTGCCTGCTGGCTCCGCCCAGTAGGCGGAGTATAAATGTGTGTGCTCTCAGAACAGCAGCCATTTCACCAGTTGCTGTCGGAGGCCACACATCTCTGGGTAATAAAGCCTCAATTACATTCTACTCTCGTCTCGTTGTAATTGATAGTGCATCACTGAGTAAAACATTGCAGCTGGGCAGTCTTTTTTTCTTCAGGCAACCAAACTGAAACTTGGTTCGACAGTATAGTGGTTACCTCAGTGGACAAGCGATCCAGCGAATGAGAGTTCAAAATGCACTGTGTCAGTTTTAAATATCCAGCAGTTTAAAGCTGGTCTTGTTAATGGTGATGGGTAAACTGAGTGTTCTAACCTGAAAGGTTAACTCAGATGCTCTTCACAGATTCTGCTTGTCCTGCAGAAATTTTTCAGCATTTTCTGCTTTGACTTCAGATTTCCAGCACTCGTGAAGGTGTCGGCTTTTCATAAAAACCCAGACTAGCCTCTTTCAGGAGGGAATCCTCGCATTCTGATGACTAAAACACAGATATGCACAGGCACAGTAGCAGAAAAGCTTATCTAGTACTAGCCACTGCTCCCTCTCCCCATTCCCTCCCCTGCTCCCCCTCCCCATTCCCCTGACAATGAGGTCCCTTCCCCGTCCCTTCCCCGAGGAGACTGGCATTTTTCTCAATGGTTGCTGAAGGTCAATCACCTCTGTCCCGGGACATCACTTGCAGGAGTTGCTCAGGGCAGTGTCCTCGGATCAACCACCTTCAGCTGCATCATCAATAATCTTGCTCCAACATAAGGTTAGAAGTGGGGATGTTCACTGAAGGTTGTACAATGTTCAGTACAATTCACATCTCCTCAGATACTGAAGGAGTCTGTGCCCACATGCAGCAAGACCTGGACAACATTCAGACTTGGATTGATGAGCAGCATGTAAAATTCTCATGACATAGGTGATCATCTCCAACAGAATCTAACCGTCTCTCCCATGGGGCGCGATCTAACCAAATTTGTTTTAAGTGTGGTAGCAAGTGAATCGCTGGGTGATTGCCGATGGTCGATCTGGTGAGGCCGTTCCCGGTATCTAACGATAATTAGGGCACTTAATGATGTCTCACGGGCTTTATGTCGGAAATGACTGTCCCTCCATCTGATTTGCTGTGATTGCTCCTGGCAGCTCCCCGCTAGGGGGAGCATCACATAAACTGATCCCACCGAGCAAACCCCAGACAACACGCAGCCATGCCACCGCGCTGACCAGCTCCACAATTTGGTGATGCCGACACGGCCAGGCTCATGGACGTGGTTGGGTCCAGAAGGGATACCCTCCTGCCCCGAGGAGGTTGGAGGGTCAGCCACAGGTCAACCAGTGCCACCTGGGAGGCAGTGGTGACAGTCGTCAGCACAGTGTGACCAGGAGGACCACCACCCAATGCTGCAAGAAGATCGGTCAGCACCGCCGGGCAACACGGGTGACTTGGCATCGGCCCCCTGCCATTCCCAGATGCCCCTCTCGGTGACCCTGCGCCTGGCACTGCCTCACTCAGTACAATACTGTGCCCATGCCCCAGCACACCCTGGCACTCAGCCACTAAAGCAGCCGTCTGGCATCACCCTCTGTCTCCTACAGCTAAGCCAATTTTGAATCTACCTTATCAAGTTACTCTGTATACCAAATGCATTTGACTTCTTTATAAGCCTCCCATGTGGGACCTTGTCAAAAGCTTTGCAGAAATCCGTGTAAACTACATCAACTGCACTACCCTCATCTACACACCTGGTCACATGCTCAAATAATTCAATCAAATGCTGACTACCCCTGATCAAACCTTTCCTCCCCAAGTAGGGATAGATTCTCTCCTTCAGAAGTTTCTCCAATACACTTACTGGTCTGTGATTCCCTAGCTTATCTCGACAACCTTGCTTAAATAGTGGGACCACATTAGCTGTTCCCCAGACCTCTGGCACCTCCCCTGAGCCAGAGAGGGGTAAATATTTGGGTTAGAGCCCCGGCAATCTCCTCCCTCGCCTCCCATAGCAGCTTGGGACCCAATTCATCCAGACCTGGAGACTTGTCCACTTTTAAGCCAGCCACGCCTCCAATACCTTGTCACTCTCTATGGCAATTTGCTCAAGAACCTCACAGTGTCTCTCTCCCCTTGGAAAATGAAATGAAAATCGCTTACTGTCACAAGTAGGCTTCAAATTAAGTTACTGTGAAAAGTTGCCCTAGTCGCCACATTCCGGCGCCTGTTCGGGGAGGCTGGTACGGGAATTGAACCGTGCTGCTGGCCTACTTTGGTCTGCTTTCAAAGACAGCTCTTTAGCCCTGTGCTAAACCAGCCCCAAGTTCCATATCTACCTTCTCATTCTCATGGGTGAAGACATGTGAATTATTCGTTCAACACCCTACCAATGGCCTCGGGAATCACCCAGCGATTCCCGCTTGTTACCACACAGAACAAATTTGGTTAGATCGCGCCCATGGGGAGATGGTTAGATTCTGATCACTTATGTCATGAGAATTTTACGGGCAGCATGGTAGCATAGTGGTTAGCACAGTTGCTTCACAGCTCATGGGTCCCAGGTTCGATTCCCGGCTTGGGTCACTGTCTGTGCGGAGTCTGCACGTTCTCCCCGTGTCTGCGTGGGTTTCCTGCGGGTGCTCCGGTTTCCTCTCACAATCCAAAGATGTGCAGGTTAGGTGGATTGGCCACGATAAATTGCCCTTAGTGTCCAAAAAGGTTAGGTGGGGGTTACTGGGTAACGGGGATAGGTTCCAAGTGTGGGCTTAAGTGGGGTGCTCTTTCCAAGGGCCAGTGCAGACTCAATGGGCTGAACAGCCTTCTTCTGCATTGTAAATTCTATTATTCTATGCCCTCTGGTTCCACCCACAGATTTCCCCCTTGGTTCCAAATGGATACTATCCTTTCCTGGTTATCCTCTTCCCATTGGTATACTTACAGAATATCTTGGGATTTTCCCTACTTTTGCCAACCAGAACTTTCTCATACTCCCTCTTCACTTCCTTAAACTCCATCCTGCACTTTGTGTACTCCACTAATGCCGCTGTTGATTTGCTCCCCTTGTATTTGCTAAAAGTCCCTCTTTTCCTTCTCATGATATCCTGAATATCTCTGCTTATCCCTGGTTCTCTGGGCTTGTTACTCCCTCATATTACCCCAGAACATGTTGGGCCTGTATCTTCCCCATTTCTTTTTCTACGTTCCCCCCACTGCTCTTCTGTAGATATTCCCACAAGTAACTCTTTCCAGTTTACCTTGGCCAGATCCTGCCTTATTTTACTAACGTCCGCTCTCCCCCAATCCAAAATCTTTTTTTTGCAACTTGTTTATTTCTTTGTCAATAACAAACTTAAATTGTACCATGTTGTGGTCACTATTGCCAACACATCAACTACCTATCCAGTTTAATTCCCCAAAGTTAGATCCAGCACTGCACCATCCCTTCTGGGATCTTCTATATAATTGAGCTAAAATGTTCTCCTGCATACATTTTAATAACTCCACTTCATCTAAGCCCTTAACACTTTCCAAAACCTGTCCATCATCGACAGGGCACAAGTCAGGAGTGTGATGGAATATTCCCCACTTGCCTGGATGAGTGCAGCTCCAACAACAATCAAGAAGCCTTACCAGGACAAAGTAACCCACTTGATGAGCACCCTATCCACCACCCTAAACATTCACTCCATCCACCACCGATGCACAGTAACAGTAGTGTGTCCCATGTACAAGATACACTGCAGGAACTCAACAAGACCCCTTCGACATCACCTTCCAAACCCAAACCTTCTACCATCAAGAAGGACAAGGGCAGCAGGAGCAAAGGAACCCCACCACCTGGAGGTTCCCCACCGAATCGCTCACCATCCTGACTTAGAAATATATCGCCGTTCCTTCACTGTCACTGGGTGAAAATCCGGGAACTCCCTCCTTACCAGGACATGGGTGTACCTACACCACATTGACTGATGCAGTTTATGAAGGTGGCTCACCACCAAAACAATTGGGTATGGACAATAAATGCTGGCCTTGCCAGTGATGTCCACATCATATGAATGAATATAAAAAAGGGCCCATTCCACTCAGTCTTTCCTCATTGGACAGCCTTCTCACCCCAGGAGTCAATAGTCATACCTCTTCGAAAACAAATATATCCTTCCTCATGTAAGGAGATCAAAACTTTTATGCAGTAAATCACGTTGAGGTACAGATCAACCACAACCTGACTGCTTCCACTGGCTTGAGCTCCTGAATAACCTCCTCCTCTTTCTGTGCTCGGGTAAATGACAGAGTCACTGGGAGGTGCCTGGAGATCTGCTCTGCACCAAGAGCCATGTTGACCAAGGAAGTTAGACGAAAAAAGCTGAGAGAAATCAGAGAGCAATCAAAATCAGTCATGGTGAAACAATTGTTTTTATCCTGGCCCATTAGGAACTGCGGGCACAGCAGCTGGCCAAAATCAGTGAACTGGACAAACTGGTGATGGATGCCCGAGCCAAACACTCACAGTGTGTATACGACCTCAAACTCAACTTCAACAAGGAGAAGGCCGAGTATAAACAGAACGCCAGGAAGATGGTGAAGCAGCTGGAGAAAGATGCAAACAAGGTGAGCAAGGAAGGGCTCGGGACTTCAAACTCCAAAATGACACTGAAATAACACAGTTGGCAAATCAGCGAGGCAATTTTATGTGGGGAGCGTTTATCAGTTTAATTATTCCAGAGGTCTTTCCTTCACCCTTTTCTCATGCTTCTCTCCTCCACTGTTTTCTCCTCTCATTCTTGCTGAGATGTGATTCAACGGAGGCAGTCACCCTCCCTCACCCTGTCTTCATTCTTCACCGTGCTAAACCAGCCCCAAGTTCCATATCTACCTTCTCACCCAGGCACGATAACATCATTTAAGATGCATCGAGACAGATATATGAACAGGCGGGGAACAGAGGGAAGTAGATCCTTGGAAAATAGGCAACAGGTTTAGATAAAGGATCTGGATTGGTGCAGGCTGGGAGGGCAGAAGGACCTGTTCCTGTGCTGTAATTTTCTTTGTTCTTGTTCTGGTGGGAACGTTTACAATGCGGTACAACGGGTTGATTGATAATCAGCACTGGAATCCTCCCACCACTTAAAAGATGTTTGTGTATGTGTGTGTGTGAAGATAAAATCATAAAGAATCATGATGATGGAGGCGAACAGTCTCTCCATGTGTAGTATTATTGTCATTAAAATAGTATGACGGCAAGTGGGATGGAAATTTTCGGAAATGAGAGGAGAAGGGGATTAAGACACTAAAAGATTTGTTTCTTAGGGGTTGGTTTGCAGGATTGTAGGAGCTGGAAGCGAAGTATGGACTGGAGCAGGGGGAAATGTTTAGATACATACAGGTTCGAGATTTTGCCAGAAAGGAGATACAGAGCTTCCCGGTGGAGTCGGCCTCCACATTGCTGGAGGAGGTGCTGACGACAGGGGGACTGGAGAAAGGGGGTAGTGTCAGCGGTTTACGGAGCTATTTTGGAAGAGGAGAAGGCACCACTGGAAGGGATCAAAGCAAAGTGGAAGAGTTGAAAGAGGATATGGAGGAGGGGTTCTGGTGTGAGATGCTCCGGAGAGTGAACGCCTCCCCCTCGTGCGCGAAGTTGGGGCTGATACAGCTGAAGGTGGTATACAGAGCGCACCTCATGAGGGCGAGCATGAGCCGATTCTTTGAAGGAGTAGAAGATGTGTGAGAACGTTGCGGGGGGGGGGGGGGGGGGGGGGCTAATCACTCAGGAAAAAGATAATGTTGTGAAGGAGAATGCTGAGACCCAGGCGATTAGAATAGATGGCATTGAGGTGCGTAGGGAAGAAGTGTTGGCAATTCTGGACAAGGTGAAAATAGATAAGTCCCCGGGGCCTGATGGGATTTATCCTAGGATTCTCTGGGAAGCCAGGGAAGAGATTACTGAGCCTTTGGCTTTGATTTTTATATCATCATTGGCTACAGGAATAGTGCCAGAGGACTGTAGGATAGCAAATGTGGTCCCTTTGTTCAAGAAGGGGAGTAGAGATAACCCTGGTAACTATAGGCCGGTGAGCCTCACGTCTGTTGTGGGTAAAGTCTTGGAGAGGATTATAAGAGATACGATTTATAATCATCTAGATAGGAATAATATGATTAGGGATAGTCAGCATGGTTTTGTGAAGGGTAGGTCATGCCTCACAAACCTTATCGAGTTCTTTGAGAAGGTGACTGAACAGGTAGACGAGGGTAGAGCAGTTGATGTGGTGTATATGGATTTCAGTAAAGCGTTTGATAAGGTTCCCCACGGTCGGCTATTGCAGAAAATACGGAGGCTGGGGATTGAGGGTAATTTAGAGATGTGGATCAGAAATTGGCTAGTTGAAAGAAGACAGAGGGTGGTGGTTGATGGGAAATGTTCAGAATGGAGTTCAGTTACGAGTGGCGTACCACAAGGATCTGTTCTGGGGCCGTTGCTGTTTGTCATTTTTATAAATGACCTAGAGGAGGGCACAGAAGGATGGGTGAGTAAATTTGCAGACAACACTAAAGTCGGTGGAGTTGTAGACAGTGCGGAAGGATGTTGCAGGTTACAGAGGGACATAGATAAGCTGCAGAGCTGGGCCGAGAGGTGGCAAATGGAGTTTAATGTGGAGAAGTGTGAGGTGATTCACTTTGGAAAGAATAACAGGAATGCGGAATATTTGGCTAATGGTAAAATTCTTGGTAGTGTGGATGAGCAGAGGGATCGCGGTGTCCATGTACATAGATCCCTGAAAGTTGCCACCCAGGTTGATAGGGTTGTGAAGAAGGCCCATGGTGTGTTGCCTTTATTGGTAGAGGGATTGAGTTCTGGAGCCATGAGGTCATGTTGCAGCTGTACAAAACTCTAGTACGGCCGCATTTGGAGTATTGCGTACAGTTCTGGTCGCCTCATTATAGGAAGGACGTGGAAGCTTTGCAATGGGTACAGAGGAGATTTACCAGGATGTTGCCTGGTATGGAGGGAAAAACTTATGAGGAAAGGCTGATGGACTTGAGGTTGTTTTCGTTAGAGAGAAGAAGGTTAAGAGATGACTTAATAGAGGCATACAAAATGATCAGAGGGTTAGATAGGGTGGACAGCGAGAGCCTTCTCCCGCGGATGGAGGTGGCTAGCACAAGGGGATATAGCCTTAAATTGAGGGGTAATAGATATAGGACAGAGGTCAGAGGTAGGTTTTTTACGCAAAGAGTGGTGAGGCCGTGGAATGTCCTACCTGCAACAGTAGCGAACTCGCCAACATTGAGGGCATTTAAAAGTTTATTGGATAAGCATATGGATGAAAATGGCATAGTGTAGGTTAGATGGCCTTTAGTTTTTGACTTCCCATGTCGGTGCAACATCGTGGGCCGAAGGGCCTGTACTGCGCTGTATCGTTCTATGTTCTATGTTCTATATGTTTTGGTCCTGTCCAAAGCTAGAGGATTACTGAAAGGAGGTTTTTAGGATAATTTCTAAAGTGGTGCACGTGAAACTGGACCCGGGCCCCCGGGAGGCCCTATTCGGGGTGTCGGACCAGCCGGGATTGGAAACTGGTGCGGAGGCAGATGTAGCCTTCGCCTCGTTGATCACCCGAAGGCGGATCCTGATAGGTTGGAGAACAGCCTCTCCACCCTGTGCCCTGGCGTGGCGGGGGAACCTGTTGGAATTCTTGACTCTTGAGAAGGTTAAGTTTGAACTGCGGGGAAGGATGGAGGGGTTCTACAATTCATGGGCATTATTCATTATACACTTTCAAGAACGGGATAACATTGAACATTAGTTGGAGGGGATGGGTGGGAGGGTTGGTGGGGGGGGGGGGGGGGGGGCTGTGTGTATTACGGGTGACTATGGGTAATCCCTGATTCCTTTTTGTCATTTGTTTGTGTGAACATGGGGATAATGTTGGGGGTTTGGTGGGAGGATGGCATCGTTGTTATTGATATGGGGATTGACATATTTGTTACTGACTATTGTTTATTGATGGTGGGGTGTAAATTTGGGAGAAAATGTGAAACGGGAGGAGAATAAAAAAATTTTTTTTAAAAATAGTCCGATGGCGGGAAGCACTGGGGAGCTGATCCAATGCAGATCCTCAAAACTTTACCAGCACCTCTCCCACCCGTGGGAACCAGTAAACTCCTGGCTATGACCCTGCTTCTACACACCATGGTAGACTGGCAAACCCTCAGGAATTGGGTGAAGGCCCATAGTACAGGAGACAAACCAGCTTAAAAAGAGTGGGACTGTAGACATTGATTTTTTATAAATTTAAAGTACTCAATTCATTTTTCCAATTAAGGGGCAATTTAGTGTGGCCAATACATTAACACAGTGTGTTGGTTTCAAAAGCCTGCAGGTTAAGAGGACAAAGGAGAAAACTGATGTTGAAGGTAATATGTCAAGTTTCAAACCATGTCTTCTGTCCGCCCCACAGGAGGCAGTCTGCTGCCTGATTGAGCACATCGAATCAATCAAGGTGGAGAATCAGCAACTGCGAGAGGTACTGGTGTGTTTGATCCGACGCTCCCGGGTCCTCCGTGAACAGCAGGAGGAGCTCGAGGCACAGCACAAGCAACTGCTGCAGGAGAAAGACTACTGCAGCAAGTTGAGGACACTGCGGTACAGGAAGCAACTCAGCGACTATGTGGAGCCAAAGGTCAAGGAGCTGCCTAAAGTCGAGGAGGAGCCAGAAATCAAGGAGCTGCCAAAGGTGAAGGTGGAGCCAGTAATAAAGGAGCAGCCAAAGGTAAAGGAGGAGCCAGAGTCTGAGGAGTTGTCAGAGACCAAGGAAGAGCTGACGCTCGAGGAGCAAGAGGAGAACGATCTAGATGACGATGATCTAGACAGTGATGATGATGATGATGATGATGATGATCTAGATGACGAGTAGTTAGCCAAGCTGGAAGAGGCTGGGCTGGAGAATAGAAAGTGCCAGAACCATGCAACTTACAGGCAGCCCTGACTCATTTAATCAGCTGTCTCTCCTGTGTATATATGACAAATATTGCTTGACCCAAGGAAGATATCAGAATCATCCTCTTCCAGTTTTTCTTTTTTCCCAAAATTCTGCAACTTGATTGTTGTCTCCATCAATGAATATTAAACTGATGTATTGTACAGTCTCGAGTACGAGTAATTTCTTTAAA
This sequence comes from Scyliorhinus canicula, assembly GCF_902713615.1. Lineage (NCBI taxonomy): Eukaryota > Metazoa > Chordata > Chondrichthyes > Carcharhiniformes > Scyliorhinidae > Scyliorhinus > Scyliorhinus canicula. The sequence continues at coordinate 15,088,645 of NC_052148.1, read as the reverse complement.
TACACATTTGCTTCCCAACCACAGATCTTCTCCACCCAAAGTGCACACAGTCAGTTTTCCACAATTGTTTTTGGAGGTTGCAAAGACACATGTAATGCTAGTGTTCCTCAGCATAGTCATGGGCTGCCTTCTCAAAAAGATTTAAACTATTTTTCTGTGAACTATTTTTGGGATGTAAACGCCTAAAGATGACCATGAAACCATTGATAGTTACAAAAACCCATCTGGTTCACTAATGTCCTTTAGGGGAGGAGATCTGCCGTCCTTACTTGGTGTGGCCAAATGTGACTCCAGACTCACAGCAATGTGGTTGACTCTGAACTGCCCTCTGAAATGGCCGAGCAAACCACTAAGTTGAAGGGCAATTAGAGATGTCCAATAAATGCTGACCCAGCCATCAATGAATATAAGAAAAAATTGGCCATCATCAATTGTCATAAGAGGTGCGATTTAACCACTGCATTGGGCCAGGCATGGATCTGGTGCGGCGGTTCAAGAGAGGGATAGGCCAAAATGGAGATTCGCGCCCACTGGCCCGCTCTTAATGGTGAATTGTGGATCTCGCTCAAACATGGCATTAACTTCCATCTTATTAGCAAGCTTACAGTCAAATTTAATGGCCTCCCGGGAATTAACCGGCTCTCCAGCGAGAAATCACGCGGGCTTCGTTTAGTTAAAATTTAAAAAACATGAAGCTGGCGCAATGGCTGCTGAGGAGGTGAGTAGCCATTTTCATTTTCCAGCATGCAGCTCAAAAGCATTAGAACGTCAGCCCCAGGGCTGGGTGGGTGGGGGGGGGGGGAGTATGCAGTGTGGAGGGGTCCTCTGGGTTGGGCTTGGTCAGGGGGCTGAAGCATTCCAGGTCGGGGGTCACCTATCAGCCGCGGGTGATGGGGGCGGGGATGCATGGGGTTTTTCATCTGTGAGGCCTTCAACTCATCTTCATATATTGTGGGGAGGGTGTGACATGTCAGCTAGTGATTTGTGAGAGGGGGTGTTGGGAATTTTAGAGGTGGCAGGCGGAACTGATGCCAGGAGACAGTAGGTAACTTACCCTTGCAGCTTGTTGGTCTTTATAAGTGTTGCAAGTAGGCTTACATTAACACTGCAATACAGTTACTGTGAAAATCCCCTAGTCGCCACATTCCGGTGCCTGTTCGGGTTCACTGAGGGAGAATTCAGAATGTCCAATTCACTTAACAGCACGTCTTTCAGGATTGGTGGGAGGAAACCGGAGCACCTGGAGAAAACCCACGCAAACACGGGGAGAACGTGCAGTCCCTTCCCCCTCCAAGAAACAAGCTGAACATAGGGATGTTATTCAGGATAGTGGGGGCTGAGGTCAGGTCGGACCCTGTGGCGTGGATCTTTGGGGTTTTGGAGAAGTCGGAGCTGCTGGAGGGGAAGGTGGTCGATGTAGCGGCCTTCGTTTCTCTGACTGTCCGGGGAAGTTGGATACACTGCCGGGGGTGGTGGCCTGGCTGGGGGACTTTCTCCGGCTGGAGAAGATTAAGTTTGAGTTGAGAAGAGTGTTTTGAGGTGCAGTGGAGGCTGTTCATGACTTTATTTGAGGAGCTGTTCGTTGTGTGGGGGGGGGGGGGGGGGGGGGGGTCAGCAGGGAAATAACTGTACGAACTGTTGACTATGCTTTGATAGACTGTGTATTTTGTTGATATTAAATATGTCTGGAATAAAATATCTTTAAAAAAAAGTAAATGTTTCCGTTAAATCACGCCCAAGTACTAGGAGCAGGTGTAGGCAATTCAGCTCCTTCAGCCTGTTCCACCATTCAATACAATCAGGGCTGATCTCCTCTCGGCCTCAACTCCACTTTCCTGCCCCTTCTCCGTAACCCTTCAACCCATTACGGATTAAAAATCTGTCTAACTCCTTAAATTTATGCAATGTCCCAGCATTCACTGCACTCTGGGTGGTGAATTCCAAAGATTTAGGACTTTTGAGAGAAGCAATTTCTTCTCATCTCTGTTTTAAATTTACTACCCCTCATCCTAAAACTATGACCTCTCATTCTAGATTAACCCACAAGAGAAAGCCACCTGCTCTATGTCTACTTTGTCAATATCTTTTGTGGTGGCCTGTGCACAGTTTTGTACATAGTTGTCTATCAATGTATATAGTTATTGATGCGACCTCCAACCAGCTGGTGGTGATAGAGATCTACCATGTGGCTCGAGATATCGGCAGTTGGTAGTAAGTTGTACAAGAGGATAGTCGCACGAGAGTGGACTTCCTCTGAACTCCAATGCCACTACCTCCCTCCCCAAATAAGGGGGCCAAATCTGGACACAGTACTCCAGGCGCAGTCTCACCAATGCGTTGTAAAGTTGCAGCAATACTTCCTTGCTTTTATATTCTATTCCTTTAGCTATAAGTGGCAACATTCCATTTGCCACCTTTATTACCTGCATGCTTGTTTTCTGTGATTTGTGCACTGAAGTTTCTCTCCATTTAGATAATAAGCTGCCTTTCTATTTTTCCGAGCAAAATGGATAACATCACACTTATCCACGTTAAACTCTACATACCAAATGTTGGCCCACTCACCTAACCTATCCATATCATTTGTAAATTTCTTACTTCCTCTTTGCAACTTATCAACCCACCTATTTTAGTGTAATCAGCAAATTTGGCTATAGTACCAATGCCTGCATCCAAACCATTATACATAGTTGGGACCCGAGGTCAGTAACCCACTAATTGCATTTTGCCAACCAGAAAAAGACCGATTTATACCGACTCTCTGCCTTCTGTCCATAAGCAAGTCTTCCATACAAGCTAATAAATTACCCTGATCCCATGTGATCTTACCTTGTGTATTAACCTTTTTGCGGCACCTTAACAAATGCCTCCCGGAAGTCCAGATATACAGTACTACTGCCGGATTCCAAATATCCATTTGATTTGTTGCATCTTCGAAGAACTCTAGCAAACTCGTCAAACACGATTCACCCTTCATAAAATAGAATCATAGAATTTACCATGCAGACGGAGGCCATTTGGCCCATCAAGTCTCCAACAGCCCTTGGAAAGAGCACCCTAATTAATCCCATGCCTCCACTCGAACCCCATAAGCCAGTAACCCCCCTAACCTTTTGGACACCAAGGGGCAATTTATCGAGGCCAATCAACCTAACCTGTACATCTTTGGACTTTGGACTGTGGGAGGAAACTGGATCACCCGGAGAAAACCCACGCGGACACGGGGAGAAAGTGCAAACTCCACACAGTCACCCAAGGCCAGAATTGAACCCGGGTGCCTGGAGCTGTGAGGCAACAGTGCTAACCACTACCCAAGCTGACTCTGATGGATTACTTTTTGACTTTCCAAATGTCCTGTTATTACTTCCTTAATGATGGATTCTACCAATTTCCCAACGACATTTGTTAAACTAACTGGTCTATGGTTTCCTACACTTTCTGCCTCCCTTTTTGAATAAGGACGTTAGATTAGCATTTTCCTCATCCTTTCCCGCATCCAGGGAATCTTGGAATATTAGAACCAATGGATCCACTATCTCTGCTGCCACTTCCTTCAAGACCCTAGGATGCAGGCCATCAGGCCCTAGGGACTTGTCTGCCTTCAATCCCAATAATTTGTTTAGTACTTATTTCCTGTTGATGATGATTGTTCCAAGGTCCTTGGTCTCTATTAGCTCTGAGGCTGAAGAGGGGTGTCCTGAGATGAGACCCCTTAAAACTGGATAGCTAGGATAACACTAGAATAGTTTTACATAAATTAGTTTATTGAGGATTGAGATTAATCATAGAAAGTATACCCAGCAATCATTATTAACCATTAAATCTGTATTTTTTGGGACATAGCAGTAATAAGCATTCAAACTCTTGCTAAAAGCAGTGGCCACAATGCATGATGGGATTTAAGCTAGCTAACTTGCCCATGTTTTTTGAGACAAACAGAATTAGCCATAAATAGTGTGGTCAACAATAACACAGTCAGCTCAGTAAACAGTTCTTATCAGTTCCCCAACATCCCTCAGACAATCCATGGTGTAAAGGGGACTTTGTCATCCTGCCCCTAGATTAACAATGAGGTAGGCAGTAATTGGCTGTGATAAGGAAGATGGGAATGGACAAAAAAACAACTTTATAGTGGACACAGTATCCTGGTAAACAACAGGTGGCAGGATGGGGTTAAATCATGAGCTGATCACAGTCATCATTTTGCTGAAAGTAAATTTCATTGGTCAATATAAAATTGACAGCTCCAAGGATTGGATCAAGTCCAACTGGGGTGGGCCATTGATTTTTGGAAAATTATATAACTGTGGTGTCTGTAACAGTGTCGGGCGGAGTGATTTTGCCATTTATCCAGATCATTCTCCCATGTACATGGACCAAGCTTGGAAAAATTGCCTGTAGTGTAAGGTTAATGGGGGGATTGTTGGGTTACGGGTATACGGGTTACGTGGGTTTAAGTAGGGTGATCATTGTTCGGCACAACATCGAGGGCCGAAGGGCCTGTTCTGTGCTGTACTGTTCTATGTATCTATGTTAACTGGAGTTGATGTGTCTGCAGTCTGTGTGTTCAGCTGAGTTGTAACTAAGAGGGAGGAACCCCACGTAAAAGCTAACTCAATACTCAGTTCTTGGAAACGCTCCTGCAGTTTTTGGCATTGGGGCAGAATCGCCCACAGGATTCCAGCAGAATGATAAGTCTCCTATGCGGGTGAGTATGTTTTAATTTACCACCCGTTAGATAGAGGAGGTGTGTATCAGCTAGCCAGAT